>NW_026712334.1:0-1200000 GCF_030504385.1 Musca domestica | reverse complement strand
GAACGACAGACAGACAGACAGACAAACTGTGTGTTGTCCTCTCGCATGAATTGATCTTAAAATCTGATCAATTGTTGGAATAATTTACTTTTTTTTTTTGTGAGCCAACCAGCATCTAACCTGCTTGGTGGAGTGGTCCCTTTCAAAACATGAATGCCGCACATGCCTATATCCTTAGTGTTGTTATCTCTTAATATTGTCATTGTCACAAATTTGCAATAGCAACAAAAGAAGAAGGAAGACAACCAGAAAAGATACTCACCGGGTAGTACCGCCACTAATGGATTACATGACTTTCGCATTATCGCTTTGTTGTGCCAGCGATCTAAAAGCGCAATCAGCTTAAGTAACTAAACACAGCAATAGTAGCCGAAGATGCAACACACACACACACACACATACAGCCAACACCAACGACAGCAACATGACCAAGTGCAACTGCAGCACCTACCTACCGCAACATCCGACAGCAGCATCTGCATCTGCAAGCGACGAACGCTTATCGTAACGATATTTCCTATAACCTTTGCATTCGCGCGCAGTTAGTACGTCTGTCAGATTAAATTTTATTTTTTTGTCGACTGCAAAAATGAAGCGACAAACTTTTTGGTACGCATCTCTCCACTCTAGATCCCGCTTTTTATGACACATTCAAAAGAGGAGCAATAGACAATTTTATTGACTCACTTGAGGGTTAAAATCTTAACCATAAATCATTGTGTTTTTATTTGCAATATTACCAAAGAGTCTATATAACTAAACGGATTTCAAGGAATCTTAATACGAAAATGTCAAATAATGTTGAAGAGAAGGGAACCACAACGTACAGAAATTCCAAAATTAGATAAAAATCTTTCACAATTTTCAACATTTCAGTCAATTAGAAGCTAGCAAATTTTTCTTGCTCCCGTTTGAAATATTTTAACCTCAGACATTAAAGTCTATAGCGTGACTTGTTGTCATTGGGGGAGAATTATTTTTTACTATTCTTCCAAAAACAAGTAAAAACGTAGTAGGTCCCACCTAACTTTGAATACCCACCAACATTTTGAGCAAATTTGGAAATTTTTCAAAACCAACGAAATTGGCAATTTTCAAAAAAAAAAAACAAAAATAAATAAATAAAATCCGTCAAAAATTTTATTAAAATCTTAAAAATACGAATGTAGCCATTACATTAGGGTCTATACGACGACATGGACCTGCATCATCAAAATACCGAATGTAGGGACGTACTAATATATGGGGGCTATACGAAGACGTGGACCTGCACAGACAATTTTCTGACTTAGGCTGTAGTATCCATTGCGAATTTCAAATATTAAATTTTAAACAATTTAGGTGAATAATGTCGCTAAAACCACCAAAATACCAAATATCTGGAGGTACCGTTACATACAATAAAATCCTTTAAAACTTCTGTTAAAATCTTAAAAATACCGAATGTAGCTATTATATTACGGTCTATACGACGACATGAACCTGTGCAGATAACATTTGTCATAAGCCATTACAATATTCAAATGCGTAACTGAAAAAAAAAATCGGTTATAATGTCGATAAAATCAAAATACCGAATATCGGCAGGTACCATTATATGGGGGCTATACGAAGACGTGTACCTGCACAGACAATTTTCTGTCGTAGGCTGTAGTATCCATTACGAACTTCAAATACCAAATTTGAAATAATTCTGATGAATAATGTCGGTGAAATCATCAAAACACCGAATATATCGTGGTTAAGTTATATGGGGGCCACACCTGAACGTGGACCTATATAGTCCATTTTCAATACCAAAAGTGGCAGTGGAGTAAAATTTCATCAACCAACTTCAATTCTTTTGGAAGCTAGAATGATTTTCACAGACGGACTGTAAATGTTAAATCGACATAGAATTTCATGCTGATCAACGATATATATACATTGTGGGGTCTAAAATGTATATTTCGAGGTGTTACAAAAGGAATGGCAAACTTTATATACCGTCCATACTATGGTGAAGGGTATAAAGTAATCCTTATTCTATAAGTTATGAGATCATATATAAATATTTATGGCGTCATAATTGTATATTGAACCATTGACAACAGTTATTTTTCAAACACATTCATCAATAATAAGTTATAAATCCAATTTTATTTAACAACATTTACATATCTAGCAAAAAATGCATACAAACAAATATACCTTGAGAATGTTGAGAATTTACTTAAACGCTTATTTGTCATATTGGTGTTAATAATAGCTAGTCACTCACTCACTCCATGCGCCGATAATTAATCTGGAATTTGTTATTTAGATTTAATTTGAATTAAATAATAAATCTACAAAACAATGCTATGCCACACACACAAAAAACAACAACAGCAGCAACAACAATTGTAATCGCATTAAATGTGACATTTCAAAGTCAGGGGTGCAGGTGTCACACAAGCAACAACTAGTTCACACACTGTCGCGCAAAATACTAGCAGCCACCAAGTAAATTAGAAAAACGTGCTCACATCTCAACAGCACCAGTACTAATAATGATCTTGGCCGATAAAATTAGCCAGAACCCCGCCAGATAGTTGCACGTCGAGGAAAGTGTGAGCGACTTGCAATTAAAAACATTTATGTATGTATGTACGGATGTTTGAACGCATAACACCAAATGATTTTTTAATAAAGCTTGACAACTTAATTTTATTATTTGTTTTGTTTTTTGTTTTGCGCTAAGACTTGTATTTTAATTATTTCTGTGGAAATTCGAAAACAATATCGAACCTTTTGCTGAATTACGAGATTTATTGAGATAAATTGAAATATTTAGGTGGGGACTGAAAGAAATGTTCATTTCATTGTACTATATTTTCCAATCAGTTTAAATGTTTACACTTTTGCTACAAGACCACTATTTTATATAAATCCAATATAAAGATACTTTCCGATTTTCGCTATTTTCAAAATGTGCCACAATTACTAAAAGAATTTGCTGTAATTTGATATTTTGGGTTCTGACTCGGGACAATTTTTGCTCGCATAAAAATATGTGTAGGTCCAGTATTCCTATAGTCCCATATAGCGGTACATGCAGAATTTTAAAGAGTTCCGCAGTCTAAAAAAGCGCTGCCAATCCTTTCCGAAAAAGCTTCAGATTAAGATGTATATAATATATATATTTCCTTCATATTTGACAAAAACTAGGCACCCACCTTCCCAACAATAACTTCGCTGCCATATGCGCCACTATCAGCATTGCTAGTAAAGTGAACTAAATAATCCCTGTATAATCTGCAGCTTAGCGCAAGGTATCAAAACCTGGTATGTGCTAAAATTAAACAACAATTTATGTATTCTACAAATATAATGATGTAATTTTTTAACGTTCATGGATATAACTTCCATAGTTAGTGATATACTCTTCACACAGATTTTGGATAAATTCAAGCATATTGTTTGGGAAATATTTAACAAGTAAGCAAAGGCTATAGCCGTGCGGGGCCGACCATGTGATATCCTACAACATGTTAGAAGTCCTCTTATGTCCTAATCCATTTTGGAAGATTTCGCTTTTGAAACTATGTCACGGAGCACTGCGCAGATATTACCCTTAGCATTTTAAACAGGGACATTTGCGCAATATTTAGTTGTTGCGCAAAAATGCTAGGATTCTTCCCTGTCCTTATCACTCTTCCCAGGCATGCCGAATGGCTCCAATTGTGTATCAGGATTGTTTTTCTGTTTTCGGTTCAAATTTAGATTCATCTATATGATTTTCCTGCATACGATATTTGGATATCGTCGGATATCGCCTGTAAGTAATGCTCGTATCTTTTACACAAACCCAGAGTCCGAAACTCTAACTTCATGCGAGATTTTGTATCCTTTGGTTTCTATTTGTACTATAACGGCTGCAAAATCAGGAAAAATTTTTGTTGGTCAATTTCAACCTCTAAATATATTGCGGACATCTTTGAAAACAATAGGCCTAGCCATTCTGAGCCAAACCCTACCCTTTTCGTGAGGATCGGACGATAATTGCAATATATACAATATCCCCAACCTGTGTTGTAAGGTGAAAAAATATTACAAAATATACACATTAACATTATAAGTCAAATTGAAAAATCGCATGCGATAAAAAATATGAAAAAAATAAAAATATGTAACAAAATACTAAAAATCATCATTATATGCGTCTTTTTATTCGTTTTTTTAGATTTTATCCTTTTATGCCATGAGGGCATTCTGGATTGACAAAATTTGTCAAATTCAGTCCAGCCATTCTTGAGATATAAGCATTTTAGCTAACATCCCTTTCCTTTGTATATATACATTGTATATATTTCGCTATATATATCCGAAATATTTACTATCGGCATCTACTTAACGGTCAGGTTTGACCTGTTCGTCTATTTGTGATTTCGCCCGGATTAAAAATATTCGCGGTTTAATGGAAAATTTGATTTTATTTAACTCAAATGTCATAGCCTTTTTCACCCACTAAATATTACCCGATGACCATCAAAATTGGAAGGCTTCTGCCCAGCCCTAATCTCTAGCCCCATGCTAACTTCCGCGTCGATTTGTCTATAATTGCGACCTGTAGAACAACTGCAAAATGAGAAATTTTTTCAGTTTTTGGTCCATTTCAACCCCTAAATATTATACGATTATCTCCAAAAGAAATAAGGTTCTTTTCTGACCCTAGCCCCACATCCATTCTAAATTTTGTGAAGATCGGGCCATAATTGTGACCTGTAGAGTGATTACAAATTAACATGGACAGACGGACAGACGGACATACATAGCTAGATCGACTCAGCTCGGCGAGCTAGGAAGATCCATATATACTTTCCTATGTGGGAAACCAATATTTCGTGGTGTTATATAATTTTTGGCCCAATCAAACTTATAATTCCCCCAACACATAGTGTTGTAGGGTATAAAAATCGCATGAGATAAAAAATATGAAGAAAATTTAAAAAAAATGTAACAAAAACACTTGTTTATTGGCATATTTTTCCGCGATTTTCTCGGATTATATCTTTTTCTGGCAAGAGGCCGTTTCGAATTAGTGAGGATTGTCAAAACCAGCCCAGCGGTTCTTGACAAAGAAGTGAAATAACTACGATCAATTTCTCTTACATATATATTGTACATACTTTGCTATATATCCGATATTTTGGATAATGGTCACAAGTGACCTCATCTTGTGTTTCCGGTTTCGCCAGGATTAAAGATATTCGCTGTTTAATGGAAATTTTCGTATTTTCCTACATATAATTTAAGGTCTATTTCACCCGCCAAATATTGTCCGATGACCATCCAAATTGATAGGTTTTTGTCCAGCCCTAACCTCCATCTCCATGCTAAATTTCGCGTCTATAATTGTGCCATCTATAGCAACTGCAAAATCAGGAAATGTTTCTGTTTTTGGTCCATTTCAAGCCCTAAATATTTTGCGATTATCTTAAAAAAAACAATAGGCTTCTATTCGACCCTAACCATTATCAATTCCGTGAGGATTGAGCAATAATTGCGACCTGTAGCTTGGTTACAAATTAACATGATCGACTCAGCTCGGCGAGAAAGGAAGATCCATTTATAGTTTCCCATATCGGAGACCATTATTCTGAGGTGTAACATAATTTTTGGCCCAATCAAACTTATAATACCCCCAACACATAGTGTTGTAGGGTATAAAAACTCTTTGCAAACCTATCGCATAGTGTATTAAAATACGAAACTTAAATTACAGAAAAAACAAGTAAGCAAAGGCTACAGTCGAGCGGGGCCGACCGTTGAATACCCTACAACACTATAATAAACGATACAGTTTATATAGACGAGATACTCGAAAGAATTCCACAAGACAGAGACAAATAATAAAAGAAAACCATCAGGTTTCGTTCTATAATTTTCGAATAATAGCAACTTTAACTAATTTGCTCATTTCCAATTTATTGGAAGATGTCGCTGGAATGGACATTTTCGTATTTTGTCTACAAAAGTTGGCAAACTCCTTCACACATTGAATATTTTTGGATGGCCATCCAAAACTGCTTGGCTTTTGCAATGTCCGGTAACCCCCACTCAAATATGCGTGAGGACCGGGCGATAATTACGACCCGCTGACAATTCTGCAGTTTTTGGTCCATTTCAACCCCTAAATATATGCCGATCATCTCCAAAAAGAGTAGGCTTCTTTTCTGACCCTCATCTTATCCCCATGCAAAATTTCGTAAGGATTGGACCATAAATGCGATCTGTAAATGATATCCTGATATCCTAACTACTTAGTTTTGTTAGCTGTAGAAATATTACCAAATGTTTAATTCAAAATGAAAATATGCCAAAAATATGACAAAATTGAAAAAATATGAGAAAATTTTACAAAATCATTGTTTTCCTCTTTAGAGAGATATTTTTATGCGATTTTTTAGACGTTTTTTCTTTCCTGTCAAGAGGCCATTCTGAATTAATGAGAACTGTCGAAATCAGTTCAGCCGTTCTCGACATATAAGAGATCTTTCAAGCATATCTTCTTTGATAGACATATATATCGCACATATTTTGCTATATATCCGATTTGATGGATGTTAACATCAATGTAAAGATCAGAAGTAACCTTGTCATGGCTTTGTGATTCCGCCGGGATTTAAAATATTCGCGGTTTAATGAAAAATTCTGAATTTTTTCAACACAAAAGATATGGTCTATTTTACCCGCTAAATATTATCCGATGACCACCCAAATTGGTAGGCTTCTTCCCCGCCCTAAACTCTAGCCACATGCGAAGTTCCGCGTCGATTGGTCTATAATTGCGACCTGTAAAGCTACTGCAAAATCCGACATTTTTTCAGTTTTTGGTCCATTTCGACCCCTAAATATTATGCGATCATCTCCAAAAGAAATAGGGTTCTATTCTGACCCTAGCCCCACCTCCATTCTAAATTTCGTGGAGATCGGGCCATAATTGCGACCTGTAGAGTGATTACAAATTAACATGGACAGACGGACAGACGGACAGACGGACGGACGGACATACATAGCTAGATCGACTCAACTCGGCGAGCTAGGAAGATCCATATATACTTTCCTATGTGGGAAATCAATATTTCGAGGTGTTACATAATTTTTGGCCCAATCAAACTTATAATACCCCCAACACATAGTGTTGTAGGGTATAAAAACTTGTTTCTTTAACATTGACATTTAAGTAATTTAACTTTAAGTTGTACACCTAACCATGTACAAAACTAAAATGACAACTGTCATTTATAGCTTAATAAATCGTTGTTGTTTGGTTCAGTTACAGGTTTTGTTGTTGTCGTCGTCGTCAACGTTATTTGCTTGCGGCTTGCTGTTGTTGTTATTTTTTTGCTAAATGACAATTGCAATGTTCTATGAAAATGGGATGTAATTAAAGTATTAGCATGAGTGATTAAACCCTAGTCAAATGTGAAAATATGACCTTTTAATTATAGCTTAGATATAAGAACACCTCAGATCAGAGCAAATAATAATGAATGTGTGCATATATGTACATACGTATAGGTTATACGTAATAGAAAGTCACTTAATGTGGTCAATGTGACCAAGAAGATTAAATGACATTAGCGGCAAGGTTGCAAAAGATAAAACAAAACAAATGCATTCACATGGGGATGTAATGGAAACTTTTTGTAATTTATAATTTGCTCTGTATCAATACAGGAAAGTTATCGACCGGAAGTGATTTTTGTTTTCAAAATCAATTTTTTATAACTTTGGCTTTGAGATGGAAGGTATATTAATTTTATGGATTCGTTTGCAATTTTATATGCAATTGTATGGAATTCAATACGATTGGAACCAAACAATTGTAAAGCCTCGAAATATTTTTTTCGAAACCAACAATTTGGGATATCGATCTTGCCATCTCGGTCCCAATTATGGTCTGATCCTGATTGTTAGGTTAGGTTAGGATATGTTAAAAAATGAATATATCCACGAAGAATTTATCGTGTTGTCTTTAGCCATTTTAGTCTTCTAGCCAGCTGAAGAATAATTGACGGCTCAGTATTGGAGAGTAAAGACAGATCATGCAGAGTTTGCTTACCGTGAGCCTCAGTCTGACTCTAAAAAGAGTTGGACATTGACAGAGTAAGTGTTCCGCAGTTTCTATTTCTTCCTCCTCTTGACAAAGCCTACAATAGTCCGTATCGTCAATCGTTTAAATGAATTCCGGTTATACAGGATTTCGCAGAAAACACCTGCGCCCATTCCACTTTGTATCTTAGGAATAGGTAGCTATACCGCTGAAAAGTTGAGTGTTCTGGTTCCAAGTGAAGGGTATCCAATCCAGATTGAGGTGTGTTTCTGAGTGCACCTGTAATTAAAAGTGATGCCGCTCTTTGTGTTTCGTCAATGTTTTTACTGAGGGAAGCCCTCCCCAGAGAGTGCCACCAAACTAAACTACCATAAGTCAGAATCGGAAGGACGATTGATTCATGTAACCATGTGAATCTTCCCTATGGAGTTTTTTCAGGAGGAGAGTGCTATTGTTGCTGACGGCCTGAAATGATGACGCAGTAGGTGGAAGCGGGGGTTTACCTATTGACGGACTCTTTGCCACAGGGTGTGGCTCCTCCGTTGAAACGTTTTTTTGCAGGTGGTATGGATTCAGTGGGACAGCGTTTAATTCAGCTGACGGTACAACGGTCGGAGCTGAAGTTTCATCAACTGTAATTTCCCTGTCCTCCACGGTACCCTTATCCCGGTGCGCGTCCGCAAGCGGGCCCGCCCTCTTGATTAGGTCGACCAGGAGAGAGGCAAGATCCTTATCAAGTGAACACTTACGCTGCTTTCAGGTTCGCCCTGATAAGGGTGCTTTCCCTCTCCATCACCTGAGGGGGATCACGGTGAATGAATTTTTTACAATACTTCGCAGACCGTTTGTAACCCCTCTTAGACTTTGCCTCCTATGAGCCGGAGTCACCGCGGTTGATAGGGATGTTGGAGGGTGTACTACCCACCTTATCACCTTCCATAGTAGCATCCTGCACCTGGAGGTTAACCGCGAGAGAGGATTTTAGAGATGATTAAGCTCCCTGAGTTGAAGATATGACAGTAATGTCTAAATCCTTTTCAGAGAGAGGGGAGTCATTCCCAAAGCCCGATGGGACTCTTTCTTGACTAAGTCTCAGGGTTTTGGTTTTCTCGAGGAGGGCGGATAACTGTTCTCTTTGTCTTTGGATGCTTTCGCATACTACGTCTCTGTACGTGATCAAAGTCTCGTTCCCACCCGCATTTGAGATCATGTCCGTAGTCGTTGAGATCATGTCCGTAGTCGTCCCGAGGGGGCGGTTGAAGAATTGTCGTTCTTGTTTGAGTTTGTTTTTCTGCTTCACTTAAGATTGTTTTCCATAAGAGGTTTGGGCAGTGATGGTCCCGATGTCCGCCATGACATAGCCTCCATATCATTGTAAGGACTTGGCAACTAAGCCTGCTACTCGTCGAGGCGCCCAGGTATCGACGAGGTTACCGTTCGAATACATTCTGTACCCTGACTGCAAACTCCGGAACACTGATTTGCACGGTTTACGTACCCAAATCACTTTTGGGATTTTGATTTACTCATCTCCACTTAGAATTGTGTTTTCCTCTTGGAACGGGTGCTTTCGGACATCCTGTCCGATGTATTCCTTTCTTCGTGCTCAAAAGTTAACGCCTTTTACTTTTAAATATTTTTTTCCAGTTCTTCCTAATATCAAGTGCTCTTGGATTAAAATTTCAAGCATTTTTCAAAATTTCAAAAAAAAAACATATATTTTGAAAATTATCGACTTGAATTATTTCCTCGCTATAACTGGCAAAATATCCAACTAAAATGTTCCGATTAATGGGCTTAAACATCCACGCTTTTCCCAGATACCCCTGATTGAAGGAAATTGAAACCCATCAATAAATTTAACATCGATTGCAAACCTTTTCATTGCCAATGTCATTGAGTTAAGCAGAGTGGGGTTTTTAACAGGTAATTTTTGTATTCTACTGCGCTTTGCGAAAAATCGCCTAAAAGAGGAAGCTGAAAATTTCCATTCGTCAAAGTTTAATCATATTTCCCAAAAAGAGATCTATTTACGGTTGCATATCTTTTTGTGGTGTCCATGGTCTTTTGTTTCATATAATTTGGCGGCTGAATGTGGTTGCTGGTGCTGTTGTTGTTGCAGCAAGGTTTTTAATATGGAACCTGATTCTAGTTCGTGATCTTTGGTCACGTTTTGGGGTGTGATCGATGCTAGTTTATTGGTGGAATTTATAGTGAATTCGTATGAGCACATTAATTTTTGACGTTGTAGCTATGATGAGGATGAGGATGACGATGATGACGACGACGGGGACTACAACGATGACGATGCCGATGCTGATGATGGTAATGGTAATATGTATGCGACGGTGTGGACGTGAACGACAACAAAGACAACGACCAAGACGACGTTTATGATGAGATGGCGTTGCTGACGTTATAGTTAAAGTTAGTTTGGTGGCACTTAGTAGTTCCATGGATGTCTATGAGCCCTATAAGCCATTTAAAGCTATCCCTCAAAACACTTTTGCCGTCTTCTGGCCACGGTTTGTGTTTTGGTTGCTGGCTGCAACCATTTTGTTGGGTAAATATTAAGCACAACTGATTGCAAGAAGCCATCGTCAGAAGCCACAAAAATTAACAATAGGCAACTGTTGTTGTTGCCGGATAGTTTTTTTTTTTTTTGCACAAATTTGCTTGTAAGCAATGGTTTTGAGTTTTTTTTTTTTGCTGCGCTCAAAATGGCTTCCACTAAACATAAGGTTAATATTGTCAAGAAAATGCATATGGGAGTGTAATTGTTTGAAAGTGAGTTCAGAGGCCAATCAAAGGGAAAATGTCTACTGGCAATTATGATGGGGGGTGGAATAGTCATTTTTAGGTGTTTTAAAATATTTTTCACCATTTGGATGAGGAAAGTTTTCGGTTTATATTGGCTTATGAAAATATATTTTAATACTACTTGTTTTTAAATTATATTTAAGTTGATGGCCAGAAATGGAGAATTTTCATACTTGAGAAGAGTGCGGAAGGTTTCGGGTAACATAATTGAATGCTGTGATAGAATGATATGAGTTTATTAACGTTTTTCCGATCATATGATTGTACTTAAAGCAATAATATTTTACATGCATTATTGGTAGTGGAATTTTCGCTTTTGCTGACTATAATACTGATTTAGGTCGCTTTTCTTTAGGTTTTTTTTTTAACAGTCAGCCATACTTGCATATTAGGTAGAATTCTAGGATTATTCTATTAAAAATCACCTTTTATGTGTTAATCTGAATCGATTTTCTCTATATCTAAAAAAATGTGATTTTTATGTTGTATGTAATCTCCCTTAACAAACATCTTTGTTATTGAGGGTCTTTGGAAAGGCTTAAATACACAATCGGATGTAACATATCTCAATTGATTTGGTTCAGACTTGGAAGGCTCATTTCGGGTGTTTTTATACCACACAACACTATGTGTAAAACCCCGAAATATTGGTCCCACAATGTTTTTTATGGATCTTCCAATTTCACGGAGCTGAGTCTATCCAGATATGTGTGTCGGTCTGTCCGTTTGTCTACTTTGATTTGTAAATTGCGCCAAATGGTCATGAAATTTTGCATGGAATTGGGGTTATGGTCAGAATAGAAGAGTATCGTTGGAGGAGATGATTGTAAAACATTTAGGTGTTGAAATAACCAAACACAGAAATTTTTCTTGATATTGCAGTTGCTCTATAGGTCACAATAATAGATCAATCGACCTGGAATTTCCACTAAACCGCGAATACTTTTAATCCCCGGCGAAATCGCAACTACACGTCACTTCTGACGGTTAAATCGAAGCCGATATTCAAGATACCGCATATAAAGCAAAATATATTGAAACAAATATATCATAGACGAAGATGTTAGTTAGACCGCCTATAACTCAAGAACGAATAGACGAATTTTGACAATTCTCCCCAATTTAGAATTGACGTTTGGCAGAAAAAAATAACATCTAGAAAAGTCGCATAAAAAGATGCTAATAAAAATGTGAATATTTTTATGTAATTTTTTCAGATATTTTTTTATACCCTCCACCATATTATGGAGGGTATATACTTGGTCATTCCGTTTGTAACTCCTCGAAATACTCATGTCAGACCCAACAAAGTATATATATTCTTGATCAGCGTAAAATTCTAAGTCGATTAAGCCATGTCCGTCTTTCTGGCTGTCTGTTGTAACCACACTACCTTTCGAACGAATTTTGATACAAGGCTAAAATTTTGCACACATCTTTATTTTCCAGTAGGCAGGTTAAGTTCGTAAATGGACCATGTAGGTCCACGTTTTCACATAGCCCCCATATAACGGTACTTCCCGATATTCGGTATTTTGATGATTTTAGCGACACTATTCAACGGAATTGTTTCTAATTTGGTATTTGAAGTTCGAAATGGATACTTAAGCCTAAGACAGAAAACTGTCTGTGCAGGTCCACGTCTTCGTATAGCCCCCATATAACGGAACCTCCCTATATTCGGTATTTTGATGATTTTAGCGACATTATTAACCGGAATTGTTTCAAATTTGGCATTTGAAGTACGAAATGTATACTACAGCTTTGAATAGAAAATTGTCTGTGCAGGTCCACGTCTTCGTATAGCCCCCATATAACGGTGTCTCATGACAAACAATGCCCATGTAGGTCCAAGTCGTATAGACACCAATATAACGGCTATATTCGGTATTTTTAAAATTTTAACAGAATTTTTTAAGGATTTTATTTTCAAATTCGTTCCAAATGGTAGAGGGTATTCAAAGTTCGGCCCGGCTGAACTTACTGTGTTTTAACTTGATATTTTTGTCGTATTTTTTATCGCATGAGATTTTTTCAACGTTGAATTGTATATTTCGAAATATTTTTACAGCACAATATGTTGGCGGTATTATATACT
Organism: Musca domestica; assembly: GCF_030504385.1. Taxonomy (NCBI): domain Eukaryota; kingdom Metazoa; phylum Arthropoda; class Insecta; order Diptera; family Muscidae; genus Musca; species Musca domestica. The sequence continues at coordinate 1,187,002 of NW_026712334.1, read as the reverse complement.
GGTCGCAATTATCTTCCGATCATCACGAAATTTCAAATGGGGGTAGAGTCATGTTTAGAATAGAAGATGTATATTTAGGGGATAAATTTTCCTGATTTTTGCAATCGCTCTACAGGTCACAATTAAAAGCCAGTCGAAACAGAATTGTGCATGACGGGAAAGTAAATAACAGGGCCAAATATAGAGCAAGTACCCCCGGTCATTTATGCAGGGATGTATTCAGAAACGAAATCTGCTAAATCCAAATCTAAGTACAGAGTAATTCCGACGATATTTTGCATCAATCTGAGCAGAAGACAAGAACAAATTTTCTTCTCAATATGACATTATTTAAAAAAATGGAGAGTGGAGAGAACGCATACATATGTCGGAAAGAAATTATATTTAATTAGCGACCGTAGTTTTATTGGAAATTATCGGTCATCTATGAGAATGAGTCGAACGGAGAACTACAAGTTCCACAAAATGGAAACGTACGTCCCGAAATTCACTCCATTTGGGCTGATATTACCCATTATCAAGATAAAAAGATCATGATAAAATTTGCAAAAGGATTTCGGAGCTCTATAAGATATTTGGTAAGAAATATTATTGTTGTCGAATGCATATTACAATGTCGCATGAAACATATATATGTGAGCTATAGCTATATCTGATGTACTTGCTTCTAGACTGAATTCGGTCGGATGTACAAAAACCCAGGACTTTTGAACAGATATTGGCCATTTGGTGTACAATTAAACCGAAATCGGTTGAAGATATATATTGAAGCAAAATCAAAATCGGAACCGATTTGGATAAAATTTGGCAGAGGTATTTCCGAGCTCTATAAGATATCGGGTATCAAATATCATTGTTGTCGAATGCATATTACGAATGTGAGGGACTTAAACACCAAATCGGATGAAACATATATGTTGCAGCTAGAGCTATATCTGAACCGATTTTCACCAAATTTGAAGTACTTATTTCTAAATCGAATTCGATAGGTCGTGCCAAAATTCATGTCATTTGTACTGATTTGATGAACTTGCTTCTACTGAATTGCGTCGGATGTACCAAAACCCAGGACGTTTGGACCAATATTGCCCATTTGGTGTACAATTAACCTGAAATCGGTTGAATATATATATGGGAGCTATATCAAAATCTTTATCGTTCTCGATAAAATTTGGTAGAGATATTTCTGGGCTGTATCTGTTATCTGGTACCAAAATTCAGGTCATTTGGATTTATATTGGCCATTTGGTGCACAATTAACCTGAAATCGGTTGAAGATATATATGGGAGCTATATTTAATATTGTGTGTATGGGTCAAACAAATATTGTTTGCAACATTTCATCTCAATTGGATTGATTCATAATCATATCATAAATCGACTCAGAAAGTGATTCTGTGAATATCCTCAAAAGTAACTAAAGGTCTATCCAGCTTCCTTCTCCATGTTACAAATAAATGCACAAAGACATAATAGCCTTACCATTATGTGGTGTAGGGTATAATTAGAGAACGAACCTTGATATGTGGAGTGACTTTCTTCGTAATACAATAATGTATCACAATATCTTGAAAAATTCGTTCGCTGTTGTCATAAACGGTTTCCAATCTACAAAAACTTTATCGAAAATAACAATGGTCGACCTTTTGATTACAATTTTGATGTCATATCACGAAATTTTGCATAGAATCGTGGATTTTGGCAGGAGCCATGATAATCCAATATTTCAAGATCATAAATAAAATAAATTATAATTTCATGCTAATAAAAAGTGGATAGATCTAGTAAAATATCAAATCAAAAAAGAGTACTGTACCGCATCACATGGTCGACTATAGACTTTGCTGACTTATTAACGCGTGTCAGCACAACAACATTATAATCTGTTGTTCAAGCAATTGCAAGAGAATTTCTCTCTTCGAATTCCTGTAGTTAAACCGCCTCTCATTTAAGTTGTTTACACATAGGGTGTACCAATTAAAAAGTACATTTATGTAATTTAGAAAACAAATCGAAATAATGTCGTTGTAATTAGTTGTACCCGTAGACCTTTTTTGTCAATAACAATTAATTCGATAATAGTTTATTATCTAGTAGCTTGCAATTTTCAATAATTAATAAATTAGAAGCAATCATCTCGCCTTATGCTATTATTATTTGCGTGTGTCATGTATGTATGTAATTGGGTGCATTTTAAATGTCTCACTCCGCCAAGTCCAACCGATGATTGAAAAGAAATAATCAAAACACTGCTATTTAAGAAGAACATTGATGATCATGGTTCGTTTCATCGTTTAAATTTTATGTATACCTAATAAGTAATCTTGAATACTTATTAGCGAGAGATATTTTCCCATGCTTTACTCATTCTTAAGTGTTGCATCACGATTTCGAAACTTGCAAAAAGGCGTTAAGTATGAGGGTATGTCATTTTGAAATTGCATTTTTATGCCGGACAGTAATTTACCACATTTTGAATGTATGCGTTGCAATGGGATGTGTATGTGTAACAAGATATGCAAGGAAGCAGAGTACAGGTTTTGTGAGACCAAACTTTTTGGAGCCTACCAACATTTAAGCCAATTTATGTGTAAGATTTAGTTAAAGATTCAAAAAATAAGGATTTGCCGATACATAGTTGTTTCACCAAATGGTGAACATATACTAGAAATATTTCGCAGATAGGGTTTCTATCCTACAATAATTTCAATTAATTAATTATATTGGATATGTTTTCAAAATATATATCGGAAAACGTCTAAGTAGCTTAAATTGATCGGTCATGGCAAATTTAACATGAACTGTATAAAATAATATCAAGTGCCTTTTACTTCGTCAGCAAAAAGACAACCTTAAGATTTTAGATTCATTCCAAAAGTTCAAGATAGGCTTTTTTATTATCAAAATGAACATTTTTTCAGTTTGACAAAATTTTTTTATTAAAATTTCATATATCATTCAGACTTTCAAGGAATAATATGGAAATGTTTACCTTTCACACCAAAAGGTCCTTCAATTTAATGTTTACCAAGGATATTCGGAAAACTTTGCAAAATGGAACCATATCCAATTCTTCTGTCTAAAATATTTCAACGTATCTATATGTGAGCCCTAGAAACTAAGAGTAATCTCAAAATCAAATTTCAGCTGATCCCTTCACCCAATACCAACTTAAGTAAAATTTAGTACGCATATTCAAAACTATCTACATCTACCTATTCTAGTAATCACAATCGATCCAAAATGAGTACCATTTTGTACTTTTCAAACAATTATAGTACGCATTTGCAAAACAACCACCAGATGCCAACAGATACCTCGCTATCAAATTACGGGATTACAGATCTATATATTCACTCAATACCAAAAGTAGTACTACTTCGTACTTTTCGATCGAATGTAGGACCATTTCCAAAACCACCTTCATATTTTAATCCAAGATACAAAAGAGCTAAAGAGTTGGCCGAAAGTGATGAGCGGTCGAATTTGGTTTTCTCCGATGAGAAAACACTCGTTGTCCTGCAGTTTGTAGACAAACAAAATTATCACATTTACTTGCCAAAAAGGTCAGCTGAAAATGTGCACCTTCGGTTGGCCACTAGAACTCAAGCCCCCCTCAAAATTCCGCAGAGCAACATTCGCGCAGCGTGTGATGGTTTCATTGGCCGTTTGGAGGCTATAATTGGTGCCAAAGGTGACCAATTCGAGCAAATTTAAACTTATTCTAAAATTTGATGCTATTTCCGACTTCTTGGCTTTCATTCAGATAGCCACCAAATCCATATCTCAATTCCAGACACCACAAAAAAATACATCAATATGAAATCTGACGATTCAACCCACCAAGTACCAATACCAAATTTAATACCAATCCCTTCGCCTAACACCAAATTTAGTACTATTTAGTACTTTTCGTACAAATGTAAGACCCATTTCCAAACCACCGCTAAATGTCAAACACAGATGCCATCAGTAACATAAATATCGAATTTTAGAATTGAATCTCTATCCCTTACCATATGGAGTATCATTTAGTACATTTCGCACACCTAGTACACATTTCCAAAACGACCTTCATGTTTCAAGTTTTTTGCTCTATCAGTTAGCATAATAATGGTACCATTTTATAACTTTTCGTAACCTTACGGCTCGAATTTCCAAAAATCCTTTGACGCATATATCTTGTACTCCATCAGTGACCTTCATTAAAAATTTAAGAATTCTAGCTCATTCCGCTTGACCAATACAAATTATTAAATTTTTACTTCAATTTCGTACTTGTCATATCAATTTAGTACGAATTTCCAAAAGGTCAGCCTTATTACACGCAAGACTGACACACGTGTCAAATTCCATCCAGATCCGGATTCTAGCTTGGACCGTTTCGCCTAGTCGTTGATTTCCGATCAGTTAGTCACTTATTTCCCTGCTGTTAGTTGAACATTAAAATACAATCTATCCTCTCACTTTATTGTGTCCCTTCAACTCCATCTCTTATTAATAAATGAACAAGGCCCTCCATGCAATACGATTGTGTGTTATCAAACATCAAAATGTTTTGCATAATAAAATAAACATTTCTCACCTAATAAAATAAAAATTTCCCATGTAAATCATCCTGAGTGTATCTTCCTTTTCCTTTCAAAATTGCTACCCATTGTACTCACAAGTACACACACAAACACGTACACACACAATTGTTTTGACAGATCATTTGGCTCGAAAATTAATGGTATGGTAAACATCTTACCGAGTTGTTGCTCCTTTTGGCGGTTTTATCACAGACCATCTGACATTTGTGTCACGAATTAACAAAAGACCATCAACAACTTTTCACAGTTGCATTTAAGGCTTTTGTGCCGTTCTCGTTTCGTTGTCGTAATAGACCGAAAACGCTGCGCCATACTCTAGCACTTGACATTATCAGCATGAAAAAATCTGATGAATATGAAAATTGTTTCAAAAGCGCCCACTATTGTGCAATCCGCCAGATTTTATTACCAATGTTATGTTGGTAGATGTTATTGTTTGTGTAATTTGCATGTTCAATTCCATGCTAAACAACGAATATAACAAATCCCAAATGGGCGACAACTTCAACCAGGGCACAAACAAGCAAACCAACCATCACTTGTGTGACTGGTCGGTCGGTCTAACATAACGCCTGTGACACCCACACGATAATTGATGCACGCAATATGTTTGCCTTACTTGTTCGTTTGCGACAAAAAGGACGACGTTGAGGACGACAAAAACAACAACAAGGACTTGGCACCAAATTGTGCAATATTTGAATTTCCCTTGCCCAAGTCCCATGTGGGCAGTGAAGTTTTTTAATCAAGAGCTTGTCAAAAGATTGTTATGCCGGGCCAGGACTGGCAAAAATAATAAACAACTGACGAACCAACAGAATGCCAACAGTCGAGAATGTAAACGATCCATCAATCAAAACACGCAATGTTTTACAGTGGAGGAAATTGTAAAAAGCGAATGTAAATTATTATACCCACCACCGAGGAGTGGAAGGCATACTTTAACGCTCCTGAATTGAGGGATTACTAATATTGTCATTTTGTTCATAACACCTCCCCTTAAAGGAAAGGGGTCAGATCATCATAAAATTCTATATCGATTTAGTTATATCCGAATGCTTTTTCGTCTGTTTGAATCGCTCTAAAACTCACAATGTAAAAGACAGAACTTTGAAATTTGGCACAGATATTGATAATACTAACAGGATTATCGTCCAATTTAAAAATTATATATGTATGTCGGCCCAGATACTTGTATAAGCCCCATATAACAAAGATCTGTGCAATGGGCTTTTTTAAGAAATTTGGTCCCAATATTTAATAAAATCGGTTGAATTTGACAGTTCTATGTGCATTAGGAAGACTGACTCCCCTCTACAAGTATTTAATTTAAGTGTGGTATTTGATATAACCCCTATGGTACATTCTGATTTTTGATATTTTGAAGGGAATGGCTCAAGTTTTCAAGCAAAGCAACGGTCATTTGACATTTCATGTAAATTTTGAGGAAAAATATTCTGAAAATTTACACTTTTTTCCATTGTCATCCTAAACCAGCGACTAGTGGAATTAGAAGGATATAACCCTCGGTATTTCACAGTTCACTACATTTGGAAAATAAAATTGTAAAAATTCACCGTACGAAAATATTTTAATATTTACGAAAATATTTTAAATTTCGAAAAAAAAAAATCATATTATTATTTCAAATTTCGAAAAAAAAAATCTAAAATAGCGGACCCGATCGAATTTCAACATTTTTAAGGGGTTACAAGCATTTCCAACATAAAGTGGCAGTAATTTGATATTTTACAACATTTATTTACGTCTGTTGTTTTGTGGTCAAACTAACAATTTTCAGTCAAAATCAAAAATAAACGCTACAAATTATCGTTTTTTAAAATTTTACTAAAATTTTATAAAAATTGAATATTTTAAATTAGGTAAAAGGAATGAGCTACAATTTAGAATAAGAGTCACTGATGGAGTACAGGATAGATGTACCAAAGTATTTTTTGGAAATTCAAATTTAAAGGTTATGAAAAGTTCTAAAATTGTTCTAATGTTGTAAAATCGTACCATTTGATATATGAGTATTAATGTTGGAAAATAAGTTTGATATATGAAAGAGAGGTTTTGATGAGAACTTTACGAAACGGTACTTACTGAGGAACCGTTTGGTTTAAGGTGAACCAATGAAGCTGGAAATTTTGTATTGGAGTCCCTGTTGGTAATATGTTTTTGTTATAAAGAGGTGGTTTATGAAATGTGTACTACAAGTACCGAAAAATACTAAATAGTCCTATATCTGGTACAATTGGGTGGACAGATGATGCTTGACATCTGAAATTTGGTATTAGGATCGATGTTCATGTGTAGATATGGATGGGTGGTATCGGTGGAAATGCGTCCTATATTTGTACGAAAAGTACTAAATGGAATTAAATTTGGTATTGGAATGAGTAGAGATTAAATCCTTAAATTTGATATAAATGTAATTGTCGGTGTCTTTGGATAAGCTATGTGGGTGGTTTTTCAAATGTGTACTATAATTGCACAAAAAGTATTGGGCGAAGGTTTAGAGCTGGAATCCCAACATTTCATACTAAAGTAAAAAGTACTAAACTTGGTATTGGGTGAAGGGATCGAGCTGAAACCGTAACATTTAATATTGCGATAACTGTTTGTGTCTAGGATTGAGATATGGAACGACTTTGTTAGAAAAGTACCGAATGTTACTAAATTTGTTTTTGAGTGAATGGAAACTTCTGGAATCCCCAATTTGATATTAAGGTCTCTGTTGTTATCTGGTATTGTGATATGGTATTAGTTGTTCAAATACGTTTTATAATTTTTCGAAAAGTATTAAATTGTACTATTTTTGGATCGCTATTAGTTTCTAGAATGGAAATATGTAATTGGTTTTGGATATGTGTACTAAATGTTATTAATTTGATAAAGCTGAGGTTTTGAAATTTGTTATAGATATGGAGACGTTGAAATAGTCTTGGACCGAAATTTTTACTAACATCCTCCTTGGTAAACTACAAAGTAAGAGTGAAACGTAAAAAATACCCTATTATTCATTCTGAAAACGAAAAAACTTGAATAATATATAAAACATTGAAAATTTGAGAATTTAGTGCGATGTATTAAGTTTTGACTCGAAAATTGTGTTAAACTGAACAATTTGTGCATTTTGAGTACTAAGAATTAAAAAAGCAAATTTTCAAAAAAAAAAATAGTAAATAAATAAATAAATAAAATAAAATTAAATAAAAAATTCCGCTAAAAGTAAAATGATGCTAAAAACATAAAAAATATTGAATATGTGGAGTTACGGTTATATTGGGGCCTATTAGATAGACTATTACGAAAACTTGAAACAAATAAGAAAATCATCAAGGTACCGAATAAAGGGAAGTACCGTTATATGGGGTTATACGAAGACCTAAAACTGCATATGAAATTTCTGTCATAGGTTGTAGTGTCCATTAGGAACTTTAAATACGAAGCTTAATAAAATTAAGAAGAATAATATCGCTAAAATCATCAAAATACTGCAAATAGGGAGGAACCATCATATGGGGCCTATACAAAGACGGGAACCTGTATGATCAATTTTCTGTCGTAGGATGTTGTACTCATTAGGAACTTCAAATTCTAAATTTGAAACATTTTCGGTGAAATGTGGTACATAAATCATAAAAATATCTAATAACTGGAGGGGATTATACTAAAACTTAAACTTATATTGACAGATCAGCCCAAATGCATTTCTAACATTATGTTAATTTACAGCAAATATAGCCTATTTTCAATACCAAATGTACACATCTGAGTAATATGGTATCAACTTACTTTATTTCGTTCGGAAGCTAGAGTTAAAAACACAGACGGACGAACCGACATGCCTAGATCGACAAAGAAATATATGTTGATCATGAATATACATATATACTTTATGGGTTCTGAAAATTTATATTTCAAGGTGTTACAAACTTAATAGACCCTTCATGCCATGGTGGAGGGTATTAAAAGTCCTAACACAAACTGTTGGAAATTTTAAGGTGTTTAATTTCTAAATCCCAACTGGATGTTAAGCGGTCGGTTGTATATTTAAGTCGTCAATTGTATAATTAATAGTCGAATTTCAATATTATTCGATCCAACAAATTTAATCTATGCTTTTTGAGGCATATCTCCCACTGTGTTTGCGAACATAATTTTGTTACGTCACAAAAAATGACGACAAACTCGAAAAACTAAACGACAACGTCACTGAAATAGCTTTTGAAGTACAAAATAATAAAGACAATTTGCATATAAATTTATTACATTCCATTTTTTATTAGGCTCAACACGGTAGCTCGCTCATACACTTAAGGAAGCAGCAGGATAATTGATTTTGCTGGATTGGGGATGGTAACAGCACTTCAAGCAGGAAACTTGTCAACAAATGCTTGGAACGAAAATATTCTGTAAATGCTTAGGCAAAACAGGCGTTACCAACTATTGAGAACTTCAAACACTATACCACCCACTGCTGTTAACACTGCCACTATCACGACAATCAATGTGTCAAACATGACAGCTTAAATAACTTGTCTGTCACTTTCCCCAACAAAAAAGGACTTTGGAATGGGTACTCTGCTTTCTTCCTATTTCCTTCTTGGGACTGTCATAGGAAAATTTACAGCGCCTGTGTTTAAGTATTTTTTAATAGACTTTAGGGTATTCCAATTTTTTGCAGCCGAAATTGTTTATGATGAAAAATGTCAAGTAGCTCATATTTTATACATTAGAATACTAACACATGCATACTCACACATTCAAATGCCAAGGGATATGCGGGATATTTCGTAAAAGTGAATGTATCCTTTATTTTCTATTTTACAAAATTTAAATGTTAAGCTGTCATGCCAGCTAGGTTGAAAGTGTTAATACTTGTGTATTTTGTATAAGCGATGCTGGGGTGTTCAAGTAGGAGAGTGGGAGAGGGGGTTGATAAAGTGTGGTGGCTGTGTAAATTGATGTATGAATAAGTCGTCTCGCACAATATTGATGATGTTGTAGGTGTTTCATGAAACTTTTCCTGGTACCCGTAAATCTTTGTCAACAGTGAGTTGTTGAAAATTATCCCGAAATTACTTGTGTCGAGTGAAAGGTTTGAAAAATTATCAATCGCTCAAGTGTTGACATATGTTGTTGCTTAAAATTAATTCAGTCATTTCGTGAGTGCAGATGACGAAAACTTTCTAAAGGTACACATTTGGAGGGATTAATATGGACGTATTTTACTCACAATTTTCAAATCACGGTGAATATGTAAAAATGATAAAAAAAAAGTTAGTAGGTGTTTTATCAATAAAAATATGCGAAATGATTTTTCAAAAAGTATGTGTTTTTCGATAAAAGTTGGTTAAATATGGAGGTCTCTCGGAATATTCGAAGAGAAGAACGACCGAAATAATAAGTCATTTAGACAGCGATTATCAAACTACAATTTTCTCTCGTAGACTGTAGTACCCGTTGGGAATTTCAAAAGCGAAATTTGAAACAATTCCGGTAAAAAAATATCTCTAAAATCATCGATATACCGAATATTAGGAGGCACCGTTATATGGGGGCTATACGAAGACCTGGACAGGCATATGCAATTTGGCGTCACAGACCGTAGCATCCAGTGCGAACGTATAATAAGAAATTTGACATTTGACAATTTGAAAACAGGTACCTCCCAAATGCCTATGCAGGCAATTTTTTGTCGTAGGCTGTAGTACCTTAAGATCCTCAAATACATAATTTGAAACAATTCCGATCTATTGTGTCAATAAAATCATAAAAATACCGAATATGTGGAGGAACCGTTACATAGCGACTGTACAAAAACTTGTACCTGTTTCATTTCCGTTAAAAAGTGTGACACAAATCATTAAAATACCGAATATCTGGAAGCACAGTTGTATGAGGACCAAAAGTGGACCTGTGTAGCCCATTTCCGATCAAGAATATATTTATGCTGATCAAGAATATATAACCTTCGTGGGGTCTACAATTTATAATTCGATAATGACAAGTTCATGAGGAGCTCATGAAACGCGAAGTGTACATCCGATTATTTTCCAACTTGGAATATTTGTACAAGATCAAATGTGATACCACCACCACAAGGGGTCAAAATATTATATAACTATAATTTTCAACAATTTTTCAGTTTGAGAAAATCTTTTAATTACAACTTCATACATCGTTCTATATTTTCAAATTTTCAATTTAGTACTTTTCAAACAATTATAGTACACATTTCCAAAACCATCGCCAAATTTCAACACAAGATATCACCAGAGACATCATAGTCAAATTTCGGGATTCCAGCTCTATATATTCACCCTATACCATATTTTGTAGCATTTACCACTTTTCGTATACCAAATGGTAACATTTTAGAACTTTTCGTATCCTTAAAGTTTCGAAAAACCCTGTAGTTCATTTATCCTGAAATCCATCATCCTGAAATTCATTTATCCTGAAATCCAAATTTCCGAATTCTAGTTCATTCCGTTTGTCTCTAGTCTCTGGGTCTATATTGTCATTAAGACAATATCATAAAGTGGGTCTGTGCTACTTATTTAACATCCATTGAGAAGTCAAAGTAAAAAATTTAAAAAAAAAATGTGGAACTAAAATAAAAAAGGCAGAAGAAAAAATATAGTAAATAATACTATAGGGTCCGACAATTTTTTTTTTTATTTAAAAACTAATTATCTTTCAAATCAGACATGGGTTAAGTGTTACCAGATATATATCATTTTCATAACAGATCCTGCGTTAGCAAAAATATTTGGATGTGTGAAATTTGAAGAGAGTTGGATCCTTATTTCGCTTTCTTTGAGCGTTTGTTTTTCCAAATCTTGAACCCCATGTGGGGGAGGTACCAGATGAAATGGTCCGAACACTACCATCTTTAGAACAGATTCTGTGTTGATAGAATTATTGAGGTCAGGTCTGAATGGAATTGGATGTTAATTGCCCTATTATGAGCTTCATGGATATCTAAAATGTTGACCCTTTGTGGGGCAGGTACCAGATGAAGTGGACCGATATAACACATCTTCACACCAGAACTTGGGTTAATAAAAATATTGTGTGTAATTTAAAGACAATCGGACACTTAGATCACATTTTATAAGAGTTATAATTATTCAAAACTTTGACCCTTTTTGGGGAAGTATTTGATGAAGTGGACCGATATGGTCCATTTTCGCACGTGACCTAGCACTGATGAAAATATTCGGATTATCCTTTCTCTTTCTGTGCAGAAAAGTATTTCCTTTGAAAATTTTGACATTTTGTGTGGGAGGTACCAGAAGGAGTGGACCGATATTGCAAATCGAATACTCCCTTGGGTCTAAAACCGTTATTTCGATGAGGTACGTTTCGGCCGTATCAAATGATATATACCCTATCTAGCCATATGGCTGAGGGTACCAAAATCGCAATTTTTTCCGAAAACATCTTTGGAAAGAAACCGTAAATGTATGTCTACTTTTCGGTTATGTCGCAGAGTAGACACAACTCACTTTTAAATGGAGGGTATTAAAATTTTGTCCCATAAGATCTGGAATGATTTTTTACTCTATTTTAATGAAAATCCCGTTCTTTATTCTATCGTTTCGAATGCCCATGGAAGACCAATCTATCTTCTTAATAGATTAACATTTTTCAAATCAATTAAAATAAACATTTTTGAGACATAATTGCACGACACGGTAAAAGGTAAACCCTTTGGGCCAATATATTAAATAATTCCATTACCCTGTGGTTCGATAAAAAATGGGCACTTATGTTTAACACTTAATGGTCATCATAAAACACCAACGAAAAACGTACTATATTCTTTAGAAATTTTCGACAAAAAGCATTCATTATCATAAAACACTTAGTTTTATGATAAGTATTCTGCAACAAAACAAAGCATAAAGGGACCAATTCGCATTTCAAGTAATCCCCTCCCCCACACCCAAAAAAGGGATAAGCCAAAGGGGTTTTTTCATCCACATCAACTAACAACTTGTGATATATTGTCACCCTTGTTCGACATGACAGACGTAACAACTTTCAAAGGGATTTGTTAAAACAATACAATGAAAGATTGTAAGATGTTGAATAAGGGGGGTTGGAGGTTTCGCTGGTATTCGATTGATGAAGAAAAAAAGGGTTATTTACCATTGAAGTAAAGGATAGCTTGAGGGAAATGATTTGTCGCCTTTTAGGCAAACGATTACCACATTATAAGATATTGGCCAAAAAATTGCCTTTTTCGGTTATTTTATATCCGTTACAGTGGCTACTTTCAAATTCAAGCTTTGTCAGTTTGGAAGGTAATTCTTGCCCTCCGTTATTTACGTGATGTGTAACGAAGCAGACGTGTGTAGTGGACCCTTAATGCAGTCATAAGCACGTTCCAAGGATTGTGAATTATCGTTTTGCAGGGAACGATTGCCATTGCTAATTCACTCGGTATTCAACGTGTGCTACTGATTGTGCCACCTAACACACACACACATACATACGCTCGTACGTACGTACGGCTGCCTAAGAGTTGTGACATATTTTTAGCATTCCCTAATGGCACATAAATAATCCAATGTTTGCAATTGGAATGGGGGAGGAAGACCCTTTCATTGATATGAAATTTTTTGCAATGGTTTCGATACAGACTCATTGGAAGGAATAAGAAATTCAATATCGCTAAAATTACAATATTTTTCGTTTTCTTTGGTACTGAATGAATGGAAGAGGGGAAAAGCTCCGTACGAGGGCACATATGTTCTGAGTTGAATATGAGACACATAGCTAAATTTATATATTCTACATTTCAGTGGGCCTAATTCTCAAAAATTTTATTTCTTCTTTGATATATAAAAAAGGATCAATCAAATCGGACTAAAGACCTCCCGAAAAGGCGTTGATATCCAAATGTTTTCTTCTTAAAATACATACCCATTTGCAAATTAAAGTGTACTTTTCATTCGTTGTGAATGCATGGCATTTTTCGTAACATTCCCCATCCCATATTCCAATTTGAGTTCGACACTTATATTACAATGGATATATATTTTTTTGACTAAAAATAGCAAAATTGTGCGTGCTTGTTTCATTGAAAACACAATGCGTTTCGTTTCACTTGCATTACAATGCACTGGCCGTCGGTGTCAATGCGTGCAATTTTATTGAGTCGCATATAATGATCTCGTCGACGGCACGTTCCAATACGCTGTAATGTGAACTATATTTATGCGACCATTTCCGGTGCTGCGGTCTAATAATTATTGCAGTTCAATGAAAAAAAAAGAGAATCCATAAATGCGAAAATCTTTTCAATGAAACATTTATTCGAAATCGAAAATTAATTGAAAATTGTTCGTGTGATTTTTTGGAGTTTAATTAATGTATGTATCTAATGTATGTATACAGAAATACTAAGTAACCGAATTTGAACCGAATTTGGAAAATATCAAAAAAAAAAAAAAAAAAGTAAAGAAAGTCTAAAAGTCGGGCGGGGCCGATTTTATGATACCCTACACCACTTTGCTAATTTAGTTGAGCTCCACTTAATACTTAAAAGTTTTTATGGGAGAATTCAATCATACACGCTATGATTATAATTATAATTTAAAATTCAAAGGACTAAATATGCCGAAGCATTTGTATCTTTTAAATTCGGACTTGTATTGCCCATTTGGTGCGAAATTAATTTGAAATCGGATAAAAATATATATGGGAACTATATCCAAATCTGAACCGATCTCGATAAAATTTGGCAAAGATATTTCTAAGCTGTATTTGATATTTTTCCTTGAATATCGTTGTTAAGGAGTGCATATTACGGCTGTGGGTAACAAATACAATAAATCGGATAAACAATATATGTGGGAGCTATAACTATATCTGAACCGATCTTCACCAAATTTGACATACTACCTTCTAGACTAAATTCGGTCGTATGTGCCAAATTCCATCCCATTTGGACAAATATTAGACATTTGGTGAACAATAAATGGTATATCGGACGAAGTTATATATGGGAGCTATATCCAAATCTGAACCGATTTCGATAAAATTAGGCATACTTATTTTCAGGCCTAATTTGGTTGTACGTGCAAAACTCCATACTATTCGGGCTGATATTACACGTTTGGTGCACAATAAAAGGCAAATCGGACGAAGATATATATGGGAGCTATATCTAAATTTTTACCGATTATCTCCAATTTCAATAGAGTTCGTCCTTGGGCCAAACAAATGTTATTTGCAAAATTTCATCTCAATCGGATAATAAATGCGACCTGCATTTTGTTCACAAGAATACATGGACAGATGGACGGACAGACGGACTGACATGCATAAATCAACTCAGAAAGTGATTCTATGCAGATCATCAAAAGGAACTATGGTTCTATCTCATTTCCTTTTGCCTGTTACAAACAAATGCACAAAGACATAATACCCTGACAACCTTGTAGTGTAGGGTATAAAAAAGTAAATAAATAAAATCCGTTAAAAATTCTGTTAAAATCTATACGATGTAGCTGTTATATTAGGGTCTATACGACGACATGCATAGACAACTTTTGTCATAAGCTATTACAATATTCAAATGCGAAACTTGAAAAAAATCGATGAATACTTATTATATTAGGACTATACGAAGACGTGGACCTGCACAGACAATTTTCTGTCATAGGCTGTAGTATCCACTACGAACTTCAAATACCAAATTTGAAACAATTTCGGTGAATAATGACGCCAAAGTCATCAAAATACCGAATTTCGGGAGGTACCGTTATATGGGGGATATACGAAGACGTCCGAAATTCTTAGGCATAGTTTTTAGTACCCACGACAAACTTGGAATAAGATATTTGAAACAATTCGGCTGAATAATGTCGCTAAAATCATAAAAATACCGAATATCAGGATGTACCGTTATATGAGGTCTATAGGAAAATGTGGTCCGACATGGCCCATTTACTAACTTAAAGAGATAGTTCAAAAAAGAAAAATTATCCTCAGCGATGAAGTTAATTTTAGGCTCTATGGGTACGAAAATAAGAATTTTTGATTTTGATTGAATATTAGCCAAAAACATTGTCAAAAGCTAACAATGCATCCAGAAAGACGCCAAATTTGAAGTGCTTGCTTTTAGTGTGAACTTTTAGTGTGCACTTGCCAAAATGCTTTTGGGCTATTATTAAGCATTTGATGGACAAAAAACTTATAATCGGATAAGGATATACAAGTGCTATATCTAAATCTGAACTGATCTCGATAGAATTTGCAAACGTTTTTCTGAGCAGTATTTTATATCTTTCTCGAACATCATTTGTATGGAATGCATATTACCGCTGAAGGGGACAAAAATAAAAAATATTAATGGGAACGAGGTCTCCGTTTGAGTCCATATTGATACAAACTTCGAATGAAATTGGTTTTTGGTGTTAAAATGAAAACTGAGCCAATTTCGTCTTCAACATAACCCACATGGATCACTTATAATATGAAGGACGTCTCCATGTTAGTTCCACTTTTTTGTATATCCTGACTTTGAGAACTCTCCTCACACCCAAATTATAAAAAAAATTTCTAATTTCGTACACAAAAATTCAAAACAAAAATCTTATATTGAGCGAGCAGAATGTCAGATATAAGCCAAACATAGGATATCGTAATTTTTTTATAAGTCTTAGATTAGGTGTTTAAAAGTAGGCTCATTAATTCTCCAGGGAAAGTTTAATATTTTGGTCTATATGAGAGTGAATGTAACAATGGATTGAATCACTCTTTCTGGTATTGTCTACCCCGATATAATTTCAAATGTTGTAAAACATATCACAATGAAATAGAATCAAGTACTCAATATAGGTCAAACACGTCCGGGTTTATATTTATTTCAGTCTTAGATGAGGAGCGAACATTGAAAATATTGACCCATTGCCAAAAGTTAAAAATACCAATATATCTTATCAAATGTGTAATTAGTTCCAATTTTTCTCCAAGTCCTTATGTCCCAATAACATGACATTGGATGTCGCATGATCATGTGTCGGTTCACTCTTTCTGATACCTTTCCCACAAAGGGTGAACATTGTAATTGAACAGTAATTGACTGACTGACTGACCTAATGATTCATCAACGAACAAACGAAACGTCTGAAGCTAGAATCTTGAAATTTTGGGTGAGGGTTATTTTTGGCCCGAAAGTGTCATAAGGCTGAGTTTTTGGAAATCCGTACTAGAACGGTACGAAAAATACTAAACTGTACTAAATTTAGCAGTCTTTGTATTTGATGTACCAGTAGAGCTAGAACTCTTAAATTTTGAATGAAAGTCAATCATAATGTGCTTGAGGGATGTACTAAATTCGCACTGTAAATGTACGAAATGTATTTAATTGTACTACATTTTGTACAATATCGTATCACGTGAACGGCTAGAGCTAAAAACAAAACATTTGGAATAGGAATCAAGGTTGAGGAGTGGTGTCGATGTTATAATGTAGTTTTGGAGGCTTGTTCTCATCTATACGAAAACAACTAAATAATACTAAATTTGGTACAATTTCGATATGGGTGGACCGATACAGCTTGAATGCTGACATTTGTAAAAAAGATTGAGGATTGAGGTATGTATGTAGTTTTGGAAATTTGTACTTATGTATAAGAAAGGCGATAGGGAAATGAAATTTGGAAATAACATTACAATTGCATTGTTGGATTGAGGTATGTAGTAAGTTTTTCAAACTCGCAGTTATGTAAGTAAAATGGTACTAAATTTGGTACAATTTGACAATTTGACAATACGACTATTTAAGTGCGGATAGGGAGACATTTTTCGAAATGTTTATTTTTGTGCACGAAAGGTACTGAATGGTACTAAATTTTGTATTGCACAAACGGATACTGCTTGAAATCTGAAAATTTTCATTAGGATCACTGTAGATGTGTGTTGTTGAGTTTTGGAGGTTGTTTGGAAAATACGTACTAAATGGTACTAAATTTGGTATTTGTTAGGCATATAAGTACCATTTTGTATACACGTATGAATTTGTCATATGCAAAGCAACTAATTTCGATGTGAAATGAACTTAGGTCTTCATGTTTTAACGTGACATGGTGGTATTTTATTTAGTACATTCCAAATGCACTAAATATAAATTCACACTTCTACATATGAAGTAGAGGCCATTTGTTAGTAATATGATATTACTGTTATGAAAAAAGTGGAAATATTCCCAAATTCACTTCAAAATCGAACATTGCAGCACTACCATACACTAACATTTGTTAAGACGCTCCAAAAGGCAAATAAATGGTTAAAGGCCGAGATTCGTTTACTTTCCCGATTTTTTTACTAAACCCTCTTATCGATGAAGACGACAATATCATATTACTACCATAACTTTTGTAATTTGCAATTGGCAAAGGTACTAAATATTCCCAGATGTGGCACTCTCTAATGTATTTTATATGTATTTTCTAATACTTCACATTTGAAGCCATCAGTAAAGTTGTCAAAGATGAATTTTATTGATTCCATTAAATTTTTTTTATTTCGTAAAAAACAACAGAGTTTCCAAAAATAACTCAAATATGTATGAGTACGAAATGAAAACGTGTTTTTTTGCTTTTTAAAATAGGCACGTGTTCTATCAATCGATAATACTGGGAAGATGATGCCCCAACAAATATTTTCATCATTGTACCGAACGTGGAGCTCAGTGCACATGATGGCACTCATATCACTCTCTCCCCTACAATTGTGCGGAAGTTGTGATGTCGTTTGACAATTAGCTGCTGTCGATTTGTTTACTCTACCGACTCAGATGTTTACACCAACGGAAGTTCATTAAACTCTCTATCTCATTTACAGAGAAAGTTGACAATTTTGTCTCTATGCCAATTAGTCTCTCACTCATCATTGTTGTTTCTTTTAGAAGATAAGAAACATCCCATATTTGACTTTTTTACTGAGGTCATTGAGTCGAGTAGGGAATCCCCTCCAAAGTTCTTCAACATTAAGGTTGTCAAATGTTTGTGAGTACAACGCGTTCTTGGAATATCACAAAACCACTTGAAACCGTGTCTATCTCAAATACAAAACAGAATCCACGTGTTAAAGACATTTTTGCCTTTACATTGGTTCCATGCTATCCTGCTGTATGGATTTGTTTCCTATATGTTAATGACCTTTACCTCAATACAAACAAGTACATAGCTCAGTAGGCAATGAAAAAATAGAAAAACTCACAATTTTAATTTAACTTTTATCTGGAGTATTTAAATTATTTCACCGCATTTGTTTGCCCCTCCCCCACCCTTTTACTTGAACAAATATTTTTCAGACTACTTATGTGCGGCTAAGGATGTTTTTTTTTTGTTCCGTTGTTGTTTCTGGAACAACATTTACACAACTCAATAAGTTTTTGTTGATATTTGCGGTGAAATGTAAATGTTTCGCTATTTTCCCCTGTTTGTCTGGCTTTGAAAGCCGTGGTTTTGTTTTTTTTCTCTCATTTTGATAAAAACATCACATTTTCATATGTGAATAAATGAAAAAAGTTTTTCACTTTTTTCGGCATTTTTGGCAATGTTTCCTCGAAAAAAAAAAAAAAAAAAAAAAAACAAAAACTAAAATGCATATGTGTGTTTGTATGTATACAACCTTACAGACATATTTGATATGGACAAGTTTACAAGTGGATGACATTCAAAAATAGATGCGGTCATTTTCAGCTGAAATAGCCAAAATTTGTTGGGAATTCGGGAAAAAAAATTCTACCATGTTTTAGGAAGCTAATATTAAGGGTATCAAGTAAAGAAGTCTTAAATATTTACGGTATTTCGTGATGAAATGACAACAATTATGATAAAAATATATCATGTAATATAACAATATTTAAAGCTTCCAGTTTGTGTTCGTTGCTATTTTAGCACCAGTTTTAAATATAAAACTACATGTGGCATACAATTTCTTAAATTTTTGAGAAAATACATTCTCCATTGTTTGTCATATGCAGAATATTTAAAATTTCAATTGACTTGGCCGAATCGAAATGCGTTGCCATGGATGCAAACACGACAACGCTGCTGACGAATAGTCAGTCATGACTATAGTATGGAGGATCTAAGCAAGTGCCAAGAGACAATATCCATTCAAATTGTCGTTGATTCTGTGTGCCTAAACAACGGCAAGCGACTGCAGCTAATGGAAAAATGTTCGTATTAAATTGATTTTATTGACAGCAGTGAACTAAAATGGCTTTTAAGTCGTTTTTTAAGTTTTTTTTCTACATTTTGCCTTATTCATTTGTGTCGACGACATGTTGACGATATGTTATTGTGTCATAAATTATATTTACACAAAATGAAGACAGTGGGACGAAAACTACGTATGAGCCATATACAAAAGAAAAATTGTTTGTTGAGAAAATTTTCTTGTGGACATATATAATATTTTGAAGGACACTGAAAACAAGAAGCTAAATGCCTTATTGTTAACAGCTGACTAATGACAATAACTTTTTTTATTAGAGAGTAGGAAGGAGTCTTTGACCGGGAACATAATACCTTGTGTGTTTAAAAATACAAATATTTCCACTAAAGCAGAAATATTTTTAATCCCGTCGAAATCACAAATACTTTGAAAGGTCACTTCTGACCCTTATAGGGATGCTAATAGCCAAGATATCGGATATGTAGCAAAATAGGTACAATATATATGTAAAACAAGTAAAAAAGCTGTAAGTTCGCCGGACCGAACTTTGAATACCCTCCACCATTTAGAACGAATTTGGCAATTCTCAAAAACAATAAAATCCGTTAAAATTTCTGTTAAAATCTTAAAATACCGAATGTAGCTGTTACATTAGGGTCTATACGACGGCATGAACCTGCATAGGTAACTTTTGTCATAAGCCATTACAATATTCAAATGGGAAACTCAAAAAAAAAAAAAAAAAAAACCGGTGAATAATGTCGCTAAAATCAACAAAGTACGGAATATCGGGAGGTACAGTTATATGGGGGCTATACGAAGACGTGGACCTTCACAGACAATTTCCTGTAATAGGCTGTAGTATCCACAGCGAACATCAAATACCAAATTTGAAAGAATTCCGGTGAATAATGTTGCTAAAATCAACAAAGAAACGAATATCGGGAGGTACAGTTATGTGGAGGCTATACAAAGACGTGAACCTGCACAGACAATTTTCTGTCATAGGCTGTAGTATTCATTTCAAACTTGAAATACCAAATTTTAAACGATTCCGATGAATATTGTCGCAAAAATCATCAAAATACCGAATATCGGGAGGTACCCTTATATGGGGCTATACCAAAACGTGGACCTACATTTTCAATACCAAAAGTCCTGCAGACATAATTTACATTTGAGTACAATTTTATCAATCAAATTTAAACTCAATCCTATCACTCAATACCATTTTGGTAACATTTAGTTCGCATATCTAGAAAAATCTAGATCTCTCGATCCAAAATACCATCGTGATACCTGGTGTAGAAAAACTTTAGAAAATGTACAATTTAAAATTGACTTATAAGCAGAATAACTAAGATCTATTTTAATACCCGTTCATTCCGTTTGTAACACCTCGAAATATACATTTTAGACCCCAAAAGGTATATATATTCTTCATCAGCATAAAATTCTATGTCGATTTAGCGATGAGCGTCCGTCTGCGAACTAATTGAAGTAGATTGATAAAATTTTACTCAAATGTATATTATGTCTGCAGGACTTTTGGTATTGAAAATGTAGGTCCACGCTTTGGTATAGCCGTTATATGGGGTTATACCAAAGCGTGGACCTACATTTTTTGGAAAAAATCCATTGTGCAATGGTTTCTCCATGGTTAACTTAAAAATAAGAGATTTCGAAGACTTTTCGGTATAAAAGTTTAACATTTTCCTATTATTCTTCCCGAAAAAGGAAAACCAAAAATGATGAACAAATTAGCCAAAGTCGTAAAAATAGCACACAGAACCAATGAGGAAAAGCCCAAAGACTATAAGATTATAAGACACCCTACGCCACTATGCATATGTAGTAGAGCTCCCGTAAAAAAATAATTTATTTGAAGTAGATTATACCGTCTATCACCATTTTGCTTTAGAGAGGTTATAGTTTGGTTTCAGAGAGAACTAATATACAGGAGGCATATCCAATTCTGCATCGATTTTCACTAAATTTGATGGAGACATACGAGACGAAACGTACGTCCCAATATTCACTCCATTTGGCCTGATATTAACCATTGTTTGCACAATAAACCTGAAATCGGATTAAGGATATATATGGGAGTTATATACAAATCTTAGCCACATTGCTAAAATTCAGTTCATTTGGGCTGATATTAGCCCTTTGCTGTAAAGATATATATGGGAGCTATATCCTAATCTGAACCGGTAAAATTTGACAGAGCTATTTTCGAGTAGTATCTGATGTGCGGTACCAAATATCATTCCTGTGGAGTGCTTATTACGCATGTGAGAGAAAATACCTATATCTGAACCAAATTTGATGTAATTGCTTCTAGACTGAATTCGGTGGGATGTCATTAGGACTCATATTGGCCATTTGGTGCAACATTAACCCGAAATCGGTTGAAGATATATGGGAGCTATATGTAACTCTGATCCGATTATCACCAATTTCAAAAAGGTTTCGTCCTTGGGCCAAACAAAAATTGTATATATCTCAATCGGATAATAAATGCGACCAGCATTTTGTTCACAATAATACATGGACGAACGGACGGACTGACATGCATATCTCGACTCAGAAAGTGATTCTATGAATATTCTCAGAAGTAACTTTGGGTCAATCTCGCTCCCTTCTCCCTCTTATAAACAAATGCACGAAGACATAATAACCTTAACACTATATGGTGTAGGTTATAAAAACTTGGAATTTAATTAACAATGTTATGCCAACGAACGTAGAACCCACCCACTGCGGTGTTTTTGAGAGAAGATAACCTTTCACTTCGATACTGAAATATCAAATTGTAGATGATTTGGTTTGAAATTATGATTTAAACCTTCAAAATAACAGAAATAAGGAGTTACAGTTATATGGCGTTTATATTTGGCGACATAACCTTAACACCTTTCAATGACAAAGTTATTAAACCCCCCCCATTTCATTTTAGCTCAAACTGAGTATAAACCCACGCCAATGTCCAAAAATTAATTTGACAAGTATAGCATATATAGTCAAGAATCTGTATTTTCAGTTGAGTTGTAATTTCTTTACCCAACCGATGTTTTTCATTTCTTGTTCAGCTTTTCTACCTCATTTTGTCACATTTGTCCCACTGTCTTTTTCTTTAAATTTTTTTTATGATCGAAATACCTCTTTCAAAACCGAAAATATTGAATATTAACGAAGCAGGAGAAGAAAATCCATCCTTCGCTTGAATGCCGGCAACATAGGCATTCTAGTTGTCTGTCAGGCATTTGCTCAGTCCAATATTGTTGTTGTTGTTATTTTTTGTCCTCTGGTGCTGTGTTTGTCATAAAAATTCATTGCAATGCACTTTAGGCACATAAAACTATCAACTCACAAAAAATGGGAATGATCGGAAGACATTGCCACCAGAGTGTAAGAGAGCAGAAGCGGCGGTAGAAGCATTATTGCAACTGCAACCAATTGAATTAGAAGCGCACAAACACACTTAGACACACACACACACATAATATCTGTGGCACACGCAAAATATGCCACAGAAAAACAAAAGCGTTTTTTTTTTCTCTTCTATTAGGCCCCAGCATCAAAGGCAAGTGCATGGAGGCAAAGCCAAATGGACGGACGCACACAAAACAAAAGCATTTCTGTAATAGGAGATCCCTCACCACCTTCCCTCAACCCCATAACGCTGCTTTCAATTCTGTTCGATGTCTCTAATTGAAGACATCAACACTTGCCTGATTTTTGTTTTAAATTACAGACGTCGTCGTTTGCTCATTTGCCACAAAGGCTGACAAAATGCCATCCAATGCCATCGATGTCGTCGTCGTCACCGTCTTCGTGGTCCCATCATCATTGTACACCCAATGAATTGGGGGGACACTAATTTTAGAGGATGTTGTGGAAAATTGGTGGGGCCTGTTTGGGGGTGTCAGTTCGTAGGCATGTCATGGATTTATGTGTGGTTAAACGCTTTTGGCATTCAGCTGTAAATAGTTGTGCATCGTCGCAGAGCCTCGAATTGCTGGCATTGTTTCTTTTCTTTGGCTCTTCACGTTTGACAGGGGACATTGTTTACGTTATTAGGTATAAAATACAGAAATGTTATACTCGTGCTAAATGTATACAAAATAATGTAACGATGTGACAAATAATAACAGAGGCACATACAACAGAGATGCGATCTTTATGGACGACTTGTTGGTGTAGAAAGGAATGTCTTTGCTTCACAGTGTATTATTTGACTATTGGGTATTGGTACATTTTGGAGATTAACCTACAATGGAAGTAGAATATATGCATAAGTCTGTGCGAAGGATTTTCGAGGCCTGACAGTATATTTGAAATCTATCCCAATTTTAACAAGTAAAAAAGCAGGAAGTTCGGCCGGGCCGAACTTTGAATACCCTCCACCATTTGGAACGAATTAGATAATTTTCAAAAAAATAAAATCCAATAAAATTTCTTTTAAAATCTTTAAAATATCTAATATAGGAAGGTGCCGATATATGGGGGGATATACGATATTGTGAACCTATAAAGACAAATCTATGTCTGCGTGTAAAGTACTCACAAGGAACACCTTGTATGGATTTTCAGATAATTCCATTGAAAAAAGGGGCTAAAATCATCAAAATACCGAATATAGGGGAGTACCGTTATATGGGGGATATACGATATTGTGGACCTATATAGACAATTCCGTTTCAGGGGTAAAGTGCTCACAAAGAAGTCCGTGTGTGAATTTTCAGACAATACGATTGGAAAATGTGGCAAAAATCATCAAAATACCGAATATCGCGGGGTACCGTTATATGGGAGCTATACGTTATCGTTAACCTATATAGAGAATTCTCTGTCGGGGGGTAAAGTGCTCACAAAGAACCCCTTGTGTACAAAGAACCCCTTGTGACCATTCCGTTGAAAAATAGGGCTAAAAACATGAAAATATCGAATATCGGGGGTACCGTTATATGAGGGCTATACGATATCGTGGATCTATATAGATAATTATCTGCCGAGGTATAAAGTACCCACAAGGAACTCCTTGTGTGGATTTTCAGACAATTCCGATGAAAAATGTGGGTCAAATCATAAAATATCGAATATCGGGAAGTACCGTTATATGGGGGATACAGGATATCGTGGACCTGTATAGACAATTCTCTCAATATCGGGAGGTACCGTTATATGGGGGATACACGATATCGTGGACCTGTATAGACAATTCTCTCTCAGGGGGTGAAGTACTCACAAGGAACTACTTGTGTTGATTTTAAGACAATTCCATTGAAAAGCGTGGCTAACATAATCAAAATACCGAATATCGGGGGTTACAGTTATATGGGGGATATACGATATCGTGGACATATATAGACAATTCTTTTTGAGGGGGTAAAATTCCCACATGGGACACCTTTTGTGGAATTTCAGACAATTCCATTGAAAAATGTGGGTAAAATCATCAAAATACCGAATATCGGGGGTACCGTTACATGGGGGCTATACGATATTGTGGACCTATATAGATAATTCTCTGCCGAGGTATAAAGTACCCACAAGGAACTCCTTGTGTGGATTTTCAGACAATTCCGTTGAAAAATGTGGGTAAAATCATCAAAATACCAAATATCGGGGGTACCGTTATATGGGGGATATACGATATTGTGGGCCTATATAGACAATTATTTTTGAGGAGGTAAAATGCCCACAAGGGACTCCTTTTGTGGAATTTCAGACAATTCCATTGAAAAATGTGGCAGAAATCATCAAAATACCGAATACCGTGGGGGTACCGTTACATGGGGGCTATACGATATCGTCGACCTGTATGGACAATTCTCTGCCGAGGTATAAAGTATCCACAAGGATACTTTATACCTCGGCAGAGGTGTAACTGTTACATGGGGGCTATACGTTACATGGGGGCTATACGATGTTGTGGACCTATATAAATAATTCTTTTTGAGGTGGTAAAATGCCCACAAGGGACTCCTTTTGTGGAATTTCAGACAATTCCATTGAAAAATGTGGTTACATGGGGGCTATTTTTTACGATATTGTGGACCTATATAGATAATTCTCTGCCGAGGTATAAAGTACCCACAAGGAACTCCTTGTGTGGATTTTCAGACAATT
The DNA here is from genome assembly GCF_030504385.1 of Musca domestica. Lineage (NCBI taxonomy): Eukaryota > Metazoa > Arthropoda > Insecta > Diptera > Muscidae > Musca > Musca domestica. The sequence goes on along the minus strand of NW_026712334.1, from coordinate 1,161,056 downwards.
CCGTTGAAAAATGTGGGTAAAATCATCAAAATACCAAATATCGGGGGTACCGTTATATGGGGGATATACGATATTGTGGGCCTATATAGATAATTCTCTGCCGAGGTACAAAGTACCCACAAGGAACTCCTTATGTGGATTTTCAGACAATTCCGTTGAAAAATGTGGGTAAAATCATCAAAATACCGAATATCGGGGGGTACCGTTATATGGGGGATATACGATATCGTGGACCTATATAGACAATTATTTTTGAGGAGGTAAAATGCCCACAAGGGACTCCTTTTGTGGAATTTCAGACAATTCCATTGAAAAATGTGACAGAAATCATCAAAATACCGAATACCGTGGGGGTACCGTTACATGGGGGCTATACGATATCGTGGACCTGTATGGACAATTCTCTGCCGAGGTATAAAGTATCCACAAGGAACTCCTTGTGTGGATTTTCAGACAATTCTGTTGAAAAATGTGCGTAAAATCATCAAAATACCGAATATCGGGGGTACCGTTACATGGGGGCTATACGATATTGTGGACCTATATAAATAATTCTTTTTGAGGTGGTAAAATGCCTACAAGGGACTCCTTTTGTGGAATTTCAGACAATTCCATTGAAAAATGTGGTTACATGGGGGCTATACGATATCGTGGACCTGTATGGACATTTTTTCCAAATTCTAAACACTTTTTTCTAGGCTGAATTCGTTCAATTCGGGCATATATTAACCATTTGGTGCAACTTCAAATCGAGTAAAGATATATATGGGAGCTACATCCAAATATGAACCGACCTCCATAAAATTTGGTAAATGTAATTCTGAGCTTAATTTGATTTATTTTCCGGAATATCGTTGTCACGGAGTGCATATCACGAGTGTGGAAGATAAAAATAACAAATCGGATGAATAATTTATATAGGAACTATAGTTATATCTGAATCGATCTCCACCAAATCTGACGCAGTTATTTCTACGATCACTTTGGTCCTATATGCCAAATTCCAAACCCATTGAACTAATATTACATATTTTGTGCACAATAAAAGGTAAATCGAACGAAGATATTTATGGGAGGTATATCTAAATTTCGACCGATTATCTCCAAATTCAATCAGGTTCGCCCTTGGGTCAAAACTGATTTGTGCAAAATTTCATCTCAATTAACAACAAACGCGACCTGTACCTTATTTACAAAAATACATGGCCAGGCGGGTGAACGGACGGACATGCACATATCGACTCAGAGTGGGCTTCTATGCAGGTCATCGAAAAGAAAGTTTGGATCTTTCTCGCTTCCTCCCTCCCTCTATGTTACAAACAAATTCACAAAGACATAATACCCTGGCCACAGTGTGGTGTAGGGTATGATCACTTTTTTTTCAAATTTGCGAAACAATTTTCTCCCTGTGTACGATGATTAATGTTCTAAGTAATTGTCTCGCGTTTTTCCATAAAATTTTAATATGTAAATTGAATAATTGGTGGATGCTGACAAATGTGTTGTACAACATCGCTTTTGGGTGTGTGTATGTGTGATATTTGACAGTCAACAAACAATATAATTTGTTTACATGTCTTTTACGACATTTCATGATCTACACTGCCGTTGTCGTCAACGTCACATATTTGCATCCAACAGCACCCGCAACCAAATGTTAAACATTACATTTTGTGTATGGGGAGAGTGTGTCATCTATAGGGACACATGCTATGGGTGGAAGTTTGGATGATGCCATGAAGCATACCACAGAAATGTGCAGTATATCGGAATAAAACAGTGTGTGGCGATGGTGAATGCAAATCCTATACCTGAAATTTACCATGAACACACAGACAGCAATAACCCAAAGCTCTTATAACGAAAGTTTCTGAAAAGATGGGAATTTCGAATATAAATTGTACGGACAGTAATTAAAGCTACGAGGGATCTATATTGAGCGATCAGATTAGCCAGAGCTCTGCATTTTTAAATGGGAGACAAAAAATTGGGGGACAAATAATATTGGATTTGAAAGATTTGACAATGTCCGTCCGTCTGTGGAATCCAATCTAGATTTTGAACGGAATGAAGAAGGTTGATAATATTTTAGTCAAATTTATTTTAATTTCGTAAAATGATTAGCAGTCAAAATGTATCATATAAAGGGTAATTTTTTAGCTATTATTATTTTTTTATAACCTCCACCTTAACTTTGTCATTCCGTTTGTAACATTCCTAAAGTATATACAGGGTGAGATGAAAAACTTGCAACCAACCTCAAACTGCTGCCATTTCTAAGCCACTCGTATGACAGCTGTTAAAATTATTTCAGTGACAGCTCATTATATTGTTTACAAGCGTACAAAAGCATGTTGGTGAGAATATTCCAGAAAAAAGTTATTCGTGATGCAATTCAAGCTTGATAAGGTGTTCTTTCTTAATATTTTGCTGGAAAACCACAAGTGGCTATCGTTAGAGCACTCGAGCATTTAAATGTGAATAAATCTCTTGTGTATCGTACCATCGCTCGTTACCGTGATACTGGTAGCGTAGGCAACATCAGCAGAAATGGCTCGAAAAGTAAAGAAGCGACCTGTTCGAAACCCACATCGCAGTGGCCGAAAAATGGCTCGTGAGCTGAACATATCGCAATATTCCATTCGGCAAATATTTAAAATTGAGCTCGGGGTAAAACCATTGAAATTCCAAAAAGTGCAAGAACTTACACCGCAACAGAAAGAAAATAGAATCAAAAGAGCTAAAGAGTTGCTTCACTTGGCCGAAAGTGGTGAAATGTAGAATTTGGTTTTCTCCGATGAGAAAACATTCTTTGTCCAGCAGTTTGTAAACAAACAAAATGACCGTGTTTACTTGCCAAAGAGGTCAGCTGAATATGTGCATCTTCGGTTGGCCACCAGAACTTAAGGGCCGGCCATGGTGATGGTGTGGACCGCCATAACAGCTGATGATGTCTCATCGCTCGTATTAATGGAACCGTGGAATCAGAATATTATCGCGAAAATATTCTGGAGGGTGTATTAAAGCCTTGGGCATACAAAATTTTGGACGCAGACCTTGAAAATTCCAACAGGACTCAGCACGTACCACCCAAAAATGGTTACAAAATAATGTTCCTCGCTTCATTTTCAGCGCACAATGGCCACCAAAATCTCCTGATACCAATCCGTTGCACTATTGTGTCTGGAGTATTTTGGAAAGCAAGGTTGACACTAATAAATACCAAAGTGTCGATCACCTAAAGCAAGCACTTCGCAGGGAATGGGCCAAAATACCGCAGAGCAACATTCGGGCAGCGTGTGACGGTTTCATTGTCCGTTTGAAGGCCGTAATTCGTGCTAAAGGTATGCTGTTTTAAAAAGCGTACTATATCTTACAAAATTTCGTATTATGTGAAGGGATATAGGTGAATTCTGAATTTTTATATTGAGGTCACTGTAGGATTCTAGGGGTATAGGTCCATTCTGCAATGATTTACTAATATCCCATTCGGTAGACTTCAAAATGAAAGATTTTGAAGGCTTTTTGGTGTAAAAGATAAAAATTTTCCTATTGTTCTTTCCGAAAAAAAGAAAGAAGATGCAATCTTCAAAATCTGAAAGCTTAGTATCTTGATTAATTTTTGGTAACTGAACAAATTGTGCATTTTGACTACTGAAAAGGCCTAATACGAACTAAAATCTTAAGATAGGCTGATTAATTAGCGGACACTTGCTAGTGGGTACATAAATAAGCAGAGTTGTCGATTTTAGAGTGAAGACCAGCCAGAAACATTGCAAAAGCAAATTGCCAATGCATCCAGAGAAGTCTCTATTTTTTTTTGTGGTTCAGGGGCCGGAGGCATCATATGGCGTGTTCCCCATATTTAGACGTGATTTACGTCCAAATAAGATTTTGTCCGTAGTTTTAGGTTCCCCGATTTTCTTTACTTTCCTTTTAGAAGAATGGTGAAGCAGCATAGTATTTCAAACTAAAAATGTCAGTATCGGTCAACCTTTATATTAGCTACATATTCAAACCGACGATTCAGTAATATGTACAGGGTGAGATAAAAAAACTGCAACAAAGTCAAACGTCATAATTTTTAAAATTTTTTTAAACGAGTGGCTTAGAAATTACAGCATTCTGAAGTTGGTTGCAGTTTTTTCATCTCAGCCTGTATATTTTGATTTATACCCCATATTATTGATATTTTAAAGACCAAGCCTAATTTTTAACCGGACCTTCTACCCTAATTTTTTGGTTTTGAAGTTTTTGGCCAAAAACTCGACGACGACTGGAGTCGAAGCTAAACATCTCGGCATGACCAAAAATGCATTATTTCTCTTTATTTAATTAAACCCTTAAAAGGGGTCTCAGTATTACATTTTTACACAAGTGAATATACATATATTTTTCGACAGTACCAACTGATACTTTCTTATATTTTTTTCCTGCACTATAGAAGTACATTTAATACAAAGTGCATCTGGTTTATTTCCTATTCAAATCCAGATGTCTCCTTGGTTATTTGTTTTGTGAATTGTCGTCGCCGTTGTCGTTACTGTCTGCCGTTTGTCTTATTTCCACGGTTGATTTGGTGACTTCTGCTGGTTGGTTACGGCTCCCGCCTTTGGTGCTCCAATGCAATTCGCCACTATCGCAGACATCATTTATAGCTTTCGTTCGGCAATTGATTATCTTTTGAAGATTTCTGCCGGTTGTTTGGCCGACTGGCGGACTCTGCTCGCTGACTTTCCGCTTTAATTTAATAGTTTGTTAGTTTGTCTTTCGTTTCTTGTTTGATTTTGGTCGTTTTGATGGTTTCGATGGCAAGCGCATTGAGTGTGGCAGTAGTACCAACCAAATGCTGCTGTTGTTGCTGTTGGTGGTCATGTTTTCGTTTGTCTTTTCTTTGCGATTACGATTTTCTTCTTGGCTTATTTTTGTTCTGTGAGTTATTTGCGTGTTTGCTAATCATTAATCGCATTCTTTGTTTATGAGGTAAAACAATTAAAAAAGTCATTTATTGACGGCTTTCGAAATGGGTGGTCCAATGTTGACTATTGATGCTTTTTTTCGTTGGTTTGATTTTTTTTTTTTCAATTTCTTTACAATTGGAAATTTCTCCGGATCTGTTTTTGGATTGCAGAAGTATCTCAGATTTTTGTGGCCATTGACATATAAACAAATTGAAATTGTTTGCTATTTGAAGAAATTTAGGAATATTTGTGGATTAAATTGGCATTAAAATTGTTTTGAATTATAAAGCTGTGGTGGCAACAAAAATATACAAATTTTACATTTGTATTGGTGGTATTGGAGAAGTTATATTAAGTGAATTGTTATTTAAAGTCAATACATATACGTTGGCCTGATTTCGAGTATTTTGCAGATATGTAATATATTTTATTTCAATATGAAATTGTTGAAATAGTTTTTGTATGCACGACAATATAGAGTTAGTATTTAAATTTTCATAAGACTACCTTTAGTATATATTTATCGCAATGGTTAAGGGTTCCGATAGAAAACTTTCTTACGAAAAAAACACACAAATTTTTATAAAAAAAGTCCGACAGTTGGTAAAAAAATTTCGTAAAATGATTAAATGTTGACGAATTCAGAGATCTTTACAAGGCAAGGTAAAAATTCTTTCTTCCCTCTGGCACATGGATGTAATAATCACACATCCACCTCTGATTTTTTGGGAAAAAAAGTAAATCAATTCAGAGTCGGGGTAGTACTTCAACTGTGACGGATATGGACTGGTTTCAAAGTTCCTTAAATTTTAAATTGTGGATAAGACCTAAAAAATTAACATTGGCGAAATTTTCAAGATGTGCCTAAAATTATTTGGCTGCTGTATTGATTTCAACAGACAGGTATAAGACACACTAAAGTATCAAAATTCAAATACGTCCAGCCCCACATCTTGTCGTTACGTAATTTTGGTTCGTATATTCGACATTGTCTTATAAGTCGTTGTGCTTCCTTCAACTTAACCTTTGTAGACAAAGACAATTTCAAAAACGTCTCTATAGTAGCCAGAAACAGCTATAACTTCGCCTCAGAGAGATAATAAAAATTCTAAACTTCAACAATATAGACTTATAGCTTTAGCTAAATACTCTCCTACTTAAAACCTGATTGTGGCCCAGAAGGTCGTTTTGGAAACCCCTCGATTGTCCTAAATTCTAACTTCATGCGAGATTTCGTGTCCTTTTGTGACCTTTATAAAGACTGCAAAATCAGGAACATTTTTTGGTTGTCCCTTTCATCTCTTATTTCAACCCCTAAATATATTGCGGACTCTTTGAAAACAATAGGCCTAGTCCTTCTGAGCCTAACCGGACGATAATTGCAATCTGTATATAATAACCCCAACCCGTGTTGTAAGGTGAAAAAATATTACAAAATATACACTTCAATATTTTAAGTCAAATTGAAAAAATCGCATGCGATAAAAAATATGAAAAAATAAAAATATGTCACAAAATACTACAAAATCTATATTCACAACATTACATGCATCTTTTCATGCGATTTTTATAGATTTTATTCTTTTATGCCAAGATGGCATTCTGAATTGACAAAATTTGTCAAAATCGGTCCAGCCTTCCTTGAGATATAGGTATTCTAGCTAGCATGCCCTTCCTTTGCATATACAAATTGTATATATTTCACTACATATATCCGATATATTTACTATCGGCATCTACGAAATGGTGAGAATTGATCTGTTCGTCTATTCATGATTTCGCCGGGATTAAAAATAATGGTTTAATGGAAAATTTGGCTTTTGTTTAACACAAATGTTAAGGACTATTTCTCCCACTAAGTATTAGCCGATGACCATCAAAATTGGAAGGCTTCTGCCCAGTCCTAAGCTCTAGCCCCATGCTAATTTCCGCGTTGATTGATGTATAATTGCGTCCTGTAGAGCAACTGCAAAATCAGGAAATTTTTTAGTTTTTGGTCCCTTAATATTATGCGATCATCTCCAAAAGCAATAGGGATCTACTCTGGCTCTGGCCCCACCTCCATTCTAAATTTTGTGAAGATCGGGCCAAAATCCTATAGAGTGATTACAAATTGACATGGACAGACGGACGGACATACATAGCTAGATTGACCAAGCTCGGCGAGATAGGACGATCCATATATACTTTCCTATGTGGGAAATCAATATTTCGAGGTGTTACATAATTTTTGGCCCAATCAAACTTATAATACCCCCAACACATAGTGTTGTAGGGTATGAAAACTCCATATGTGACATATGACTATCTAAGTGTCCGAATAAAAAGTTACATTCAATATTACCTTTAAACATTTTTTTGAAGTTTCACTTAAAAACTCCACAATAGTATTCTAACCAAAAACACATTTGTGGTCTGGTAGTCTCATTTAAAAACCTCTCATTTATAGTCCCGAAGATTCTCAGAAATTCTCTTATATTGTGGTCCAAAAGGTCCTTTAAAAACATATATTTTCTTCGATTGTAGCCCCAAAGGTCACGATTGTGGCCCTCAAAGACCATGGGTCCTATTAAAACTTCAAAATTGTTTTTGAAGTTAGTTTAAAAAATTCTTAAAACGGACCTCCTAAAAACAATCTGAAGAACGCCACATCCACATTAAAAAACTTTGTGGGTATGGTGTGCATGATCTCAAAATCACTCGATTTCGGGTTTACCGTTTAAATTTAATTGCGAAACATTTAAAACACTCCTCCATCACATTAAAATACCGAACATCGCAAAATATCGTTATTTTGGGGCTATAGGAAACATGAACCTGTATTGATAATTTTCTGACCCAAAAATCATCTCCGTTACAAAATGTGGCTAAAATCGTCAAAATAGCCGATAGCAGCAAGTAAAGCTATATGAGGGTTACAAGGAAACTTTCACAGATATAGCCCATATTTAACCTGATAAAAAAACTGACCTATGCAAATCATAAGCGTTATTTAAACTGACAGAGGGACTGACATGGCATGCCATTATATCCTTAAAGGACCTCCTTAAAATTTTGAGATTGTGGTATCATAGGTTTCCTTACAAACTCCAAAATAAATGAATAAAATCATTTAAATACTGAACTCGCGAAATAGCGTTAATTTGAGGCAAAAGATAAACGCGAGCCTATGTAAAAAATGTTCTGTCTTGGGGGATAGAATCCATTACAAAACTCAAATCCGTTACAAAATTTGGCTAAAAAGGTTATCCTAAATAACCATTGGTTATATTGTGGTTCGGAATACATTTTTGTTTTCCCTTAAAATCTCCACGATATTGTACCATGGTTGCAGTCCGGAAGGTCTCCTATCCATCGAGTTTGGTTCGGAAGTGCCACTTAAAAATTAATCTATTATATCGTGGAATGTACTTTGAAAACTCCACGACTGTGGCCATAAATTTTCCCTTCAACAATAGACGGCTGTGAATTTAGAGGTCCTCTTAATGTCTTTAAGCAATCGGACTGTAGTATTAAACAATTTAATGTATCTGTATAAAGAATTATCGGAACCATAGTTTTTATTGCCTACGAGAAATACTTCCAGAAATGGTTGTCTTTCCCATATGATTTAAAAGTGTTGGTTTGTATTCTATGAAAAATGAGGAAAATGATGATAAACCCAAAAGTCTATGCCCAATGCGGACTTGCGTCAAATGTTTCGAACTTAAATTTCATTTTCTTTAAAACAATAAGTTACTGCAATACAACCACATCAAGATAATTGCTGTATTGTCTAGAAAGTTGAATGGTGGCGACGATATATTTGTCCTTTCTTATGCACATTTTAATCCCACAATTTGCAACATTTAAGCTGGATGCTGCAAAGATCTACGTCTATACATTTATCCCATCTCGACTAAACCAATTCGTTTCATTTTTTATTTTTTTTTCCATTTCGGACTACAATGTTTGATCATGACCGCTTAAAAAATATTTTTGTGTTTCATTTTCGTTTGGGCTGAAGTTTGTAACAGTAGCTTCTCAAAAAGCGTTGAAACAAATTACTTTCGATATAATCTCTTTGTTGCTCCTACTAGTCTTCATTGTTGAGCGATGGGGAGTGCAGTTCAGTGTTTTAGCTAAAGCCGTTGTTTCTGTTTTTGTTGTCGTTGATGTTCGGGAGTTAAGCAGTTCTGGCTAATGTTGATGGTGGTCCACATTAACATTTTGCATGTCTCTGATTATTATGGTGCTTTTAAGGTTTTTTTTATTCGCTGTAATTTGAGACTTTTTCGGATCGTTTTGTTATTATTGTTTTGCATGATTTTGAAGTTTTCTCAATGTTTGCTTGTACTATTGGTGGTGGTGATGGTGTTGTTGTATTATGGTAGACGGCTACAAATTGCAGGTATTTTAGAGTGGCACCTTCTTGGTGTGAGTATGTATGTCATTTTTGCAAGTTGCTGTTTCCAGGCGACAACTGGTAATTTCTCATACCAGCGACGACTTGTGATCATGGTAATTTTGGGGATTTATTTTAGAGATTTCTTGTACTACACAATAAGTACTACATTTTGCAGAATTTAAAAATAGTAAATTCTTTAATTGATTAGGAAATAAAAATAACACCAAGAAATAAAACCAGTAAAGCCGGGTTAAAAGTCTGGCGGGCCAATTATATGATGCCCTACAACACTATTCATATTTATATATATTAGGGACTCATGTGCATATTATAGCTTTGGAGCACATATATTTTGGTATCGAAGGAAGGAACTTATATATGCGAGGTATATTAAACTATTAATCGATTTCCACCCAATTTAACGGAGGTATTTGTATGATAACTTCGTGAAGGCTTAAATAAAAAAATATATCGGAGCTATAGATATATGTAAACAGAGTTCGGATTTGTCAGAGGTATTTCTGAGATCAGGCACCAGGTACCAAATATCGTTGTTTTGGAGTATATGTTACAAAAGTGAGGGAAAATCCAAACCAAATTTGAACAAGTAAGCAAAGGCTACAGTCGAGCGGGGCCGACCGTTGAATACCCTACAACACTATAATAAACGATACAGTTTTTATAGGCGAGATACTCGAAAGAATTCCACAAGATATTGTGACAAATAATAAAAGAAAACCATCAGGTTTCGTTCTCTAATTTTCGAATAATAGCAACTTAAACTAATTTGATCATTTCCAATTTATTGGTAGATGTTGCACTTAAATGGTCTTCCTAGATCTGGAACCAATATTTCCCAAAGACCTCTAACCTCTCAGAAGTGGCAAAAGATTAACATTTATTATTGGTTTTTGACTGAAACGCATCAATATGAGATACAGACATTTGACTATATTCTTCAACGAAATCAGCGTTAACGAAAAGTCACTGGGATGGACATTTTCGTATTTTGTCTACAAAAGTTGGCAAACTATTTCACACATTGAATATTTTTGGATGGTCATCAGAAACTGCTTGGCTTTTGCAATGTGCGGTAACCCCCATTTAAATGTGCGTGAGGATCGGGCGATAATTACGACCCGCCGACAATTTTGCAGTTTTTTGGTCCATTTCAACCCCTAAATATATGGCGATCATCTCCAAAAAGAGTAGGCTTCTATTCTGACCCTCATCTTATCCCCATGAAAAATTTCGTAAGGATCAGGCCATAAATGAGATCTGTATATGATATCCTGATATCCTAACTACTTAGTTTTGTTAGCTGTATAAATATTACCAAATGTTTAATTCAAAATGAAAATATGCCAAAAATATGACAAAATTGAAAAAATATGAGAAAATTTTACAAAATCAATATTTTCATCTTTAGAGAGATATTTTTATGCGATTTTTTTAGACGTTTTTTCTTTCCTGCCAGGAGACCATATTTTGCTATATATCCGATTTGTTGGATAATAACATCAATGTTAACCTTGCGATTTCGCCGGGATTTAAAATATTCACGGTTTAATGAACATTTTTGATTTTTTTCAACACAAAAGATATGGTCTATTTTACCCGCTAAATATTATCCGATGACCACCCAAATTGCCCTAAACTCTATCTACATGCGAAATTTCGCGTCGATTGGTCTATAATTGCGACCTGTATAGCTACTGCAAAATCCGACATTTTTTCAGTATTTGGTCCATTTCAACCCCTAAACATGTGGCGATCACCTCCAAAAGCAATAGGTTTATATTCTGGTCCAAGCCCCACCTACATTCTAAATTTCGTGAAGATCGGGCCATAATTGCGATCTGTAGAGTGATTACAAATTAACATGGACAGACGGACAGACGGACAGACGGACGGACGGACATACATAGCTAGATCGACTCAGCTCGGCGAGCTAGGAAGATCCATATATACTTTCCTATGTGGGAAACCAATATTTCGAGGTGTTACATAATTTTTGGCCCAATCAAACTTATAATACCCCCAACACATAGTGTTGTAGGGTATAAAAACTTGCTTCCAGACTAAATTTGGTTGTATGGGCTGAAAATATGTAACAAATATTGCACACAATTAAAATAAAATCGGACGAAGATACATATTTCAGTTATATTATGTAAGCAGGACTCATACTTGATGCAAACGTATGATTTATGGAACATTTCATCTCATTTTAAATAGATTTCTAATCACAATAGTTAGTACATGAATTTGTCTACTGAAATAGATTGAAATTCGTTTAATAGTGGAAGCTACAACGAGGGTGTTTATAAGCATATATCCTCCTTGAGTACCAAGGGAACCTCATACGAAATTTCAGAGACCTGATTATTACGGATCGCTCAATAATAATGTTATATCGTTTCTACCGTTTAGTAGTTTATGTCCCCTTAAATGTTGCTCTGCGGTATTTTGGTCCATTCCACGCGAAGCGTTTGCTTAAGGTGATCGACACTTTGGTATTTTTTAGTGCCAACCTTCCTTTCCAAAATGTTCCAGACATAATAGTCCAACGGAATGTTATTCACAGAGTTTGGTAACCATTGCGCGCTGGAAATGAAGCGAGGAACCTCATTTTTTAAATTTTCTTGGGTGGCGCGAGCTGAGTGCGATGGTGCTGAGTCCTGTTGGAATGTCCAAGGTCTGCGGCCAACATTTTTGCGTGCCCAAGGAGAAAACCAAATTCGGCAATTCCCCACTTTCGGCCAAGCGAAGTAACTCTTTAGCTCTTTTGAGTCTATTTTCTTTTTGTTGTAAGTTCTTGCACTTTTTGGAATTTCAATGGTTTTACACCGAGCTAATTTTTTTAATATTTACGGAATGGGATATTGCGATATGTTCAGCTGATGAGCCATTTTTCGGCCACATAACATACAATTTTATGTCGATTTAGCGATGTCCGCCCGTCTGCCTTTTCTTGGGTGTCTTAGTCGCAAATTTTAGCCCACTTTGGCAGCATGTGTTTCCATTATCTAAGAAACATCCTTGAATTGAATTGTCAATATAGATCTAAATTTCATATCTGTACCTCAAAAAATTTTCAAAGGAAATGTTTCAAATTTAGAATTTGAAGTTCATAATGGGTACTTCATCCTATGATAAACGATTGCTCATACGGGTCTAGGTCTTTGTCTAGACCCCATATAACGGTACACCCTATATTCGGTATTTTGATCTAAGCCGTTTTTTTTCAACTGTTTTAGTAATCTTTAATACTTTTCGAACAATTATAGCTCGTATTTGCAAAACCACCAGCAGATCTCAACACCAGATGCCAACAGTGACCATTATATCAAATTTCAGGATTTCAGATCTTTAATTTTCCCCATTACAAATTTATTACCATTTTGTGCACTACCCACAACCAGCTCCTTTTTTCATCCACTGACACCAACAGTGACATCCATACCCATTTTGAGGATATCAGCTCTATTTTCAATTTTATAATTCATATTTCCAATAACACCTACATATCTCAATTCCAGACCTATCCCTTCACCCAATACCCAAATTAGTACCAGTTAATTATTTTTCAAAAATTACAGTACACATTTCCAAACACCACCTAAAGCTTAGAGTCTTAGTACCATTTTAGAACTCGTGCAAAGTTTCGTAATTCTAGTTTCAGCCGTTTCGTCTGGGCATTCTGGGCCAGTCTGTTATTTCACTACCCTTTTATACAATACCCTTTATTTATATATTTTACGAATGGAATGAGGACTTACATCAGGAATAACAAATTTATATACCCTGCCTACGCATATTAGACGAACATATTTTCGAAAAAAAGGGACAATTGTTTACATTCTCATTTTATAGCATGTAGGGTATTTTCCAATCTGTTAAACTGCAGCATTATCATATCATCATAGCGGGACAACAGAGCGTAACTTTTGTCTCAAAAGTAGCAATAAACAAGACTTTTATATTCTTCCTTATCACTGTCGGATCTTATTGTATAAGACCTTTGTCTACGCAGGCTGAATGTCGCCTATGAACACACAATGAAATTTAAAAATTAAAAAAAAAAAAAAACAATGATAATTTCGTGACAATATTCTTTTGTGATGTTCTTCGTATAGAATTTCCAAAACATAACAAATCTTTTGAACTTTTCATTTAATCTGTCACTGTGTGTCTTTTGCAAATGCTTATCATAATTCTTGCTCAACTCACACCACGAGTCGAGCAGACATTATGTCCGCCCAAAGAATCACAATCGCAATTCTTTGTAGCAAAAGGCAAGCCATCCAGCAGGCCAGCAAACAGAAGTGAAATGAGATGAAAACGAAAAAATTTTCATCAATCAAATTACTTATTATTATTGTACGATTGTGTTGTGTTGTCTTCATTATTTATGTGTTCCGATTTCCACAGTTCGATTCTTAATTGTCAACATTGGGTTTTCGCATTTTTTAATGTGAAACGTAACTGTTTGTCATTCCCGACAATCTCTGTTTCTGCCGGCCGAATGAATGGCTTATCTATGAAATTCCCTTACCAATTGTTCTTCTGCACAATATGTCTACATATAATATATGTATATATACATTTTTAGCAAGTCAATTTATGCTCCAATTGTTGCACACTGTTGACAGCTCTCTGAATTGACATAAATCAATGACCATTCGATGTCAATGAGGCTGATGTTGTCAATCTCTTTGGGTAACGTTTTCGTTGTTGTTTGATTTCATCCATGATTTTTTTTTTTTGCTTTATTGGTGTCATCGCAGTCATACAATGTGATGGACGACAATAAAGTTGTTGTAACGCGCGCGATAAGCATCGTTGTTTTATTCAAGGAAAAAGAACAAAGTGTGCCATTGATGTTTGAATTCAATATGTAGAAAAGTCAAAATATTTGTAATAATTGGAAATGACCACAAGTGTATTTAAAGCGGAAAGACTTTCAATAAATTTTCCATAGCATTATTGTGCGGATATGCAGAAATTGACACAGGGAGTGATGAGGAAGTGGTTCACATCCCTCTTGGTACCAGCAACAGAATTTATTGTTCTTACCAAAATCTTTTATTGCCATCTCTGAATCTAAAATACATATGGAATGGGATGGCGAAAATCCAAAAATAAAGTCAAACTATTTTCTGAGATTTTTTTTTTTTTTGGAAAAATGTAAATTTTATTTCGTTTCTGTAGAAAGTTAGGTCAGATCTCCAAATTTATTATTGGCATAAGAATTCTCCAATTTAAGAAGTGGCAAAATAAATAATCCATTTTATCTACTTCTATTTGGTACTTTTTCTACAAATTAACATTTTATAGGGGTCAAAATAATCAACAAAATTATTTGCCTGTATATGCTCCCATACATCCAGAAAGATTTACACTTTGGTGAGGTTTATGGGCTGGTGGCATCAATGGACCATACTTCCTCAAAGATGCTGCGAATCGTAACTTAAGTGTGAATGGTGAGCGCTATTATGAGGTGATAACCAACTTTCCTTTTTGCCCAAAATGTAAGACTTTGAATTGCATGATGTGTAGATTCAATAAGACGGTGCCGGGCGGATGTATGAGAAGGCGATTTCGTTGAATATTTTATTCCCCGTTCGCGACCAGACAATTGGCCGCCTAGATTGAGCGATGTAATGCCTTTAGACTATTTTTGCGGGGCTATGTTAAGGCTGATCTCTATACAGAAAGGCTCATTCCAATTGACGCATTAGAAGACAACAATGAATCATTTATTCGTCAGATATAGGCCAAAATGTTGAAAAATGCCCCATAATTTGACCATTTTAGGCACAGTCTCTGTCAACATTTCCATGAAATAATCTTTAAACATTAAATTAAATGGACCTTCAAATTCGAATAAAGATTTTTTAAGCATGTTCCTGCATTTTATGACTTTTTACGCTCCACCATACATAGTATGGAGAGTATATTTAGTTCTTCATTCCGTTTGTTACTCATCGTAATAATAACTTTAGACCCAACAAAGTCACATTTTTTAAGAGGATTATCAGAAAATTCACTCAAGGGCTTCCTTGTGGGTACTTCATCCCCTAAAAGAGAATTGTCTATATGGATCCACGATATCGTCTAGCCCGCATATAACGGTACCCCCGATATATGGTATTTTCATAATTTTCGATGAAATTGTCTGCAAATCCCCATAAGGAGTTAATTCAGAGTACTTTACCCCTTGGAAGAGAATTGTCTACATAGGTCCACGTTTTAGTATAGCACCCATACAACGAATCTCCCAGTATTCGGTATTTGAATGAGTTTATCGGCATTATTCACGGGAATGGTTTTAAATTTTAAGATCGCAATCGGTACTACAGTCTATGGTCGATTTTTCCCTTTTTTAGAAATATTCTTATAGCTCTTTAAAAACACCCTTCATATTTGGTGAATTTTAGTATGGAACTTTGTAATTATACCCTACAACACTATGTGTTGGGATATTATAAGTTTGATTGGGCCAAAAATTATGTAACACCTCGAAATATTGGTTTCCCACATAGGAAAGTATATATGGATTTTCCTATCTCGCCGAGCTGAGTCGATCTAGCTATGTATGTCCGTCCGTCCGTCTGCCCGTCTGTCCGTCTGTCCATGTTAATTTGTAATCACTCTACAGGTCGCAATTATGGCCCGATCTTCACGAAATTTAGAATGGAGGTGGGTCTGGGGTCAGAATAGAACCCTATTTCTTTTGGAGATGATCGCCAAATGTTTAGGGGTTGAAATGGACCAAATACTGAAAAAATGGATTTTGCAGTAGCTATACAGGTCGCAATTATAGACCAATCGACGCGGAATTTCGCATGTAGCTAGAGTTTAGGGCGGGGAAGAAGCCTACCAATTTGGGTGGTCATCGGATAACATTTAGCGGGTAAAATAGACCATATATTTTGTGTTGAAAAAATTCAAAATTTTTCATTAAACCGCGAATATTTTAAATCCCGGCGAAATCACAAAGCCATGACAAGGTTACTTCTGATCTTTACATTGATGTTAACATCCAACAAAACGGATATATAGCAAAATATGTGCAATATATACGTTTATCAAAGAAGATATGCTTGAAAGATCTCATATATGTCGAGAACGGCTGAACTGATTTCGACAGTTCTCATTAATTCAAAATGGCCTCTTGACAGGAAAGAAAAAACTTCTAAAAAAATCGCATAAAAATATCTCTCTAAAGATGAAAATATTGATTTTGTAAAATTTTCTCATATTTTTTCAATTTTGTCATATTTTTGGCACATTTTCATTTTGAATTAAACATTTGGTAATATTTCTACAGCTAACAAAACTAAGTAGTCAGGATATCATATACAGATCGCATTTATGGTCCGATCCTAACGAAATTTTGCATGGGGATCAGATGAGGGTCAGAATAGAAGCCTACTCTTTTTGGAGATGATCGCCATATATTTAGGGGTTGAAATGGACCAAAAAACTGCAAAATTGTCAGCAGGTCGTAATTATCGCCCGACCCTCACGCACATTTGAATGGGGGTTACCGGACATTGCAAAAGCCAAGCAGTTTTGGATGGCCATCCAAAAATATTCAATGTGCGAAAGTTTGCCAACTTTTGTAGTCAAAATACGAAAATGTCCATTCCAGTGACTTTTTGGAGAATTCACAAACACAGGAAAGACGCACTTCTGACTATTTCATTAACGCTGATTTCGTTGAAGAATATAGTCAAATGTCTGTATCTCATATAGATGCGTTTCAGTCAAAAACCATTAATAAATGTTAATCTTTTGCCACTTCTGAGAGGTTATTGGTCTTTGGGAAATATTGGTTCCAGATCTAGGAAGACCATTTAAGTGCAACATCTACCAATAAATTGGAAATGATCAAATTAGTTTAAGTTGCTATTATTCGAAAATTAGAGAACGGGACCTGATGGTTTTCTTTTATAATTTGTCACAATATCTTGTGGAATTCTTTCGAGTATCTCGCCTATATAAACTGTATCGTTTATTATAGTGTTGTAGGGTATTCAACGGTCGGCCCCGCTCGACTGTAGCCTTTGCTTACTTGTTTAAAACAGGAATTGAGTCCAAGCCTCTAAAAAATATTACTCGTTAATCCGAGTTATAATTCTAAATTTTTGTAATTTTTGTTGTAATTTTTGAGCCGTATGGTTTTGAAGAATTATATACAAAGCTAGTGCCGTACATGTGCCTAGTATCAAGGCCACGTCGATATTTATACCCTACAACACTATGTGTTGGGGGTATTATAAGTTTGATTGGGCCAAAAATTATGTAGCACCACGAAATATTGATTTCCCACATGGGAAAGTATATATGGATCTTCCTAGCTCGCCGAGCTGAGTCGATCTAGCTATGTATGTCCGTCCGTCCGTCTGTCCGTCTGTCCATGTTAATTTGTAATCACTCTACAGGTCGCAGTTATGGTCCGATCTTCACGAAATTTAAAATGTAGGTGGGGCTAAGGTCAGAATAGAACCCTATTTCTTTTGGAGATGATCGCATAATGTTTAGGGGTTGAAATGTACCAAAAACTGAAAAATTTCCAGATTATGCAGTTGCTCTACAGGTCACAATTATAGATCAATCGAAGCGAAAGTTAGCATGGGGCTAGAGCTTTGGACTCGGCAGAAGCCTTCCAATTTTGATGGTCATCGGGTAATATTTAGTGGTTGAAATAGACCATAGCATTTGTGATAAATAAATGTCAAATTTTCTATTAAACCGCTAATATTTTTAATGACGGCGAAATCACAAATAGACGAACAGGTCAATTCTGGCCGTTATGTAGATGGCGATAGTAAAAATATCGGATATATATGGCGAAATATATACAATGTATATATAGAAAGGAAGGGGATGTTAGCTAGAATTAGCTATTTTGACAAATTTTGTAAATTGAGAATGCCCTTTTGGCATAAAAGTATAAAATCTAAAAAAAAATCGCATAAAAGATGCCAATAATCATGTTAATATAGATTTTTTAGTATTTTGTGACATTTTTTTTATTTTTGTCATATTTTTTATCGCATGCGATTTTTTCAATTTTTGAAGTGTATATTTTGTAATATTTTTGCATTGTACAACACAGGTTTGGGTTATTATTTATATACAGATTACAATTATCGTCCGATCCCCACGAAATTTTTCACAAATGTAGGGTTAGGCTCAGAAGGGCTAGGCCTACTCAGAAGGGCTATGCTTTTGGAGATGATCGCAAAATATTTAGGGGTTCAAATGAACCAAAAACAGAAAAAAATTCCTGATCACACAATTGAAGCCAATCGACACGCCTGAGAAGATAGTTAGGCACTGGGAAGAATTCTGGCATTTTGGATGACCATTGGATCATATTTAGCCGTAAAATGGACCACAAAAACTAACAGCACGACGAAGTGCATAAATATTGGGAAAATGTCACTGGTCAAAATGCTAAGGGTAATATCTGGGCAGTGCTCCGTGTCATAATTGCAAAACCGAAATCTTCCGAAATGGATTTGGACATGAGGGGGCTTCTAACATATTGTAGTGTTGTAGGGTATCACAAGGTCGGCCCCGCACGACTATAGCCTTTGCTTACTTGTTTTTAAATAACCTAATGTGTATAGTCACCAATTACACATGGAATGATGACAAGAAGCCCAATTACGTTATATAAACTAATCATTTTGTCTGTTCTTGCCATCTTTGTTTTTTTTTTTTGAAAGCTTCTGCTGACTAACTTACATATTTCATGAATGGTATCCCAAAATTTAAACCATTTGACACCTTCAATTATATGTACGCATATCTGGTATGTGTGCATTAGATATGACCACAGAGTTTGCATAAAATATACAAAACCAAATGTAAACAAACGATCAATGTTTGGCATTTTTCACCAAATCTCAAAAATATGTTCACGCTTTCATATGTTTGCATTACTGGGCGACTAGACATATTTTATTATAAGTGAAATGTGTGGATATTTGTGAAACTAGGAACTGAAAAGAGACGCCACCCTAAACCAAAAAACAACGACAGCATTGCCACCCATTAAATATTACCAAAGAAGTGCTGAGAACGCCAACGAAAAACACAAATTAATTTCCCCAAAAAAATGAGAAAAACGAAAAAATCAGAAAAAAAAAACATTTGCAGCCATACGTCGTTGAAGACATCTCGACATATTTCTTCTCCTGGCAATATGTCTATCGCTGCCGACCGCCCACATAGAGTTTACTTAATCGTTTATATTACCGGGTAAAACGAAATGAAAATACGCGACAAATTCAAATAAACAAACTGTCAAAAATTACTCATAAATAGTCGTGTGGAGTTTCCCCAATAAAAAGTCACAGAGCAAGCTGGTAGGCCTGTGATCAACAGACAGAAATTAGGGGAACACCAACGAGAGACGTGTATGGCAACATACCCAGTCCCATCTGCACTTGTGGCATAGACATTTGCGGTTACACTGGAAGTTTGTGTTCGTCATTGTTTTCCTTTTTTCTTCTTGAAATTTCTGCCATAAACCGAAAAAATGTGTGATGCCCCAACATTGACAGTTCGTTTATATTGGATAGAGCGCCAGCCACAACACGCACTGACATCTGGGTTGACAATAGTCAGGTAAACATGAAATTGAAGTTGGAGGAACACACACGGTGTAAAAATATGTGAAACATGGAGAATAGAATTTAAAATATGTGTTAAACTGATTCTGAAATAGAAAAAAAAAAAAAAAAAAAACAATTGGCTGTTGGTCAATGGAATATAAAATTGAACGAAGTTAGGATAATTTTAGTAGGTAGATGACCTACTTTCCTCAGAGTTTTAGGATGATTCACAAACAATTCGGAATATTACTTTTGATATACGGGTTGTTGACAATTTGAAGATTCTCGGCATCTATTGTGTAGGGTTGTCAGGTTTTTGGCAATAATGCCTGTAATCGGTTATCATCATATTTATATGGGGGTTTTAGACGAAGTGTAAGTAATACGTTCAGGTTGTAGACAATTTGACGGCTATCGGGAACTCTAATGTATGGATGTTGGGTATTGATGAGTTGAAAGTAATTGTGAATTACAATGTTAGCATTCGGCAACACTGAGGTGTGAAGGTCTACAGTTGATGATTTTTAAGCAATAAGAATTTTAAAGTAGGTGTTCGGATAGTAGACAATTAGGAAATGCAATGAAAAGACGTTGCCTCACTGTTCGGGCTCAGATCAGCGAATGTGGGAATGTTCGGGTGTTGCTGCTTAATTTGTCGCTAATGTGAAGTAGGTTGGAAATAGGTATAACTACAGTTTATGACTGTCTCTAATTCACTACCGATAGTTGAACAATTACAAGAGATAGGGTAAGTGCGCCTAAGGTCGGCATGTCCCAGTAGTCGGCAGTTTTGAAATTTAAACTTAAATAACTAAGAATAGAATTGACCAAATAATGAAATAATTGCAAAAAAAAAAACGTCAACAGTGTTCTCTGCTCTCTTTCTGTAAAAAAACAATGTGTTCCGATCATTTATTACGAGAGAATAACGGTTTTCGTCAATGAGTGACTTCCAACACATGCGATAGTGCTTGTTTGTAAAGAAAAAATTAGTGGTGGTATCAACTTAATAATCGATTTAAGTAAATTAAATTTAATACTTTTGGAAGCAGAAATATTTTATTAAAGCCGACTACTGGTACACTTACCCTAGAAACTTGAAATTTGGTATGAGAATCCAGTTTGGAAATTAAGTTAAGTGTGCGAACTATACCAAATGGAACTAAATTTGGTTAAGGGTGAGCGGATGAAGCTAGAATTAAGAAATTTTATATTGGGCTCCCTGTTATTGGCGGGTTTGTGTTAAATATGTTACTTTAGCCTTGACATATTGAGTTGGTTCCGGAAATGCGTCCTATATTTGTACGAGGAGTACTAAATGGTACTTATTTGGTATTGGGTGAAGAGATAAATATACATTTCTGAAACTTGGTATTTAGATTACTAATGGTACATGTGTTTGGCGGTGGTTTGGAAACGCATTCTATATGTACGAAGTGAACTAAACAGTACTATTTTTGGTATTGGGTCAAAGGATAGGTCTGAACATTTCAAGTTTAATATAGACGTAACTGTTGGTGTCTGTGTAAATGGTATAAAATTGGGTGGAGGGATAGAGCTGGAATTCTGATATTTGATATGGATGTCACTGCAGGTGTCTGTTGTTGAAAGAGGAAGGATTGAGATATGGAGGTGGTTTTGGAAATTTGTACCATTGTTGCCCGAAAAGTACTCAATTTGGTATTGGATGAGGACTTAAACCTGGAATCCCGACAGTTGCTATTGATGTCACTGTAGGTGTCTGTAGTTGAGAGAAGGAGGTGTTTCCGGAAATGTGTACTATACTTCTACCAAAAGTACCACATTGTACTAAATTTAGTATTGGGTGAAGGGATAAAGCTGGAATTCTTAAATTTAATGTAGATGTCACTGTTTTTATTATTCATTTGGTGCACAATTAACCCGAAATCGGTTGAAGACATATGTGGGACCTATATCCAAATATGAACCGATCTTGATAACATTTAGCAGATATATTTCCGAGCTCCATAAGATATCTGGTACAAAATATCATTGTTGTCGAATGCATATTACGAATTTGAGTTACTTAAACAAATTTAATGTACTCGCTTCTAGACTGAATTTGGTCGGATATGCCGAAATTCAGTCCCTTTTGATCTGAAATATACAATTTACCCGAAACCGATTGAGGATAAATATGGGAGCTATATCCAAATCTGAACCGATCTTGACAAAATTTGATACGCTTATTTCAGAGCTGTATTTGATATCTGGAATCAAAGATAATTGTTATGGAATGCATATTACGCTTGTGAGGGACTTTAAACCCCAAATCGGATAAAACATATATGTGGGAGCTATAGCTATATCTGAACCAATTTACACCAAATTTGAAGTACTGATTTATATTATGAATTCAGTCGTAAAGACCAAAATTCAATCCATGTGGGCTTATATTAGCCATTTGGTGCACAATAAACCTGATATCGGATAAAGATATATATGGGAGCTACATCCTAATTTCAACCAATCTCGATAAAATTTGACAGAGGTATTTTCGAGCAGTATCTGATATCCGGTACCAAATATCAATCTTGTGGAGTGCATATTACGCATGTGAGGGACTTAAAACCCCAAATCGGATGAAACATATATATAGGAGCTATATCTATATCTGAACCAATTTTCTCCAAATTTGATAAATTTGCTTGGGTCAAACAAACATTGTTTGGAAAATTTCATCTCAATCGGAAAATAAAGTAAAGTAAATCTATGAAGATCCTCAAAAGTAACTATGGGCCTATTTCACTTCCTTCTACATGTTACAAACAAATACACAAAGACATAATGTAGGGTATACAAATTTGAAATAGTTTTGGTCAGAAAAATTGGATGTGGAACCATTATGCAAGAGTTTACGTAATATGTTCTTTGTATGTGCAAAATTCCATACTATTTGGGTGGTATTTCACGTTTTGTGCAAAATAAAAGGAAATTCGGACGAAGATATGTATGGGAGATATATCGAGATTTTGACCGATTATATCCAATTTCAATAGGGTTTGTCATTGGGTCAAACAAAATATTTTGCAAAATTTCAACTAGATCGGGCGATAAATACGACCCGTAATTTGTTTACAAAAATACATGCACAGACGGACGGACGGACGGACATGCATTAATCGACTCAGAATGTCTTTCTATGCATATCATCAAAGGGAACTATGGGTATATCTCGCTTCCTTTGCCTGTTACAAACAAATGCACAAAGACATAATACTCTGACTACCTTGTGGTGTAAGGTATACATATTGTGAATTTTGAGAACTAAAAAGTCCTGACACAAACTGTTAAACGAATCTAAAATTTTAATGTAGACTTTTCGCTGACAAAGTAGAGTTCTCTTACTATTCTGGCACAAAACTAATTAATATTTTTGGCCCACTCCCTATGAAAAAAAAAATATTTTGAATGGATTTACTCTTTATAATTCCGTCCTAACGCTCGTTTCACTCAATGGCTAAATTGTAAATTTTCTGCGACAGTTCGTACTTCTTTTCACTTAAAACATTTCGAAACATTATTCTAAAAACGAAGCACCAAATTTTAGAAACATTATTCCGAAAACTAATAATCAGTTCTATCCTCTAGATACAAAGATGTTCTCCTTCAAGCCCGCAATTGGCGCCCAAGCTTCAGTAAGTCACATACCTTACAGTGATGAATGAATTCAATTACAAGATGTCTTTACAAAAGCGACATATTTGTCATACTACTGTTGAAACGTAAACTGTGCACCCCCATATGGTCAATCAACAGCATTAATGGCGATAATAACCAAAAGACATTACAACAACCTTAACCACAAAAGCAAGAACTGGTTGTTTACCTCAAGGGTGTACGGGTTTCCTAAACTTTGCTAAAATAAGAAACAAATTTATCCACGAGAAGCACACAGCTGTTGACGTTCTTCGTGCACCTCAAATTGTGGCAGACAACAAATGTCTTAAAATCATGCCACAGCAACTACAACAATAAAGTACTCAACACAATTTAGCGCGTGACTGACCGGAAGACAAAAATTCTATTTGAGCCATTGATTAACCTGTAAAACAAAATGGGAGTTACATTTGTTTGTGTGGTGCTGTTTGTTGCCGAGAATAAGATAAGTGTCTCAAGACAAGTAATAGCCTCAAGGAGTCCTCCAAAAAGAGCAAGTGGCCGAACCGAGCAGAAATCATATGTGAGTCAAGTTAAGGATGAACCAAAGACTAATGGTTGACACG
Organism: Musca domestica; assembly: GCF_030504385.1. Taxonomy (NCBI): domain Eukaryota; kingdom Metazoa; phylum Arthropoda; class Insecta; order Diptera; family Muscidae; genus Musca; species Musca domestica. The sequence continues at coordinate 1,136,824 of NW_026712334.1, read as the reverse complement.
TCGGAATAACATTTCCTTCATGTCCAAATGCGCTTCAAAGTAATAGTAAGTTGATGACTGTGACATGGCCACCCGAAATACACACTCACACACGTTTTATTTAAGTGGCTCATATGTTCGTTTAACAAAGACAAGTGTTTTAATAACAATTCATGTGTGCATGCATGTTGTTGGCACAAACACACACGTACATACGTACATTAAATACAAATAAAGTTATAACCACAAAGAATGGGCGGTATAAGTGACAGACAACAAATGTCCTTATATTGTTGTCCCATAAAGGAGGAAATGTTAAGACAAAGGACATGTTCCACGTCTCAAATTGCCTGCTGACATTTAGTTATTCCATGTCCCATTTGCTTATACCATGAAATTATGAGTAATTTGTTCATGTAGTTTTGTGGCAAAATTCAATTAATTATTCTTAGCAAAACTTTGCTTTCACCAAGAAGTGACTGAATTGTGAAAATTTAATTATGCTTAAGATTTACTGAACTGGCTGAGTCTCAGAAAGGACTCATTGTGGTTTGTTGTTATAAGAAAAGGCATCTGCAACATAATACCAAATAAATTATGTTTATAGTTTGTGAATAAAACAATACATAATGTATAACTAAAGGGTGTTTATACCCTACACCACAAGGTGGTCAGGGCATTATGTCTTTGTGCATTTGTTTGTAACAGGCAAAAAGAAACGATATAGACCCATAGTTCCTTTTGATGATCTGCATAGAATCACATTCTGAGTCGATTTCTGCATGTCCGTCCGTCCGTTCGTCCGTCTGTCCATGTATTTTTGTAAACAACGTACAGTTCGCAATTATTGCCCTATCCAGATGAAATTTTGCACAAATCATTTGTTTGGCCCAAGGACGAACCCTATTGAAATTGGAGATAATTAGTCAAAATTTAGATATAGCTCCCAAATATATCTTCGTCCGATTTGCCTTTTACTGTACACCAAACGTGTAATATCAGCCCGAATAGTATGAAATTTTGCACATGCAACCAAGTTAGGTCTAAAAATAAGTATGCCAAATTAGATCGAAATCGGTTCAGATATAGTTATAGCTCCCATATATATTGTTCATCCGATTTGTTATTATTGTCCTTCGCAGCCGTAAAATGCACTCTGTTACAACAATATTTGGGGAAATATATCAAATACAGCCCAGAAATACATGTGTCAAATTTTAACGAGATCGGTTCAGATTTGGATATATCTCCCATATATAACTTCGTCCGATTTACATTATATTGTGCACCAAACTTCTAATATTTGTCTAAATGGGATGGAATTTGGCACTTAGGACCGAATTTAGTCTAGAAGCTAGTATGTCAAACTTGGTGAAGATGGGTTCAGATATAGCCATAGCTCCCATATATACTGTTCATCCGATTACTTATATTTGTTACCTACAGCCGTAATATGCACTATGTAACAACGATATTCAGGGAAGTATATCAAATACAGCTCAGCAATATATTTGTGAAATTTTATGGAGATCGGTTCCGATTTGGATATAGCTCCCATATATATCTTTATCCGATTTCAAATTAATTGTGTACCAAATGGGCAATACAAGTCCGAATTTAAAAGGTACAAATGCTTCGGCATATTTAGTCCTTTGAACTTTAAATTATAATTATAATCATAGCGTGTATGATTGAATTCTCCCATAAAAACTTTTAATTTTTTATGCGGAGCTCTACTAAATTAGCAAAGTGGTGTAGGGTATCATAAAGTCGGCCCCGCCCGACTTTAAGACTTTTTGTACTGGTTTTTTTAAGCTAGATAGAACTTTAAATTCTAAAAAGTAACACAAAAAGCTAAATTTTGATGAAACTTTTTTTATTTGTTTCAGCATACTCTAACAAATCATCATAAATAGACTCACACTTGAACAACGCTACTAAATTAGGGATCTAGAGCAGTTGGCAAATGACCCGTTGTTTTATCGCAAAATTGTGTTCAGCGGTGAGGCGCATTTTTGGCTTAATGGGTTTGTTATTAAGCTAAATTGCCGCATATGGAGTGAGACCAACCCACAAGAGACCTAGCAGTGCTCGAATAAGTGGGCAGAAATTGGACGTTCAGAATGCACTTCGTCAAGAGCCGCGGTGCCCATATGCCCGAAATCATTTTCAAATGTTAATGTCACGTATTGATCTTTCAAATAAAAAAATTTTTTTTTTGATTAAAATTTTATTTTTTTGTGTTATTTTTTTACAATTTCAAGTTCTATCGGGCTTAAAAACACCCTTTATTTGTTTAGACGCATTCTCATTTTTAAAGTAGGTGAGGCCGTTTTATAGGGCCATACCAAAATGGGAACCTCTGTTGACAATTTTATACTTCAAGGATTGTATTCTACCAAATCTTCTTAAATACCAAATTTGAAACAATTTCGTTGGTAAATGTGGCTAGGAGTATCAGAATACTGAATATCGGTGGGTAGCGTTATATGTGCGCTCTAGCAAAACGTGGACCTAAATATGCAATGTTCTGCCACCGGAGCTAGAACCCATTATGAACTACAAATACCAATTCGTAAAATACAGAATATCCGGAGGTACCAGTAAGTGGAAGCTATACGAAAACATGGACCTATACATAATATGTTCCGCCACAGGAACCCATTACGAACTAGAAATACCAACTTTTACACAAATCCGTGAAAAAATGTGCCAAAAATCATCAAAACACCGAATATCGGTGGGTATCGTTATATGTGCGCTATAGGAAAACGTGGACCTATGTATACTATGTTCCGCCACCAGAGCGAGAACTTATTGTGACTTACAAATACCAATTTTTAGACAAATCTGTGAAAAATTATCAAAATACCGAATATTGGGAAATACCGTTGTATGGTTGCTATGCCAAAGCGTCGACATATATATATCTCATTTTTAATACCAAGTCCAATATAAATTGTTCTGCCAAATTTTAAAGCACTACGTCAAATAGTGTGGGCTGTATCGTGATTTTAACAGACAGACGGACATCGTTAAATCGTCTTAGAATTTTATGCTGATCATGAATATATATACCTTACGAATATTTAGTGATGTGTACCCTCCTTTTGTTTGGCCCAAGGACAAACCCTATTGAAATTGGTGATAATCGGATCAGATTTTGATGTAGCTCCCATATATCTTCAACCGATTTCGGGTTAATGATACACCAAATGACCAATATTAGTCCAACTGATCTGAATTTCGGTACATACGACCGAATTCAGTCTGGAAGCATCAAATTTGAAAATTGGTTCAGATATAGCTATAGCTTCCATATATATGATTCATTCGATTTGGCGTATAAGTCCCTCACATTTGTAATATGTACTGTACAACAAAGGTATTTGATACCAGATATGTTATAGAGCTCGGAAATACCTTTGCAGATTTTATCGAAATCGGATAAGATTTGGATATAGATCCTATATATATTCTTATATATACATATTCTTATTCGTAAAAAATACCAAAAAGCCTCCTTTGCTGACACGTTTGGGGGTTAATCCCAAAAAAATCCCCATATTATAATCTGTAATATTCTGAAGAATTGTAAGGAATATTAATCCAAAAGTATCAAAAAATGTGGAAAGGGTGGAACTTGACTCCTTTTCATACCCTCCACCATAGTATGGAGGGTATATTAAGTTTGTCATTCCGTTTGTAACAACTCGAAATACACATTTTACACCCCACAAAGTGTATATATTCTTGATCAGCATAAAATTCTATGTCGATTTAGCCATGTCCGTCTCTCTGTGGAAATCACTCTAGCTTCCCAACGAATTGAAGTAGATTGATACAATTTGACTCAAATGTATATTATGTCTGCAAGACTTTTGGTATTGAAAATGGGCCCTGTAAGCCCACGTTTTGGTATAGCCCCCATACAACGTTACCTCCCGATATTCGGTATATTGATGATTTTAGCGACATTATGCTCCGGAATTGTTTCAAATTCGGTAGTTGATGTTCGTAATGGATGATACAGCCTATGACAGTAGATTTTCTGTTCAGGTCCATGACTTCGTACAGCCCCCATATGACGGTACCTCCCGATATTCGGTATTTTGATGATTTTAGAGAATTTATTCACCGGAATTGTTTCAAATTTGGTATTTGAAGTTCGTAATGGATACAACAGTCTACGACAAAAAATTGTCTGTGCAGGTGCACGTCCTCGTATAGCCCCCATATAACGGTACCTCCCGATATTCGGTATTTTAATTATTTTAGCGACATTTTTCACAGGAACTATTTCAAGTTTAGTATTTGAAGTTCGGAATGAATATTTCAGCCTGAGACAGAAAATTGTCTGTGCAGGCCCACGTCTTCGTATAGCCCCCATATAACGGTACCTCCCGATATTCGGTATTTTGATTTTATCGACATTATAACCGATTTTTTAAGTTTCGCATTTGAATATTATAATGGCTTATGACAAATGTTACCTGCGCAGGTTATGTCGTCGTATAGACCCTAACATAATAGCTACATTCGGTATTTTTAAGATTTTAAGAGATTTTTAACGGATTTTATTGTTTTTGAGAATTGCCAAATTCGTTCCAAGGGCTGGAGGGTATTCAAAGTTCAGCCCGGCCGAACTTACAGCCTTTTTACTTGTTTGTGTTTCAATGTATAATTAAATCGAAATAAGATGATGTGCGTTGATAAAATATATAGAATTATCACTTTTGTCAAATTTTTCATTTTTTTTAACGGAACTCTTTCACAGTTGGTATTCAGATGGGTGCAATTTTCTCTAGAAGATAATTATGGATCAATTTCAATGTGTTACAAAAGTTTTTAGTTATAGTAGTACAGAGTACAAAAATAACCTTAACAAACTTTAATTTACATTTTAGATATTTCAAGTGTTCGCTAAACTTACCACAATTTCTGAATGTTCGTTATTTATAGATTTAAACCGCCCTACACCTGTACAGCATACTTAATGTCACTTTAACATATTTGTCACAATTGATATTTTACTCTTAAGACACCGAATTGACATTTTGACAAAAAACCAAAATCAGAGAACAAACGCCTTCGGGTAAACAACGCATTAATATTTTTGTGTCATTTTAGAAAAAAAAAAACTAAGCCATAAATTCCAATGACCGATTGAGTGCGCAAATGAGTAGGTGACATTCATAAAAATTACAAATTTCCGTTATGAATTCTTTCGAGTCCCCAATAGTGTGATATCACACAAAATCACCGATTTAATCCAGTATCAAAACATATTAAGCTCTAAGCATCAGATACCACTCAGCCTTTTTCGATGCCTTTCTTTTCTCATTTCAATCGAGTCTGCGAGCTATTCACATACAACACTTTAATGTGTCATTTATGTTGTCAAACTTATGAGAAGTTTTGTTTGTCTCTTTTTTTTGTGGTGTTGTATCAATTTGATTCTTGTATTTTATTTTTTTTTTCGGGGATAAGTACTTTACGTTTGCCATAATGTGCCGTGACACTTTTAACATTTTGTGACAGTTAGGGCATTTGAATGAAGTGTGGCATATCTCGGTGGAATGGGAGAAACAAAGTTTTCAAGGTTAATGTTGTCAACTGTCAACACATCAAAGTCAATGCGATTTTGTGGTTATATAATCGATTTGTTGAGGTACACAACACATGTCAATGTTACACAAAAATTATCTTCTGTGGGGGTAACAAATTAATATGGTGTACAATGGAGGTTTATTGTCAAACTTCGTTATAGGTCAGGTGGGAAATTTTGTACATTTACACACATTTACATTTTTGTGTATTTTTTTAATTTAGGCAGATTTTTCGGTAAAGTTATGAAATATGTTTATATATAGATATTTTTCAAAAATTTCACAAAATTAGATTCATTCTCTTGTTGCCTTTCTTAACTTCTAACCGATCCTTGTACTTTAAACACGCATATTTTTGTACAATTTATATGCGAAATTTTTATGTATTTAAAGGAAACAGGTAAATAAGCAGTAAGTTCGGCCGGGCCGAGCTTTGAATACCCACCACCATATTGAACGATTTTGGAAATGTTAAGTAAAACAAGTAAAAAAGCAGTAACTTCGGCCGGGCCGAACTTTGAATACCCTCCGCCAATTGAAACGAATTAGAAAATATTCAAAAAAATAAAATCCATTGAAAACTCAGTTAAAATCTTTAAAATACCTAATATCAGAAGGTACCGATATATGGGGGATATTCGCTATTGTGGACCCATATAGACAAATCTATGTCTGGGGGTAAAGTACTCACAAGGAACTCCTTGTGTGGATTTTCAGATAATTAAATTGGGAAATGTGGCTAAAATAATCAAAATCCCGAATATCGGGGGTACCGTTATATGGGGGATACACGATATTGTGGACCTATATAGACAAATACCTTTCAGGGGTTAAAGTGCTCACAAAGAAATCCTTGTGTGGATTTTCAGAGAATACCATTGGAATATCTAGCTAAAATCATCAAAATACCGAATAACGCGGTTACCGTTATATGGGGGCTATACGATATCGTTAACCTACATAGAGAAATCTATGTCAGGGAGTAAAGTGCTCACAAAGAACCCCTTGTGTGGAATTTCAGACAATTCCATTGAAAAATGTGGTTGAAATCATCAAAATACCGAATATCAAAGGATACCGTTATATGGGGGCTATACGATATCGTGGTCCTATATAGATAATCCTCTGCCGAGGTATAAAGTACCCACAAGGAACTCCTTGCGTGGATTTTCAGACAATTCCGTTAAAAAACGTGGGTAAAATTATCAAAATACCGAATATAGGGGGTACCGTTATATGGGGGATATACGATATCGTGGACATATACAGACAATTCTTTTTGAGGGGGTAAAATGCCCACAAGGGACTCCTTTTGTGGAATTTCAGACAATTCCATCATCAAAATACCGAATATCGGGGGTACCGTTATATGGGGGCTATACGATATCGTGGACCGATATACCATCTTCGAACTTGACCTGCCTGCAGACAAAAGAGAGATCTGTGCAAAATTTTAGCTTCCTATCTTAATTCGTTTAGACTGTAGCGTGATTACAACAGACGGACAGTCGGACGGACAGGGCTAAATCGTCTTAGAATTTTACGCTGATCAAGAATATATATACTTTGTTGAGTCTAAAATGATTATTTCGATGAGTTACAAACGGAATTACGAACTTAATATACCCTCCATACCTTTTTTTGGTGGAGGGTATAAAAACGTTAACAATTTTATTAAAACCTTAAGAATTAAGAATATAGGGAGTTAACATTATATTGGGGTTCATACGAAAAAGTGGATATACATAGGCAATTTTTGTCATCGCCATTATAGTATTCAAATACGAAATTTTAAACGATTCCGGTGAATAATGTAGCTAAAATCATCAAAATACCAAATATAGGGAGGAACCGATATTTGGGGGCTATACGAAGACTTGCATAGGTAATTTTCTGTCACAGGTCCCAAAATCATCAAAATACCGAATGTAAGGAGGCCTACACTAAGACGAGGACCTGCATAGACAATTTTATGTCACAGGACGTGGTAACTATTACGAAGTGCATGCACGAAATTTGAAACAATTCCAGTGAATAATGTCGCTGAAACCAGCAAAATACCACATACAGGGAGGTACCGTTATATGGGGATATACAAAGACCTGGACTTTCATATGCAAATTTCCATCGTAGGCTGTACTAGGAACTTCAGAAAATACATTTTTAACAATTCCGTTGAACAATGCCGCTAAAATCACTAAAATACCGAATATAGAGTGGAACAGTTATATGGGGGCTATACCTAAACGTGGTCCTATATAGCCCATTTTCAATACCAAAAGTCTTTCAAAAACAAACACATAGTTGAGTAAAATTTTTTGAATCTACTTCAGTTCGTGCGGAAGCTAGAGTTATTTTCACAGATGGAAAGACGTACAGAAATCGCTATATCGACATAGAATTTTATGCTGATCAAGAATATATATACTTTGTGGGTTCTAAAATCTATATTTCGAGGTGTTACAAACGAAACGACAAATTTAATATCATATCCATATACTATGGAGGGTATAAAAAACCAAAAGTTAACTCTTTATTATATCCCTTAGTATTTGTGTTAGTTGATAGTACTCCATTCCAAAAAGAATAACTACACCAATATGAGTGAAAATAATCGCAAATCAAAATTTCAAATCACATGCGAGGCAAAGATTTGAAATCTATGCCTTGACATGTCTCACAGCCTTATTAACAAGCCCCCCACAACATGTCTTCATGTTGTTTAATTAATAAATTCTAATGATTGATGACATTAATCATTAATTAAACGACACAAACACATTGGATTGAATGTTATGTCAAATCCAAATGTCAATGATGGCCCTCAGCCTTTCAGCGAACCGATGGAAAAAATGATGGATGATTAATAGACGACGCATAACAAATTAATGGAGATGGTAAATCAAAAGAAAAAAAATAAACCCCGGACACATCAAATGTGAGAAACTTTTTCGAGGGCTATGTCACAGTGCTGAAACCAACAACAACAACATAATATATAGACAAATTTATTCGAGATCAATAAACTCGAAAGTATGTAATTAACAGCTTCCGTATTTTTGCATATCCACAAATGGTTAAAACCCGGCATGTCATTAAATTGGCGAAATGTAGAGAGTGTGGGTCGATTAGGAACTACTTAATGTGGCTTTTTATTTTAAAAGTTCGAAAATATGACAAAGTAAATAAATAAAAGTAAATAAACGAATAAATATTTAAATGCATAAAAATAAATAAAACCAGTAAAGCATGTATTAAAGTCGGGCGGGCCGACTTTATGATACCCTATACCACTTAGCTAATTTAGTAGAGATCCACATAAAAATTAAAAGTTTTTATGGGAGAATGCAATCATCCACGCTATGATTATAAATATAATTTAAAGTTCAAAGGACTAAATATGCCGAAGCATTTGTATCTTTTAAATTCGGACTTGTATTGTCCATTTGGTGCACAATTAATTTGAAATCGGATAAAGGTATATGGGAGCTATAAATATATGGGAGCGATAAAAATTGGCAAAGATATTTCTGAGTTGTATTTGATATATTTCCCTGAATATCGTTGTTACGGAGTGCATATTATTTCTGTGGGTAACAAATATAACAAATCGGATGAACAATATATATGGGAGCTATAGCTATATCTGAACCTATATTTACCAAATTTGACATATTAGCTTCCAGACTCAGTTCGGTCGTAATTGCCGAATTCCATCCTATTTGGGCAAATATTAGACGTTTGGTGCACAATAAAAGGTAAATCGGACGAAGTTATATATGGGAGCTGTATCCAAATCCGAATCAATCTCGATAAAATTTAGCAAAGGTATTTCTGAGCTGTATTTGATATATTTCCACAAATATTGTAGTTACATAGTGCATATTACGGCTGCCGAGGACAAAAATAACAAATCGGATGAACAATATATATGGGAGCTATAGCCATATCTGAACCGATTTCGATCAAATTTGGCATATTTATTTGCTATTTGCCTAATTTGGTTGTATGTGCAATTCCATACTATTCGGGCTGATATTACACGTTTGGTGCACAATAAAAGGCAAATCGGACGAAGAGATATATGGGAGCTATATCTAAATTTTTACCGATTACCTCCAATTTCAATAGGGTTCGTCATTGGGCCAAACAAATGATTTGTGCAAAATTTCATCTGGATCGGGCAATAAATGCGAACTGTACTTTGTTTACCAAAATACATGGGCAGACAGACGGACGGACGGACATGCATAAATCGACTCAGAATGTGAATCTATCTATCCCGTTTCCTTTTGCCTGTTACAAAAAAATGCACACAGATATAATACCCTGACCACCTTGTGGCGTAGGGTATAAAAATGTACATACATACATAAGAAATATATAATATAGAAAAAAACCTGTAAATTCGGCCGGGCCGAACTTTGCGTATCCTCCACGAATTTGGCAATTTTCAAAAAAATTAAATCCGTTAAAAATTCTGTTAAAATCTTAAAAATACCGAATGTAGCCATCATCAAAATACCGAATATTTGGAGGTGCTATTGGGGCTATACCAAAACGTGGACCTGCACAGACATTTTCTGTCTTAGGCCATAGTATTTATTACGAACTTCAAATACCAAATTTGAAGCAATTCCGGTGAATATTGTCACTAAAATCATCAAAATACCAAATATCGGAAAGTACTATTATGTGCGGGCTATACGAAGACGGGGACCTGCACAGACACTTTTCTGTCTTAGGCTATAGTATCCATTACGAACGATTCCGGTGAATAATGTCGCTAAAATAATCAAAATATGGAATATCGGGAGGTACCGCTATATGCGGTCTATAAGAAAACGTGGATCTGAAACAGACAAACTTCTCTCATAGGCTTTAGTATCCATTTCGAACTTCAAATACCAAATTTGAAACAATTCCGGTGAATAATGTCGCTAAAATAATCAAAATATGGAATATCGGGAGGTACCGCTATATGCGGGCTATAAGAAAACGTGGATCTGAAACAGACAAACTTCTCTCATAGGCTTTAGTATCCATTTCGAACTTCAAATACCAAATTTGAAACAATTCCGGTGAATAATGTCGCTAAGATCGTCAAAGCACGAAATATCGGGAGGTGCCGTTATATGGGGCTATACCAAAACGCGGACATACAATAAGATTTGCTCCAACAGTTCCTCTTAGGCCAATTTCAAGTTTACCGAGGATTTTTCTGCCAAAAACGACCTCAATATCAAGTACCTTTTAATAAAATTAAAGTACGCATAACTAATCCAGCTCTTTCTCTCAACCACAGACACCAAAAGTGACATCCATACCAAATTTCAGAAATTCACCTTCACGCTTCACCCAATATCAAATTAAGTAATATTTAGTGTGCAAACAATCTAAATCCCTCCATCCCAGACACCAACATTGATCCAAAATAAGTGCCACTTAGTACTTTTTGAACAATTAGAGTACTCATTTCCAAACCCAACTCGAAATCTCTACCTCTGATAAACACATAAATTCAAAATTTTAACCCTGTTATTTTCCCCATTACCAAATTTAGAATCATTTAGCACAATCATAGCATTCGTATGAAAAGATATTTCAAATTTAACAAAAGACTATTGGAATTGCAATATTTCGGGATCTCAGTTAAAGGTTCTATAATTTTAAAAAGCAACATCCACCGCCCACAACCCGATTTGCTAACTTACCCACCTGTCCCTGATAAAGTTCTTACTTTTTATTAAAATCCATTAATCGAAATTCATACCGAACAGAATCCCTGCGGGTCATATATAGATATTTGTATCATCTTATTTTCTATTATACACGGCTATCCATATCCAACTAAATAAATAGAACATTTATCAGCAACTTATTGCGTTTTCTTTCTTTTTTTTTCGTTTGCAGGCTATAGCTAGCATCTGTGCGTGTTGCATTCACATGCTGCCATTGATGATGGTGCAATGCCAAACTGTTTAACACTGGACCGAGATATCGCACAGCTATAGCTGTGTGATCACATGAACACAAGAGCCGGATGCTCTGAGAAGATGTAAAAGAAACATCTTTCGCATGACCGCAAAGTTCACCGGACATATTACTCAAACTAAAGACACTCGCGCACATTCACCGAAAACGTTGAAAAGGCCTTAAGTTGCTGATATTTGCTGTGGCAAAACGCGAAGGAGAAGGAGGATGGCCTAAAGAGACAATGTGGACAACGCTGATGATCTAAAGAAATGTTCACGACAAGACATAGAAACCTGTGTCCAAGAGCAATTGGCCCCCACCTCTAACTAATGTTGGCATCACTGCCAAGTGCATTTCGTTAGGATAGAGTTTTTTTCATATCAAAACTTTGATTACTGTTTATTGGAAAATAAAGAAGGGTGTGCAACATTTGGCTGCACTACAAAAAGGAGATATCCAGCAGCATGGAATATAAATATTATATAAGTTATATTATATAAGTTATCGTTTTGGAATAACCCGTCCGATATTGGGCATTTTTTTTGGGGTTTTGCTACATTTTTAAGGAATTGCTGAGGTTTGGAATATTAAGATTTTCAATGGTATATAGCATTCTTAGAAAGCCTTTTTAGCTCTTCATACCCGATGACATTTGTCATATACAGAGTGAGATAAAAAAAACTGCAACAAGGTCAGACACCATAATTTTTACACTATTACACGGAAATTGCATCAAGTTTTAGAATAAGTTTAGATTTGTTCCAATTGGTCAACTTTGGCACGAAACGGCCAATGAAATCGTCACACGCTGCCTGAATGTTGCTTAGCGGTATTTTAGCCCATTCCCGGCGAAACGCGTATTTTTTAGTGCCAACCTTGATTTCCAAAATACTCCAGACACAATAGTCGAAGGGATTTGTATCCGAAGATTTTGGTGGCCTTTTGCGCTGGAAATGAAGCGAAGAACCTCATTTTGTAACCATTTTTGGGTGGCGCGTGCTGAGTGCGATGGTGGTTAGTCCTTTTGGAATGTCCAAGGTCTGCGTCCAAAATATTTGAGTGCCCTAGGCTTTAATACACCCTCCAGAATATTTTCGCGATAATATTCGGCATTTATTATGATGCCACGGTCGATTAATACGAACGGAGAGCGGTCATCGGCTGTTATGGCGGCCCACAACATCACCATGGCCGGCGCTTGAGTTCTGGTGGCCAACCGAAGGTTCACATTTTCAGCTGACCTCTTTGGCAAGAAAACACAATCAGTTTGTTTATTTACAAACTGCTGGGCAACGAATGTTTTCTCATCGAAGAAAACCAAATTCGACAGTTCACCACTTTCGGCCAAGCGAAGCAACTTCTTGCACTTTTTGGAATTTCAATGGCTTTACCCCGAGCTTATTTTTCAATATTTGCCAAATGGAATATTGCGATATGTTCGGCGTACGAGCCATTTTTCGGCCACTGCTACGCGGGTTTCGATCAAGCAATATAATGAGCTGTCTCTGGAATAATTTTAACAGCTGACGGACGTGTGACTTCGGAATGACAGCAGTCTGAAGTTGGTTGCAGTTTTTTTATCTCTATGTGTACGAATTATACTAAATGATACAAGATTTGGAACAATTTGGTTTAAGGTGAACTGATGAAGCTGGAATTTTGAAATTTTGTATTGAAATCCCTGTCGGTGGTCTATTTGTGATATAGAAATAGGTACTACAAGTACACGAAAAATAATAAATAGTACTATATTTGGTACATCTTGTAAATACGTCCTATATTTGTACTAAATGGTACTAAATTTGTTATTAGATAAAGGTATAGTGCTGTTATCCTGAATATCCATATTGAGGTCTCTTTTGATATCTGGAATTGATATATAGAGGTGTTTTCAGAAATGTGTACTATAATTGTTCGAATAGTACTATGTAGTACTAAATTGGGTATTGGGTGAAGACATAGAGCTGGAATCCCAAAATTTGATATTGAGCTCTTTGGTTGTATGTAAGATTGAGATTTGGGGTTTGGTTTGGAGATGCGTCCTATTTTTTGTACGATAATAATTAATTTTCCACACTGTACGAAAAGTGGCCCCCATCAACGAACAACTGTGCCCATCTCAGTCTTAGACAAAATGTACATAAAATATTTATCAATTGCCTGATATCAACAAATATAAAAATCGAATGCAACATAAACGAATGTTTGTGTAGTTGTAATGGTCAATAGCTGGAAAATGTGTCCAAGCATATAGCAACACATACAATCACACACACACACGTTTCTCTAGACACAAGTTGCAAGGGAATGATGCAATGATGCCATCATTTAAAATAAAACTTTAGCCAAAATGAACAAAATCCACGAAGGATGAAGACGAAGAAAAGTACACACACAATAGCAGGAATCAATAAAATATTAATGCCCGATGGCATAAGTGATTGGTCAAATCGCCAATAATATCCACCGCCGAGTTGAGTCAAGTACTGGACTAACTCCCTGTACAAACTCTTCGGGAAGAGACAATCTATGGTTGTTGTGTAGTTTCTTTTTTATGTGGAAAAAGGATAAAAAGAGGAACCTAAACGATCACCTGAAGATGATCGCATTTCCCTCTTCTGTGGATTGGATTATGGAGGACACATATTGATGGAGAACATAATTCGAATATTGTGGATGAAAGAGAGTTGATAAGTAATAATGATGTGGCCGTTCCAGTGGATGATGTGTTTGAATAATGATGATGTCTTACCAAACTAAATGCTGTTGTTGCTGCTGCCGCTTCTGCTGCAAACACTAAGCTACAATGCCCTCAACAACCAAAATGGAGACGGTGGGCAGATATGACCAGGAAATAACGACACAATTTTAGTGCTTGTAAACAAAAACATCTGCTTAAGGTTTTGTTTTAACATTATTTTTTTTCGAATTGGCCGAAGTTCGATTTGTATTGCCTTGCAATGGCCTGGCTTGTGAGACAAGCTGGTTAAATTGAGCTCAGATGTTTTTATGAAGATTAGCCGTAGGGGTTGTAACCATGTCGAAGACTACTTCATATACATATATTTATGAAATTTCAATGCGAATTGAATATGTGTCCGATTGACCGGAACTATGCGTAGCGTTGGAAATTTATTTATTTGATATATCCGTTGTAGGCTGTAAAGAAAAGAAGGGCTAAGTATATAATTTAAGGGGCTTGTAGACACATGTCCTTCAGTAATCTGAAATTTAGTTTTTGAACTGTCCTTGTAATTATTGTATATGTATCATATTTTTTGTTTTGCTTTCCAGGTTGAATAAGAATTTGGTTCGGCCCACAAATGTATTTTTTTAACAAAATATAATGAGTAATTGTGTTTACATTTCAATTTATATGTTGAATGAACATAATGATCTATTTAATAGAGCTTCAGCTTGTAGAAATTTGTCATAGTATGTATTAATAATAAATTTACTATAAAAATGTTTAAGAATTAAAATTTTTTCAACTTTTGATGCCTAGTGGTACCAGAAGAAGTGAGCCGATAAATTTCATATTCACATCTCATCTCTGGTTCAATGAAATATTTATATATACCAAGTATGAAATGAATCGCTATTTGATTCGAATGCTATGAGATAAAAATATTGATAATTGTGACCGATATAAACCATCTTCACAGCAGATATTTTGTTAGTGGAAATATTGGAATGTGTGAAGCTTAAAATTAATCGGCTGCAAATTTCGCATTTTATAAAAGATTGAGTTATTCCAAATTTGACCCGTTGTGGACGAGGTTTAGTCGTCGGCTTGGATACGTTCAGTAGTGTTCGGGATCGTCATAAGGACCCATCAAACCTTACCAAATAAAACCAGTAAAGAAAGTCTTAAAGCCGGGCGGGACCGACTTTATGATACCCTACACTACTTTGCTAATTTAGTAGAGCTCCACATAACAATTAAAAGTTTTTATGAGAGAAATCAATCATACACGCTGTGATTATAATTATAATTTAACGTTCAAAGGACTAAATATGCCGAAGCATTTGTATCTTTTAAATTCGGACTTGTATTGCCCATTTGGTG
This sequence comes from Musca domestica, assembly GCF_030504385.1. Lineage (NCBI taxonomy): Eukaryota > Metazoa > Arthropoda > Insecta > Diptera > Muscidae > Musca > Musca domestica. The sequence continues at coordinate 1,121,191 of NW_026712334.1, read as the reverse complement.
CACAATTAATTTGAAATCGGATAAAGATATATATGGGAGCTATATCCAAATCTGAACCGATCTCAATAAAATTTGGCAAAGATATTTCTGAGCTGTATTTGATATATTTCCCTGAATATCGTTGTTACGGAGTGCATATTACGGTTGTGGGTAACAAATATAACAAATCGGATGAATAATATATATGGTAGCTATAGCTATATCTGAACCGATCTTCACCAAATTTGACATACTAGCTTCTAGACTCAATTCCATCCAATTTGGACAAATATTAGACGTTTGGTGCACAATAAAAGTTAAATCGGACAAAGTTATATATGGGAGCTATATCCAAATCTGCATCGATCTCGATAAAATTTAGCATATGTATTTCTGAGCTGTATTTGATATATTTCTCCAAATATTGTTGTTACAGAGTGCATATTACGGCGGCGGTGGACAAAAATAACAAATCGGATGAACAATATACATGGGAGCTATAGCTATATCTGAACCGATTTCGATCAAATTTGGCATACATATTTTCAGGCCTAATTTGGGTGTATATGCAAAATTCCATACAATTCGGGCTGATATTACACGTTTGGTGCACAATAAAAGGCAAATCGGACGAAGATATATATGGGAGCTATATCTAAATTTTGACCGATTATTTCCAATTTCAATAGGGTTCGTCCTTGGGCCAAACAAATGATCTCTGCAAAATTTCATCTGGATCGGGCTATAAATGCGACCTGTACTTTGTTTACAAAAATACATGGACAGACGGAAAGACAGACGGACGGACGGACGGACATGCATAAATCGACTCAGAATGTGATTCTATGCAGATCATCAAAAGGAACTATGGGTCTATCTCGTTTCCTTCTGCCTGTTACAAACAAATGCACAAAGACATATAATGAACAGACGGACGGACATGCATAAATCGACTCAGAATGTGATTCTATGCAGATCATCAAAAGCAACTATGGGTCTATCTCGTTTCCTTCTGCCTGTTACAAACAAATGCACAAAGACAAAATACCCTGACCACCTTGTGGTGTAGGGTATAAAAATTATTTTTCCCTCTTTGGGCCAGAAATGAGTGTTTATTCATATAAGTACCAGTAAATTGTACTTCAATTGAAATGCGACGGGTTGATGGACGGGTGTCGTTCGCGATGGCAGCAGTCGGTAATGACGGGGTGTGTTGAGGTTCACATTCTGCGATGGTTGGACCATGATGTGATTCTGTATTCGCCCGATGATCAGGGAAGGAATGATGCGATGACTGTCGAAAATGCGGCTAATGATCGAGAAGCGACGATTCGGTGATGTTCGAGAACGACGATGCGATGAGTTGTTAATACTATTTTTACGGGCTACGAGCACAAACTACTTCGTAATTGTAAGAACAAGGTATTAGAGCCTTTGTGGGGTACAGTTAACCAATGTCTCTGTGGAGAATGGTAACCTTGGTGGATTTACAAAGTTTGAACGAAATTGGATTATTCTTTCTTGTTCTATACAGAAAATGATTTGATATTAGAAGGAGTGAACCTATATTGCCCATCTCCGAGCTCGATCTAATTTCGAGAGCTTTCGTGCGCATCAACCAGATAGAAGGACGAATTTTGTCCGAAGTACCTAAACCGTCTAAAAATGTTGGTCAAGTTTTGACCATATGAAATGATAGAACAAAAAGTTCTTAAATGGTACTAAATAAATAAATGCATTGCCCCTATATGTACATATAGGGGTGGCATCGGAAATGTACAGGGTAAAAAAACTGCAACGAAGTCAAACGCCATAATTTTTACATTTTTTTTTTTAAATTTTATTGAATGAAAGCAAAAAATGACGGAAATAGCGACACATTTTAGAATAAGTTTAGATTTGTTCGATTGGTCACCTTTGGTGCGAAATATGGTCCAATGAAACCGTCACACGCTGCCCGAATGTTGTTCTGCGGTATTTTGGCCCATTCTCCGCGAAGCGCTTGCTTAAGGTGATCGACACTTTTGTATTTTTAGTGACAACGTTGCTTTAAAAAATACTCCAGACACAATAGTCCAACAAATTGGTATCTGGAGATTTTGATGGCCATCGTGCGCTGAAAATGAAGGAAGGAACCTCATTTTGTAACCATTCTTGGCCGGCTTTTGAGTTCTTGTGGCCAACCGAAGGTGCACATTTTTAGCTGACCTCTTTGGCAAGTAAACACGATCATTTTCTTTGTTAAGGAACTGTTGGACAACGAATGTTTTCTCATCGCAGAAAACCAAATTCGGCAATTCACAACTTCCGGCCAAGCCAAGCAACTCTTTAGCTCTTTAGTGTCTATTTTCTTTCAGTTGCGGTGTTAGTTCTTGCACTTTTTGGAATTTCAATGGCTTTAACCCGAGATAATTTTTCAATATTTGCCGAATTGAATGTTGCAATGTGTTCAGCTCACGAGCCATTTTTCGACCACTGTGACGACGGTTTCGATCAAGTCACTTCTTTATTTTTAGAACCATTTCTGCTGATGTTGGTATTTTCATCCGTCCACTTCCTTACGTTGGGTAACACTACCAGTATCACTGTAACGAGCGATGGTACAAGACACCAAAGATTTATTCACATTTAAATTCTGGAGTGCTCTAACGATAGGCACTTGTGCTTTTCCAGCCAAATATAAAGAAATCACACTATCACACTTGAATTCCATCACGATAAACTTTTTTTTTGGAAAATTCGCTCCTTAATGCTTTTGTACGCCTGTAAACAATATTATGAGCTGTCACTGGAATAATTTTAACAGCTGTCGAACGAGTGGCTTAGAAATGACAGAAGTCTGAAGTTGGTTGCAGTTTTTTTATCTCACTCTGTGTACTATAATTTGAATGAATTTGGTATTGGGTGAAGAGGTAGGGTTTGAATTTGAATCCTCAAATTTGATATTGTGGTCTCTGTTGTTATGTGGAAAAGAGATATAAACATGGTGTTTTAAATGTGGACCACAATTGTACGAAAAGTACTGAATTGTACTACATTTGATATTGGATGAAGGAATAGAAATATAATTCTGAAAGATATAATTCTGTAATTTGATATATAGATTCATGGTGGTATCTATGTTTGAAATTTAGCGGGGGTTGGAAATGAGTCCTTTATTTGTAGAAAAAGTACGAAATGTCACTAAATTGGATTTTAGCTGAAGGGATAGGTCTGGCATTACCAAATTTCGTGTTAAGGTCCCTGTTGGTATCTGGGAAAGTATAAAATCGTACTACATTTGGCATTAGGTGAAGGGATAAGTCTGGAATCCTTAAATTTTGTATTGTGGTCTCTGTTGTTATCTGGGATTAAAATATAAAGGTGGTTTCGGAAATGTGTACTATAATTTTAAGAAAAGTATTAGATACTACTATATTTTGTATTAATCATATATAAAATTTTGAATTTTTATAATTGGTATCTAAAGTTGAGATTTGGAGGTACGTTTAGAAATGCGTACTATAGTTATTTGAAAAGTGCTTAATATTACGAAATCTTCCATTGTGTGAATATATGGAACATGAATCCTAACATTTGATATTGAGATTACTCTTGATTTCTAAGATTAAGATATTGTAGTGATCTATTTTTGATAGAAAAACTGGATATGGATCCATTGTTCAATGTTTTTTCTAATATCCTACTTGCTAAACTTAAAAAGCAGACTTTTTGGTGTAAAAGGTGAATCTTTTCCTATTATTCTTTTCCAAAAAGGAAAAATTTGCATTTCATTCATTCACATTCAATTTCTATGAGAAGAGTTACAGTTTTTGTTAGCTAGTAAATTCTTGGAACTTACTACTGTTCTCACTACTTTCTCTGAAGTGGTGTAAATGAAAAAAATTGTTTATTTCTTCATTTTCGTTGTCTAATATGTAACATTGGCGTGTCTCAAACTTCCATTACCTTCACTTAAATTTCACCTTAAAGATAAAAAATCTTATTGAGTGAAGCTGCAATTTGTCCATAATATCATCAACTGCCATTTCAACCACTCATTTGGACAAAAAATTAGACACATGCTTCAAAACCGGATGGGACAAAATTCTCTCCAAACAAAAACTGACAATTAAAAAAAGGTTAACATACTTTATTTACACGTGGACATTAGACACGAAAGCTGAAGTGTGCTTCTTTGTAAGTAGCTGTTAAAAAACTGGAAATTCTTAAAGTGACCCAAAATATTTAAGTGAACACAAAAACCACCATTGTCTCCCCTATCTCTCATACAAATGTCGGCTGGCTCCAATTCCAATTTCGGTTTCGTGTCAATGACAAAAGTTCATACATTTCATTGTCATCACCGGCCGTCATCATCATTTCGGCCTGGCCATATTATATTTCTATGGAGACTTCATGTCGTAGCCCCAAATGTGACCACGAAAGGTAATTTGTCAATTGTCATTATTTGGTACTTGATGGTAGTTAATGTCAGCCATGAAATTAAGAATTTTTAATGGCAATTTGTCGTTGTCGCTGTCCGCTGTGTGACTGTATTGGTGTATTTTGTTCATCGATTATAACAACCACAAGCTACTGTCATCAAATTATTTGATGTTGTCACGCTAGTTGTCCCCTTTACTCATGGCTTTTTGGTTTGCGGTTTGTGTTCAATTCATCTATACCTTTCGGTACTGATGTTGACGACAGTCAGTCACATCAACAGACAACAGCCATAATGGCAAAGCAAAAAACAAAAGCCCTCAAAACAATATAATTTTTCTGGGGGGGAAAGAACTACTGTCGTCAACCAAAGCTCCACCACCATTGATTGCTGCGTCACAGAACAACAATGAGAGAGATAGAAACTTGGTCACCAGACATTCATAACCGTGGCTTGTTTGCTTTTTTGTTTACAGTGGTTTCAAGAGGGTTTTCTGAACTGTTATTATTTAATAAAAAAATCTGAATATACCATTGGTTCCATAAGTGCGTTTATCTGTTTGCAACTCCTCGAAAAAGGCATAGTTTCGAAGCAACAAACTGATCTAGAATCAACGTCCAGACGAAAAGTCTGAAGCTATAATATTGAAATTTTGTACGAGGGCCAGTCTCGGTGCGTTGGCGTGTGATAAAGCTGGGGTTTTGGAAATTAATACTAAAAGGGTATGAAAGTACTAAAATCTACTAAAAATAAATACTTTATATTAGACAAACGGAATAAGCTAGAACTCTGAAATTTGGAACGAGAATCACTGATGGAGTGCAGAATTGATGTGCCAATGGGTTTCAGAAGAAACGGCTAAAGCTAGAATCATGAAAATTTAAACGAGAGACCGCTTTGGTGTGTAGGACCAGACAAAGAGGGACATACGAAATGAGCTAGAACTCTGAAAGATTGGAATTGGAATAAGAGTCACTGGTTGAATGCAGGATAGATAAACCAATGTAATTTGGAAATTCGAACTTAAAGGTACCGAAAATATAAAAAATGGTACTATTTGATATAATGTGAACGAATAGAGCTAAAATTGAAATTTGACATTAGAATCATTGTTGGAACATAAGTTTAAAATATGAAGATGGTTTTGGAAATGTGTACTAAGTGTGTGAGTTGTACTTAATGGAACAAAATTTAAAACATTTTGGTTTAGGGTAAACGGATGAAGCTGGAATTTTGAAATTTTGTATTAAAGTTCCCGTTGGTGGTTTGTTTGTAATAAGGAGGTGGTTTTGGAAACAGATACTAAGAGAAGTACTAAATAGTACTGTTTTGGTACAATATGGTATTGTATGAACAGATAATGCTTGAAATCTGAAAGCTGGTATTAAGGTCGCTCGTCATGTGTAGCCTGGATATATAGAGGTGGTTTCGAAATTATGTGATATAAAAGTACGGAAAGCACGGAAATGGTTTTTCTTGTATCCTCCTCGGTAAGCTACAAAATGAAAGATTTTTAAGATATTTTGTGGTAAGAGGTAATCATTTTCCTATTAATCTTTCTGAAAAAGGAGAAAATACAGTACGATGTATGAAGTTTTGATTAAAAAGTTTCGCCGAATTGAATAAATTTTACATTTCGAGTTCTAACAAGTAAAAAAACCAGTATACCCTCCACATTTGGAATGAATTTGGATATGTGCAAAGAAATATATATCCGTTGAAAATTTTGTTATAATCTTAAAAATACCGAATATAAGGAGACACCGTAATATGGTGGCTATACGAAGACCTGGACCTGCCTTGGTAATTTTCTTTCACAGGCTGTAGTACCCATTACGAAGTGCAAATGCGAAATATGAAAATATTCCGGTTAATAATGTAGATAAAATCATCAAAAGAGCGAATATAAAGATTTACCGATATTTAGGGGCTATACGAAGAGGTGGAACTGCATAGACAATTTTTTGTCATGGATTGTAGAACTCATTAGAAACTTCAACTACGAAATTTACAACAATTCTGGGGAATAATGTCGCTGAAATCAGCAAAATACCGAATATAGAGAGGTACCATTATAAGGGGGCTATAAGAAGACCTGAACATGCATATGCAATTGATTGCTGTACAGACTGTAGTACCCATTATGATCTTTCATTACGAAATTTGAAACAATTTCGCTGTATAATGCCTCTAAAATCACCAAAACCTACGTCAATTCGTTAGGAGGCTAGAGTGATTTCCACAGACGTACAAATGTAAAAAAAATCATCACATATGTACTTATTTGTTTTTCGTTGTAGCCGGACGCTCACATGTTGTGCTAATGTTTCTCAATACATCGTAATGAGTAAACAAACATCTCTGCTTCTGACTTTTATTTTAAAGAATACCCTTTTATTACCAATCTACTGGTAACGCAGAAGGTATTTTATTTATATTATCTTCGATTTTTCCCTGACTTCACTGTATTTCTATCCACATCTGGTTCCTTTGTATGCAATTTAAAATCACCTGATGTCGTGCTTCTGAACACATTTAATTGTCTTCACTGTTCTACTTCAATTCAATGGTTTAAAGCTTTGTATGAATGAATTGCCAACATCATCGGTTGGTATGTGTCCCAATTGATTGTACACAGAAAAAAAAAACCACAAACAACAATGTCATCATTTATTCATTATCCATCCGTTGTCACACTGCGGCTGTCAGCTACTGCTGTTTTTGATTGCGCATGTGCAGCCACAATACAAGTAATTACTTCAAGCTTTTGTCAATTGGACGACAGTACAGTGGTTGACGGTAGTTTTTGAACTTTTCCTTTCAAATAACTATTAAATGCGTTCTGTGTGATTTTTTGTGGTCAAATGGAGCATACTTTAGGTGTCTTGTTGTATTACAAAAGATTTCTTGTGGTTTTTGGTCAGAAAGTGAGATCTTTTTAAGGAAAGCTTTTACAATTGAAGTTTCCTAATATGCTCGTAAAGAGTTCAGTATAATTAGTTGCTATTTCAATTTCAGTCAGATGTGAAACACAGACTTTCCTCTTAGTATGAAAATGAATTCTAAAAATTGGGAACAAATAATTTCGACAGAAAACAATATTAATTAAAATTATCCAGGTTTTTTCAAAAGTTACACATTTATTGCACAGTAAACTTGCCATCAGGGTAAGAGGATCATCCTAAGCTGCAAATGTGAAATTAAACAACTATAGAAAAATTCAAGAGATTATAAAAGTATATTTAAAAATAAAATAACGGGTCGACGCTTTATAAATAGCAAAGTAACCTTAACAGCGGGTGAGGGAAGATATATATTTATAATATTTTAATGTGAGTCTACGAAAAACAAAAATATTTAATTTTACCCAATTTACAGCAAATTTTCTTCGAATTCGAAAAAATGCTAAATTTATCGAGAAACAAGTAAACCAAGGCTATAGCCCTGCTGGGCCGACCATGTGAGACCCTACAACACTACAATATGTTAGAAGCCCTATTATATCCAAATCCATTTTGGAAGATTTAACTTTTGAAATTATGTCATAGAGCATTTCCCAGATATATCTCTTAGCTTTTTGACCAGTGACATTTGCCGAGGTTTTACGCACTCCGTCGTACTGTTAGTTACAGCTAAATATAATTCCTGGTCATCCAAAATGCTAGACCTTTTTCCTGTCCTTAACTCTCTTCTCATGCTAAATTCTGATTGTCGATTGGTTTGAATTGTGTGATCAGGAAAATTTTTCTGTTTTTGGTTCATTTGAACCCCCAAATATTTTGCAAGAGGCCCCTCTGCATCTCCAAATTTACACTATAATGAGATGTCACTTTAACAGCTGTCGGACGAGTGGCCTAGAAGTGACAGCAGTCTGAAGTTAGTTGCAGTTTCTCCATCTCACCCTATATATACAATTTTGATATTTGGATTTGGGGTTAGAAATGCGTCCTATGGTTATTCGATAAGTACTAGATGGTACTATGTTGGAAGTTAAGTGAATGGATAGAGCACGAATCCAGTAATGTGTTAGTTAGTAATTTTTGGAACTTACTACTCTTCTCACTACCATGGTACAATGATATCGAGGTAGGGCTATGATACCATATGATTTTAATTTTTATACCCTACACCACAAGGTGGTCAGGGTATTATGTCTTTGTGCATTTGTTTGTAACAGGCAGAAGGAAACGAGATAGACTCATAGTTCCTTTTGGTGATCTGCATAGAATCACATTCAGAGTCGATTTATGCATGTCCGTCCGTCCGTCCGTCTGTCCGTCCGTCCGTCTGTCCGTCCGTCCGTCCGTCTGTCCATGTATTTTTGTAAACAAAGTACAGGTCGCATTTATTGCCCGATCCAGATGAAATTTTACAAAGACCTTTTGTTTGGCCCAAGGACGAACCCTATTGAAATTGGAGATAATCGGTCAAAATTTAGATATAGCTCCCATATATATCTTCGCCCGATTTGCCTTTTATTGTGCACCAAACGTGTAATATCAGCACGAATTGTATGGAATTTTGCATATACACCCAAATTAGGCCCGAAAATATGTATGCCAAATTTGATCGAAATCGGTATGGGAGCTATAGCTCCCATATATATTGTTCATCCGATTTGTTATTTTTGTCCACCGCCGCCGTAATATGCACTATGCAACAACAATATTTGGGGAAATATATCAAATACAGCTCAGAAATACATTTGCTAAATTTTATCGAGATCGGTTCAGATTTGGATATAGCTCCCATATATAACTTCGTCCGATTTACCTTTTATTGTGCACCAAACGTCTAATATTTGTCCAAATTGGATGAAATTTGGCACTTACGACCGAATTGAGTCTAGAAGCTAGTATGTCAAATTTGGTGAAGATCGGTTCAGATATAGCTATAGCTTCCATATATATTATTCATCCGATTTGTTGTATTTGTTACCCAAAACCGTAATATGCACTCCGTAACAACAATATTTAGGGAAATATATCAAATACAGCTCAGAAATATCTTTGCCATATTTTATCGAGATCGGTTCAGATTTGGATATAGCTCCCATATATATCTTTACCCGATTTCAAATTATTTGTGCTTGCTTCTGCATATTTAATCTTTTGAACTTTAAATTATAATTATAATCATAGCGTGTATGATTGAATTCTCCCATAAAAACTTTTAATTGTTATGTGGAGCTCTACTTAATTAGCAAAGTGGTGTAGGGTATCATAAAGTCGGCCCCGCCCGACTTTAAGACTTTCTTTACTGGTTTTTTTTATTTTCTTGGCTTAATATGTCATCTTTATTTGTTTATGTATGTGTTTTCTTTTCAATAACAAAAAAATTGTTCAGAAAACATTCAAATTCGGGTATTTTCAACGTATGCATCGACAAAATCTAGAGTTTTTGTATATCTCTAAAGGATTATTTCGGTTCTATATATCTCTAAAGGATTATTTCTAGATTTTGTCGATGCATACGGTGAAATAAACATTTTGAAAACACCCGAATTTGAATATTTTCCAAACAATTTTTTTGTTATTGAATAGAAAACACATACATAAACAAATAAAGATGACATATTAAGCCAAGAAAATAAAAAAATTGAAATCATATGGTATCATAGCTCTACCTTGATATCATTGTACCATGATTGTACCATGCTCACTACTTTCTCTGAAGTGGTGTAAGTTAAAAAAAAAAATAGTTTTTTATCACTTTCTTTGTTGTATATGCAACATTGGCTGTCTCAAACTTCGATTACCATCACTTAAATTTCACCTTAAAGATAAAAAACGTTATTGAGTGAAGCTGCAATTTGACCTTAATATCATCTACTGTCATTTCATCTCATTGCTTGTACTAAATATTAGACACTTGCTTCAATACCGTATGGGACAAAATTCTTCTCGAAAAAAACAATTAGAAAAAGGTTAAAATACTTTATTTACATGTGGACATTAGACACGAAAGCTGAAGTGTGCTTCTTTGTAAGTAGCTATTAAAAACTGGAAATTCTTAAAGTGACGCAAAATATTTAAGTGAACACAAAAAAGCACCATTGTCTCCCCTTTCTCTCATACAAATGTCGACTGGCTCCAATTCCAATTTCGGTTTCGTGTCAATGACAAAAGTTCATACATTTCATTGTCATCATCGGCCGTCATCATTATTTCGGCCTGGCCATATTATATTTCTATGATATATCCCTCAGCTTTTTTACCAGCGACATTTGCCGAATTTTTACGCACTCTGTCGTACTGTTAGTTACAGCTAAATATAATCCCTGGTCATCCAAAATGCTAGACCTTTTCCCTGTCCTTAACTCTCTTCTCATGCTAAATTCTGATTGTCGAATGGTTTAAATTGTGTGATCAGGCAAATTTTTCTGTTTTTTGGTTCATTTGAACCCACAAATATTTTGCAAGAGGTCCCTCTGTATCTCCAAATTTACACTCATCTATATGATATCCTTGTCCACGATATTTGGCTATATTCGTCAACGAAAACAGCATGAAAAAGCCAGAAGTTCGCATTTTGTGTATTTCGGATTTCGGCTGTTGGCATTTTTTCACACAAATGTAGTGATCCATTCTACTCGCTGTCGTAAACGCTAACTTCATGCGAGATTTCGTGTCCTTTGGTTTAAATAAAAACCATTTGTGTGAAAAAATGCCAACAGCCGAAATCCGAAATACACAAAATGCGAACTTCTGGCTTTTTCATGCTGTTTTCGTTGACGAATATAGCCAAATATCGTGGACAAGGATATCATATAGATGAGACCTTTATAACGACTGCAAATTTAGGAACATTTTTAGTTGTTGGTCCATTTCAACCCCTAAATATATTGCGGACATCTTTGAAAACAATATGCCTAGCCCTTCTGAGCCTAACCCTACCCTTGTGAAAATTTTCGTGAGGATCGGACGATAATTGCAATATGTATACCATAACCCAACCTGTCTTGTAAGGTGAAAAAATTTACAAAATATACACTTCAATATTATAAGTCAAATTGAAAAAATCGCATGCGATAAAAAAATTAGTCCAGCCATTTTTGAGATAAAAGCATTCAAGCTTTCATCCCTTTCTTTTGTATATACACATTTTATATATTTCGCTATGTATATCAGACATATTTAATATTGGCATCTACGTAACGGTCAGAATTGACATTTTTGATGATGTACATTTATGGGTTCAAATGGACCAAGAAAAACTAAAATTTTCCTGATTTTGAAAAAAAAAAAAAGAGTTAAGGACAGGTAAGAAGAAGTCTTGCATTTTGCATTACTATTATATTATATTTAGTTGTAAAATGTAGCATAAATTTCTTGTGAGATTGTTTTGAATACAGGAGTGCGTAAGTATTGGGTAAATTCCCCGGGTCAAAAACCTAAGGGTAACTTCTGGGAAGGGGTCCATGGTAATACTTCAAAAACGAAATCTTCCAAAATGGATTTGGACTAAGGGGGCTTCCAACATATTGTAGTGTTGTAGGGTATCACATGGTCAGAACCGCACGACTATAGCCCGTGCTTACTTGTGTATATGAAAGTTATGGTCTATTTCACCCGCAAAATATTATTCGATAACAAAAAAAAAAACCTTTGTCCCACGATAGATTCGAAGCCTATTGGTTGGATCGTGTCATCGAAAACAACTGCAAAATCAAGACATGTTTACGTCCATTTAGTTCAAACACCAAGATAAACTCACACTTCAACCTGTTTGTAGAACTGGTGTACATGCATTGACGAATGGAACTCCCACAAATAAATTTAACAAATCGTTAACCCTTAAACTTCTACATATTGTTTTAAGCAATAAATGAGACTAAGTCGCAACATTAATGTCCTTTAGTTTCTATCAAAGCAATTCAATGTGATTGCGAAATCGAAATTAATAAATATACGTTTGCGAAGCTTTCGGGCAACCACCCTATCCACCACCCATCAATTACACCTCGCAAAATACTTAATTTTGGCGGCAGACCTCAAGTTGTAGGCACACACATATATACCCCGTCAATACATAGATAGTTGTCTATGTAGCTGTGTCTATGATGTAGACATCTATAATTCTTTGGCTGCATGCCACTAATTGATCGATTGTCTTTAGCCAAGACTTATGTTGTTTTAAGGTTTTGCTATTGCCACATTCTTCTACCTAGCTGGCGACTACTGAAGCGAGTGACGACCGACCGACCACTAACTATGTATGTATACAATTTACTGGTGCAATACCACCAACAACAACAATAACAACAGCAGCAGCAATACAAGTTACGAGTAAATGTACCGTTTTCTGTTCATCATCCATTTACTTTGGAACTTCAAAGCTGGTCTCTGGCCGTTGGTTGGTCACTGAAGCGTGTTGCATGAATGAATGAATATTACGACTATTTCGTAGTGTCCGCTGCTGCTTTTGTCTTCGTTCGCTCTATGGATTTTGGTGGCAATTGTGTGGTTTTTTTCTAAATAGTTGCTTCTAGTTAGTCGCAATGTCTTTGGTTGCTTGACTTACATTACGTTTCATTTTCGAAACTCTTCTACATGGACATGTCCATTTACCATTCAGCGATTGGGTGGTAGACTGACGCTCGTTGTTGTTTGTTCGTGGTGGTGGTGGTGGTAGTGTATAATGGAACAATGTTATTGCATTTGCTGTGTTGTGGCATGTCTTGTGCCCAGTGTATGTTGACATGATGTTAGACCGTTTGTTATGGAGTCCGACGGCGGCGGTACCATCACCAAAATACTCGATACCTTTTTTTCGTCTCGTAAAGGTAACCGCAAATGTGAGTGTTGTGCTAGTGGCACCCAGTTAAAACGCTTGTCCATAAATGCATTGGGCCACTTGTGCCATTGCCGTCAACCAAGCGCAACAAATAAATTAGAGCGTTAATATTGTTATTTGCTGGCATTTTTTCGAGAGCTTAACTATATGATATTTTATTGCTTATTGTTTTGTAAAATAATGAATAAAAATAAAACAACGAAAAATGTTCATGGAGAATTAGTAACGATGACCGCACACACATCTGACGAATAACACACATGACTCAAAGTATTTATGACACATCAGCACACTTTTGCAATATTTTGTATGTATATCAAATACATTTTTATATACATACATCAAAACTGTCATATGATATCCTTGAATTAAACGCTCCATAGAAAGAACTCCATCAATTGAGTGAAAACTACAACCAAGACCAAATAATAGCCAAAATTTGGAGGAACTTTACAAATTTATATATTTTGCTATATATTATGCTTATTATGCGTTTCTACATATTAGTAACTTGTGGGAGAATATCCCAGACAAAAAACAAGGGAACTGATGAGGATTGGTGACTCTTTCCGAAACCTCGGTATTCCCTGCCTTACCCCCTGCTAAACATTACCATCGTTCTCCACTAATAAACAAACTTTGTTTTTATAAAAACAACAATAATGGGATTAAGTGTGGCCATTTTGCAACAACAAAGTACTATGGTCTCCCGAACAAACAAGCCAACACTGTTCTATTTTCTTAATATACAATGCAAATAGAGATTTTTTTACAGGGTGAGAAAAAAGACTTCAACAAAGTCAAACGCCATAACTTTTATTTTTATATTTTTGAATGAAAGCGAAAAATGACGGAAAAAGTATAAAATTTTAGATTTGTTCGAATTAGTCACCTTTGGCCCGAGTTATGGCCTACAAACGGCCGTCACACGCTGTCCGAATGTTGCTCTTGGCCCATTCCCGGCGAAGCGCTTTCTTAAGGTGATCGACACTTTGGTATTTTTTAGTGCAACCTGGCTTCCAAAATACTCCAGACACAATAGTCCAAGTAATTGGTATCCGGAGATTTTGGTAGACATTGTGCGCTGGAAATGAAATGAGGTCTGCGACCAAAATGTTTGCGTGCCCAAGGCTTTAATACAGCCTCCAGAATATTTTTGGCGACAATATTCAGCATTTATTCTGATGCCACGGTCGATTAATACGAGGGGACATCGACCATCGGCTGTTATGGCGGCCCATGCCATCACCATGGTCGGCGCTTGAGTTCTGGTGGCCAACCGAAGATGCACATTTTCAGCTGACCTCTTTGGCAAGTAAGCACGATTATTTTGTTTGTTTACAAACTGCTGGACAACGAATGTTTTCTAATCGGAGAAAACCAAACTCGACCACTCACCACCACTCACCTCTTTCGTCCAAGCGAAGCAACTCTTAAGCTCTTTTGAGTCTATTGGCTTTCTGTTGCGGTGTAAGTTCTTGCACTTTTTGGAATTTCAATGGTCATTTTTCAATATTTGCCGAATGGAGTATTGCATGGGTTTCAATCAAGTCGCTTCTTTACTTTTCGAACCATTTCTTCTGATGTTCATGTTTTCATCCGTCCACTTCTTTGATGTCGGGCTACTAGTATCACAGTAACGAGCGATGGTACGAGACACAAAAGATTTATTCACATTTAAATGCTGGAGTGCTCTAACAATAGCCACTTGCTGTTTTCCAGCCAAATATAAAGAAATCTCGAAAATCACAATCACGCTTGAATTCCGTCACGAATAACTTTTTTTCTGGAAAATTCTCACCAAAATGCTTTTGTACGCTTGTAAACAATATAATGAGCTGTCACTGGAATAATTTTAGTTTGATTGGGCCAAAAATTATGTAACACCTCGAAATATTGGTTTCCCACATAGGAAAGTATATATGGATCTTCCTATCTCGCAGAGATGAGTCGATCTGACTATGTATGTCCGTCCGTCTTCGTCTGTCCATGTTTATTTGTAATCAATTATGAACCGATCCTCACGAAATTGAAAATGGAGTTGGGGTTATGGTCAGAATAGAACCCCATTGTTTTTGGAGATGATCGCACGATATTTAGGTGTTGAAATGGACCAAAAACTGAAAAATTTCCTGATTTTGGAATTGCTCTGCCCAATTATGAACCAATCGATGCTAAAATTTACATGCAGTTAGAGTTTAGGAGTAGGCAGAAGCCTACCAATTTGGGGGGACATCGGACAATAATTTGCGGGTAAAACTTTTTTTTTATGTAAGAAAATAGGAAAATTTCTTCGAAACCGCGAATATTTTCAATTCCAGCCAAATCACAAATACATTAATATATCACTTCTGACCATTACAGTGATGCTAATAGCCAAGAAATCGGATATATAGCAAAATAGGTAAAATACATATGTAAAAAATTTATCTTATTTATTCTGCTTATAAATCAAGAACCGCTAGTCCGATTTTCACAATTCACATCAATTCGGAATGGTCTCTTGCCAGAAAAGGATAAAATCTAAGAAAATCGCGGGATAATATACTAATAAAAAAGTTATATATTTTGTTTAATTTTTTCCCATTTTTGTCATCGCATGCGATTTTTTCAATTTGACTTACAATTTTGAATTGTAAATTTTCTAAATTTTTACACCCCCCAACACTACGTTTTGAGGGTATTATATGCATATCGCAATTATCGTCCGAATTAAAGCCTATTGTTCTTAAGATGTACATTTTGAGATGCAAATGGACTAAAATAATTTAATTTTTTCTAATTTTGCAGTCGCTCTATAGGCCACAATTGAAAACTAATCGACACCGAATTTTGCATCAGAATAGAGTTAAAGACAGGGAAGAAGGCTAGTATTTTGGATGACTGTAAATGGACCACAACTTTCGTGTGAAATTGTTTTGATTATTTAACAACACTACGGAGTGCGTAAATATTGGCCAAATTCTCCGGGTCAAAAAACTAACGGTAACCGCTGGGCGGGGCTTTTTGACATTATTTCAAAAACGAAATCTTCCTAAATGGATGTTGATATAAGGGGGCTTCCAACATATTGTAGTGTTGTAGGATATCACATGGTCGGCCACGCACGACTATAGCCTTTGCTTACTTGTTTTATATTAATTCTTTTTTTAATATCTCTGAATAAGAGAAGTGCTTTTTCGTTATTTTTCAATTCATATCGGGATTTACTTTAACTATACTTTCTAAATGTTTTGAAGTAGACGTTTTAATGTCAGATACGGCAATAACCAAATGTATGCAATGTTGATTCAACAATATTATAACCCTCCAATTACCTAATATCAGTTGCAATTTTTTTTTTACAACTACGTACTTACTTCGAATTCCGAATGACAAATGTTATTTCATGAAACGATTAATAAATTGCGCACAAAAAAATTTTATTGAATGGAATTCAAACAGTGTATGTATGTAACAAATCATTGATTGCCGCTTTGAAGACTGGGGATAGGGAGAAGAACATGCATAGCTCATAGATAATTCAATGAAAATCAATGCCAGCTGAAAAGTTCTTAAAAACCGGGAACAACACAGCAGCAACAAGAACAATAAGAACAACAACAACAATGGAAAGAACAACTTCAATTTCATCAAAATCGTGACTTTGTGTCACGTTTTGGCAGTCAGTGCACCAAAATAACAACGATCGGCCACAGCCTTAACAGCGGCAGCAGCACCACCACCACTGCAACATTAGCTGGGACACCAACAACTCCGCAGATACAGTCGCAGCCGCCTCAGTCAAAGTAACAAAAGTAATATAACAACACCAACAATTACAAGATCAACAAGTATTGAATGAACGAGTGGGATAGTGTATGAAAAAAAGCTAAGTAGTGTTTAAACCAAATTGGTTTCTGTTGGCTTGGGATCAATACTGTTTTGGTTTCTCTTTTTTTCTTAGCATTTCTGCGGCAAAAAGTACAGAAGTGTTTTATAAAATCCAAAGTAATTCACTTGGTCAAATTGAAATTAATTTTTTTTCATTCAACAACCAAAAACCTCTTAAAGGCGATAGAAGACGACTGAAATGTTCAGTAAGAATTGTTTGGATATCTAAAACATAAGAAATGTGTATTATGCAGAAAAGTTTCGGTAATTTGTACTTAGGGGATATACTAAACTCACTCACCACTATATAGGAACTCTTATTTCTATAGAAATTTTGTAAATTCATGTCTGGAAAAGTATCCAAGGACTATTTAAAGAAAAGTATCCAAGGACTATTATGATGGAGGGAAAAAATGCAAAATTACAGCCATTTCAATTTAATAATGGGGCTGATACCTTCAAATTTCCGAAGATAAGCAATAACCAAATGAGTACTATTTTTGGAATTTGTCTATGGCATTTTGCAGTAAAATTCATTTCAAACTTTCCAAAAAAGAAAAAAAAAAATGGACAAGAATATATAAATATTAAGGGTTACTGCATTTTTAAAAAAAAAAGCATTAAAAAACAAATAAGCAAAGGTTATAGCCGTGCGGGGCCTACCATGTGATACCCAACAACACTACAATTTGTTCGAAGTTCAAAGTATGTCCAAATCCATTTTGGAAGATTTCGGTTTTGAAATAATATCAAAAATAATGTGTCTGTCCCAAACTCTCTTCTGATGCGAAATTACGTGTCGATTAATTTTCAATTGTTGTCTAGAGAGAGACCACAAAATTAGAAAAAAAAAATAAATTTGTAGTCCATTTGAACCCCCAAATGTAAATCTTAAGAACAACAGGCTTTAATTCTGACCCTAACCTACCCCGATGTAAAATTTCGTGAGGATCTGAAGATAATTGCGACATGCATATAATATCCTCAAAACGTAGTATTGCAGGGAATGAAAATTAAAAAAAAATACAATTCAAAATTGTAAGTCAAATTGAAACAAGTTAAAAAGCACTAAGTTCGGCCGGGCCGAACTTTTAATACCCTCCACCATTTGCAACGAATTTGGAAATTATTAAAAAATAAAATCCTTAAAAAATTCTTTTCAAATTTTAAAAATACCGAATATAGCCGTTATATTGGGGTCTATGCGACGTGGACATACATAGGCATTGTTTGTCATAAGCCATTACCATATTCAAATTGGAAACTTGAAATAAACGGTGAATAATGTAGCTAAAATCATCAAAATATCGTATATAGGGAAGTACCGTTGTATCGGAGCTGTGCGAAGACCTGGACCAGCATAGACAATTTTCTGTCACAGGATGTAGCATCCATTACGAACTTCAAATACCACATTTCAAACAAATTCGGTGGGTATTGTACCTAAAATCGTCAAAACACCGAATATGGGGAGGTACTGATATATGGGGCCTACACGAAGACCTGGACCCACACAGACAATTTTCTGTCACAGACTGTAGTATTCATTGCGAACTTCAAATACCAATTTTGAAACAATTCCGGTGAATAATGTCGTTAAAAGCGTCAAAATACCGAATATCGGGAGGTACCGTTATATGGGGGCTATACGAAGACATGGACTTGCACAGACGATTTTCTATCTTAGACTGTAGTATCCATTTTGAGCTTCAAGTCCCAAATTTGAAACAATTCCCGTGAATAATGTCGTTAAAATCACCAAAATACCGAATATAGGGAGGTACCGTTATATGGGGGCTATACGAAGACGTGGACCTGCACAGACAATTTTCTGTCTTAGGGTGTAGTATCCATTTTGAACTTCAAATACCAAATTTGAAACAATGCCGGTTAAAAATGTCCCTAAAATCATAAAAATACCGAATATAGGGAGGTACCGTTATATGGGGGCTATATGAAAACGTGGACCTACATGGCCCATTTACGAACCTGCCTACTGGAAAAATAAACATTTGTGCAAAATTTTAACCATCTATCTCAATTCATTCGAAAGATAGCGTGATTACAACAGACAGACAGACAGACAGACAGACAGACAGACAGACGGACATCGCTAAATCGACTTAGAATTTTACGCTGATCAAGAATATATATACTTTGTTGGGTC
Organism: Musca domestica; assembly: GCF_030504385.1. Lineage (NCBI taxonomy): Eukaryota > Metazoa > Arthropoda > Insecta > Diptera > Muscidae > Musca > Musca domestica. The sequence goes on along the minus strand of NW_026712334.1, from coordinate 1,101,950 downwards.
TGACATGAGTATTTCGAGGAGTTACAAACGGAATGACAAAGTTAATATACCCTCCATAGTATGGTGGAGGGTATAAAAAGGCATATTTTCCCCGATTTTCTTAATTTTATCCTATTCTGGCAAAAGACCTTTCCGAATTGATGGGAATTGTGAAAATCGACCCAGCGGTTCTTGGCATATAAGCAGAATAAATAAGACCAATTTCTTTTACATATATATTTTACCTATTTTGCTATATATTCGATTTCTTGGCTATCAGCATCACTTTAATGGTCAGAAGTAACCTTTAAATGTATTTGTCATTTGGCTGGGATTAAAATATTCGCAGTTTAGTGGAAATTTTCTCATTTCCTTACATAAAAGTTAGGGTCTATTTTGCTCCATGTAAATTTCCGCGTCGATTGGTTCATAATTGTGGCTTATATAACAACTGCAATATCAGGAAATTTTTTTGTTTTTGGTCCATTTTAACCCCTAAATATTGCGTAATCATCTCCAAGGGTTCTATTCTGACCCTAACCCGACCTCCATGTTCAATTTGTGAGGATCGGGCCATAAATGCGACCTATAGCTTGATTACAAATTAACACAGACAGACGGACAGACGGACGGACGGACATACATAGCTAGATCAATTCAGCTCGGCGAGATAGGAAGTTCCATACTTATATACTTTCCTATGTTGGAAACCAATATTTCGAGGTGTTACATAATTTTTGGGCCAATCAAAGTTATAATACCCCCAAAACATAGTGTTGTAGAGAATAAAAAATAATCAAATTCATATTAAGTTGAAAATGTTGACCAAATTTTAAAATTATCCCAATGCTGGCTTTAACAAAACGTTCAAAGCGTGGGCTAATATGGTCTATCGGAAATTGGTCGAGTCCTACTTAGAGCATCCTCATAAGTCGGAGATAGAACGTCGTAGATCAAACTACTCTGCTGCAACTAGGATAGGTCATAAAGAACTGAGATATGTCAATAAAATCTGGGCAATACTGAATAAACGAAACGATCTGTTGGCGGCATGGTGCAGTGTGCTACCAAATAAATGCCAGTTTTACGAATGTGTCAATGAGATTGCAAGTTGGCCAACTGCATCGTTTTGTTCAGTTTTCAAACTCTTTTATATGACCTTCAATGTTTTCGCTAATAATAGATGTTTTATCATTTAGGATGAATTCGGCTGTTTATACTCTCAGTCTTAAGCATACTGTAACTCTAGACCCTCCCCAAAAATTTCGCAAAAAATACAAAGCTCATATTGAGCGAAGAGTTTCCGGATTAGTTCAAATTTGGCATATCGTAATTTTTAGCTAATGCTTAGGTTAGGATGTAACTCCCACAATTATAATAATAATTCTAGAGAATTGTGAAACCAGTGTCCAAATTTCTTCACTTTCTTATTCGATGTATGCAAGTCAGTCCGTCTTTCCGGTCATCTGTCCATGTATTTTGTGAAAAAAAATTCAGGTCGTATTTATTATTCGATTGAGAAGAAAATTCTAACTAACGAATATCTGTTTGGCCTAAGGACGAACCCCACAGAAATTGGTGAGAATCGGGTTAAAAGTGCAGCAAATGACCAATACCAGTCCAAATGACTGAATTTTTCACAGAATTCAATCCAGAAGCAAGTATATCAAAATTGGATGAAAATCGGTTCAGATATAGCTATAGCTTTATACGATTTGAGATTTTAAGTCTTTTACATGCGTAATATGCACTCCACAAAAAAGATATTTTGTATCAGATAACTTATAGAGCTCAAAAATACCCCAGTCATATATATTTAACCGATATCAGGTTTATTGTGCACCAAATGGCTAATGTCAGCCCAAATGGACTGAATTTCGGCAATTCCGACTGGATTTATCTTAAAAACGAGTATTTCGTTTTATCATATTTGATTTTAAAGTCCCTCACATGCGTAATATGCACTCCCCAACAATAATCTTTGGTACCAAATATCAGATACAGCTCAGAATTAATGCCTAAAATGTTGTCAAAATCGGCTCAGATTTGGATATAGCTGCCATACATATATTTATCCTATATCAGGTTTATTATGCACCAAATGGCTAATATCAGCTCAAATGAATTCCGACTGGATTTATACCACAAAAGAGTGAATGAAAGTGATGAATCTTCAAATGTGGTGAAGATCGGTTCAGATATAGCTATAGCTCCCATATATTTAATCCAATTTGAATTTTGATACTATTGTAACAAGATTCAAGTATTTCTAACTGCATGTTCAAATAACCTCAAATAGGGTGCACACAATTTTTCATGCAATCAGAACATTTGTCCTTAATATAGTGTTTCCATATGAATCGTTTATGCGGAAGCTTAAAAAAGTGCATAATGTACAGTGAGTGGTACTTTAAAGCAATTTCTAATGCATTTTAGAAAACATGGGCTGAAAGAAGCAATCTTTGGTAAAGCAGCGAGTGTAAAGGCTTAACTGATGTTTTGATGCTTTATCTTCTCCTTTTGCAATATTCAAAACCATTAAATGTAATGCGCACCTGATGATGCAATCATACGGAGAAAATTTGACCAATTCATTTAAGAAGACTTATTGGAAATTTTACATGGGTAACAAATATGTATTTACACATTCCTGGATTATATTAAAAAGTCATTTGGTAAACTCTGTAAACAACGACAACAATTGGCCTTAAGACTGTACTGTCCTCATGTAACTTCCTTGGAGTTTCATTCTAATTTGCCTACCTTATTGGCCTTCGTATTTCAATGGGTATTAAAGTTTTCGTTATACTCCCTACTGCATAACACCCCATTGAAACTGAACATTTGTGTGGAACATTATTGCGCATGTGCGTAGTTTAGTTCAGCAGCAGCAACAACCGCTGGAGTGTGTTGGCAAAGAGTCGTAATCATTAATGGCGGCGGCATTATTTGCCTTTTGCTGTTAAAATTTAGCTGTGTGTGAAGAGCATATCGAATTATATTCCTTTTATTTTCGATTTTAATACAAAGCAATATCCATGTAATATTAGCGTTTAATCGATGCGTTTTTCAGTATTTTAAGACAAACGACGGGAATGTGAACATTGATCATTGGCTAAACAATTGGGACAGTGGTAAAAGGGAAAAACAGTTTTACTGTTTAACTATTTTTTTTCCGTCAGATGAAAGTCCTTCGGAACTTCGCTGTATGCCAGATATATACACCCTGCATTTAATCATTTATATATGTATACCTCCATTGGATACGTTATTAGGCAAAATTAGATGTAACGGAAATATTGCAATATGCAAATATTGAAAAAATAATTTCGCATTTTATGAGATTTATGATTATAAATAAGTTTGGTCCACCAGAAGGAGAAGCCACAAGAGATCTAATGACAGAAGAAGAAAATTGGAATATATAAGATTAATTGGCTTTAAAAATTTATATTTTTAGCAGGAGATATGAGGAATTGTGGGTCAATATTTTCTATGTCTCCTCAAGACCAAAGCCTTGCATAAATATTACTGATGGAAAAGTTTGAAATATATCGGTTACTCGATTAGCTTTATGTGTGGTATCTAGGTCGTCTCCAATTTTATAATGTGGAAAGTTTATACCATATCATGTACTCCGAATCAAGCCTCTACCTTTTGTTAGTAAAAGTGAACTTCTTTTGTTGTTCTTTTTTGTTGAAGTACTGTGTGGGAAAAAAATTGTAACTTGGAATAACTTTTTTAACATAAAGGTTTGGATATAATAGGTTACTGAATATTGCTAGAACCTTTTGTTTGTCGTCGTCAAGAGGTAAGTATTGTAGCTAGGCAGAACAGGAATAAGCTGTAATCCTACGCTAAACTTTTATGTATAGTGAATTCAAAAATCAACAAGTAAAAAGCAGTAAGTTCGGCTGGGCCGAACTTTGAATACCCTCCACCATTTGGAATAAATTTGGAAATTTTCAAAAAAAAAAAAAAAAAATAAAAAAATAACAACAATAAACATTCTTAAAAATACCGAATATAGCAGTTATATTGGGGTATATACGAAGACGTGGACCTGCACAGGCAACTTTTGTCATAAGCGATTACAGTATTGAGATACGAAAATTGAAAAATCCGTGAATAATGTAGCTAAAATCATCAAAATACAGAATATAGAGAGGTACTGATATATGTGACATGTACGATGGCCTGGAGCTGCATAGAAAATTTTCGAATTCTAGGTACGCAATTTGAAACAACTCCGGTGAATAACGTCCTTAAAATTGCCCAATATCGAATATCGGGGGTACCGTTGCTTGTGGGCTATGCGATATCCTGAGCCTATATAGATATTTCTCTTCCAGGGAGTAAAGAACTTGGAAAGAACTTCAAGTATGGAGTTTTAGACAATTTAATTGAAATACTTTGCTAAAATCATCAAAATGCCGAATATAGGGAGGTACCGTTATACTGGGGATAACGATGTCGTGGACATATATGGAGAATTATCTTCCAGGGGATGAAGTACTCAGTAGGAAATCCTTATGTAGTTTTTCGGACACTTTTACTGAACAATTTGGCTAAAATCATCAAAATACCGAATATCGGGGGGTACTGTTGTATAAGGGCTATACGATATCGTGAACCTATATAAACAATTCTCTTGCAGAGGGTAAAGTACTCAGAAAGAACTCATTGTGTGGATTTTCAGACAATTCCATTAGAAAATGTAGCTAAAATCATCAAAATACGAATATCGGGGGGTACCGTTGTATGGGGGCTATGCGATATAGTGAACCTATATAAACAGTCCTATTCCAGAGGATAAAGTACTCAGAGAGAGCTCATTGTGTGGATTTTCAGACAATTCCATTAGAAAATGTAGCTAAAATCATCAAAATACGAATATCGGGGGGTACCGTTGTATGGGGGCTATGCGATATAGTGAACCTATATAAACAATTCTCTTCCAGAGGGTAAAGTACTCAGAAAGGACCCCTTGTGGGGATTTTCAGACAATTACATTAGAAAATGTGGCTAAAATCATCAAAATGCTGAATATCGGGGGTACCGTTGTATGGGGGCTATACGATATCGTGGACCGATATAGTCCAAATGCACCGATATGTGCAAAACATTAGCTTCCCATCTTTATTCGTTTTGATTTTAGCGTGGTTACAACTGACGGACGGACGGACGGACGGAATTTAACGCTGATCAAGAATATATACTTTGTTATCTCTAAAATGATTATTTCGATGACTTACAAACAGAATGACGAACTTAATATACTCTCCATACTATGTGTGATGGAGGGTATAAAATTCGGCGTTGATAGTAAATCGATCATTTCGAAATTAAACAAATTGGAAATGTGACTCTTGAATATAAAGGAGTGACATATATATCTTAATATCTCGAACTATTGATTAAAGTGAATCTTTAAAACCACTGTGTTTCCAACTAGTTGTTTAAAGTTGTCGCTCTAACCACATTCTACGTCACCACCATGTGGTGTTTCATCTTATGAGAAATTCGGATTGGAAATCGTTTTTCCTTTGGTCGTAAACCACCGTGTTTACGTTGGTGGTGGCAGTGATGGCAATTATAAACGGTCTCTTCCACATGAAACCACAGATGTTCAAATATTACCAAAACAACACACTTACACCATGAAACTTTAAGGTCAATATAAGAAAATAATTTAAATCCAAGTTTGGTTATTGAACATATACTTCAATAACCAAAAGGACATTGTTATTCTCCCGAATCAGGTGACGCGATTGTGTGGGTTAGCCGTTGTAATTTCTTGCAATATAAATGGTGACAAGCTTATTTTTGAATTAAAACTGCTATTTTACACATATTTCCAAAATGTATAGCCATTTTTTGGATTGACTGCAAAATTGGGATCAATGATTGTTCCCTTTATATTTGGATACTTTCTTGGAAAAGGGTTCACATAACACCATATTTTCCTATATACACGAATTGTTCCCACTGTTCTTAACTTTTATTACACTGTCATTTGATATATTATATCTTCCCGCAAACATCTACCAAACAAGATGGTAGAACTTCAGTGAAGTACTTCTTTTTCGACATTGCCTTACTAGTCCCAGTCGCAGTATGACAGGCGGTCACAATTTATGATGTGTGAAGTTGGGCGAATATTCATTGAACACTTAGTTTCTCTTTTTGTAATATAGCCAAACGGCTCTAAGAACGCTACGCATTGTTTCCATTGCCAACACCAACACCACCACCAACAACAACACCAATAATAACAAGAATCGACTGCCCTGTGTCCAACACATGGACTTTATTTGCTGTTGTTGTTATCTACCTTATGACTTCAGCTAAGTTTCACATAAGGTATTCATCCTTGCCTCTGGTGCCAGAATTGAGTCGCTTGTTCTTCTTCTCCGTCGTCGTCGTGATCGTCTTACCTTGCTTAATCAAAAATATTGCACAATATTGCCATCGATGAAGCGTTGAAATGTTACGTTAATGTTAATTAGATTTCGCTTCATTCTGAGCGTGGTAACATGAACAACGATGGCGGCCCTCATCGACCAACTGACAGCATATTTTGTGTGGTTATTGGCCGATATGATGACGATGTCGTAGGTATTATGTAATTCCTCTTTGATAAATTATTTCAGAAGAATGTGTAATGAAGACAAAAGAAAACGGAAAGATGTATGTAGTTTTAATTAGACATAAGAGTTTGATCCTTTAAATAACATAAATTATTGGGCAGATAGGTGTGATATGAACACATGTAAAGTTGGTGGGTTTTGAAATTAAATTAAATTATTGATATAATAAAATAATTTATTTGTTATATTTTTATACCCTACAAAACAATGTTTTGGGGGTATAATAAATTTGATTGGACCAACAAATAGGCAACATTTGAAGTATTGGTCCAAGTCATAGGATGGATCTTCTTATATGGATTCTCCCATCTCGCCGAGCTGAGTCGATCTGGCTATGAATGTGTGCCTGTCCGTGTGTCCGTTGATTCATATTTAATTGTAATCACGCTTAATGTCGCAACAATTTTGCATGGAGGTGCAGTTAATATCAGAATAGAAGCCCATTGTTGGGGAAGATGATCGCAAAATATTTAGGGGTTGAAATAGACCAATTACAATTATAAACCAATCGACTCGGAATTAAGCATGGTGCTCGTCATCGAAAAATATTTAAAGGTTGAAAAACCATAAATTTTACATAGAAAATATAGAAATTTCCATTAAACTGCGATTATTTCTAATTCCAGCGAAATCTCCAATACATGAAAAGGTCAATTCACACCTTACATTGATTGATGACATCCAATATATGGCATATACAGCAAAATATATACAATCTCATATATCAAAGAAGGGGATGTTAATTAGACCGCTTATAACTCAGGAACTGCCAGACGAATTTTGACAATTCTCAACAATTCATAATGGCCTTTTGTCATTTGTAAAAATATCATAAAACTATGAGAATATTTTCATCCCCTCCACCATTTTAAGGAGGGTATATTACCTTTGTCATTCTGTTTGTATCACCTCGAAATACTCATGATAGACCCTACAAAGTATATATATTCTGGATCAGCGTACAATTCTAGCCCGATTTAGCGAAGCCCGGCTGTCTGTGTGTCTGTCCGTCTAATGTAATCACGCTATGTTTCGAACAAATTAAAATAGAAGTCTAAAATTTTGCACACATATGTATTTAGTAGACAGGTTAAGTTCGTTTCATGTTTTCTTAGAGCATTCGAGAGACATTTTAGACCGAAATTGTTTCAAATTTCGTATTTGAGGATTTTAGTAAGTGCTACAACATATGACAAGAAATTACATATGCAGGCCCACTTATATACGCGACATTATATTAATAAAGAATTTTTTTCAATTTGAAATTCTATAATAAACCAGTAAAGAAAGTCCTAAAGTCGGGCGGGTCGACTTTATGATACCCTACACAATTTTGCTAATTTAGTAGAGCTCCACATAACAATTAAAAGATATTGTGGGAGAATTTAATCATACACGCTATGATTATAATTGCAATTTAAAGTTCAAGGGACTAAATATGCCGGTGCAAAAATAATTTGAAATCAGATAAAGATATATATGTGAGCTATATCTACATCTGAAACGATCTCGATAAAATTTGGCAAAGATCTTTTTGAACTGTATTTGATATATTTTCCTGAATATCGTAACAAATACAACAAATCGGAAGAACAATATATATGGGAGCTATAGCTTTATCTGAACCGATCTTCACCAAATTTGACATACTAGCATCTAGACTCAATTCGGTCGCATGTGCCAAATTCCATCCCATTTGGGCAAGGTAAATCGGACGAAGTTATATATGGGAGTTATATATCCAAATCTGAACCGATCTCGATAAAACTTACATTTGATATATTTCCCCAAATATTGTTGTTACAGAGTGCATATTACGCCTGCGGAGGACAAAAATAACAAATCGGATGAACAATATATATGGGAGCTATAGATATATCTGAACCGATTTCGATCAAAATTTGGCATACTTATTTTCAGGCCTGATTTGGTTTGGTTGGCAAATCGGCCGAAGATATATATGGGAGCTATATCTAATTTTTTACCGATTATCTCCAATTTCAATAGGGTGCGTCCTTGGGAAACAAATGTTGTTTGGAAAATTTCATCTCAATCGGATAATAAATTCGACCTGCATTTTGTTCACAAAAATACATGGACAGACGGACGGACAGACGGTCTGACATGCATAAATCAACTCTGAAAGTGATTCTATGGAGATCCTCAAAAGTAACTATGGGTCTATCTCGCTTCCTTCTCCATGTTACAAACAAATGCAGAAAGACATAATACCCTTATCACTATATGGAGTAGGGTATAAAAATTTCGTATGCAGCTCCACGGCTTCCTATGGCCCCCATATAACGGTACCACCTAATATTTGCTTTTTTGGTGATTTTAGCGACACTTTTTAAAGGAATTGTTTCAAATTTTGTATTTAAAGTTCGCAATGGGCACTACAGCCTATAACAAAATATCGCATATGCAAGTCCACGGCTTCGTATAGACTACGTTTGCCGGTACATCCCTTTATTCGGTATTATAATGATATTAGCGACATTATCGTTTCAAATTTCGTATTTGCATTTCGGAATAGGTACTTCAGTCTATGACAAAAAAATCCTTCTGCAGGTCCTCGATATCTTATAGTTTACATATTTTTTCAAGTTCCTTCCAAATGGTGGAGGGTATTAAACGTTTTGACCCGGCCGAACTTGTTTACTTGTTCTGTAGTATTTTGGGATATCTTATATCGCATGAAATTTTTATACCCTACACCACATAGTGGGAAGGTTGTATTTGTGCATCTGTTTGTAATATGGAGAAGGAAGCTAGATAGACCCATAGTTACTTTTGACGATCTTCATAGAATCACCTTCTAAGGCAATATATGATTGTCAATCCCTCTGGCCGTCCGTCCGTCCGTCCGTCTTTGTATTTTTGTGAACAAAATACAGGTCCCATTCTGTTCAGTTATAGCTATAGCTCCAACATATATGTTTCATCCGATTTGGGGTTTAAATCCCTCACATTCGTAATATGCATTCGACAACAATGATATTTGATACCAGATATCTTATAGAGCTCTGAAATACCTTTGCTAAATTATGCCAAAATATGCATAGTTGGTATCTTATAGTCGCCCCGACTTTTGACTTATCCTTACTAGTTTTATAGTCGATATGGGGATGTGTTTTAGGGGTGTCTTTTTATTGTAGTCAAAAGGGTTCCCGATCTGTACCAAAAATTGTTGTGTTGTAGGGTACCAAATTGTCAGACTTGTTTCTTATATTTATTTGAAATTCGGTTGAGTAATGGGGTAAAAACCATAAAAATACCAAATATTAGGAGGGATAGTAGCAGGAACCAGCTTCTTTTATAATCGCATACATTTAGAAAAATTATGTCTATACTATAGAGATTACGTACATAATTTTCACGACACCATTATTTCATCATCTGTGACGTCTGTTGGTGGTGGTGGTGGAACCGATAATAACTGTTTATGCCAAATGTTTTCACAATAGGCCTACAAGCGGATATCATTAAATTAGGCTAGAATTTCATGCTGAATGAGATTGAGGTCGCGAACGAACAAGGTCAAGGTTTTCCAAAACCGTCTTATGTTGGAGGGTCTATGATACAGGCCTCAATTTTTCTTTTATTTTTCAAGAAATACAAATAAATACGTATTTACAAAAAATGTTTACAATATTCGACAAACTTAAGAAAGCGACTCTCTGTTTCAGTCGGATCGTCACAAATGACCAAGGAAAAGAAACTAAAACAGCGCTTCACTCAAATTAAGTCACCATTACTAATATATGCACCCTATGCCGACAGCAGTTCAACATAAAATGTAACAGCAACAACAAATTCAATCTGCATTGCCAGGAAATTTCTATGAAAAACTACCACAGACAGCAAAAAAAAAACAACGATAATGCAAAGCAGAAGACAATTTTCTTAAAGAAATTGAAATAATAAATGAATGCAAACATGCAATGACATGTCCACAAGCGACAAGTGCATTATGTGTCTTTCAATGGCCATCCATGTGAGTTCACTGTTTTGGCATCAAGACTTCCGCAAGTAAAGTGGAGGAAGACGAAGAAGAAGCAGCAGGCCGTTGGCGACGAACCAGTCAGTCACCAAACCATCACGCTCATTCAAACCTCCACTCGTATGTAAAAGACACAAGACAAAAGTGGTTGACCAACAACACAACAAGCCAGCGAGCGAACGAGCGATCTTATAAAGTTTTTCCCTGATGTAACCATAACAAACACTGGCTCATGAATATTTAAACGTCACATTTCGTCGCACTTTTCGCGGCATTGACCACATTAATAATGCGTCCAATCTAGGAGTAGTATATCTTCTCTATGAGAGTGTGTGTGTTTACACTTAAAAATGATTGTCTGTTCAATTCAATTTCGAAGTATACAGGCTTTTTTGATTGAACACTTTTTGGATTGTAGTTGTGCTATAAAATAGGAAATCATATAGAGTTAGTTTGACAATAATATTAAAATGTATAAGGTTGGTAATAACTCGAAAGCCCCCCTTCGCTGCATGACAAAGGATAATTGGTATGTTAATCCACTGTACATTTTTATCGACTTTATGATACCCTACACCACTTTGTATATTCAGTTGAGCGGCCCATATAAAAATTAATGTTTTTATGGAGAATTCTTGAAAAATAAATCATACCAATCATGATTGCTTTTGAATGCGTATTAAGGAATTAAAGCAGTTATAATTTAAAGTCGAAAGGATCGAATAAATGTGAGTAATATCCTTAACTGAATTGATTTTTAATAAACCGATATTCATAAAAATTCATCCCATTTGAGCTGATATTAACCCTTTTTAGGCCCAATAAACGTAAAATCGGATGTAGAGATATATGGGTGATATATCCAAATCTGAACCGATCTCTGTAAAATTTAGCAGAGGTATTTCTTTGTTTCATCCGATAGCTGGCGCCAAAAAATGTTGTTGTGGTGAGCATTTTACGGGTGTGAGGATCTTAAATACAAAATTGGACGAAACTTATATATAGGATCTTAACTGATTTTCACCACATATGATATACGATCTTCCATGCTAAATTCGGTCATATGTGCCATTCCATCCATTCAGTTCGGGGTTATATGAACCATTTGGTGACAATCGTTAGAGCACTCCAGCATTTAAATGTGAATAAATCTTTTTTGTCTCATACCATCGCTCGTTACCGTGATACTCGTAGCGGATCCCGACGTCAAAGAAGTGGACGGAAAAAAAGTAAAAACGCGTCGCATTGGCCGAAAAATGGCTAGTGAGCATATCACAATATTCCATTTGGCAAATATTGAAAAATAAGCTCGGGGTAAAGCCATTGAAATTCCAAAAAGTGCAAGAACTTACACCGCACCGGAAAGAAAATAGACTCAAAAGAGTTTTAAAGCCTTGGGCACGCAAACATTTTGGACGCAGACCTTGGATATTGCAACAGGACTCAGCACGCGCCACCCAAGAATTGTTACAAAATGAGGTTCCTCGCTTCATTTCCAGCGCACCAAAATCTCCGGTTACCAATCCGTTAGACTATTGTGTCTTGAGTATTTTGGAAAGCAAGATTGGCACTAAAATATACCAAAGTGTCGATCACCTTAAGCAAGCGCTTCACCGGGAATGGGCCAACATACGGAAGAGCAACATTCGGGCAGCGTTTTACGGTTTCATTGACCGTTTAAAGGCCATAATTCGTGCCAAAGGTGACCAATTCGAACAAATCTAAACTTATTACAAAATTTGATGCTATTTCTGACATTTTCTAATATGTAATTAAAAAACTGTAAAAATTATGGCGTTTGACTTTGTTGTAGTTTTTTTATCTCACCCTGTATATAGGTCTACGTTTTCCTATAGCCCCCATATAAATGCACTTCCCGGTATTCGGTATTTTGACTATTTAAGCCACTTTTTCAAAGGAATCGATTAAAACTTAGTATTTAAATTCGGTAATATGTTTTTCTGCTTATATTGAAAATTTTCTATAAAAGTGAACGTTTTTCTATAGTTCAAATCCTCCCGATATTCGGTATTTTGGTGATTGTACCGAATTTTCTTACAGAATTACTTGAAAATTGGATTACTTGTTCCTAATAACAGAAGTGGTCCATACCCCTCGTATACTGGAATTTCGGCATTAATATAAATATGTTTACATAAGATACCTTCCAAATTGTGGAGGATATAAAAAGTTAAGTGCTAATTTATCTTCTCAACGAATATTTAGCATCATAGCACCAGGTTTTGCCGCAAAATACAGACTATTCACTTCTTGTCCTTAAAAAAGGTACTCTATGCTAAAATAATTCGTAACTTATAATTTGAAAATTTCCAAAAACCCGAAAAATGGGAGCATCAACAATTATACTTGCTTCATTGGTATGATAGATATGAAAACTTCCAACTTGGTTAAAGTAAATTCAGCAATCTTGTTTGGGTTATGTGGGCTGAATCTACATGAATTCTGCAACTAATATGGAAAACCGAACACATTTCCTTGAGTGTATACCACATTACATTTTGGTCACTTGTATTTTGTAATTTTGTTTTCTATAGAAGGAAATAACATTGCGAACAAGTGTCGTCCGAAGTTTTCTTTTACAATCCTCGTTACATACTCATTCAAACAGTCCCATTCATACCCACACACACATGTACATAATATTTTCATGATGTATTTTCATTGCGAGCGAATGAAAAAGAGAGGCGGCATAAATATTTGCTACATACTGCAATGGCTAGCTGACAAGTGTCTTTCTACCAGAGACATACATACATACACGGAGACAGAAATGAATGTTCGTTTGATGCATAAAATACAAGGTCTGTGACTATTGTCGCTGGATATCAAGAGTCAAGATAAGCGCATTGCGTTATTAAGAACTCCCAACAAAGACTTCTTTATTCATCAGAAAGAGGCGATCTTCTTGCAGTCGAATGGAATTAATTTCATGCCACGATAGTTGAGGAATGTCTTCTTGGCTCATAAACAGCCATAAAACGACATTAGCGAGGTTTGTCAACCTAAGGGTTAGCGGCACAATGGATATCTTTTACAACGACTGTCTTGAGTTTCCATTTTAGGGGCTGTCACCCATTGCCAACCAAGTTGTAAGAACGTTGTTGCATTTCTCTCCCCCTCTGGTGTTCTCCGTTTGTTTTTGGGAACACTGTTAATGACCTTTAATTGTTGGTCTCTCGGTATTTTGTTAGTGTTATCAGTGATGATGATCTAATTTTAATATTTTTTTCGGTTATTCCCCGCCAGTGTTTGTTGCTAAAGGTCACGCCAATTTTATGGCTATTTCTTTGGACGTGGCGACTTAGTCTTGGTCTGACATCCGCGTTGTTTTGCCAATGCAGGTGTCCAGCGTTAAGTAATGTCACGGTTATTAAAGCCGTAAGAGCATGTGTATGTGTGTGAATATGTGTGAGCGCTGGAATTGACGACGATATGAATGTTGTAATGTTGACATTTGGCCGGCAGTGCGGCAACATTTTTATCTCTTTGGGGCTTTTATTTTCATTCATTTCCTGTCACATTCATGATAGTTTTATGCAAATTTTCTGTTTCGTTGTTATGCTCTTTCTGTTTATAAATTAAGAGATTTCCAAATCTGAGGCATTGTGATCAGTCGAGCGAAAATTGTATGAGTGTTTCTTTTTTTAAACATTTTGAGGATATTGCGAATGACAAAAGACATTTGTTAATAATGTTAGGAATAAATTAACATTTTTAAATGTTGTTATGTTTGCAACATATTGTAGATCAAAAGCTTGGGAGCGTGTAAACATACAACATTTTTACTGCCATTGAGTCTGGGTATCGGAAAAATCGTTAAAGGTCCAATGTCATATATACATGCATAAAAACATCACACGTAGTCTTCAAAAGTTGTGATGAATGCAAATAATTGGGAAAAAGTCTTTGGAGAAGTGGATTACCCTTCATTTCACCTAGGTCTCCAGTACAGATAGTTAAAACTCTCATTATAGCTTAAAAAATGAGAAACATTTTGGAAGACAATAATTGCATGTTGTATTGAGTATGTCCTAACGGACAACGGTTCCATCTCCACTATCGTCGTATTATCCAATAGGCCTAAAAATGAAAAATATATCAATGTCGGGTCCTCCTGATTACGACGCACAGTGGGCTGAGAAACTTAAAAAAAGAAGATTAATTCATTGAAGCATCGGTTACTTTGAAAATCGAATTTGTCCGCCCACCGCAAATTCTTAAATGTGGACCTGTATTTACAATTTTTCGCCAATAGCGTGTATACACATTGAGAACTCAGAATACCATATATTGGCGAAGTTGAATGAAAGAATGAGAAAAATGTTAAAAAAAGGACTTTAAATCAGGGTTTTCTCTATATTGGAGCTATACCAAAAAAAAGGAACCAACATTACCCATTAAAAGCTCTGTATTAAGTTTTGTGTAATATATCTCAAAATATTGGCATTAACCCAATTTTTCCTACAAACCCGAAATACTTTTGGTATTTTGATTTACAAACCGATTAATATCAATTCCACTTAAAATTTTCCACCTTCCAGAGGGTCCTTGAACAGTGAAATTATAAGAAAATTTGAAGCCAATTCGGAAAAAGTGTTCAATTTGTCGAAATTAAACCAAAAGTGATATTTTATATGGTACTTAAAAAAAAAAACAGTAAAAAAATGTCAAAAATGGGGAGGGTCGACTATTGATACCCTACTCCACTGTTACATTTAAATGTTTATATTGCGAATTTTGCGAAGAAAATAATAGCAAGTACCCTCCACTATACTATGGAGGGTTTATTAACTTTGTAATTTCGTTTGTAACGCCTCGAAATACTCATGTCATATATATATATACTAGCTGGCCCGGTCCGCGTTGCCGGCCCGTAGTTTTAGTCTTTAATGCAAATTTTGCATAGCATAATATCACAAATCTAGCTCATAAAGGTGAACAAATTTTAATATAAATATTGATTCGACTAAATAAAATTAAATAACTATGGAAGGAGGGCAAAATAATTTCTGAATGGTCAAAGTTAATTACGCTTTTACACCCATTACCATAGCACTCAAATTGCGCATTAGAGACCCCAAAAAGTCTATGTTCTTGTTCATAGTAAAATTCAATGACGATTAAACAATACCCGCGTTGTTGTCCGCCAATCGGTAAACATCACTATAGATCGGCGGGCCTGGGGACTGTACCAAAATATTTACGTATGTTGACATTTTTCTGTAAGATGGTTCTCTACTCACAAAGTAGCCTAAATACAGCAAATAATGGTCAAATCAGTTGAAAAACGTGGCCAAGACCACGGTCACAGCTGAAATCAGGGATACATTTATATAAGGGTTATACCAAAACGTGGCCCAACCAATATTCTCTTGGGGGTTACAAATTCAATAGAAAACAAAATTTTCTTTTCTGACCACCAATTAGATGTGAAAGTGGATTTGGGGAAACTCCAATGTGGGGACTTTACTTAAATAAATTCCTATGTGGCAATTATCTGTATGATGGTTCCCTGCCCCAAAGTAGCATAAATACATTTTTTAGCCAAATCAATTAATGAATGTGGTCAAGACCAAAATGAGCCCTACTCTGAAAATTTCAAACTTTATGCGAAGAGGTTCTCTACCTCCTTAGAAACAAAGATGCCAAATAATGGCAGAAATATTAAAAAAGTGACCAAGACACCAAAAATAGCTTAAATCATACGATGGTTATATAAATATGAAATCGGGTTGTACCCTTATCCGTGAGTTATGATCGATATCATGACCTGCAAAAGAGATATAAGGTATCATGAATGTTTGGGAAGAATTTCTGGAAGGATAGAAATCCTTTTCTTACTAAGAGTCCCATTCGCTCTACTATTTTCCACCCTTTATATTCGATATTTTTCTGATTGTACATTGGACAGGAAAGAAGTAGTTCCACGCTTTGAAATGAGCCCCATTAGGCTTTTTCGGTAATTTTTGTTTGTTCAAATGTGTTCGCATCTTCCAGCTGAACCACGATGTCGGCCCTGGAGTTGAAATGTAGATGTCAGTTAACATCGTATTTCCCACTTATTTCATTTTTTGGTGAAAATAAAAATATAGTGAAAAATTATTCTTTATTTTGTTCACAAAAAATTTACTGAAAATTAACAAAAGAAGAATAACACATTGAAAAAATCTTAAACTTGTTCGCTGATTTTTTACAGCAAATGTTTAAAGATCCTTATATAGTTTGTCAATAGAATGTATTTCTATTTTAAAATTCGATTCCATGTAACTCGCCATCAATTTCATTTCTCAAGAAATCAAGCCAATTAAATAAATTGGTTTTAATATTTGAATTAAAAAATAAAATATAAAAAACACTACAAATGTACATTAGAAAAAAGTAAGTCAAAATGGAAAAAAATCATGCAAAATAAAACATTACTATTGTACATTTCAAAAGTCAAAATGAAAATGTTAATATATCATATTTTTACGCGATTTTTTTGGATATTATCCTTTTCGGAGAGGAGACAATTCCGAATTTGTATGAATCTTTAAAATCAGTCCAGCGGTTCTTAAGTTATAAGCGTAGTAACTAACACAACTTTCTTTTATATATATATATATATATATATATATATATATATATATATATATATATATATATATATATATATATATATATATATATATATATACAATTCTAAGTCGATGTCTGTCTGTTGCAAACACGCTATCTTTCGAACGAATGAGAATGAGATAGAAGGCTGCCAATAGGCAGGGTTTTTCGTTTTGTGCCCATATAACGGAACATCCCAATATTCGGTATTTTGAAGATATTAGTAACATTATTCACCGAAATTGTTTTAAATTTTGTATTTGAAGTTCAGTATCAAAAAATTACGTATGCGGGACCTCGTCTTTGTAAACTGTATTTTTTACAATTTTTTTACAATATTTTTACAATTTTTCAAATAGCTTCCAAGTGGTGGAGGGTATTAAAAGTTCGGCCCGGCCGAACTTAGCCTCTTTACTTGTTTGAATTCGTAGTATAACTTTTGAGCTAATTTAATTTAAAATCAGAGGGAATTAATATATGTGATATATATCCAACTCTGAAACGATTTGCACCAAATTTGACGGAGGTATTTGTGCTTTGCTAGGGAGTGTATGATATGATATGATATGATACTAAAAAATATATATCTGAGCAATATAGATATAAGAACATAGATTTATCAAATGTAGTATTTCCATTCAGGATAAATTCGTGCTAAAATTTATCCAATTTGTGCTGATATTGAATATTTGGTACATAAGAACCTTGAAATCGGATGAAAATATATATGGCAACAATATTCAAATCTTTACTGATCTCGATAAAATTGGGCCGAGATATTTCTGAGCTGTATCTGGTACTAAATATCGTTGTTTTGGAGTACTTATTACAATTGTGAGAGACTTAAGAATCAAATCGGATGAAACACATATATGGGACCTGTAGCTTTATCTGAATCTATTTTGCAGTATTTACTTCTAGACTGAATTCGCTCGTATTTGCTCCACTCCATTAACCATTTGGTGCACTATAAGCCTTAATCGGTCGTAGATATATATGGGAGCTATATACAAATCCAAACCGAATTTGTTAAAATTTGAGACGGATTTTACCAGGGTATATCTGATACCAAATATCATTGTTATGGAGTCTATTTGGCGAATGAAAGGACATTAAACACCTAATAGGATGAAACATATGTTAGGGTACTATATCTATATGTAAACCAACTTTATCTAAAGTTATGAAATTTGCTCGTGCGTACAGAAACATAAGCTAAAATTTGTAGGAATTTTCTTCTCAATTGAACAATAAATGTACCTGTAATTGTTTTACTGAATGTTTACGACTCAAAATGTGAAGCTATAAAGATCCTCAAAAGGAGCTATGGAAGGAAGCGATTCTACATGTTTGTACAAATAAATCCACAATACACACTATCCTGTACCACAGTGTGGCGTAGGCAATCCAAAACTACCACCCTATGGATAGTTATCCTCCCCGAAGTGTTCGTGGAATTTAAAAGACAGCCTCTATAAGAAAGGTCTTAATTCAATTCACCCTGACTCAGTAAAAGAAGCAGTGAAGTATACCGAATGTATGCGGTTTGGAGCTATATGTTGGAGCTGCCTCCCCAAACCAGAGTAGATTTGACACAATTGCTATCGAATTAGAGCAACAGGCTCAATTTGTATTAGATACATATTTGCCGCACAACACAGATCAAATAGGTTGAGATGAAAAAACTTCAGACTGTTGTCATTTCTAAGCCAGTCGTCCGACATCCGTTAAAATTATTCCAGTGACATTATATTATTTACAAGCGTACAAAACATTTTGGTGAGAATTTTCCAGAAAAAAAAGTTATTCGTGATGCAATTCAAGCCTTATAGTGTGATTCTTTTATATTTGGTTGAAAACCCACAAGTGGCTATCGATACAGCACTCCAGCAATTAAATGTGAACAAATCTTTTGTGTCTCGTACCATCCCTCGTTACCGTGATACTGATAGCGTACCCCACCGTCAAGGATGTGGACGGAAGGAAACAGCAACATCAGCAGAAATGGTTCGAAAAGTAAAGAAACGTCTTAATCGAAACCCGCGTCGCAGTGGCCGAAAAATGGCTCGTGGGCTGAATATATCGCAATAGAATTAGGCCGAGATATTTCTGAGCGGTATCTGGTACTAAATATCGTTGTTTTGGAGTACACATTGCAATTGTGAGAGACTTAAGAATCCAATCGGATGACATATTTAATTTGTCATACCATTTGCACCACCTCGAAATAGTTGTACCCATGAGTTATGCATATTCTTGACACTATTAAATTCTAAATTGATTTAACGGTGTCTGTTAGAATCAAAGCTCCAAACTGTTGGCATAATAGTTGGTACTAGTATTATCAGCTGCAATTTCACATATTTGTTTCTTATAACGTAGAATTTCTACTAGAAAAAATCTATATCTATAAAAGAGGAAAATGTTTGTATGTTTGTTTGTTTGTTTGTTTGTTTGTTTGTTTGTTTGTAATTTATGGACTCGAAAACCGCTGAATAGATTTTCCTGAAAATTTCCATGTATACTGCAACATCGCCTGAAAGTAACATAGGCTATATACATTTTTGAATTTCCACTTGGAACTGGAGATATAGCATCAGAATCGGAGGTACCTCCCAAAAATTTAGATTTTATATGCACATATCTACTGATTTGTTGAAGATACAGTCTCCAAATTTGGAATACGTAACGGAATTTGGAACAAAAATAAGTTTGCCAAATTATATTGTAATCGGTTCAGATTTGGATATAGCTCCCATATATATTTTCGACCGATTTTTTTCATTTGATGCCTCAAACACAATATGAATGTTCGATTCCAATGAAATTTGGAATGTGTGACGGGATTTAATCCGAAAATAAATTTGTCAAATTATATTGAAATCGGTTCAGATTTGGATATAGCTCCCAGATATATTTTCGGCCGATTTCAAGCATTTGATGCACCAAACACGCTATGTATCCCCAATTTCAATGAAATTTGAAACGTGTGATAGATTTTATCTAAAAAATTGATTTCCCAAATTATATTGAAATCGGTTCAGATTTGCATATAGCTCCCATATACATTTTCGGCCGATTTCATGTATTTGGTGGACCAAACACGATATGTATTTCCAATTGTAATGAAATTTAAAATAAGTAACGGAATTGGGAGCCAAAATTAATTTGTCAAATTAAATTGAAATCGGTTCAGATTTGGATATAGCTCCCATATATATTTTCGACCGATTTTTTTCATTTGATGCCTCAAACACAATATGAATGTTCGATTCCAATGAAATTTGGAATGTGCGACGGGATTTAATCCGAAAATAAATTTGTCAAATTATATTAAAATCGGTTCAGATTTGGATATAGCTCCCACATATATTTTCCGCCGATTTCACATATTTTATGCACAAAACACGATACGTATTTCCGATTCCAATGAAATTCGGCATGAGTGGCTAAATTTGGTACAAAAATAAATTTGACTAAATATATTCAAATACGCTCAGATTTGATTATAGCTCCCATATATATATACTCAGCCGATTTCACATATTTGATGCACCCAAAGCGAGAGAGACAAAATTTGGCACCAGAAAAAATTGACAAATTATATTGAAATCAGTTGAGGTTTGGATATAGCTAACATATATATTTCGGCCGATTTCATACATGTTATGCACCAAACATGATATATGACCGATACCAATGAAATTCAGAATGTGTGGCGGAATTTGGTTACAATAATAAATGTGACAAATTAATTGGAAATTAGTTATGATTTCACATATTGGACGCACCAATTTCAATGAAATATGAAAGGTGTGGCGGAGTTTGGTGTAAAAGTATTTTTTTTAAATTATATTTAAATCGGATCAGATTGGGACATGATTTTAATAAGAACCATTGACCCACAACGCCTTAGGCTAACACTAAGAAACAACACAAAAATTGATTTGAAATACGCTTATTACGGCGAAGTATGTTGCTATCTCGAATTCACTAATTGCAATAGAAATGATACTCAAATTCAAAAGATTGCAGTTTACTGCACGCTTGGTATTTGCTATGAAATAAATAAATCCGAAAGACAAACCCTTCGTGTATGTATGTCATGTTACTGCTTTTCTAATGGTTTTGGTTATTTACGCAATAAAATGGTGCAATATTTTTTTTTTTAATTTTTAATTTGTTTAATTTGTGTTTTTTAACCAACATATATTCGTAAATAAAATTTTGAATGCATATAAAATCAAAAGGGGTAGCGAAGCGCACCGGGTTCAGCTATATTCTATATATGTGTAGTATTAACTGTAGCTTCACATTCCGGTACATTTTTAATTTTTGGTATTCTCTAAGATTATGCCACATTGACCAATTTCTGATGGCTCGTTAGTGATTCTTTGATTTAGAAACTATGGTATTTGCTGTTAAGTTGAGGGACCGCCCTCAATTGTTTAGAATTTCATTTTTGGTAAATTTTTTTAGTCAACCCGAATTTAATTTAATTCTCAGTATATCCGTTACACTTGTAATTATTCCCCCGTAAAGTGTTACATATCTATTATTTTCTGGCAATCTAAAAGAAAGCCATATATTTATGCAACCAATTCATTTAGATTTATAGTTTGCCATGTGTGACGGTGTCAGTAACCAAACCACACACTCATATTCATTGGCCTAAAACAAAATTTCTCTTTATTTACATTTTAATTTCTGTTTTTTTTTTTATCACAGCGTTCGAAATCATAAGGCAAGCGAAGAAAGCCAAATCTATGTACCTTAGTACAGTTTAATTTAACTAAAAAAGGCACGCATCTTGGGTTTTACATCAATCAAAATGCGTGCGTTATGGTTTTGCGTCGTTATTTAGATCACGTTATGCTATGTTGTTGGGAGTGCATTGCTGTGATGCTCATTATGGAAAGATGTTGAGGAGACCTCCCCTCCATAATTAAAACGTCCACCAGCGAAATAGTCAGCCGCAAGAAAACCTCCTAACAATGTATGGCGGACAAATCGCAACATAGCGCTTCGCAAACAATGAGCAATTATTTTCATTTTGCGAAATCAAATGAAACAATTACATTTTTAAGATAACACAGCTAAATAATGCGGACTTTGGAAAATGTGCACGAATTTCAGCTGAAAATCAAACCAAACCGCAAAAAAATCCGTCCACTTACTACGCCAGACTGGACATAGCCACCCCAACAACAAAAACAACAACACTACCACCTGTTGCAACAATGGACAGTTAGGCGTATAAAACCGTAAACATCACTGCAAGACATGCAACGGAGCTGAGTTATGGGCGCATACATGGCCATAGACACATTTTTTGGTGTGCTGTGGTGGAACCAAGCAAGCAGTAGCAATTTCTAATGTCCAAAGTCATCGTCATCATCACTGGTGGTAACATCAACATGGATGTGGCCGTTTCTTGGCTTTCATGCATTCACTTGCAGCTCATACTCTGGCTTTGTCCCAAATCCACGCATTGATTTTCCACATTGTCAAATGTGCAAGAAAGCGAAACGACACAAACAACAAACAACGGCTCCAGCTACGGCGGCCAACGCCACTTGTTGTTGAGGTAACCAACCATTAGAGAAGCTCCAACGCCATTATCATTACTTGCAGAAAACAAAAATAGTCTCTTTGGCAAAAAAGATGCCACTGGACAAACGAAGCAACCAAGGAACGCATACTTACATACATCGGACGATGTTGTGTTGTGAGCCAGCTAAGGCGATTGTTTGGAACGCTCTGGTGCACCTCATTATCATCAGCGTCATGATTTGAGAAAAATGTTTATTATATCTGCACGCTAGCTGATGTCCAGCTAGGAAAATGAGCAACAACACACATCGATACATAAGTGTTGGATTTTTAACCATACAAGTGTTTGTGTTTGCTACAATTAATATTTGTATCATTTTCTGTGTCCAATTGATAATGTTGAGGAATCCAATGACACTAAGTAATGATTTTAATTTTAGTCGAAATCTCCACAAAGAAAAAAGTTTCAAGAATGGTCATACTATGTTAGCTACTCCTACTTTGCAACTTTGGTACTTATTTGGGAGTTTTTGAAGAAAATATCAACAATTTAGTCATGCGGGGCCGACTATTTGATACCCTACAGCACTACAATATGATGGAAGCCCCCTTTTTTAAAAATCTATTTGGAAAGTTTCATTTTTAAAATGATGTCATAGAGCACTGCCCATATGTTCCCTTAGTTTTTTGACCGGGATATTTGCTAAATATTTAAGCCCTCCGTTGTATTGTTAGATATTCAAAACAATTTTACACGGAAGTTGTGGTCCATTTTACAGCTAAATATAATCCAATGGTCACCCAAAATGCTAGACTTCTTCCCTGTCCTTAACTCTCTTCTCATGCAAAATTCCTGGCTGATTGGTATTCAATTGTGACCTGTAGAGCGACTGCAATATCCGGATAATTTTAATTTTTTTTTTTTTTTTGGTCCATTTCAACCCCTAAATGTACATCTTTTAAAAAACAAATAGGTTTAAATTCTGACCCTAATCCTACACCTATGCAAAATTTCGAGAATTGGACGATAATTGCGACCTGTATATAATACCCTAAAAACATAGTGTTGTGGGGTGTAGAAAAACTTAACAAAATGTACAATTCAAAATTGTAAGTTAAATTGAAAAAATCGCATGCGACAAAAAATTGACAAAAATTGAAAAAAAGATAACAAAAATATTCAGTTTTTTATTGTCATATTTTTACCCTATTTTCTTAAAATGTATTCTTTTCTGGCAAAAGCCCATTCCAAATTAATGGGAATTTTGAAAAGCTGCCCAGCGGTTCTTGACTTATAAGGATAATAACTAAGATCTATTTATTTTACATATATATTATACCTATCTTGTCTTGGCAGTCAGCATCCCTGTAATGGTCAGAAGTGATTTTTCATGTATTTGTGATTTTAATATTTTGCGATCATATCCAAAAACAATAGGCTTCTATTCTGACCCTAACCCCACCTCCATTCTTAATTTCGTGAGGATCGGGCAATAATTGCGATATGTAGCGTTATTATAAATTAACATGGACAGACGGACAATAGACATACGTAGCAAGCTAGGTCCACTCAGCTCGGCGAGATAGGAAGATCCATATATAGTTTCCCACTTCGGGACCAATATTTCAATGTGTAACATAATTTTTGGCCCAATCAAACATATAATACCCTCAACACATAGTGTTGTAGGGTATAATAAGTAACGATAGCAGGACTATCATGTGATAATCTACACAATAATGCTGCGTACGCAGGGTACGTCTACTCATAAACAACATAACGACAAAAATTTTGGTTAAGATTTTGAGGCATGAGATGATTTTTTTTTTTTCGAAAAGAAAAATAGGAAAATATTTGCCTTTTATCTCCTCCACACATATCAAATTGTTATGTCCAAAACTATTTCAATGTTTCCATATGTAAACCCTGGAAACCAAGAGTGACCCCAGTATCAAATTTCAGAATTTCAGCTCAATTTCATTTCTCCTTCCTAGACACCAACATTGATCCAAAACTAGTAACATTTTGTACATTTCGACCAATTATAGTACACATTTCCACAACCACCTCTGTATCTCAATTCCAGATACCAAGCGAGACCTAAATTTAAAAGTTCGGATTTTCATTTCTATACATCCACCCAATACCTAATTATGTACCATTTTGGACTTTTTGTCCATACATTTGAAGCATTTCCAACCTACCGCCAAATCTTAAACACAGTTACCATCAATAATTTAAACATCGAGATTTAGCATTTTATCCCTATCCCTTCACCCAATACCATATGTAGTACTATTCAGTACTTTTTGTACAATTATGGTACAAATTTCCGAAACCATATCCCAGGCCACACATGAACAGCTACTCTAATACAAAATTTCGGATTTCAATTACTATATTTTTACCCAATACCAAATGCAGTACTATTTAGTACTTACAGTGGCCCAACAAGACTCTCACTTCAAATTTCAGATTTGCAGCTATATATTTTTTCCCAAAATACCAAAGTTAATCATATTTAGTACTCTTTATTGCGTATTTCAAGTAGATTCGTTCACGCAATACCAAATTCAGTAAAATTTGGTACTATCGTACGCTTGCTGAACTTCATTCAAAACCAAACTCTTTATCTTAACCCTACCCACCAGCAAAGACTCCAATACCAACATTTTAAATTTACAGATAAATCGGTTCAACCAAATCTAAATTGTAGCAAATTTTGTATTATTTAGTTAATAAATGTACTAAATTAGTACACTTTTTTATAAACACATATTTTTATAAACAACTTAATTCTTACCAAATGTTAAGATTCTTAACAAATGTTAAGATTAAAATACCAAAAGGTACAAAACTTTACACTTTTAGTAAGAATTTCCAAAAACCCAGCCTTATCTCACCCCTACTCAACAACATTGACCCACATGCAAAATTTCAAAATTGGATAAATAAATCCTAGAACAAAAACGTAGATAATCCGGCCCTCACTTCTCACTTCTCGGTACATTTCGTAATACTTGAATCATAATTGCTAACTCCAAGTAATTTCAACAGAATGTATTATCTTAAAATGAGCAAAAATAATTGTCGACTTACTCCCTATATAACCCATCCAATAATAACAATGTCCTAATTTTAAGCTACATTTCTGCCCTAAACTCTAACCACTTGTCAAATTTCGCGTCTATGGAATTATATTCCGGATTTTTGGAGTAAAATATAGAGTAGCATAAAATCAGGGCGAATTCCGACTTATTTCTAATTTCTTTAATTTTGGATAAGGCTAAATACCATATTCTCGAACCGCTTTGTGCTACAATTTTTAAAAAGAATACCACTTCATTTCCATCAGTGTTTCCTTGCTCATACATTTTTCCTCGGACTTCAGCTGAACATTTTTCTTAGAATTTAACTTGGAATTTTCCCCCCAACTGACAGTCATGTGTCGCATTGTTCCCAGCAAACTTCACTTGTCCATCTAACCTCAACCACACACTATGCCAACACGCTATAGCTCAAAATTAATGACATTTTCAAACACTTTAGAGGAAAACTTTACGGTTGACAGTGTGAGCGCATATAATTAAGACACTTTTACGCATGTGCACCTGTTGAGCGTTCTTCGTTCATCCACCAACATCGTTCCGAGTTGTCGGTAGGGAGGAAAACGACTATGGAAAACCACGAATGCTAATAAAATTGTCGCTATATATCATATGGTAATTATGGGTATGTCGGTCTGTACGTTTTGTGGAAACCTCGCTTGTGTTTATGTTGTACGGGTATCTTTTCCAGCAGCAAACAATACAAATTCAAAGACGAGGAAAAAAGTGTCTCAGGGGCTCAAAATTGTGACATTAAACCATCGTGTTTAAACAAATATGGGGAAGTTATTGCTGAACGCTGTGAAAAACCGACAAACCAAGTTGCGTTTTTGTTTTTTATTTTACTTTGTTGCTTCTTGCATATCATAATGATGCAGAAAATTTATGACAAACGTTCCGGCGATGAGTGTGAGGGAAAAGTCATGGAAAGGAAGGAATGTCGCAATTGTTGCTAGGCTATAGTCTGCTGATTTTTGAGTGTCTTTTTGTTTGCTCGTAGTGAATAGGGGGAGACGAGTAAAAGAAAAAAGAAGATTTTTACGCTCTTTTGATTTCCAACTATTAATAATATCATTCACGAACTTAAGTTAGTTGAAACGATACCTGTTAACTTTTTAACGAGGAACAGAAGACGCTTGATTGAAAACCATTGTAGCAGAACAAATTGCTTTTAGTTGTCAGACACAGGTTTGGCCACAAGTTGGTGTTAGTTTTTGGTGTGGTCAATGCGGTCATGGTCTGAAGTTGTCACTTGTCACCTAACTGGCCTTGTCGTGTATCAGTGTAGTGGCAGTAATAATATTGTATTCACTTATTTTTTTTTTCACTTTTGTAACATGATTGTTCACATATAAATCATCGCCTGTAATTATATTTAAATATACGTCTCATGTCATCTGGTTGCCGCTTGTGTATGATTTATGATTTTCGTAATGAAGGGAAATATGTGGTTATGTGCATTTTCAAATGCATAAGATATATAGTGACGCCGTGAAAATTAAAATTTTCTACAAAAACACGAAATACATAATTCTATTCATGTTTTTTAATTCTATTCACTTTTAATATTTAACAAAGAAATCTATATATTAAAAGGAAAGTTGTGTTAGTTACTACACTTATAACTCAAGAACCGCTGGTCTGACATTAACGATTCAAAAAAAAAAAAAAAAACAAGTTAAAAAGCAGTAAGTTCGGCCGGGCCGAGCTTTTAATACCCTCCACCATTTGCAACGAATTTGGAAATTTTCAAAAAATAAAATCCTTAAAAAATTCTGTTAAAATTTTAAAAATACCGAATATAGCCGTTATTTTGGGGTCTATACGACGTGGACATACATAGGCATTGTTTGTCATAAGCCATTACCTTATTCAAATTCGAAACTTGAAATAAACGGTGAATAATGTAGCTAAAATCATCAAAATACCGAATATAGGGAGGTACCGTTATATGGGGGCTATACGAAGACCTGGACCCGCACAGACAATTTTCCGTCACAGACTTTAGTTCCCATAACGAACTTCAAATACCAATTTTAAAACAATTCCGCTGAATAATGTCGCTAAAATCATCAAAATACCGAATATAGGGAGGTACCGTTATATGGGGGCTATATGAAGACGTGAACCTGCACAGACAATTTTCTGTCTTAGGGTGTAGTATCCATTTTGAACTTCAAATACCAAATTTGAAACAATTCCCGTGAATAATGTCGCTAAAATCATCAAAATACCGAATATCGGGAGGTTCCCATTATATGGGGGCTATACGAAGACGTGGACCTGCACGGATAATTTTCCCTCTTAGGGTGTAGTATCCATTTTGAACTTCAAATACCAAATTTGAAACAATTCCCGTGAATAATGTCGCTAAAATCATCAAAATACCGAATATAGGGAGGTACCGTTATATGGGGGCTATATTAAAACGTGGACCTACATGGCCCATTTACGAACTTAACCTGTCTACTGGAAAAATAAACATGTGTGCAAAATTTTAGCCACCTATCTCAATTCATTCGAAAGATAGCGTGATTACAACAGACAGACAGACAGACGGACAGACAGACAGACAGACGGACATCGCTAAATCGACTTAGAATTTTACGCTGATCAAGAATATATATACTTTGTTGGGTCTGATATGAGTATTTCGAGGAGTTACAAACGGAATGACAAAGTTAATATACCCTCCATAGTATGGTGGAGGGTATAAAAAACAGTAAAGAAAGTCCTAGAAGAGCTCCACATAACAATTAAAAGTTTTTATAGAAGAATTTAATCATACACTCTATGATTATAATTATAATTTAAAGTTCAAAGGACTAAATATGCCGAAGCACTTGTATCTTTTATATTCGGACTTGTATTTCCCATTTGGTGCGAAATTAATTTGAAATCGGATAAAAATATATATGGGAACTATATCCAAATCTGAACCGATCTCGATAAAATTTGGTAAATATATTTCTGAGCTGTATTTGATATATTTCCCTGAATACCGTTGTTACGGAGTGCATATTACTGCTGTGGGTAACAAATACAATAAATCGGATGAACAATATATATTGGTGCTATAACTATATCAGAACCGATCTTCACCAAACTTGGCATACTACCTTCTAGACTAAATTCAGTCGTATGTGCCAAATTCCATCCCATTTGGACAAATACTAGACGTTTGGTGCACAATAAATGGTAAATCGGACGAAGTTATATATGGGAGCTATATCCAAATCTGAACCGATCTCGATAAAATTTAGCAAAGGTATTTCTGAGCTGTATTTGATATATTTCCTCAAATATTGTTGTTACAGAGTGCATATTACGGCTGCGGAGGACAATAATAACAAATCGGATGAACAATATATATGGGAGCTATAGCTAAATCTGAACCGATTTCGATAAAATTTGGCATACTTATTTTCAGGCCTAATTTGGTTGTATGTGCGAAATTCCATACTGTTCGGGCTAATATTACACGTTTGGTGCACAATAAATATATATATATATATATATATATATATATATATATATATATATATATATATATATATATATATATATATATATATATATATATATATATATTTTTTTTTTTTTTTTTACCGATTATCTCCTATTTCAATAGGGTTCGTCCTTGGGCCAAACAACCTACCGACCTACATTTTGTTCACAAGAATGCATGGACAGACAGACGGACGGACTACTGACTGACATACATAAATCAACTTAGAAAGTGATTCTATGAAGATCCTCAAAAGTAAGTATAGGTCCATCTCGCTTCCTCCTCCATGTTACAAAAAATGCACAAAGACATAATACCCTTACCTCTATGTGGTGTAGGGTATAAAAAATCGGAATTGTCTCATGGCAGAAAAGAATAAAAAAAATTAAATTTTTCATTTGGCTGAATTCAATATGATAATACAAATTGAAACAAGTAAGCAAAGGCTACAGTCGAGCGGGGCCGACCGTTGAATACCCTACAACACTATAATAAACGATACAGTTTATATAGGCAAGATACTCGAAAGAATTCCACAAGATATTGTGACAAATAATAAAAGAAAACCATCAGGTTTCGTTCTCTAATTTTCGAATAATAGCAACTTAAACTAATTTGCTCATTTCCAATTTATTGGTAGATGTTGCACTTAAATGGTCTTCCTCCCAATATTTCCCAAAGACCTATAAACTCTCAAAAGTGGCAAAAGATTAACATTTATTATTGGTTTTTGACTGAAACGCATCTATATGAGATACAAACATTTGACTATATTCTTCAACGAAATCAGAGCTAACGAAATAGTCAGAAGTGCGTCTTTCCTGTATTTGTGAATTCTCCAAAAAGTCCACTGGAATGGACATTTTCGTATTTTGTCTACAAAGTTGGCAAACTCCTTTATACATTGAATATTTTTGGATGGCTATCCAAAACTGATTGGCTTTTGCAATGTCCGGTAACCCCCATTTAAATGAGCATGAGGATCGGGCGATAATTACGACCTGCTGACAATTTTGCAGTTTTTTGGTCCATTTCAACCCCTAAATATATGGCGATCATCTCCAAAAAGAGTAGGCTTCTATTCTGACCCTCATCTTATCTCCATGCCAAATTTCGTAAGAATCGGGCCATAAATGCGATCTGTATATGATATCCTGATATCCTAACTACTTAGTTTTGTTAGCTGTAGAAATATTACCAAATGTTTAATTCAAAATGAAAATATGCCAAAAATATGACAAAATTGAAAAAATATGAGAAAATGTTAGAAAATCAATATTTTCATCTTTAGAGAGATATTTTTATGCCATTTTTAGACGTTTTTTCTTTCCTGCCAAGAGGCCATTCTGAATTAATGAGAACTGTCGAAATCAGTTCAGCCGTTCTTAACATATAAGAGATCTTTCAAGCATATCTTCTTTGATAGACATATATATCGCACATATTTTCTATATATCCGATTTGTTGGATGTTAACATCAATGTAAAGATCAGAAGTAACCTTGTCATGGCTTTGTGATTTCGCCGGAATTTAAAATATTCGCGGTTTAATGAAAAATTTTGATTTTTTTCAACACAAAAGATATGGTCTATTTTACCCGCTAAATATTATCCGATGACCACCCAAATTGGTAGACTTCTTCCCCGCCCTAAACTCTAGCTACATGCGAAATTCCGCGTCGATTGGTCTATAATTGCGATCTGTATAGCTGCTGCAAAATCCGACATTTTTTTAGTATTTGGTCCATTTCGACCCCTAAATATTATGCGATCATCTCCAAAAGAAATAGGGTTCTATTCTGACCCTAGCCCCATCTCCATTCTAAATTTCGTGAAGATCGGGCCATAATTGCGACCTGTAGAGTGATTACAAATTAACATGGACAGACGGACGGACGGACATACATAGCTGGATCGACTCAGCTCGGCGAGATAGGAAGATACATATATACTTTCCTATGTGGGAAATCAATATTTAGTGGTGTTACATAATTTTTGGCCCAATCAAACTTATAATACCCCCAACACATAGTGTTGTAGGGTATAAAAATTATGCAAAATAAAACATTACTATTGTACATTTCAGAAGTCAAAATGAAAATGTTAATATATCACATTTTTATCCGATTTTTTTGGATATTATCCTTTTCGGAGAGGAGACAATTCCAAATTTGTATGAATCGTTAAAATCAGTCTAGCGGTTCTTTAGTTATAAGCGTAGTAACTAACACAACTTTCTTTTATATATATAGATTTATTTAGTTACGATACGAAATTGACAATATTGGCCCATTTCCACTCCATAGACGGCCAGTTCGGCTATTGTGATGATCCAATCCAATTTTCTACAATTTTTTGTATCTATGTTATTAGTTATCCGAATTGACAGCTGTCTCCTAAGTTGCATATTCTAAAGAATATTTTTTTTATGATTCAAACTTTACGACATAATTTGTCCCGATAGAATAATAAACGATATTGCATTATGTGTCAAACTTTTAAAATGCCCCAGGCTGACAATCAATATGTTTGCATTAAATTATAATAATGTATCACATATGTATGTATGTGTGCTGTTGCAAGCATCACAAAAGTAAATATTTGTGTTGGTGAATCATTTCCAAAAAAGGGTTAATTTTTTTTAAACTGATGTACGATCAGCACATGGTCAGTCATCCTTTTTGGTCGCTACAAATTGTCCAATGCCCCACGGAAGTGCGGTGTACACTTAAAAAAACATATAATTATGACAATTTAATGAAGAAATTTATTCATGCTTTTGGCATTCTTTGGAGGATTGCATATCGGAACTGGCTGAACTTTTTTCAGTATTTGAAGCATACAACCGTGACATTAAGATTACAAGTGTTAAGCATGTGCCTGCTAATGGAATCATTTACTTTAATCAGATGTTATGCAGCATATGTAATCATCTGATATTTGGAAATATTCGACTTTTCCCAAAGTCGAACTTCAAAAAAAGACATCTGCATGAGATTCTTTTTTAAAATATTAGTAAATATATGAAACTAATATCTATTAATAAACTATTAGCAACCAAAAAGAAAACAAAAACACATCTGACAGCCGACCAATAAACTTCGGCAAAACACAAAGCAAGCAGAAGTGTTCTACTAGTCTATAAAAAATATAATGGTAATAAATGTTTATGTCTCAAGATAAACACCATGGAAATAAAACATTAACAGTGTCTGATTCACTGAAAAATTTGCATAACAAAAATGCCGATACTAGTAGTTTCACCAATATTATATTCAAAACTAAATTGAAAACTTCAATATTGAAAAACTAAATATCAAAGAAAGACTTATACCAAAAAAAAGTCTGCTCATTTAAGTAACAAATTAAATAAATTAAAAAAATGCTTAGAAAATGTTTTCATCTAAAACATTCACTTTGAATCCCCCCCCCCCCCCCCCTTTCCCTAATGCGAACATGCATGTGGAGAATATCCATCAACCAGCTATTACGCTCTCAATCACAACGACTTTGTCAGAGCGGGACTGCGTGAAACAGGCTGTAGTTTAGAAGCAAACAGGTCAAATCAAATATCGCTCAATGCGAATAGTGCTGTTCCGTAATGAAGTTTGGTTTTTTTTTTTTCTTTGGTTTCAATGCCGACAAACGGACACGTTTCTTGATTGATCACAGCAGTGAAAAAATGACAAGAAGTAATCACAATAAATAGTTCCCCCAATGATTTTGAATTATGGGAATATATTTTTGTAGCGGTTACCGCCTTGCTGGGATCTTAGGAGATCATTTGAATCTATGATGTTGTACGAGGTGCGCGAAGAATGAAATGGAAAGAGTCTTAGAATTAACAATGAACTGCGACAACAAATGAAAGGTGCTGAATCGACTTACTGGCCTGTGTTTACATTTGAAGATGCGCCGAGTTTAATAGCTAAACCCCTGATATGGGGAGTTCATCTGTTTTTCGTTTCTTACCTACTCTTTATAGATTACCTATATTATCAATTTTTTTCTTACCTTAAAGCGAGGAACTTATACATATTAAAAACCTATTTTAGGGTTAAGACCGTAACAATACAGGGTGGGATGAAAAAAACTGCAACCAACTTCAGACTGCTGTCATTTCTAAGACACTCGTCCGACAGCTGTTTAAATTATTCCAGTGACAGCCCATTATATATTTACAAGCGTAGAAAAGCATTTTGCTGAGAATTTTCCAGAAAAAAAGTTATTCGGGATGGAATGCAAGCGTGATAGTATGATTTCTTTATATATTGACTGGAGCAGCATTTAAATGTGAATAAATCAGCAACATCAGCAGAAATAGTTCGAAAAGTAGAAAGCGACTTGATCAAAACCCGCGTCGCAGTGGCCGAAAAAATGGCTCGTGAGCTGAACATATCGCAATATTACATTCGGCAAATATTAAATAATGAGCACGGGGTAAAGTCGTTGAAATTCCAAAAAGTGGAAGAACTTACACCTCAACAGAAAGAAAATAGACTCAAAAGTGTTAAATGAGAAAATAATCGTTGTCCAGCAGTTTGTAAAAAAACAAAATGATCGTGTTTACTTGCCAAAGAGGTCAGCTGAAACTGTGCACCTTCGGTTGGCCACCAGAACTCACCAGAATTTCCTCGCTTCATTTTCATCGCACATTGTTAAACCAAAATCTCCGGATAGCAATCCGTTGGACTATTGTGTCTGGAGTATTTTGGAAAGCAAGGTTGGCACTAAAATATACCAAAGTGTCGATCACCTCAAGCAAGCGCTTCGCCGGGAATGGCCAATATACCAATGAGCAACATTCGAACAGTGTGTGACGGTTTCATTAGCCGTTTGAAGGCCATAATTCGTGCCAAAAGTGACAAATTCTAACAAATCTAAAGTTATTTAGAAATTTGATGCTATTTCCGACATTTTTTGCTTTCATTCAATAAAATTTAAAAGAAAATGGCCAGCATACAATTCTATGTCGATCTGGCCCTGTCCGTCCGTCGGTCTGTCTATTCGTCCTAGCGAAATGAAGAAGTTTGATTGAACGTTGTAAATGAGCAATATATCTCCACGTTCTCCATATAACTGCACCGGTTTAAGGTATTTAGTTCCAAATTGTAACCTGAATTTTCTGTTCATTGACAGTTTCTGTTTCCAGTATGTAGAAAACATCCTTGCTGCAAATGTGCCGGTCATTTTAAACTCTAAAACACTAACGTTTCTGCAGATTTTAATCCTTTTTGACAAAGAAACTTCCCTATATCTACTCTTTAATAAAAGAAAATTGATCTGGAACCAACATTATTGCTCCATTTAGCTATATATTCGATATCATGGCTAAAACCATCACTGGAATGGTCAGGAGGACCTTTTTATGCATTTGTGATTTCATCGGTATTACAAATATTGGCGGTTTAGTGGAAATTTTCGTATTTATTGACATAAAATTTATAGGTATTCAATTATTATTCTGCTTCTATCCGGCTTTAAATTCTAACCCCATGCAAAATTCCGTCGATTGTTTTATATTTTTTTCTATTTTTGGTCGATTTCAACCCCAAACACCACCTCCCTTCTCAATTTTGTGAAGATCGGGTCATAATTGCGACCTGTGGCATGATTACAAATTAACATGGACAGACGGACGGACATACATAGCAAGATCGACTCAGCTCGGCGAGATAGGATGATCCATAAATACTTTCCTATGTTGGAAACCAATATTTCGAGTTGTTCATAAGTTTTGGTCCAATCAAACTTATAACACACCCAACACATAGTGTATAAATACCTATCAAATATCCAAAATGAAACATATTAAATTAATTAAATTTCCAATATTTTCCTTCCGACCTCGTTTGATTAAAATCCAGGGGTTTGACTGTGTCTCCATTGCCACAGTAACAATATGAATGTTGAAATGCCATTAAATGATTTTGCCTAAAACCATTTTGATAATTTTTTTTTCACTGAAAGGGTAAAGGTAATGAGTTACGCATGCGTACTCAACGACTCAATATATGTACATATGTGAATTGAAACAATTCCATTTGTTTACCTTCATTTCGATTTCTTGACTGTCATGTCGGCGGGGTTTTTAATATTAAACCAATTTAATTTTGCCGCACAACTACACGTCCAATTCTAGAATAATGTGTTCTACTCTTTTTCGAAACAATTAAATGTAATGACAAAAATCTTGGCTATAGCCCTGAGGGGTCAACCTGGTCTCTCTCCCTAGCGCTCCCATGCGCATGCGGTCTCCTGCAAACACTGACAAATACATTCACTTCCAATTGTTTTTTATTTGGTTAGCCATTAGGGAACTTGTGGCTGTGTCTCTATGATTTTCTTTTCCAATTTTTTGGCATTTGATGTCATTAATTTAGAAAGGAGGGGAGGAGCAGACACATACACAAACACACACGCTAGAAAAAAAAACGATTGTAGTACTTGCGTTTAGCCTCAATTCTCTGGCATAGGAGTGAAGTGTAATTGGTTTGCTTTGCTTTAGCCAATGCTTTGCCACAGTTTCGTTTCACTTGCGTTATGGGCGTTGACTTTGGTGCGTCAGATACTTTGAAAATATCATTTAATCACATTTAATTTGTAACCATTTATTATGGTAATTTCTGTGATGAATTGTTTCGATCGCCGTTATTGGAATGGCTGTGGCATGAAAGGGGTTATTTGTTTTGGTGTGTAGGGTCGGTGTAAGTATGTGATGATCTTTTCTATGCGGTGTAATGATTTGATATTAGTTTGATGGATTAAGGCTACAACGATTAAGGAACTCATTTTGGGAATGAGAATCGTCTCAGCGATGTTGAGAATAAATTGATGCAATTTAAAAGACCGCTACCTAACCTTCTTAGCAAGGCTACATAAGAAGAGAGTAATTGCTTAGATTCTTAGAAATAGTTAAGGAACCTTCTAAAAATTGACCTTAATTATTTTTGCTATAGCACAGAAGTGATTAAAGTATATTACCGCAAACAAACAGCATACATATGCTATTATGTAGAATGCTACATCGGTTCAAGTAAAGGCCAAATTCGCTACAAATGCTACCCGAAGTGTAGGCTAAATTGAAGGGAACATTTTTAGCTTTTCAAGGAGCTATACGAATAAGTAGAGCAATTCGAATAATTGCGAACCTTATATCAGATTACTAAACCAACTTCGCGAATTTTTTGTCAATAAACAGACAAATTGTATGAAATGACTGTCAAAATCTCCTCTAGATGGATACTTGACATGAGTAGTCAAATT
Organism: Musca domestica; assembly: GCF_030504385.1. NCBI lineage: Eukaryota > Metazoa > Arthropoda > Insecta > Diptera > Muscidae > Musca > Musca domestica. The sequence continues at coordinate 1,065,266 of NW_026712334.1, read as the reverse complement.
AAAAAACAAGTAAGCAAAGGCTTAGTCGTACGGGGCCGACCTGGTGATAACCTGCAACACTATAATATATTGGAAAACCTCGTTAGATCCAAGCACATTTTAGTCGATTATTTGAAATAATGTCATACTGTCCTGCACAAATGTTGCCTATGGTTTTTTTTTTACCGGGGATATCTTCCGTATCTTTACACTCTATGTCGTGCTGATAAGTATTCAAAACAATTTCACACAAAAGTTCTGTTCCATTTTACCCGCTAAATATAATTCAAGGTTCGTCCAAAATGCTATACTTCTGCACTTTTCTAAACCTTATCCTCATGCAAAATTCCGTGTAAATTGGTTTTTAATTGTGACCTGTATAAACACTACAAGATCTGAATAGTTTTAATTGTTGGTCCATTTGAACTTCTAAATGCTGGGTGACATGAAAAAACTGCAACCAACTTCAGACTGCCGTCATTTCTAAGCCACTCGTCCGACAGCTGTTAAAATTATATTGTTTTCAAGCATACAAATGCATTTTGGTGAGAATTTTCCAGAAAGCCATTGCAATTCCTAAAACTGCTTACACCGCAACAGAAAGAAAATAGACTCAAAAGAGCTAAAGAGTTGCTTCGCTTGGGAGAAAGTGGTGAACTGCTGATTTGGTTTCCTCCGATTAGAAAATAATCGTTGTCAAGACGTTTGTAAACAAACAAATTATCGTTTTTAGCTTGCCAAAGAGGTCACCATGGCCGGGGCTTGAGTTCTGGTGGCCAACCGCAGGTGCACATTTTCAGCTGACCTCTTTGGCAAGTCTGGACCGCCATAACAGCCGATGGTCGCTCTCCGCTCGTATTAGTTGCCGAATATTATCGCGAAAATATTCTGGAGGGTGTGTTAAAGCCTTGGGCACACAAACATTTTGGCCGCAGACCTTGGACATTCCAACAGGAATCAGCACCATCGCACAAAATAATATTCTTCGCTTCATTTCCAGCGGACAATTGTCACCAAAATCTCCGTATACCAATCCGTTGGACTATTGTGTCTGGAGTATTTTGGAAAGCAAGGTTGGCACTAAAAAATACCAAAGTGTCGATCACCTCAAGCAAGCGCTTCGCCGGGAATTGGCCAAAATACCGCAGAGCAACATTCGAGCAGCGCAGAATATAATTCGTGCCAAAGGTGACCAATTCTAACAAATCTAAAATTGTTCAAAAATTTGGTGCTATCCGACATTTTCCGACAAAATTAAAATTAATATACCCTCCAAAAAAAGTATGGAGGGTATATTAAGTTCGTCATTCCGTTTGTAACTCATCGAATCATCAATATCATTGAATCATTTTAGACCCAACAACGTATATATATTCTTGATCAGCGTAAAATTCTAAGACGATTTAGCCCTGTCCGTCCGTCTGTCCGTCTGTTGTAATCACGCTACAGTCTAAACGAATTAAGATAGGAAACTAAAATTTTGCACAGATCTCTCTTTTGCCTGCAGGCAGGTCAAGTTCGAAGATGGGCTATATCGGTCCACGATATCGTATAGCCCCCATATAACGGTACCCCCGATATTCGGTATTTTAATAATTTTAGCCACATTTTTCATCGGAATTGTCTGAAAATCCACACAAGTAGTTCCTTGTGGGTACTTTATACCTCGGCAGAGAATTGTCTATATCGGTCCACGATATCGTATAGCCCCCACGGTACCTCCCGATATTCGGTATTTTAATAATTTTAGCCACATTTTCCAATGGAATAGTCTGAAAATCCACACGAGTAGTTCCTTGTGAGCACTTTACTCCCTGAAAGAGAATTGTTTATATAGGTCCACGATATCGTATAGCCCGCATATAACGGTACCCCCGATATTCGGGATTTTGATGATTTCATCCACATTTTACAATGGAATGGTCTGAAATTCTACACAATGAGTTCTTTGTGAGCACTTTAGCCTCTGAAAGGGAATTGTCTATATAGGTCAACAATATCGTACATACCCCATATAACGGTAACCTCCGATATTCGGGATTTTGAGGATTTGAGCCACATTTTTCAATGGAATGGTCTCAAAATTCACTCAAAAATATTATCAAATATTATTCACTTTTTTATTGGCGATTTTCTTAGATTTTATCCTTTTCAGGCAAGAGGCCATTTCAAATTTGTGAAAATTATCAAAATCCGTCTAGCCATTGAGTTATAAGCGGCCTAACTAACATCGCCTTCATTAATATATGAGTTTATACATATTTTGCTATATATGCGATATATTGGATATGAGCATCAATGCAACGATAAGAAGTGGCATTTTCGTGAAATTGTGATTTCGCCAGGATTAAAAATATTCGCTGTTTGGTGGAAATTTTCATGTTCATTAAAGTTGTGTTGTGGTCTATTTTACTCGCTAAATATTGTCCGATTAATAAACAAAACGGTAGGTTTCTGACAAGCCCCACGCAAAATTCCCCGTCGATTGGTCTATAATTGCGACCTGTAAAATAACTGCAAAATAAGGAAAAGTTTCTGTTTTTGGTCCATTTCAATCCCTAAATATTGTGCGATCATCTCCAAAAACAATAGGCTTCTATTTTGACACCTACGGACAAACGCACGGACAGTCATACATAGCTAGATCGATTCAGCTCGGCGAGATAGGAAAATCTATATATAGACTTGGTGTTACATAATTTTTGGCCCAATCAAACTTATAATACCCCAAACACATAGTGTTGTAGGGTATAAAAATGTTCATTCACATTTTTTTTTTTTTTGCTGGATTGGTGCGAATTGTCATAATCAGCCCAGCCGTAATTGAGATATTAATATAGTTATAGCCATTTTCTTTTAGGTATATAATAAATTGCTACCCCTTAAACTGTATCAAATATTGTCATTCACTTATTCCCAAAATTGAATTTCAATTTACAAAAGCTCACATAGGATGTTTTCAAAACTTTAAATAACACCGTGTCTTGATCTAGAAATTTGTTTTTGTTTTTCTTAATACCACACAAAGTGATGGGTTGTGGTGGATATCTGCTTCGTTTCCGTCAATCACATGTAAATTATCGAAAGATTAATCGTTTGTTTCGGAATTTTATTTTTGAAGTTTTGTTTTCTTTTTTTATCTGCTGTGAGTTTGTACCTTTCCTTGTCTTTCAGTTGGGTCTGTGTGTGTGTGCTTTATGATATCTAGTCTTCATAGCTCCGTTAGCCGTGATGATAGAACAATCTTTGGTACGATTGTTCGTATTTGAGTTTGATGGACCAACCATTGGTTAATAAGTACGTCTCGTCGTTTGTTGTTGATGTATTGCCTCGGTTGGTCTCCTCTGAAAACGGTAGAACAGAATCGCCGAAAAACAATAGACAAAAGTTGATAGTTTGTTAATGCTGTGCTGTAGTTGTTGTTGATGTTTCAAAACCATCCTGCGGTGCGTTTTGTGGTCGAACGAGCAACAACTTTATGTAGAACTAGACTTTGGTGGCCGCTGTTTTTGGTTATTCTTTGTTGCAGGGAATTCATCATGATTCGTTCATCTTGGTCTTGACTATGGAAACTTGGCCGATATCTCTGCCACTTCTAATGTTTTGTTATTGCACTCCATGTTGATGCTGGCGATGCTGCCCCTGTTGCTTTGTTTGACCACCTATTAAAACTTTCCATTAGAAGTTTGCTACTTAATGCGGCTGCTTGTTCAATTATGGGCAGATCCCTGTGGAATGTTCAGGGTTAATGGGGAAGTATAGCGACTAGAAAAACGTCAATTTAAATATTTACAAAATAATATATTTTTCAAAACGGATTTAAAACCTATGACAATGGTTAAATTTTAATACTTTGTTTTTAATTGAAAACAGAATCTAGGAGCATTTTTAACAATCATTTTAGACCCAACAAAGTATATATTCTTGATGAGCGTAAAATTCTAAGACGATTTAGCCTTTTTCGTCCTTCTGTCCTTCTGTTATAATCACGCTACAGTCTAAACGAATTAAGATAGGAAGCTAAAATTTTGCACAGATCTATCTTTTGTCTGCAGGCAGGTCATGTTCGAAGATGGGCTATATCGGTCCACGATATTGTATAGCCCCCATATAACGGTACCCCCCGATATTCGGTATTTTAATTATTTTACCCACATTTTTCAACGGAATTGTAAAAAATATCCGATATTCGATATTCAGTATTTTGATGACTTTAGCCACATTTCCCAATGGAATTATCTGAAAATCCACACAAGGAGTTCCTTGTGAGTACTTTACCCCCAGACATAGATTTGTCTATATAGGTTCACAATATCCTTCCGATATTAGGTATTTCAAAGATTTTAACAGAATTTTCAATGGGTTTTATTTTTTTGAAAATTTTCTAATTCATTCCTAATGGTGGAGGGTATTTAAAATTCGGCACGGCCGAACTTACCACTTTTTACTTGTTAAAACATAATATGTAGAAATACAAGCAAATAAAAAAAATAATATAATTGGCTTCTTGATAGTTTACTCCTGGATGAAATAATTCTATTTAAATATTATAGTAATCAAAAACTCTTATAATATCCGAAAAAAAACACGATGATCTTTGGCCTTAGATTCATCAGCAACCAATGTTCATTTCCTATGTGTTGTTTGAAGACCGAAAATTGAAAATACCAATTTGGAAATAGGTTGAACAATTTAATTACTCTTATCGTAATTCTTCTACATAGTTTTTATACCCTACAACACTATGTGTTGGTTTGATTTGGCCAAAAATTATGTAACACCACGAAATATTGGTTTTCCACATAGGAAAGTATATATGGATCTTCCTATCTCGCCGAGCTGAGTCGATCTAGCTATGTATGTCCGTCCGTCCGTCTGTCCATGTTAATTTGTAATCACTCTACAGGTCGCAATTATGGCCCGATCTTCACGAAATTTAGAATGGAGGTGGGCCTAGGGTCAGAATAGAACCCCATTTCTTTTGGAGATGATCGCATAATATTTAGAGGTTGAAATAGACCAAAAACTGAAAAAATCCTGATTTTGCAGTTGCTCTACAGGTTGCAATTATAGACCACTCAAAGCGGAAGTTAGCATGGAACTAGAGCTTAGGGCTTGGCAGAAGCCTTCCAATTTTGATGGTCATCGGGTAATACTTAGTGGGTGAAATAGGCCACAACATATGTGATAAATAAAATTCAAATATTTTATTAAACCGCGAATATTTTTAATCCTTTCGAAATCACAAATAGACGAACAGGTCAATTCTGACCGTTACGTAGGTGCCGATAGTAAATATATCGGATATATATAGCGAAATATGTACAATGTATATATAGAAAGAAAGGAAGGGGATGTTAGTTAGAATGCTTATATCTCAAGAATGGCTGGACCGATTTTGACAAATTTTGACAATTCAGAATGCCCTCTTGACATAAAAATATAAAATCTAAACAAATCACAGAAAAATATGCCAATAATGATGTTAATATAGATTTTGTATTATTTTGTTACATTTTTTTTATTTTTTCATATTTTTTATCGCATGCGATTTTTTCAATTTGACTTTTAATATTTTGTAATATTTGTTCACCTTACAACACAGGTTGGGGATATTATATAAGTATTGTAAATATCGTCCGATCCTCACGAAAATTTTCACAAGGGTAGGGTTGGGCTCAGAAGGGCTAGGCCTATTGTTTTCAAAGATGTCCGCAATATATTAGGGGGTTGAAATGGACCAACAACCAAAAAATTTCCTGATTTTGCAGCCGTTATAAAGGTCACAAATAGAAAGTAACGGACACGAAATCTCGCATAAAGTTAGAGTTAGGACACAGGGTACAATGGACCACTAATTTTATGTGAAAAAAATACCAGCATTACTCACAGGCTATATCAGATATACACAAAAGGCGAATTTCTGGCTTTTTTTATGCTGATTTCGTTGACGAATATAGCAAAATATCGTAGACAAGCAAATCATATAGATGAGTCTAAATTTGGAGATACAGAGTGGCTTCTTGCTTTTGGAGATGATTGCAAAATATTTAGGGGTTCAAATTAACCAAAATCAGAAATGTTTTTCCGATCACACAATTGAAGCCAATCGACACGCCTGTGAAGAGAGTTGAGGACAGGGAAGAATTCTAGCATTTTGGATGACCATTGGATTATATTTATTTGCAAAATGAACTACAACAACTAAAAGCCTGACGGAGTGCATAAATGTTGGGCAAATGTCCCTAGTCAAAATCCTAATTTCAAAAGCGAAATCTTCCAATATGGATTTGGACATAAGGGGGCTTCTAACATATTGTAGTGTTGTAGGGTATAACATAATCGGCCCCGCACGACTATAGCCTTTTCTTACTTGTTTTTCTTCTGCCAAAAAAACGAATCATTCTCTCCGGAATCATTCCCTCGGAAAAGGTAAGAATACACTTCTAAAATTCACGACATCAACTAAACAAAATTGACTGACCATCACCATCAACGTCGCCGTCGTCCGTATTAGTCTCTGCCGCAGCTTCGACAATCGAAAGACATTCTCCACTCTCCATTTGTTTTGTGAACGGTGACGCGGTGAATGGACACAATGTTAAATTAATGACTTTTGTTACGCTTGATCTTGCTGGCGATATTGGATTTGATGTACTCGAAACTCCTCTCTTCCTAGATGTTATTTCTAATGCAGCCACAGCAACAGCAGCAGCAAAACCATTTAGTTCTGCCATCGTTGTCGTGCATTCTCTATTGTATCAACATTCGTACCAAAATCCCATCCAAACAGAAGTAATGTTCAAAATGACTTAGACGAATTCTTGAAGCTTCACATTGTGCGGACATTGAAACTTTCAAAACGAAAAAAGGAAAAAAAAAACAAAATCATAGCAACATAACAAATGGGGCGGATCGTTTAGTTAGGTCTTTCTGCTTGATTGTTGCGTTCCATTTGAGAGCTATTTTTTCTATAGTTATTTTTTTTTTTTTTTTTTTGGAATGAAGCTAGGACTCCTGTCAAGCGGTCATTTACACCGTTTACTTTTCCAAAATATTATTTTTGTTGTAAAAATTTATTAAAAAATGGGATGTTAATCTCGTTCAATGTAATTCCTTGGCAAATATATAGCAACAGATCCCCTGCTGAAATATCAAATGAGAGCGATTCTACGGAATAGACAGAAGTAACGTTCAAAAAACAGTTTTAATTTTTTAATACAATTATTATAAATTTTTCAAATTGTTTGTCTTTGTCTTGGGTTCAACAACGGAGCTTTCCCCTTCGCATTGTCTGCAGATAAACTACTGGAGCCTTGTGACTTGTATAGAGGTGAGATAAAAAAAAAAACTAGAACAAAGTCAAACGCCATCATTTTTACATTTCTTTTAATTTTATTGAATGAAAGCAAAAGAAGTAGGAAATAGCATCATTCTTTAGAATAAGCTTAGATTTGTTCGAATTGGTTACCTTTGGAACGAATTATGGCCTTCAAAGAGCCAATGAAACCGTCACACGCTGCCCGAATGTTGCCCTTCGGTATTTCGGCCCATTCCCGGCGAAGCGCTTGCTTGAGGTGATCGACACGTTGCTTTCCAATATACTCCAGACACAATAGTCCAACGGATTGGTATCTGTAGATTTTGGTGTGCTGGAAATGAAGAGAGGAACCTCATTTTGTAACCATTCTTAGGTGGCGCGAGCTGCGTGCGATGGTGCTGAGTCCTGTTAGAATGTCCAAGGTCTGCGGCCAAAATGTTTGCGTGCCCAAGGCTTTAATATACCCACCAGAATATGTTCGCTATAATATTCGGCATTTATTCTGATGACACGGCCGATTAATACGAGCGGAGAGCCACCATCGGCTGTTACGACGGTCCACACCATCACCATCGCCGGCGCTTGAGTTCAGGTGGCCAACCTAAGGTGCACATTTTCAGCTGACCTTTTTGACACGATAATTTTGTTTGTTTACAAACTGCTAGACAACGAATATTTTCTCATCGGAGAAGACCAAATTCGCCTTTTGAGTCTATTTTGTTTCTGTTACACCGGTAAGTTCTTGCACTTTTTGGAATTTCAATGGCTTTACCCCGAGTTCATTTTTCAATATTTGCCGAATGGAATATTGCGATATGTTCAGCTCATAAGCCATTTTTCGGCCATTGCGACGCGGGCTTTCGATCAAGTCGCTTCTTCAGTTTTCGTTCCATTTCTTCTGATGTTGCTGTTTTCTTCAGTCGGGCTACGGTACCAGTATCACGATAACGAGCGATGGTACGAGACACAAAAGATTTATTCGCATTTAAATGCTGGAGTGCTCTAACGATAGTCACTTTGGTTTTCCAGCGTCATAAAAAGAGATCACACTATCACGCATAAATAAATATATATATATATATATATATATATATACATATATATACATATATATATATATATATATATATATATTTATGCGTGATAGTGTGATCTCTTTTTATGACGCTGGAAAACCAAAGCGACTATCGTTAGAGCACTCCAGCATTTAAATGCGAATAAACCTCAACCGATTTGAATATAATTTGCCAATTTTTTTTTTTTTTTTACCTTGTCTCTCTGTCCGAATTTCGTTGAAATCGGACATATATATCGCGTGGGGTGTATCAAATATGTAAAATCGGCCGAAAATATATATGAGAGCTAAATCCAAATCTAAAACGATTTTTTAAATAATTCGTCAAATTTATTATTGTAACAAAATTCCGCCACACATTCTGAATTTCATTGAAATCGGTTATATATATCGTGTTTGGTGCATAACATACATGAAATCGCAGAAATATATATATATATATATATATATATATATATATATATATATATATATATATATATATATATATATATATATATATATATATATATATATATATATGAGAGCTATACCGAAACCTTAACCGATTTCAATATAATTTGGCAATTTTATTTTGGTACCAGATTTCGTCCCTCTGTCCGAATTTCTTTGGAATCGGAAGTACACATCGCGTTGGGTGCATCAAATATGCAAAATTCGCCGAAAATATATAAGGGAGCTATATCCAAATCTGAATCGATTTCAATAAAATTTGACAAATTTACTTTTGTACCAAATTTAGTCACTCATACCGAATTTCATTAAAGTCGGACATGCGTATCGTGTTTGGTGTATCAAATATATAAAATCGTCCGAAAAAGCTCCAAAAATAACAATATCCATATATAAGCTGTATCCAAATCTGAACCGATTTCAATATAATTTGGCAAATTTTTTTTTTTGTTTGGAATTTCGTTACGCATTCCAAATTTGGAGACTGTATCTGTAACATATCTATAGATATGTGCATATAAAATCCAAATTTTTGGGAGGTACCTCCGATTCTGATGCTATATCTCCAGATCCAAGTGGAATTTCAAAAATTTATATAGCCTATGTTACTTTCAGGCAATGTGGCAGTATACTTGGAAATTTTCAGGAAAAACTGTTTAGCGGTTTTCGAGTCCATAAATTACAAACAAACAAACATTTTCCTCTTTTATAGATATAGATAACTCTTTATTTCCAACTTACCAATTATGCGGAATGAACTTTTGTATACATTATCTTTTAATGGAGAATTCAGATCATACACCTCTCAAATTTTGCAGGGTATAACTTAAAAATATAAATACTCTGTGCTTGGTACGGCCTACATATAAATCCAGGTTTTCAGTATTTTAAATGTTTCTCCCACATTTTTCAATAAAAATTTAAAAATTTAACATTTAAGTTCTCAATTAAAATTATTTATGATAATATATTATAACGGTAGTTAAAGAATCGGTTCAACCAGACTTAACCCCGTTTTAACTTATCGTTTTCACTTCACTTGTAACCATCGATTTAAAATCTTTTCAGTTCCCATTGTAAACAGTGTAGACTGGAAAAAATGTTGTTGAAGTTAATTTAGGAAAACAATTTTCCGTAACAGCTTCTTATTTCATAACAAACAATAATCTTTGTGTTCGTCATCGTAAGTCATAATATGATGTGGCTAAAAATCTACGACATTGACGGCGACGATGATGATCATTATCATAATCTTTGACTTTTTACAGCTGCAACAAGAAATGAAATGCATCTCCACGAGTGGAGTAAAGTGTTGGGATTTATGAATGCCGCGCAATGTATTTTTTAATTTTCGATGTCATGGGAATTGATGCAAGTGATAAGCGTCAGTGCGGCACACTGCAGCAGCAGAAGCAGTGCCATGAGTCAGGAATGGGATGTGCATCATTATAAATGTTGCACTTGTTCACTTTGACTTCTGTTTTATTGTCTTGTATCCGACTTTTTCTATTTTGTGTTATTTTACCTTTTCATTCGTTTTCTTCTGGGGTTAAGATTTTTTCTTACGTTTTCCTCTGGCCCAGCTTGTTATCCGATACAATCTCCGTGTATATTGTTGTGTGTGTGTGTGTTTTTACTTCTCGTTCCTTAATCGTCATTTGCTATGGTCTTAATTGTTGTAAGTGGCGCCGGCGGGCATCATACTTTTTCTTCTTCTTCCTTACTTGCCGCCTTTATATGGTTGGTCATGTGCTCCGCTAGGCATTTTGTCAATAATTTGTCACAATTGTGTCAACGCCGCTGCGCAGCAACACCAATGTTACTTGTCATGTTGCAATTAAGATTTCTGTAAAGAGATTGTTACGCCAAATGCTTTTAGTAACAAGTGACAACATAATCTGAAAGTCATCCTCGTTCGCTCTCTTGCTCTCGCTCTGTCTCACTTTGAAGATTGTTCTTCAATGCCGGTCGGCGCTAGTGATCTTTGGTTATTGAACATTTTGTGGTTTCCTTAGTGAGGAAGATTCTTATCGACGCATTTTGTATGATTGGGAACTTCAAGTTAATTGAGGATGTTGTGATTTTTGTGTGGATGACAATGAAGGACTTGATTTTTATGGATTTATATTATGGATTCGATTTGGAAGAAGAAAGTGTACAAAAATAAATGATCGAAACCAACAATTTAAACATAGTAGAGAATTTATAGAGTTTATTATTATTATTATTTTTATTATTTTTATTTATTTTTTTCTTTTTTTTTGAAACCTATGTACCTATTTGGCCTTTAAAGACTACAACACTATGTGTTGGCGTTATTATAAGTTTGCCTGGGCCAAAAAAATTATATAACACCCCCAAATATGGGTCCTCGACATAGGTTGTTATACATAGATTTCCCTATTTCGCCGAGCTGAGTCGATCGAGCTATGCGTGTCCGTACGTCCGTTTGTTCATGTTAAATTGTAATCATGCTACAGGTCACAATTATGGCCGGATCCTAAATAAATGTTGAGATAGGGTCAGAATAGAAGCCTATTGTTTTTGAAGGTGATCACAAAATAGTAAGGAGTTGAAATGGACCAAAAACAGAAATATTTATTGATATTGGAGTTGCTTTATAGTTCATAATTATAAAACAATCGATGGAATTTTGCATGGCGCTAGGGTTAAGAGTAGGTGAAAGCCTACTAATTTGGTTTGTCAAGGAATAATAGTTAGCGGACCATATACCATTAATTTTATGTACAACAAGTTAAGGCTATAGTCATGCAGGGCCGACCATGTGATACAACACTACAATATGCTAGAAGCAATTCGGACTTGTATTGCCCATTTGGTGCACAATTAATTTGAAATCGGATAAAAATATATATGGGAGCAATATCCAAATCGGAACCGATCTCGATAATATTTGGCAAAGATATTTCTGAGGTGTATTTAATATATTTCCCTGAATATCGTTGTTACGGAGTGCATATTACGGCTGCGGAGGACAAAAATAACAAATCGTATGAACAATATATATGGAAGCTATAACCGATTTCGATCAAATGTGGTGTACTTATTTTCAGGCCCAATCTGATCGTACGTGCAAAATTCCATACTATTCGGACTGATATTACTCGTTTGGTGCACAATAAAAGGCAAATCGAACGAAGATATATATGGGAGCTATATCTAAATTTTGACCGATTACTATATTCAATTTCAATAGGGTTCGTCCTTGGGCCAAACAAATGATTTGTGCAAAATTTCATCTGGATAGGACAATAAATGCGAACTGTACTTTGTTTGTCTGTCCAGAAAGACAGACGGACGGACGGGCGGATTCTATGCAGATCATTAAAAGGAACTATTGGTCTATCTCGTTTCCTTTTGCCTGTTACAAACAAATGTACAAAGACATAATACCCTGACCACCTTGTGGTGTAGGGTATAAAAGTCACGGTTAAATGGAAAATTCGCCTTTTCTTTAAACCAAATGTTATGGTCTATTTCACCCACAAAATATTACCCGATGACCAACAAACTTGGAAGACTTCTGCCCAGCCCTAAGCTCTAGCCCCATGCATTCGGCGTCGATTGGTCTATAATTGCGAAAAATGGCGTGAGCTGAACATATCGCAATATTGCATCCGGCAAATATTGAAAAAGGAGCTCGGGGTAAAGCCATTGACATTTCAAAAAGTGCAAGGCAGCGTGTGACGGTTCCATTGGCCGTTTGAAGGCCATAAATCGTGATAAAGGGACCAATTCGAACAAATCTAACTTATTCTAAAAGTTGATGCTATTTCCGACATTTTTACTTTCATTCAATAAAATTAAAAAAAAAATAAAATTATGGTGTTTGAGTTTGTTGCAGTTTTTCATCTCACCCTGTATATATACTTTACATTTGAGGTAATTTCAAATTTTAGGAAAAGTAAAGCTAACTGATTCAACCTCAACTTAAGCTTCCGCAGAGGTAGAAATTATAACAGCCCATTGTATTTTTAGGTTTTTTACAAAAACGACGAGAGATATCGTCAGAAAAAAAGCTATGAAAGACCTATCGTTTTGAACAGAAGTTGGCTGTGTGTTGCAGAATCGGGCCAAAATTGTATTTGTATGGTGGAGAATTTATATATGAACTGATTTAACATATCAAAATTTTGTTAAAGCATCTTGCAAGACCATATTGTTCAAATATTTTTCAATTTCTTTTTTTTTAATAAATTTTGAATCTAATGGATTTATTTATTGAATTCAATCAACAATTAACATAATAATGATTATGAACCACTGACATATCAAAGCCTTTCGGAAATGGACGAGAGTTTTCAAATTTTGTTTTCGACTTTTGTTTTACAAAAACCGTCTGTCAAGGTGCAGTCTGGTCGAACATATTCCCATTTAAAACAAATGATACATTCTGTTAATTTGAAACCGGTAAATTGGAAATACAGCTTTCATTTTCCGTTTTAACTACTATGAAAAACTAAAAAATCCAACCTACTAAGCAACAAAAATACCTTCCGAAGATTAACCCTTTTAATATCCGTTTAAAGTCTTTAGTTCGGTATTGTGGGTATGTGCGTCAAAGAATAATAAAAAAACACAAAAACTTAAACCATAATGCGCAGCTGCATTTTGCGGTCAAAGCAATGAGGACCTAAAAAACTATCGTAATAGAGAAAACACAAAAAAAAAAAAAACAATTCTTCTTTCTAACGGACGACGAAATGGTTATGAAGTGTCGTTGCCATTCGACGGCCATAGCAGCAGCCATGGCCATTTGAAAGCATTGTCGTGAAATAAATGGAACCTCCTTTTCGACTTTTATCGCTAGATAATTGCTGTCAAAATTATAGGCTTTGTAGACGACGAGAAATGCTGAAAATGACTTAAATTTATTACACGCTCCACAATAAATGCTACATTTAAAGAATAGAAATGCATACACATATATTATGGGTTGTTTCTATGTTTGTGTGAATGCATTTTAAGCGGTAGCATTTGATGGACACTAAAACGAAGAGAAGAACTAGTTGGAATTTCAGATTACCAAATAAACGTAGATTTCATTTTTTAATAAACACACATTTTCTTACGAGGGTTGTGTGGAAATGCAGGATTCATTTCTTTTGAGAGAGAAGGTAAGCTGAGTGGATTGACTCTCCTTGATTAGTATGCAGCCGGTAGAAGGATTAAAAACTGGAAGCGATATTATTAACCCTGCATACAATTCTATGTTGATTAAACGATGATCGTCCGTCTGTGGAAATCACTCTAGCTTCTGAACGAACTGATTAAGGTGGATAAAATTTTACACAAATGTGTTTGGTCTACAGGACTTTTGGTCCATATAATTGTAGCTTCGGTCTACAAAACTGTATCTCCCTATATTCGGTATTTTGATGATTTCAGCGACTTTATTTAGCAGAATTGTTTCAAATTTGATAGTTGCTGTTCTTAACGGATACTACACCTTTGACGGAAAATGGGCTATGCAGGTCCAAGTCTTTGTATGGCCCCATATAATAGTACATCCCTCTATTCGGTATTTTGGTGATTTTAGCTACATTATTCATAGGTACTACAGTCTACGACAGAAAATTGTCTATGAGGTATGGGGGTTCCTATAGACCCCATATATCGGTACCTCCCTATATTCGGTATTTAGATTATTTTAGCTACATTATTCACGGGAATTGTTTACAATTTCATAATGAAAGTTCGTGTTGGGTACTACAACCTACGACAGAAAATTGTCTATGCAGGTTCATCTCTTCGTATACCCCTAAATATCGGTATTTTGATGTTTTTGGCTACTATATTTACCGGAATTATGTCAAACTTCGTATTTGAAGTTGGTAATGAGAACTACAGTCTACGACAGAAAATTGTATATGCAGAACCACGTCTTCATATAGCCCCCATAGAGGTACCGTCATACCTCCCGATTTTCGGTATTTGATAATTTTATATAAGTTATTCACCGGAATTGTTTTAAATTTCGTATTTGTACTTTGTAAAGGGTACTACAGCCTGTGATAGAAAATTGTCTTTGCAAGTCCATGTCTTCGTATATATCTTTAAATAAAGGTAACTCCCTATTTTCGCTATTAAGATTTTAGCAGAATTTTAGCGGGTTCTATTTTTATACCCTCCACCTTGAAAGGAGGGTATATTAACTTTGTCGTTCAGTTTGTGATAACCCAAAATCATGATCAGCGTAAAATTCTACGTCGATTTAACGATCTCTCCGTTTATCTGTCTGTTGAAATTACGACACAGCCCGCATTATTTGACGTAGAGTCCACATTAAATTTGACAGAACAAATTGTATTGTGCCTAGGATGATTGGTATTGAAAACGAGATATATCGGTCCACTTTTTGGTATAGCAGTCATATAACGGTATCTGCCGATATTCTGTATTTTGATGATTTTTGCCACAGTATTAAACGGATTTGCCTAAAATTTGGTATTTATAGGTCATAATGGGTTCTATCGCCGGTTGCGGAACATAGTATATATGGATCCACATTTTGGTATAGCTCCCATATAACCGTACCTCCCTATATTCGGGGTTTTGATGATTTTTGCCACATTTTCCCAGTGGAGGAGTGGTGGATATTAAAAGTTCGGCCAGGTCGAACTGATTTACCTATTTTTTTTGTTGTTACCGACATTTGAATTTCCTTTCATTTCGAATAAAACATTTTGCGCTAAATTTTCATTCTTCACAATTTGGCTTCCCCATCCCCTTTGGCCTCCGCTCCATTTTGATTATAGATGTCGACGACCATTGATTTGGGTGTTACAGACGGTCAGTTGCTGTCAGTCAATTAGAAATAGTTGTGATGCTCCATCACTTGAAGCCATGGCTTAATTCACTGCTCGGATTTCTACACATTTTCAAAAACGTTTAGTACAACGACGTGCAGAGGTGCAGCCCTGTCGTAGCATTTGAATCGTACGTCAGACATTTTATAAAGAAAAAACCTGGTGCGTTTAGTCTCCATACATTTAGCCACTCCGCCTGCATATGTATGTGATTATAAAACGGCGGCAGCTGAATTTCTTTTAGATTTCCTTGGCATGTAGAACAGACGTTAGTGGCTTACATTGTGGCTACGTTTTGGTTTTCCGGTTTAACTGTCTCGTTTAAAGACTTTTCGTCGACCGAGAGAGGGAGAGGAAAAAACACATTTTGTTAATTGTAGGTTTTCAAAAGCATTTATATTGCCGTTCAATGGTTGCAGCTTATAGGAATGACTTAAAAAGGATGGGCGTATGCCTTCAAGAGAATTTATGTGACGACATGCTTTAAGGGTGTGATGTCCTTATATTATTGAAACAGCAAAGAAATGCTTCGCTTATTGTGGCTCACTGCTTTGGGGTGTCCTCGCGTAAAAGCGTTGCACACAAATTTTCTGTCGAATTTCAATAATGGTTTGTTTGCTTGCCAGGTTTCTGTCTTTGGTCAGTTTTTTCCTCTTTTTTTTGGTGATGGGCGTCAACCACTTTTCAGTCATTTTAATGAAATATTTGATTTTCATGCTTAACCATCTCATTGGGTATTTAGGCTAACATTAAATGGACTTTTAATATTTCTCTTGCCACAAGGTATTCAAATTGTTGGTAATAATGGTCACAATGTGTTCAATAAACATAGCATCTGATTACTCCCATTCACGCTTGCGCAGGCCGTAAGATGGGACTTAAATTACGCAGCAAGTTGATAATTTTGTAATGATTTGTAACTTAATTCATATGTAAATTCCGATATAATATGTTAAGGAAGATGGGTAGTTTTTACGGCAACAATTCTTCAGCTTTAGGGAGCTAAATTTGAGAAGCTAAAATTTGTAAATAAATATTTATATTCAGATTAAGAATGATACCAAAAAAAATTAATATCGAGTAAAGTGCAAAGAAGAAAATTTTAACAGTCCGCATAATAATGGATCTAAAGATGGATAGATATTTTTCTTAGATTCAACTTAAAACTGAAATCACAAGAAATAAAAAATAAACAGAGGAAGTTTTATCTGTACCTGTGGCTGAGACTTAAATCTGGATCTCTGGGGCTGCTCATAAGCAAAACGATTAATATGTTGAGTAATAGGTTTGATTTGGCCATTACGAAATATTGGTCCTAGACCACTCATGTCCATGTTAAAATGCATTAAAAAGTACTAAAATTGGGTTTGGGTAAAACAATGCAGCTAAGACTTTGAAATGTCGATATTGAGGTCATAGTTGGTGCTCAACGTTGAGATTTGAATGTTTTGGAAATATTTACAAAAAAGTACGAAAAGGTCTAAATGGTATTACAATTGACTAGGATTGGTGAATCAACGAGTTTATGGAAATTCGAAAAATAAGCTTACCAAAAGTAATAAAATGTCCTATAAAGGTTGAGATAAAAAACCGCAACAAAGTCAAACGCCATAAATTATATTTATTTAAAACTTTATTAAATGAAAGCACAATGTGGGAAATAGCATCAAATTTTAGAATAAGTTTAGATTTGTTCGAATTGGTCACCTTTGGCACGAATTATGGTCTTCAAACGGCCAATGAAACCGTCACACGCTGCCCGAATGTTGCTCTGAGGTATTTTGGCCAACTCCCTGCAAATTATTCCAAAATAGTGCAACGAATTGGTATCACCAGATTTTGGTGACCATTGTGGGTTGGAAAAAAAGGCGAGGAACCTCATTTCGTAAACACTCTTGGGTGGCGCGTGCTGAGTGAGATGGTGCTGAGTCCTGTTGGAATGTCCAAGGTCTGGGGCCAAAATGATTGCGTGCCCAAGGCTTTAATACATTCTCCAGAATATTTTCGCGGTAATATTTGACATTTATTCAGATGACACGGTCGATTAATACGAGCGGAGAGCGACTATAGGTTATTACGGCGGCCCACACCATCACCATGGCCGGCGCTTGAGTTCTGGTGGCCAACCGAATGTGCATATTTTCAGGTGACCTCTTATGCAAGTAAGCACGATCATTTTGATTGTTTACAAACTTCTGGACAATGAAAGTTTCTCATTGGAGAAATCCAAATTCGGTTGTTCACCACTTTCGGCCAAACGAAGAAACTCTTAAGCTCTTTTGAAGCTTCTCTCCGTTGCGGTGTAAGTTCTTGCAATTTTTGGAATTTTAATGACTTTACCCCGAGTTCATTTTTCATATATGCCGAATGGAATACTGCGATATGTTCAGCTCACGAGCCATTTTTCGGCCACTGCGACGCCGATTTTGATCAAGTTGCGTCCTTATTATTCGTCCACTTCCTTGAGATCGGGCTACGCTGCCAGTATCACCGTAACGAGCGATGGTACGAGAAACAGATGATATATTCACATTTAAATGCTGGAGTGCTCTAACGATAGTCACTTGTAGTTTTCCAGCCAAATATGAAGAAATTACACTATCACGTTGGAATTCCATCACGAATAACTTTTTCTCTGGAAAATTCTCACCAAAATGTAAATGTTTTGTATGCTTATAAACAATATAATGAGCTGGCACTGGAATAATTTTAACAGCTGTCGGACGAGTGACTTAGAAATGACAGCAGTCTGAAGTTGGTTGCAGTTTTTTCATCTCACCCTGTATATATGGGAACTATATCTAAATCTGAACCGATCTCAATAAAATTTGGCTAAGATATTTCTAATCTGTATTTGATATATTTCCCATAATATCGTTATCATGGAGTGTATATTACGGTTGTGGGGAACAAATATAACAAATCGGATGAACAATATATATGGGAGCTGTAGATATATCTGAACCGATCTTCACCAAATTTGACATAATGGCTTCTGGACTAAATTCAGTCATAAGTGCCGAATTCCATCCCATTTGAGCTTATATTACGCGTTTGGTGCACAATAATAAGCAAATCGGACGAAGTTATATATGGGAGCTATATACAAATCTAACCCGATCTCGATAAAATTTAGCAAAGGTATTTCTGAGCTGTATTTGATATATTTCCCCAAATATTGTTGTTACAGAGTGCATATTACGGCTGCTGAGGACAAAAATAAAAAATTGGATGAACAATATATATGGGAGCTATAGCTATATCTGAACCGATTTTGATCAAATTTGGCATACCTATTTTCAGGCCTAATTTGGTCGTATGTGAAAAATTCCATACTATATTACACGTTTGCTGCACAAAAAGGTAAATCGGACGAAGATATATATGGGAGCTATATCTAAATTGTTACCGATTATCTTCAATTTCAACAGGGTTCGTCCTTAGGCAAACAAATGATTTGTGCAAAATTTCATGCGACAATAAATACGAGCTGTAATTTGGTTACAAAAATACATGGACAGACGGACGGACATGCATAAGTCGACTCAGAATGTGATTCTATGCAGATGCTCAAAAGGAACTATGGGTATAATTCGTTTCCTTTAGCCTGTTGCAAACAAATGCACAAAGACATAATGCCCTGATCACCTTGTGGTGTAGGGTATAAAAAGAGTACTTAAAGAATAGATATGGACATCCAAAATTTGGTATAAAACACTTAAGAAGTATCAAATGTTATTAAATTTACGGAACAATAAGTGTACCAAAAGTACTAAAATAAACTGAATTTGCTACCATGAGAAGTGTGTGAATAATAGGTAAAGTTTGACTTGAGAAACATGCTCAGGAGGTAAGATTGATGTAAAGAGGTGATTTTGGAAACTTGTACTAAATTTTGTAAAATATTGTTTTGTATGAATGGATAAAGGTTCAATGATGAAATTTAGTATAGGAAGAGGTAGTACTGTAACTGCGTACGATAAGTGTACAAAAAGTACTAGGTATTTTTAATATTGCCATATAGTTAAGGAGTAAATCTGGAATTACGAATTTGTTTATTAGGATCACTGTGAATGAGAAGCGTACTAGAAAATGTAAGGAAGGAGCTAGAATTGTGAATATTGGTATACGGAAAGCTTTGAGAACGGTTAAAAATGCGTTAATACCATATACGAAAAGTACTAAATGTTACTAAATTTTTGGTATTAAGATCATTGTGAATGTGGATATTTGAGTTATGGTCGTATTTAACAAATGAAGAGCAAGAGAAGCACCGTCAACTCCGAATGTAAAAACGAATTTGGGGCAGAAAACCTCCACATGCATACATGAAAAAACCAAGTCAATGTTTTTTTTTTTTTTTTTTTTTTTTTTTGAGGATTTTTGTGAAAAGGAATAATTGCGCCATTTTACTTTGAAAATGAGCAAATAGTGATCGTTACATTATCGGGACGAATGGGTATTACATAATTTTCGACTTGACGACTCCAACCAGACATCGGGACATTTTGAACGAATTTCTGTTCACATCAAGTGAAGAGGAGTATATTGTATATATTGCTCAAATAAATTGCCTATTAAAAATCATGTCAAGGTATACATGTGAACAAAGTAGCACTCTTAAAATACCTTTACGCAAAACACTTGATTAATTATTTCACATTATGTGAAAAATTATACCCGGTAGAAAATTATGCCTACGTTTTAGAACCTCCCACATTAACCTTTTTTTTTTGTAAAAACTTGCTTATAATGCAACCGAATTTTGGCTGCTCATCATTACTAATTATCATGCATAATAAAACATTTTTCAAGACAAAAATAACTGAAAAATTAGTTTTATTTGGACATCAAAAAACTTAGACCGACAACCAAATTATTAATTGCATACAATCTAAGGCAATGTACATTACAAAATGTACATAGGCGTTGTGATTGGGCCAAACAAGATGACGACGGACGACGAAAGGAGTTACTACATCATCTTTGAATCCATTCAATCATTCATTGTCTTTACACGTATCACTACAGTATGACATCAGAATGATGCAGTAGTAATCATAAGTTACACATGTTTTTTTTTTCTGTATGTACCTTACCCCCGATATGATGTTCTAGACAGCTGCACAAAAGGGCTAAGACTTATGTCTATTGTTCGAATGGTAGCCGGTTGGCGCCATATCTTTCATTAAATTAATGAATTGAAAGTAGACAAGTCTTTGGGGAATTTGTTTTCATTGTGTCGCTCAATTTTTGTTTTTTTTTTGTCTTTATTGATGCAGGAAAATACATTTTATATAGTCATAATTGTCTCATA
Source organism: Musca domestica (assembly GCF_030504385.1). Lineage (NCBI taxonomy): Eukaryota > Metazoa > Arthropoda > Insecta > Diptera > Muscidae > Musca > Musca domestica. The sequence continues at coordinate 1,044,291 of NW_026712334.1, read as the reverse complement.
TAAAGTGATTTAAAAGTCTAAAAAAATATAAAAAAAAACAAGTAAGAAAGGGTATTGTAGTGCGGGGCCGATCATGTGGTACCCTACAATACTACAATATGTCGGAAGCTCCCTTATGTCCAAATCCGTTTTGGATGATTTCGTTTTTTAAATAATGCCATAGAGCCCTGTCCAGATATTACCCTTAGGCTTTTGGGGACGGGGGACATTTTCTCAATATTTACGCAATCTGTCCTGTTGTTAGGTATTCAAAACAATTACACGCGAAAGTTGTGGTCCATTTTACAGCTAAATATAATCCAATGGTCATCAAAAATGCCATACCTCTTCCCTTCTTGAAAATCGTATTCAATAAATAATATGACAAATATTGAAAAAAAAAATGGAACAAAAGATATTCACCTTTTACTGGTATATCTTTCCACGTTTTTCTTAGATTTTTTGTGAAAATCGGCTCAGCGGTTCTTGATTTATAAGCAGAATAAATAAGATGAATATTTTATATATACATTGTACCTATTTTCCTATATATCTGATTTCTCGGCTTTTAGCATCACTGTAATGGTCAGAAGTGATATTTTAATGTATTTGTGATTTGACTGGGATTAAAAATATTCGCGGTTTAGTGGAAATTTTTTTATTTTCTTACATAAGAATTAGAGTCTATTTTACCCGCTAATTATTGTCCGATGGCCACCCGAATTGGTAGGTTTCTGCCGAGCCCTAAACTCTTACTCCATGTAAATTTTCGTGTCGATATGTTAATAATTGTGACCTATAAAACAACTGCAAAATCAGGAAAATTTTCTGTTTTTGGTCCATTTCAACCCCTAAATATAGGGTTCTATTCTGACCCCAACCCCACCACCTATTTCGTAGATTTTACCTTTTTCTGGCAAGAGACTTTTTCGAATTGATGAGAACTGCTAAAATCAGTTCAGCGGTTCTTGACATATAAGCAGAATTAAAAATATTCGCGGTTTATGGAAAATTTTCGTATAATATGGTTTGATATGAATAGATAAATTGCTATGTTGAAATTTAGAGTAAAAAGAGGTAGTGCAGAAAATGTGTATGATAAGTATACGAAAAGTACTAGGTATTTTCAATGTTGCCATATAGTTTAGGAGTAAATCTGGAACTACACATTTTTGTATTAGGATCACTGTGAATAAGAAGCGTACTAGAAAATGTACGGAAAGAGCTAGGATTGTGAATATTGATATACAGAAAGCTTTTACATAATAGAACGGTTTAAAATGCGTACAATAACATATACGAAAAGTACTAAATGTATATTATACATATTTTGCTATATATCCGATATCATGGCTGTCAGATGGCGGAATTAAAAATATTCGCGGTTTAGGGGGAATCTTCTACATAAAAATTACGATTTCTTTTACCTGCTAAATATTATCCGATGACCTTCCAAATTAATAGGTTTCTACCCAGCCCTAAACTCTAACTTCAAGCAAAATTGGGCGTCGATGAACTTATAATTGTGGCCTGTAGAGCAAGAGCAAAACCAGGATTTTGTTTCTGTTTCATTTAAACCTAAATATTATGCGATCATCTCCAAAAACAATAAGCTTCTTTTCTGACCCTATCCGCACCTCCATTTTCAATTTCGCAAGGATCGGGCCATAATTGCGACCTACAGCGTGACGGACATACATAGCTAGATCGATTTAGTTCGGCGAGATAGGAAGATCCATATAAAGCTTCCTATGTCAGTGACCAATATTTAGAGGTGTTACATGATTTTTGGATCAATCAAACTTATAATACCCCCAACACATAGGGTATAAAAATAAAAACGCCAAATATCAGGTGTAACAGTTATATGGGACCTTACGAAATCGTGGGCATTTACAGCCAATTATCTGCCAAAGAAGTGGTGCCTATTAGTGCTACACGAACCCGTGAATTTGTATGGCAATTTTCTACATATACACTGCGGTGTGATTAAAATCGTAAGAATATCGAATGTAGGGATGCACTGTTATATGGAAGCTATATGAACATTTTGACCCATGTATACAATATTCTGTCGCAGAAGGTAGCACCTATTACAAACTCCATACATCAAATTATACCAAAATTCCGATGACACCAATCAACAAAATACCGAATATATGGACGTGGACCTCTACATCAATTTTTTTTACTAGAGATGGTAGTGGGTATATCGAACTACAAATACAAAATTTGAGATAATTTTTTTAACAAAATTTAGCTGAATTCACGAAAATACCGTCTATTGGGAGGAACCGTTAGATTGGGGCTATAGAAAGGCGTGGATCTGTCCAAGGAACTTTCTCTCACACCCATTAAACTGTGACAAAAATCATCAAAATACCGAATATGTATCGGTACAGTTATAGGGGGGCTGTACCAAACCGTGAACTCATAAAGACAGTTCTTTTCAAACCTTAAATCTGTCGGTACAGATATATGGACCCTATACTAAAACATGGACCTGTACAACCCATTTTCAATACCAAAAGTCCTGGAGACCTAAAACGCATCTGATTAAAATTGGTTTTAAGACCTAAATCGACATAGAATTTTATACTAATCAAGAATATATAAACGTTGTGGGCTCTAAAATGTAAATTTTTGAGGTGTTACAAATGGAATGACAAACTTTAAATACCCCTCATATACCCTATACTCTCTTTTCTACAATCACACTAAGAGTTCGGGTTTTGAAACACTATGGGCTTACAATTACTTGAAAATGTGCATTTAATAGATCCTACAATACGTTTTCCATTGAATCTTCCTCCTCTTCGCTTTTTACACTCTATAAGGACATAATATCACCCCAGATGTGTAAGGTTATCATAGTTTATATTTGACATACATAACTTAAAAATATTTTCAAATCTTGAAGATGAAAAAAAAAAACGGATTTGCTCTCACAACCTGTGACCATGGAAGTAGTATTGAACCAGACAAGCGACAACCAACCAATTCAAGCCGACAAAAAAACATATTTCCTTCTGTCCAAGTGTGGCAAAGTAATATTTCTTTGGAAATTGTGTCCGCAAATTGCCAAAGGCGACACGTTCGTCCGCTGTTATATCTCTCGCTGTTGTCGTTGTTCTTCATGGTTTATTTGCCAAAAGTACGAAACGAAAAGAAAAATCCGCTAAGGAGTATGCAAGCCAAATAATGTTGATCTTGTTAGTGTTACCTAGACAGAGAAGTGGCGGACAGAACACCTGACTGCCACAATGCTGAAAAAGGAAAAAAACATACAGACGGGGTAAAATCCAGTATTGCTACAATTGCATTGGACATTACTGGCGGTTGTCCAGGTTTCTTTTTTTTTTCATTGTCCGATGCAGTTTTCATAATTTTTTCGTAACTCAGTCTGGTGCCCGTCACAATGCATTTTACAAACACGTTGAAATGCTAAATTCAGTCGCGTATTATCGAAAACCGTAATAATTTTAAGGCATATCAGATATTGAATGAAATTATGTTCAAGTAGTTGTTGTTACTGTTGTTGTAGAATAAAATGTTACTTATGACAGGCGGCAATTGTATGATTTGTGACAACCGGACGTTTTCGATAATATTCGTATTAAATTGTCTTCTATATAAACAAAGATGTCCTTTGTAGCATGAAATAAAACAAAATTGATTTAGAAAGAAAACAAATAAAGGCATTATGTTCGGCCAGGTCGAACTTGTAATTCCCTTCACCATTAGATAAAGAAACAAGTAAAAAAGCAGTAAGTTTGGCCGGGCCGAACTTTGAATACCCTCCACCATTTAGAACGAATTTGAAAAATTTCGAAAAAGATAACATTCGCCAAAAATTCTGTTAACATTTTAAAAATACCGAATATAGCCGTTATATTAGGGCCTGTACGACGTGTACCTACATAGACGTTATTTGTCACAAGCCACTACCATATTCAAATTCGAAACTTGAAATAAATGGTGAATAATGTAGCCAAAATCATCAAAAGGGCCAAATATAAGGAGGTACTGATATATGGGGCCCATACGAAGACCTTTACCTGCATAGCCAATTTTCTGTCACAGACTTTAGTTCCCATTACGAACTCTAAATACGTAATTTGAAACTACTACGGTGAATAATGACGCTAAAATCATCAAAATACCGAATATTTGCAGGTACCTTTATAGGGGGGCTATACGAAGACGAGGACTTGCACAGACAATTTTCTGTCTCAGGCTGTAGTATCCACTTCGAACTACAATTGCCAAATTTTACACAATTCCGGTGAATAATTTCGCTAAAATCATCAAAATACCGAATATCGGGAGGTACTGTTATATGGGGGCTATATGAAAACGTGAACCTACATGGCCCATTTACGAACTTAACCTGCCTACTGGCAAAATAAATATGTGTGCAAAATTTTAGACTCCTATCTCAATTCGTTCGAAAGATAGAGTGATTACAGCAGAGAGACTGACACACAGACGGACATGGCTAAATTGTCTTAGAATTTTACGCTGATCAAGAATATATATACTTTGTTGGGTCTAAGATCATTATTTCGATGAGTTACAAACGGAATGACAAAATGAATATACCCTCCATAGTATGGTGGAGGGTATAAAAAAAATATACAAAAGAATCTGGATTCAAACGCGATTTGGGTGGCCATTGTGCGCGGAAAATGAAACGAGGAACCTCATTTGGTAACCATTCTTGGGTGGCGCGAGATGAGTACGAAGGTGAGTACGAATCCTGTTGGAATGCCCAAGGTCTGCGGCATGCCCAAAGCTTTAATACACCCTCCAGAATATTTTCGCGACAATGTTCGGCATTTATTCTTATGCCACGGTTGATTAATACGTGCGGAGAGCGACCATCGGCTGCTATGGCGGCCGGCACCTGAGTTCTGGTGGCCAACCGAAGGTCCACGTTTTCAGTTGACCTCTTTGGCATTTAAACACGATAATTTTGTTTGTTTACAAACTGCTGCACAACGAATGTTTTTGCATCGGAAAAAACCAAATTTAGCTCTTTTGAGTCTATTTTCTTTCTGTTGCCGTGTAAGGTCATGCACTTTTTGGAATTTTAATGGCTTTACCCCGAGCTCATTTTTCAATATTTGCCAAATGGAATGTTGCGATATGTTCAGCTCACGAGCCATTTTTCGGCCACTGCGACGGGGGTTTCGATCGAGTCGCTTCTTTACATTTCGAACCACTTCTGCTGATGTTGCTGTATTCTTCCGTCCACTTCCTTGACGTCGGGCTACGTTTCCAGTATCACGGTAACGAGCGATGGTACCCGACACAAAAGATTTATCCACATGTAAGTGTTGGAGTGCTCTAACGATAGCCAATTGTTGTTTTCCACCTAAATATAAAGAAATCACACAATCACGCTTGAACGAATAACTTTTTTTCTGGAAAATTCTCACCAAAATGCTTTTGTACGCTTGTATAATGAGCTGTCACTGGAATAATTTCAACATCTGTCGGACGAGTGGCTTAGAAATGACAGCAGTCTGAAATTGGTTGCAGTTTTTTCATCTCACCCTATATATAGATATGTGCATACAAAAACTAAATTTTTCGGAGGTACCACCGATTCTGATGATATATATCCCGTTCCAAGTGGAAAAACTTATATAGCCTATGTTACTTTCAGGGAAATTTTCAGGAAAATCTGTTTAGCGGATTTTGAGTCTATAAATTACAAACAATCCAACGTACATTTTCCTCTTTAATAGAAGTAGAAGAAGATGGTAATCTGTTGCGAATCTTAAATACCAAACTTTACATAATTTCGTGGGTAAATGTGACTAGAATTATCAAAATACCAAATATCGGTCTACATATCAAATACCGAACTTTTGTATGATAACCATTGTCCAATATGGACAATGTTTTGACGCCGATTGTAGAACACATTATAAAGCACAAACACAAAATTTTACACGAATCTATTAGAAAATGTGACGTAAATTGTCAAAATACCGTATATCCGAAGGTACCTATTTAGTTGCGCCATAAGAAAACGTGAACCGCAATATTCAATGTTCTGCTACAGGAGCTAGAACCCATAACGAAGTACAAATTCCAATTTTTAGACAAATCCATGGAGAAATGTGGGTAAATTTATCAAATTAGCGAATATCGAGAGGAACTGTTATATGGGCGCTATTACACCACACTGTTATATGGGCGCTATAAACCAATTACAAGCAACAAATACCATTTATTGGACAATTCTGGGGAAAAATGTGGCAAAAATCATAAAAATACCGAATAACAGGATGTAAACTTATATGGCGGCTAAAGAAAACGTGGTTCTATATATACAATGTTCCACTGGAGCTAGAACCCTTGACGAAAAATAAATACCAACTTTTATACAAATTGGTAGAAAATGTGGCTAAAGCCATCAAAATACCGAATATCCTTTATATATACAGGGTTGCCCATATTCGACGGACCCATCTGCCAACGCCATAACTTTTGACAGAGATGTCACATTGCTTAATGACATACCGCGTTTGAAGCGTCAGCCCAAGCAGATTTTTACCATGAACCAATACACGCCACGCGAGTGCTCTGAAATTTACATTCAACAGAAGAAATCAATTGTGAAAACTCAACGTGCTTTTAAAACATTAAAAATGTGAGACGTGCGCCTTCTAAGAACACCATTAAGCGTTTATACGAAAAATGTTCGACTGGTAAGGCTCTTTCTAATCCGAAGAGGCCATATAAAAGTCGACCAAGGCGATCGGCCGAGAATATCGCTGCCGTACGAGCCAGTGTTGAGAGGTCCCCAAGAACATCCCAAAAACGCCGTTCTCAGCAGTTGGGTATGCCTCGATCCACTCTACAACGGATTATTCGCATTGATTTGCATTTGTTCCCGTACAAAAATTTAATTGACGCAAAGAATGTTGCCTGCGGACAAGCCTCGTCGATTGGAATGGGCCTAAAGAGTGATGGGTCCATCGAATATTGACAACCCTGTATATATATACCGTTATGTGGGGGCTATTCAAAAACGTGGACCGATGCATCGTATTTTCAATACTAACCATCCTAGGCACAATACAAACAACTGTGCCAAATTTTTATGGTATACGTCAAATTATGTGAGAGAGAAAGAGAGAAGGACATCGTTATATCGACTTAGAATTTTATGCTGATCAAATTAAAGTTCGAAGGTATAATAACACATATTATATTAAGCAGCTCATCGGTGGAAAGCTGAAAGAATTCGTCACCTCATAAGAATGCTATGGTGTGACGAATTTTTCAATATTTTTACGATTTCTTTGTTATATCTAATTCAAATTCCACTCTTAAATGCTGTGATTTTCATAACACTTTTTTTTTTGTTTGTTTATAAATACAAAAACATTCAACGCCTATGCTGAGTGTACAAAAATCGCATTTTTATAGACAAAATATATACAAATGAAATGATACAAAAAAAAAAAGAAAACGCGTAAAACAAAAGAGATCGATCGTTAAAAATGATTATCAACGCAAGAAAAAGTAATTGTTGTGCTATGTTGTTGGCTGCTACAACCGGTGTGACTGTGGCGGCGGCAGCAATGCGGCAACATTAAGTGCGAATGATACAGAACAGATGGCCCTCAAAAAACATTGAAATACGTGTATGCCAGGAATGCAAACACATGTACTAATGGCGCACACACAAAAAGCTCAGGACAAGTTGAAATTGTGATCGTCGCACTTATCATATATATACAAGAAGAATAAGAAGAAGATTTGTGTAACAGATGGGGTCGTTTTCAATAAAAATTAAATCTGTGTGAAAAATAAAACGAACAGAAAAGACAAAAATCGTACTATTGTGTTTTGTGCTGATGGCTTGTCGTCTGGTCTTAACTCCTTAACACTTTCCGTGAGTAATATGCACTAATTTGGAAAATGCGGAACTAAACTGTACTATTCTCAAAACTTTTCGCATTCTAGCTTTTTTCATCCTAATAAAATTGCAATATTATGATTTGAAAATTTTTGGAACTTTGAATAAACTATAATATTTTGTCCATATAATTATAATAATAATTTTATTATACCCTCCACCATACTATGGAGAATTGAAATAGAAAGCTAAAATTTTGCACACATGTTTATTTTGCCAGTAGGCAGTTTTCATATAGCCCCCATATAACGGTACCTCCCGATATTCGGTATTTTTATAATTTTAGCAACATTATTCACCGGAAATGTTTCATATTTGGCATTTCAAGTTCGAAATGGATACTACAGCATGAGACAGAAAATTGTCTGTGCAGGTCCACGTCTTCGTATAACCCCCATACAAAGGTACCTCCCGATATTCGGTATTTTGATGATTTTAGCGACATTATATAACCCCATATAACGGTACCTCCCAATATCCGATACTTTGATGATCTTAGCGTTATTATTCACAGGAATTGTTTCAAATTTCGTATTTAGAGTTCGTGATGGGAACTACAGTCTGTGACAGAAAATTGTCTATGCAGGTCCAGGTCTTCGTATTGGCCCCATATACCAGTACCTCCTTATATTCGGTATGTTGACGAGTTTAGGTACAATGCCCACTGAAATTGTTTGGGATGTCGTATTTAAAGTTCGAATTGGATGCTACAGCCTGTGGCAGAAAATTGTCTATGCAGGTCCAGGTCTTCGCACAGCTCCGATATAACTGTACCTCCCTATATACGATATTTTGATGGTTTTAGCTACATTATTCACCGTTTAATATGGTAATGACTTTTGACAAACAATGCGAGATCCCCTATGAGAGGTCCCCAAGAACAACCCAAAAACGCCGTTCTCAGCAGTTGGGCATGGCTCGGTCCACTTTACAAGGGATTATTCGCATTGATTTGCATTTGTTTCTGTACAAAATTCAATTGACGCAAAGAATGTTGCCTGCGGACAAGCCTCGTCGATTGGAATGGGCCCAAAGGTCCGTCGAATATGGGCAACCCTGTATTACGATGTAAAAGGTTTAGACCAAATCGGATACTCCCTTCAAGGGTTATCGTGCTCACTCGCTAGCCATACATACTGACGGACACCCCACGTCGACTCCAAATGCACTGAAACGTATTTAGTCCTAGGGGACTATAACCGTTATTTCTATGAGGTCTTGGCAGTGTCAAATAATATATACCCTCTGTAGCCATTATGCTGAGGATATAGAAACGAACATTTCACGACCCATTCCATATCACATAGGTAATCGAAAGAAGTACACAAGTATTTCATGTACCTATATACTCTTGTGTTTTGAAAAACAAAAAAAAAACATTCAGCCTTACTCCAACAATCATTGTGCGGCACTTAATGTCCGGAAAGAGCGAAAAAAGAACGATGTTTAAAAACGAACACAGCAGGTTGTCTCCTCTCACGGTAACAAGAGTTTGCCGATCAAAGAGGCAAAAGACGACAAACCAAAGAACGGGGTTGCTGGGTGTGGGGTGCGCGTGTTAGGAAGTGTGATAGAATAGAATCTGTTCAGCGGCATTAACATCACCAAAAACAACATTCACATGGTCACTTGTGAAAAATTTTCCTATTTTTAGAAATGAACAACAACAAAAAATGGAAAAACATCGATGTGATCAAATTGAAATTTTCCAGAAAGGACAAAGTGAAAAATTCGTGTGATATTCTATTATAATGTATGTACAAGCGTATAACATAAACTCCGATCATGCAACGTTTGTGGTGTGAAAGATTTAAGCGTGGATAGTTGTTTTTTTTTTTTTCGTCTTTTTTCAATATGAAACTCTAAGCAATAACAAGTTATGACTTTATTGCAACAATCAGCTGCAAGACCACAATTTTTTGCGGTCGTCCTCTTCATGTTTGCAACCCGTCTGAGAATAATTCCCTGAAATACAAGTGTGAACGCATTGCAACTGTGAAGTTATTGATGATGATCAACATAATGTTTGGTAACCTTTAAACCTTGAAAATGATCATAATGCGTTCTGTAGAAACAAAATACGGATATTAAAGCAATTTGTCAAATGTGTCAAAAATCGACCAAGATATTGAATTTTCCATAAAGATTTTTTCGCAGCGATACGATGATGACGACGGTGTGTCCATGCGAAACACGCAGTGTAAACAGTGTTTTTAAAAGAGAAGATATTGGAGATTTATGAGGGTTTGTACAAAATATTGTTGATATTGGGAGCATATAATGGGTGAGATAAAAAAACTGCAACAAAGTCAAAAGCCATAATTTTTATATATTTTTTAAATTTTATTGAATGAAAGCAAAAAATGTCGTAAATAGCAACAAATTTTAGAATATGTTTAGATTTGTTCGAGTTGGTCACTTAATTAAACCGAATGTTGGTGGCCATTGTGCGCGGGAAATGAAGCGGGGAACCTCATCTTGTAACTATTCTTGGATGGCGCATGCTGAGTGCGATGGTGCTGAGTCCTATTGGAATGTCCAAGGTCTGCGGCCAAAATGTTTGCGTGCCCAAGAATTTAATACACCCTCCACAATTTTTAGCGACAATATTCGGAGCACGACTATCCTCATCATCGCCGGCGCTTGAGTTCTGGTGACCAACCGAAGGAGCACATTTTCAGCTGACCTCTTTGGCAAGTAAACAAGATCATCATTCATTTGTTTACAAACTGCTGGACCACGAAGGTTTTCTTATCGGAGAGACCCAAATTCGGCAGTTCAACCCATTTCGGCCAAGCGAGGCTACTCCCTGGCTCTTCTGAGTCTATGTTGCGGTGTAATTCCTGCACTTTTTGGAATTCCAATGGCTTTAACCCGAGCTCATTTTTCAATATTTGCCAAATGGAATATTGCGATATGTTCAGCTTACGAGCAATTTTTCGACCACTGCTACGCGGGTTTCGATCAAGTCGCTTCTTTACTTTTCGAACCATTTCTGCTGATGTTGCTGTTTTCTTTCGTTCACTTCCTTGACGTCGGGCTACGCAACCAGTACCACGGTTACGAGCGATGGTACGAGACACAAAATATTTATTCACATTGAAATGCTGGAGTGCTCTAACGGTAACCACTTGTGGTTTTCCAGCCAAATATAAGAAAATCACACTATCACGCTTGAATTCCATCACGATTATTTTTTTTCTGGAAAATTCTCACCGAAATGCTTCTGTACGATTGTAAACAATAAAAAGAGCTGTCACTGGAATAATTTTAACAGCTTTCGGACAAGTGGTTTAGAAATGACAGCAGTCTGTACTTGGTTACATTTTTTTCATCTCTTCATGTATTTCGCATGTTAGGCGCGATGAAAAAAATATTAAGATCAACGAAATTTTCAAAAATTGGATGATCCCTTTTTGTTCTATAAGGTAAATTTTTTTTCTGTGAAATTGTTACCTTTGGGGGAGGAGGTATCAAAAGATATGCACCTGTGCTGCCCATCTCCGAACTTACTCTAAGTTTAATATTAATATTACCATATACCAAGTTTTTAACAAATCAGATACTCCCTTCGAGAGCTATCGTGGTTGGTGCAGCCAGGCAGGCAGATAGAGGCTCAGGCCCAAAATGTCCTGAAACGGATTTCGATGAGGCAAGTTTTGACGGTATCATGTGATATGTACCCACTGTAATCACATGGCTGAAGTTATAAAAATCGAAGCTTTCTCAAAATTTGTCCATATATTTATATTATTGTTAATTAAGCATAATATAGAGGTTTCGCTAGGAGTCATTTTTAAAGAAGAAAACAAATGTTTTTGTTATGAAAACACTGTATCTACAAACAGCAAAACACACATATACTCCTGCGCACAGTTGGCGGATCAGTTAAAAAGTTTCGCTGTTCTTTTCCTGTTGTCTGTATTTCGATAAAAGTGTTAAGAAGGAAATATACTACGTGCGCAAAGGAGGAAAAATAAATGCGGGACAGATATTAAAATATCCCCAGGTATGGTAAAGCTAAAAAAACAACGACAAAATAAAATAAGCGCGCTTAGGCCTAAACAACACAGCGGATATTGAAAATGCAACGAAAAAAAAATGGAAACAGCTTGCCACTTATAAGCGGTATCGTACAGAGAGCAAGGAAGACGAAGAAAAACAACAAGAAGGAGTTAATGGTGTTGGCGGCAGTGGCAACATCAACAAACCAGAACAACGACAACAATAAAAATAAGCGACAGCATCAACAGCAGCTGGTAAATGGCCTTTATAGGAACAGATTTAACTGTGTGGCGATTTTCATTGGCTGTTTTGATAGTTTTGTTAGGTTGGCGGCGGCATTTTTGAATTTAGCTTCGTCTTTTTGTTCATCTTTTTTTTTCTTCCCCCATGTAGTTGTAGTTAAGTGTGTTGAGCTTTTTTTCTCCAATTTTTTGATCCACACACAGCCCCGATATTGATTTTTGATTCCATTCTGTTGTGCCACAATCGATTCTGATCAATGAAACAGCACTCTGGGGGAGATACATATAGACAAAGGCAACATTAACATCTCCAACATAATCATCCATAACATCATCTTTATTATCGTCAACATTTGGCTTTTGATGTCCTCACCAAGAGATGGTCCAGCAAAAATTGGCAAGAACAACAACAACTGATATCGTCGTCATCCTAAGCCATCGTGTGACTTTTTTGATGAGTTTCTTCTTGTTGTTGTTGCTACGGTGTCTTACCTGTTGGTGTCACGTTCATACACACAATATGATTGGTTGTGATGATCAACAGGGTATTGTTTTTTTATAATCATCCATCCATCCATACAGCCACCAGGAGAAATCATCTTTTCCATCATATACTTATGACAATGTCTCTGGAAACGAGTTTCCTTTGACGTAATAGCGATTCGAATCATACATTATGAGCAGGACATAAACCAAGCCGAATGACCAAAAACCCAGCAAATTATACTCATGAAATCGTAACAGAAATACAATTTTAACCTGGTCTACAATGTTGCATGTGATAAAATGTATGAAATTCCATTAACGAAATGTGATTTTTTGCCCATTTTTTGGTTAAGTTAAGAGCATAATAATAATTAAAGTTTATAACTTTTGGAAGTTTATTTGTGTTGAAGTGGTGGCGGTGAGTGTGAAATAGAATTCAGATTAAACTAAGAATTTTGACTTTATTAGTTTTAATTTTTATTTCGTTGGAGTTATTTGATGTAATTAAATTCAGTGGTTTAGGCCGCTCTCCAAATCTAGTGGCGATATTTACTGAAAGTCCGAACAGTTAGAACCAGATATGTTGCTATATGTAAACGCTCAAACACTTTAGGCCGTTGGAAGAGAACCTCGGCTTACTGACAATTGTACAGGGTGAGATGTAATAACTGCAGCCAAATTCAGACTGCTGTCATTTTTTCCAGTGTTTACAAGCGTACAAAAGCATTTTGGTGAGAATTTTCAGAAAAAAAGTTATTCAAACGTGATAGTGTGTTTTTTTTATACCATGATACTGGGAGCGTAACCCGACGTCAAGGAAGTGGACGGCAGAAAACAGCAAAATCAGCAGAAATGGTTCGAAAAGTAAAGAAGCGACCATATCGCAACATGTCGCAACTGTGATCTGCTGAATTTGGTTTTCTCCGATGAGAAAACATTCGTTGTCCAGCAGTTTGTATACAAACAAAATGATCGGGCTTACTTGCCAAAGGGTCAGATGAAAATGTGCACCTTCCGTTGGCCACCAGAACTCAGGCGCCAGCCAAGGTGATGGTGTGGGCCGCCATAACAGCCGATGGTCGCTCCACCATTTGGAACGAATTAGGACATTTTCAATAATATAAAATCCATAGAAAATTGTGTTCAAATCTTAAAAACACCGAATAACGGAAGGTGTCGATATATGGGGATATACCATATTGTGGACCTATATAGACAATTCTATTTCAGGGGGTAAAGTACTTACTAGGAACTCCTTGAGTGGAATTTCAGACAATTCAATTGAAAATGTGGCTAAAATCATCAAAATACCGAAAATCAGGGGTACCGTTATATGGGAGTTATACGATATCGTGGACCGATATAGCCATCTTCGAACTTGACCTGCCTGCAGACAAAAGACAGACCTGTGCAAAGTTATAGCTTCCTGTCTTTATTCGTTTTGACTGTATCGTAATTACAACAGACGGACAGACGGGCGGTCCGTTCGCGCTACATCGTCTTAGAATATTACGCTGATCAAGAACTTTGTTATATCTAAAATGATTATATGGTAGAGGGTATAAAAATATAGAGGTATGGAACGTTTTGACGTTCGAGTTTCGAGCTGATATATCCCATATTTATTCTGGATAAATATTATAGGAAAACAAGTAAGCAAAGGCTATGGTCGTGCGGAGCCGACCATGTGATACCCAACATCACTACAATATGTTCGAAGTCCCCTTATATTCAAATCCATTTTGGAAGATTTCGTTTTTGAAATAATGTCAAAGAGCCCCGCCCAGAGTTTACCCTTAGTTTTTTGGCCCGGAGAATTTGGCACAAGTTGTGAAAGTTGTGGCCCATTGTACAGCTAAATGTACTCCAATGGTCATCCAAAATGCTAGACTTCTTCCCTGTCCTTAACTCTCTGCCGATGCGAAATTCCGTGTCGATTAGTTTTATTTGTGGCCTATAGAGCGACTACAATATTAGAAAAAATAAATTAATTATTTTAGTCCATTTACACCTTTAAATGTACATTTTAAGAACAATAGGCTTTAATACTGACCCTAACCCTACCCCCATGCCAAATTTCGTGAGTATCGGACGATAATTGCGACTTGCATATAATACCCTCGAAACGTAGTGTTGAAGGGTGTAAACATTTAGAAAATTTACAATTCAACATTGTAACTCAAATTGAAAAAAATCGCATGCGATAAAAAATATGACAAGAATTGAAAAAAATGGAACAAAAAATATTCAATTTTTTACTGGTATATTTTTCCGCGATTTCCTTGATTTTCTGCTTTTCTGGCAAAAGACCATTCCGAATTGATGGGAATTGTGGAAATCGGCCCAGCGGTTCTGGATTTATAAGCAGAATAAATAAGATACCTATTTTATTATAATATCGATTACGTTTGCCGTACATTTCAACACATTCAGTAAAAAAAGTTGGGGCGAACTGTTTCGAAAATTGGATCTAACTTAAAACCATTTGCACCGATGATTGCTACATTTTACGATTTCCAAATAACCTCCGAAATACCCAAAATCGCCCTGAACTGTCATATAGGGCTTATGTCAAATACAAGGAGAGTTTAGTTTCACCCGGTAGGATTTTTGCTCTTCCCTTCTTAATCAGTTCTATTAAAATCTTTAAATTCTAATACTATGTCAAAATCTAAAAAAATGCTTCGTTTTTGTCCATTCAGTTGAAATATGCGCATAGGACCTTCAAAATACCCATAATTGGGCGCCACCAAAAGGGGGGCTACCTTAAACATTTTTGCAATGATATTTCCTAATCATTGAGAAATCAAATTCAAATTCCAATAATCAGGGGTTGCCAAGGTGACCAAGATTATGTGGACATCAACAGAATACGGAATGGCAAATTTAATGTACTCTCTATTTTATGGCGGAGGGTATAGAAATCTTGCAGAACGAAATGAAACCTTGAAAATATGGAATATCAAAATGTAGCGTAGTACCCACATCGGTCCCAATATGTGAACCGATATTGGATAGTGACTTTGTGCACAGAAGACTAAAGGTGTGGATACATAAGCAGCTGGAAGTCTTCGCATGGCATATTTTATGACATATCATAAAGGAATGCCAGAGCCGCACTCAAATTCTGCCATCTTTCGCCCTTATAATTGAACATTTATATGCCTAACCAAGATACCAAGCTGCTTATGTTAAGGAGCTTTAAAGTGTAAAAGTGTAAAGTAAGCAAAGGCTATAGTCGTGCGGGACCGACCATGTGATACCCTACAACACTACAATATCTTAGAAGCCCCCTTATATCCAGGTCGATTTTGGAAGATTTCGCTTTTGAAATTATGTCACGAGACCTTGACCCGGGACATTTGCCCAATATTTAAACACTCCGTCAAGCTGTTAGTTGTTGTGGTCCATTTTCCATCCAAAATGCTAGAATCCTTCCCTGTCATTAACTCTCTTTTCAGGCCTGTCGATTGGCTTCAATTGTGTGACCAGGAATTTTTTTCTGTTTTTAGTTCATTTGAGCCCCTAAATATTTTGCGATCATCTCCAAAAGCCCCTCTACATCTCTAAATTAAAACTCATCTATATGATTTGCTTGTCACGATATTTGGCTATATTCGCCAACGAAATCAGCATGAGAAAGCCAGAAGATCGCCTTTCGTGTATTTCGGATATCATTTGTATGTAATTCTGGTATTTTCTCACAGAAAAGTATTGGTCCATTCTATTCGCTGTCCTAAACTCTAACTTCATGTGAGATTTCGTGTCCTTTGGTTTCTATTTGTGACCTTTATAATGGCTGCAAAATCAGGAACATTTTGAGTTCTTGGTCCATTTCAACCCCCAAATATATTGCGGACATCTTTAAAACCAGTAGGCCCTTCTGAGCCTTACCCTACCCTTGTAAAATTTTCGTGAGGATCGGATAATAATTGTAATTTGTACATAAACCCCAACCTGTGTTGTAAGGTGAAAAAATATTACAAAATGTACACTTCAATATTATAAGTCAAATTGAAAAAATTGCATGCGATAAAAAATATGAAAAAATAAAAAAAAATGTCACAAAATACTACAAAACCTATATTTACATCATTATTGACATCTTTTTGTGCGATTTTTTTAGATATTATATTATTTATGCCAATAGGGCATTCTAAATTGACAACATTTATCAAAGTCGGTCCAGCCATTCTGGAGATATAAGCATTCTAGCTAACATCCCCTTCCTTTGTATATATACATTGTAGATATTTCGCTATATATATCCGGTATATTTAGTATCGGCATCGACGTAATGGTCAGAACTGACCCGTTCGTCTATTTGTGATTTCGTCAGGACTAAAAATATTCGCGGTTTAATGAAAAATTTTACTTTTAGTTAACAAATGTCATGGTCTTTTTCACCCACTAAGCATTACCCGATGACCATCAAAGTTGGAAGGCTTCTGCCCAGCCCTAAGCTCTAGCCCCATGCTAACTTCCACTTTGATTGGTCTATAATTGTGACCTATAGAGCAACTGCAAAATCAGGAAATTTTTCAGTTTTTGGTCCATTTCAACCCCTAAATATTATGCAATCATCTACAAAAGAAATAGGGTTCTATTCTGACCCTAGCCCCACCTCCAATCGAAATTTCGTGAAGATCGGACCATAATTGCGACCTGTAGAGTGATTACAAATTAACATGTACAGACGGACAGACGGACGGACGGACGGACATACATAGCTAGATCGACTCAGCTCGGCGAGCTAGGAAGATCCATACATACATTCCTATGTGGGAAACCAATATTTCGAGGTGTTACATAATTTTTGGCCCAATGAAACTTATAATACCCCCAACACATAGTGTTGTAGGGTATAAAAATATTTATTTAAAAGTTAAAAGTTAATTGTTTCTATCCGTAAATATTTCCGACTTTCCATGTTTAGATCAGTTTTGTAAGAAATCAAATTTTATTCTTCGTCTTTCACTTCAAACTTTTCATTTTCATTTAAGTTGCAACAAAATAGCTAGTAATTTCAAGACCAAAGATCAACGAAATATGAGAGTCAATTGTCTACCTCAGAAGCTATTTGTTTTGCCATTTTGAAACCAAAGACAAATTAAATTTCCCATAACCCATGTTCCCCGCCAGCTAAAACCCCTATGGTCAGATGATTATTCTTTCGTTGCCGACTAAATTAAAAAAAAACGACGAAACGAAAAAAGAATATTCTAAAATATTGAAAAGCATTCTGCCACGGGTGGACAGGCGTATACAAGAATGGACAAAGTGACTGCCTGCCAAACTCAATGGCATGGGTGTAATCCATAATGCATACTTCATCGGTTGCACTACGTTTTTGCACTTCCACGAAGGAGAAGATGAAGGCCTAAAAGCAAATACAAAATTGATGACAAGGGTCAATACTTAGGGGTCAATCCTAAGAGCGTCATGTGTGCAACTGTAGAGCCTCACTCACAACCACACCAACCAAGGCAAGGCAAGGCACATTTGCCAGAATCTTTTGCCCATGCTGCTTTCAACAGATGCTAAAATATGAAATGTAGCCACACAGCCATTGTCCATTCTAAACGGATACTTTTCTCCAGTTTTGTTCCTTTTTTTTGGTCATTTGATGTAGATGAAGAAGCATAAAAATTGATACTAACCGCTAGCCATATTGAAACAATGTTCTATTAGATTTTGCGGTTTAGCTGGAGTCATTAACTTCACGCAAATCTAATTCTGAAACTCTATGAAGAAGTTTATAGTCTTCAGGTTTGAAGATCTGTTGTCCTTTCTGGGTTGAAATATAGAAAATAGTTTTAACATTCAATTGCTGTAAATTTGTGTTAATTATTTGTGGACAGCATAAAGGACACAACTACACTTTAGTGTGACCACACACGCCAACACTACCTTTTGTCAATGAAGAGAGAGAGAGAGAGAGAGAGAGAGAGAGAGAGAGAGAGAGAAAGAGAGGGAGGTAGAGTATAACTCTTGTTGTTATTGTTTTCTTATTAATTAGCCCTGTAATTATGGTTTATTAAATACCGTTTCGTCCCATTCGTTTTCTTTGGGTAGAAAATTGGTAACGCCTGTCACATTTAGACGCTGTTAGACAACAGATATGATCATTGCTCATGTGTCCAGCTAATTTGTTAGAATTAAACATATGGTCAATGAGTTGGTTGCTTGCCGGCGTCCCCTAACCACAGACACTCTTCCAATATGTTCTTTTTACGGTGAGAGTGATCAGTGTCCAGCAGAATGTATCTAGGGACAGCATATGGTTGTGATATAGTTTAAGAAATTAATTACTAAGATGCTGCATACAAGGATAGTTTTAAAGTTATTTCCACTTTTCGGCAGAAAACGTTCTAAGAATATTTTTATATAAATTCAATCTTATTTTTTTTTTTTTTTGGATATGTAAATTCTTCTAAATACTCCAAAATTAGATTATCAACCAGCGACATGTAAGTGGTTTGAAGACCAAATCACATTTCCAGCTACATGACTCTTATTTTAATATTTTAGAATAATAACGTTACAGCTCATGTTTTAGAATTGTAAAGGCCCTAGCGAAGTTTGTCAATATACAGGGTGCGATAAAAAAATTGCAACAAAGTCAAACGCCATATTTTTTACATTTTTTTTTTTTTAAATTTTATTATTTATAATTGGTCACCTTTGGCACGAATTATGGCCTTCAACCCATCACACGCTGCCCGAATGTTGCTCTGCGGTATCTTGGCCCATTCCCGGCGAAGCGCTCTCTTGAGGTTATCGACACTGTTGTATTATTTAGTGCCAACCTTGCTTTCCAAAATACTCCAACAGATTGGTATATGGAGATTTTGGTGTCCATTGTTCGCTGGAAATGAAGCGAGGAACCTCATTTTGCAACCATTCTTGGGTGGCGCGTGCTGAGTCCTGTTGGAATGTCAGCGCCGAAAATGTCTGCGACCAAAATGTTTACGTGCCCAAGACTTTAATACTCCCTTCAGAATATTTTCGCGATAATATTTGGCATTTATTCTGATGCCACGATCGATTAATACGAGCGGAGAGCGACCATCTGCTGTTATGGCGGCCACACCATCACCATGGCCGGCGCTTGAGTTCAGGTGGCCAACCGAAGGTACACGTTTTCAGCCGACCTCTTTACAAGTTAACACGATAATTTTGTTCGTTTTCAAACTGCTGGACAACGAATGTTTTCTCATCGGAGAAAACCAAATTCGGCAGTTCACCACTTTCGGCCAAGCGAAGCAACTCTTTAGCTCTTTTGAGTCTATTTTCATCTGTTGCGGTGTAAGTTCTTGCACTTTTTAGAATTTCAATGGCTTTACCCCGAGCTCATTTTTCAATATTTGCCGAATTGAACATTGCGATATGTTCAGCGCGCGTTTCGATCAAGTCACTTCTTTACTTTTCGAACCATTTCGGATGATGTTGCTGTTTTCTCCAATCTACTTCCTTGATGTCGGGTTACGCTACCAGTATCACGGTAACGAGCGATGGTAGGAGTCACAAAAGATTTATTCACTTTTAAATGCTGGAGTGCTCTAACGATAGCCACTTGTGGTTTTCCAGCCAAATATAAAGGAGTCACACTATTACTCTTGAATTCCATCACGAAAAACTTTTTTCTGGAAAATTCTCACCAAAATGCTTTTGTACGCTTGTTAACCATATAACGAGCTTTCACTGGAATAATTTTAACAACTGTCGAACGAGTGTCTTGAAAGTGACATCAGTCTGAATTTGCTGTTTAAATCCTCATCCTGTAGTTTAAAATAATAGATTGAAAAAATTTTGACATATCAATGTTTTAAAGCGTAAAGCCTGTATTCTTCTACCATGTAACAAACCGTAATTATTATTATCGTTATCGTTCTAATTTTAATTCAAATTTAGACATCTTCTAAGTTAAAATAACTACCACTAACGACCATACGGATGGGCTCTCGGCAACGATTAATTTTTTATACCCTCCACTTTGGAAAGGAGGGTATATTAACTTTGTCATTCCGTTTGTAACATCCCCAAATATTCGACATAGATCCCATAAAGTATAAAATTGTTATTTGTGGGTCATAATGGGTTCTAATTTTTCTTTTACCCTAAGGTGAAGGGTATTAAAAGTTGGTTTTTTACTAAGGTTAGCAAATTCCATTCATTTCATTTAACTCATTCTGTTTTAGGATAACGTTATTATTTACTTATGGTAGTCAAAAAAAAAGAAAAAATCCAATTTTTTCCATCACATGTCATTTAACAATACAAAATGTTGAAAAAACGAAAGAATTTTTCCGATAATGTTTATGTATTCCCTGAAATAAAATATATAACTGAAGAATTTCACATATCTCATCATCAAATGACTGAACTTTATTGGAACAACAAAAGACCAAAGAGTAGAGAAATCATTATTTAAAGTATCTTTTCCAAGTAAATGCAATAAAATTTAATTATTATTAGCATTGAACAATTACTACAGAACTTAAACAACAACTACAATGGTAAAAAATCGACAACAACAACAACAAATAACACGAAAAAATATATAAGCACTAATTCATGTTTCAAAACAACATTAACACTTAGCTCTCCCTCCCCCTCCAAGAAGCGGAACGAAAAACTGTTTACGAGAAAACCCAAAGTACAGCGAAACAAAAAATCACACAAGAATTTTGTGAACATTTTTTATTTTTTTGTTTGAGTTTGTTTACAGGAAAAATACACGAAAACACCTCAACACAATAGAAGAAATGAAAACATTGACGATTTAATTTATTATAAACAAATCATACTTAGAAATGTTAAGAATTATTTTTAGAACATGTACACACATTCAATTGGAATACCATTTACTACCCCACTCGTACTGCTCGCCGGGACAAATGTGAAAAATCTAGTCTAACCTGTCTGTCTGTCTGTCCGTCTGTCTTTCGTTTGTTCGTTTTCCCTAACAGACATTGTAAAATTCTCACTTGGAGATATCAAAATAGACAGGAATTTTATTTGATTATAATGTTGTCGCGTCTCAAACTAAACAATCGTTTAATTTTAATTTCTAGAATGAAATGGACATCTGCATTTTGCGATTTATTTATTTTTTCTAGTTTTAAGAAAATATAAACACTTTAAATGTTTAATTACTTCACAATATCTGCTGTGAAATAAGGTTTCCATAAGGAAGGTGTTATAAAGGATGGCACTGTCGGAGCAACAATATCAAGAATTTTTACTACAAAAGTACACAATTTTCATAAAGAAAATTTAAATCATTACAACTTGATATTTTTAAGATTTTGTGTCACAGAAGAAAAAAAATATATGTTCTAGTTCGGCTTTTTACTCTCTTTATTATCGAAAATCTTTTAAATCGCACAACGTTTGTGCACAATGGATTTCTAATTTTAAATTTTTTTAAAAATATATTTTTAAGGCAATTAGAGCCTATAATTTAATTTTTTAAAATATATTTTTTAGGACAAGACATTTCCCAATTCGTGATATATTTGCAGATTTTAGGTATATGATGATTTTTAGGCTTTTTATGGAATACTAGCAAGTGTACGCTTTTGCCTCAGCGCAAAGTCCACATTAACATTTTTAATTCGTTCCAACTGTTCGTGGTAGGTTTTCTTATATCCTACAACACTATGTGTCTGCGGTAGTTTGATTGGGCCAAAAAACAATGTAACACATCGAAATATTAGTCGCCGACATAGAAAACTACAAATGGATCCTCCTATCTCGCCGAGCTGAGTCGAACTAACTTTGTAAGTCCGTCCGTCCGTCTGTCCATCTTAAATTGTAATCACGCTAGAGTTCGCAATTATGGCTCGATTCTCACGAAATTAAGAAAGGAGGTGGGGTTAGGGTTGGAATAGAACACTATTGTTTTTAAAGATTGTTACAAAATATTTAGGTTTTAAAATGGACAAAAAAAAAACGAAATAAAAATTCTGACTTTGCAGCTGGTCTCAATTATAGACGCATTTTGACGCGGAAATTAGCTAGGGGCTAAAGTTTAGGGCTGGACAGTCAATATTTAGCAGGTAAAATAGACCATAACTTTTATATAAAAAAAATACGAAAATTTTCACTAAACCGCGAATATTTTAAATAACGTCAAAATCACACTAACTCTAATAGGTCACTTTACAACCTTTATGTACAAAAAAAAAATTTGATGTTAGTTATTCCGTTTATAAGTCAAGAACCGCTGGACTGATTTTGATAATTCTCCAGTTTCTCCAGTTTCAAAAGTTCAGAATTTTAGTTCTATCATCAACATCAACATCAACAGTCATCAAAAATTAGTACAATTTATTACTTTTCGAACAATTATAGTACACATTTCCAAAAAAATCCCCATATTTAAATTCCGGATACCAACAAAGACCTCAATATCAGATTTGAGTACTTCAGTCCTATCTCTTCATGTACTACCAACATTAGTACTATTGAGTACTTTTCGTACCAATATAGGACGTATTTCTAAACAACTCCCAAATCTGTATCCTTTCACCCAATATCAAATAGAGTACCACTTAGTACTTTTCGAAAAAATTTAATACACATTTCCGATAACACCTTCATATGTCCAGGCTACACAAGAACAGCGACTCTTTTACCAAATTTCACATTTCGAGCACTATCTGTTCTCCCAATATCGAATTGTACCAAAAATAGTTTTTCTACTGTTCGTGCACCTGTAGTACACATTTCCAAAACAACTTAGGGTAAGTATGACTAAGTTCGGCATGTCCCAGTAGTCGGCACTTTTTATTTTTAAGCCCAAATAAATGAAACTATTATAACTAAATGTATTTTGTTTACTTCAAATATATTGTCTGCTATCTTTGTGTACAATTTCGCTAAGAAAAGATGATTTATTCTAATAAAAATTAATTTTTTGTCTGTGAAGGTCCTCAACAATCCATATTCTTAAGAAAAGTACAATAAAGACGTCGAATCAGATTAACAAAACTATTATATTTTAATGAATTAATTTATTATTATTATTAATTATTCTTACAAAAAAATTGGTATGCCGACTGTTGGAACATGCCATACCGACAATTAGGGAGTGGTGCCGACTACTGGCAAAAAAGCATTGTTTTAATAAAACTACAAATTTATGAAATTTAATAAAAAGTTATTAAAACTTTATTTATTGTTGCAAAAACTATACACAATTTCGAATCTGAATAAATTAACTTTGTAATAAGTGAAAAGTTCCACTCAGAATGGTGAGCGATTAAAAACGCGAAAATCCTAAAAGTGCCGAGTATTGGTACACTTACCCTATTTATCAAAAACGAACCACCAACAGGGCAATACACAAATTTCAAATTTCCAGTTTCATCCGTTTACCATGAACCAAACTGTTCCCAATTTAGTACCATTAAGTTCAAATTTCAAAAGTAACACATATATCCCAATCCTACACTCCCACAGTAATCCCAATTCCAAATTTCAGGATTTCGTCCCAATTTTCGCTCAAATACAAATTGTACCAAATTTTGTACCACATAGAATACATAAGTGTGAATCCACAATATTTCCCACATAACCCTACAACAGTAATGTTAATTCCAAATTTCAGGATCCCAGCACTGTCAAAATTTTACCAAGTCTAAATTTTACCAAATTATGAACATTTTAGTACATATAAGTACTAAATAGTAATCCTAATCCTATAAGTAGTAATCCTAATCTACAATAGTAATCTTGATTTCAAATCTTGATTTTCAAAAGTACCTACTTACATCGACCCTACTTCTCAACCTTGATTTCTATTTCAAATTTCTAATGTAGTACATTTTAGTACTTTTCGCACACTTATTGTGCGAATTTCCGAAAACCCTTTAGTGTATCTACTCCATCGGTGACCCTCATTCCAAATTTAAGAGTTTTACTGGTTCGTCAAATACAAAGAGTGTCATAGGTACCTTTTAGTACTTTTCGCAATTCTTATTCATTTCTGCGATTTATAAAATTTACCATTACGTACCTTTTATATAGTACTTCGGTGGAATTGAATTATAAAAACGTAGATCCATCTAAATTTTAACATCAAATGTCTATACTTGAGAAAACCATGGAATGGTCTCATACTCTACGGGCGGATTAGCCCACGGGAAAGCATTATGAGTCAACATAGTCCATTTTGCCTTAGTCCTCGGTAATGACCAATTATTTCAAATATTATCAGAACATAAAGCTTGTCATTTGACCCCTTCCCCAAATGAGTTTGAAAGGCACTTCTGACTACATCGGGTCCTTAAAAAAAATTCCGACCAAATCAAAAAGTCAACCTAAATTAATTTATGTTAACGATTCTCAAACTATTTACGTCAAATTTTACTCTCAGTAACATAAGACATTTTCTAAATTTTTCCGATCATATGAGTATAATTAAACTGTACACACAAAATTAGTTTAATGACAACAAAATTATTTCTCTTAGAAAAATTCCAAATGTAAACAAAAAAATTTTCCGCCATCACAAAAAAAAAAACAAAAACAAAAAAATAAAATAGAACCTCTGTGACGGAATGATGACTTCTAGCGATATTTATAATTAAATTTCCAACGAATCACAGCATGGAATTTTTTGGTTGTTGTTCCAAATTGCCAACACATTTCCACAATTATTCTCATTTAACGATGAAGAAGAATAAGAACACCCACTTAGGCGTCCCACCTGATATTTCAAAATACGATAATATCCAGAGGCAAAGTATCGACATTTTTTTTGTTGGACATTGAAATTAACGGCATTTTCATTTGAATCAACAAAGAAGAAAATTAAAAATCAACCGCATTTGTTTAGATAATTTCTTAAAAATTTTGATTTTATGATGAGATGACTGACGAACAAAGCAAATCGTGCCGATGGTGGGGCAAGAGGAACGAACCCCCCATTAGCTTTTAGACACAAACCATCAACCACTTTTTAAACAATTTTCAATAAAAATGAACTACTCTTCGATGATGATGCTGCTGATGATGATCAATGATGGACATAAACTTAAAATTTGTGCACCGCATGAGTTTAAAGTAGCTAAGCACACACATATGTATGTACTTTTGAGAAGATATGTTTTCCGCCATAGACTAGATTTGTTTTTTTATTCCCCATCTTTTAATTTATACCGGTTCTACGACAGTGGGCTACAAAATAATACCAAAAAAATCCTCCATCAATCTATCGATACTTCGGATTCCAAAGTTATGTGTTATATCGGGCTTGCAAAAATATTTGACCCAAAAGAACCCTCAGTGCAAAAGATTCTTGTTTGATAAAAATTCCGTACAAAGTAAGGGTTTTACCGGTATAAACGGACTTTCTGGAATATTAAGTATATTTTAAAATCCTCTATGAACCCATTGTGACATTCAAATATGAAATTTCCCACAATTCGCTTAAAAATTCAGACCAAACTCATTAAAATATCGAATATCGGGAGTTACGGATATTTAAAGAATATACAAAAGTTTTATAAAACAAGTAAAAAAGCTGTAAGTTCCGCCGGACCGAACTTTAAATACCCACCACCATTCGAAACGAATTTGGCAATTTTTTTAAAAAATAAAATTTGTTAGAAATTCTCTTTAAATGTCAAAAAACCCGAATTTAGCCGTTATATTAGGGTTTGAACGACGACGTGAACCTTCATAGATAACTTTTGTCATAAGTCATTATAATATTCAAATGCGAAACTTAAAAAAATCGGTGAATAATGTAGCTAAAATCATCAAAATACCGAATATAGGAGGTGTGGGGGGCTATACGACGACGTATACCTGCACAGACAATTTTCTGTCATAGGCTGTAGTATCCATTAAGAACTTCAAATACCAAATTTGAAAAAAAATCGAATATCGGGAGGTACCGTTATATGGGGGCTATACGAAGACGTGGACCTGCACATACAATTTTCCGTCTTAGGCTGTAGCATCCATGACGAACTTCAAATAAACAAGTAAGCAAAGGCTATAGTCGTGCGGGGCCGACTATATTATACCCTGCAACACTACAATATGTTAGAAGTCCCCTTATGTAAAAATCCATATTGAAAGATTTCGCTTTTGAAATTAGAATTTTGACTAGGGACATTTGCCCAATATTTAGGCACTCCGTCGGACTGTTAGTTGTTGTAGTCCATTTTACAGCTAAATACAATCCAATGGTCATCCAAAATGCTAGAATTCTTCCCTGTCCTTAACTCCCTTCACAGGCGTGTCAATTGGCTTCAATTGTGTGATCGGAAAAAAATTTCTGCTTTTGGTTAATTTGAACCCCTAAATATTTTGCGATCATCCTCAAAAGCAAGAAACCCCTCTGTATCTCCAAATTTAGACTCATCTATATGATTTGCTCGTCTACGATATTTGGCTATATTCGTCACCGAAATCAGCATAAAAAAGCCAGAAGTTCGCCTTTTGAGTATTTCGGATATCGCCTGTAAGTTATGCTGGTATTTTTTCACACAAAATTAGTGGTCCATTGTACCCGCTCTCCTTTTTATGCGAGATTTCGCGTCCTTTGGTTTCTATTTGTGACCTTTATAACAGCTGCAAAATGAGGAAAATTTTTAGTTGTTGGTCCATATAAACCCCTAATATATTGCGGACGTCCTTGAAAACAATAGGCCTAGTCCTTCTGAGCCCAACCCTACCCTTGCGAAAATGTTCTTGAGGATCGGACGATATTTGCAATCCTTATATAATATCCCCTACCTGTGTTGTAAGATGAAAAAATATTACAAAATGTTATAAGTCAAATTGAAAAAATCGCATGCGATAAAAAATATGAAAAAATAAAAAAATGTCACAAAATACTAAAAAATCTATATTAACATCATTATTGGCATATTTTTCTGCGATTTTTTTAGATTTTATTCCTTTATGTCAAGAGGGCATTCTGAATTGGCAAAATTTGTCAAAATCGGTCCAGCCATTCTTGAGATATAATTGTTGAGATATTCATTCCTTTGTATATACACAATGTATATATTTCGCTATATATGTATATCCGATATATTTACTATCGGCATCTACATAACGGTCAGAATTGACCTGTTCGTCTATTTGTGATTTCGCCGGGATTAAAAATATTCGAGGTTTAATGGAAAATTTTACTTTTATTTAGCACAAATGTTGTGGCCTATTTCACCCACTAACCATTCTAAATTTCATGAAGATAGGGCCATAATTGCGACCTGTAGAGTGATTACAAATTAACATGGACAGACGGACAGACGGACAGACGGACGGACGGACATACATAGATAGATCGATTCAGCTCGGCGAGATAGGAAGATCCATATATACTTTCCTATGTGTGAAACCAATATTTCGTGGTGTTACATAATTTTTGGCCCAATCAAACTTAGGGTATACAAATTCTGGTGAATAATTATGCCAAAATCATCAAAATACCGAAAATAGAAATGTACCATTATATGGGGGCTATACCAAAACGTTTACCTACATGACCCATTTTCAATACCAAAAGTCCTGCAGACATAAAATACAGGGTGATATAAAAAAACTGCAAGAAATTCAAACGCCATAATTTTTATTTTTTTTTTATTAAATTTTTAGAATAAGTTTAGATTTACCCGAATTGGTCATAATTGGCAAGAATTTTGACTCCCTGCGAGATATCCGGCAAAACTTAGACTCGTTTTTACTTGGTTTTTAGTTTTCTAATGCTTACTTGCAAAAAACAACTATGTAAATTATCCGGATAGAGCAAAATTACTGAGAATTTTGGAATTTTATTAGGTAAAAATATGAATAACGAAACATTATATATTTGCTCATTACATTTTCTCATCACTGTCCATTAGACAAAATATTGCATAACTATACCTTGAATATTTCACATTTGAGCAATGGCCTAAACAAACACCAACAGTTTTTTGTTGAAGTAAATTTTTGAAAAAATTAATAGATAACCTGTCTGTCAGGTCATAAAGTTTCGAGTTTTTGAAAGATTGCCGCAATTTGTTTTCATAAAATGTCTTCACTTATTTCGCGTAATTTTCAATTTTTATTTTACATTTTCCCCCAAACAATAACGATGCTATTTTAAGTGAACAGCCATTATGGTATAAGCAAAAGAAGCTTTGGCATCTATAATATGTGAGTCTCAATCATTTGTGAAAATAAACATTTAAAACATTCCAGCTAACCACCACACACAGCCGCACATGAAATGGTCACCTGATGGCATGTGTATTGGAACCTAGGTGTTTGTTCTCTTACACAGTGGGGTATGGGTAGTACAGAATGAAATGGAGTGAGTGAAATAATTTAATTATAGTACATATATTAAATTTGTATATATTCAGAACTAAAACACGAAGGATGAAATATATTTGAAGTCAGGTTTGAAACATTTCGATTGATTTTTCTGTCATTCATACATGTCGTATCCACTCAAAGTTTTAATTAGCAAAAAAAACCTGAAAGTTGTCATATTGTGTTGAGAACATGCGGTAAAGGTGATGCTCGAATCAAATTAGAAACATCGAATTAAAAAAATCAGATAAGTTCGTCCTGGCCTATACAATTTTGAAGGAAGTTAAAAAATGTCAAAAAAAACTTATAATAATACCGCTCAAAGGAAACCCGTTGTATGGGGATATACAAACATTTGGTCTTGCATAAGTAATTTTTTGTCATAGGCTGTTATATGATATCGTAGACCTACATAGATAATTCTCTTCCAGGGGGTAAAGTATGTACAAGGAACTCCTTGTATGGATTTTCAGACAAGTCTATGGAAATATGTGGCTAAAATAATCAAAACATCGAATATCGATAGGTAAAATTGTATGGGGGACATACGATATCGTGGACGTATATAGGCAATTCTCTTCCAAGGGGGATATGCAGAAAGAACTCCTTGTGTGGATTTTAAAACAATTTCATTGAAATATGTTGCTAACATCGTTACAATACCGAATATTGGGAGGTACCGTTATATGGAGGATATACGTTATCGCACACAATTTTCTTTGTGTAGAATTTCAGACATCCCCATTGAAAATGTATATAAAATCTTCAAAATACCGGGTATCGGGGGGTACTGTTATATGGAACTTGAACTCGAACTTGACCTTTCTGCAGAGAAAAGACTCATATGTGCAAAAATTGAGCTTCCCATCTTAATTCGTTTTGACTCTAGCGTGAATACATCAGACGGACGGTGTTACAAACGGAATGACGAAATTAATGAACCCTACACACTATGTATGGTGGGTATAAAAAAATAACAGTATAACCATCTTTTAACAAAACCCAATAATAAACAAGTAACCAGAGCTACAGTCTAGGAGGACCAACTATGCAATATGTGGATAAGTGGAGGTGGTTTCGTACATGTGTACTAAAATTGTACGAAAAGTACTGCATGGTACTCAATTAGGTAAAGGAGTAGAGCTGTACGTCTCTGTATGTGGGATGGAGATATGGAGGAGGTTTTGGAAATGTATACTATAATGGTGCGAAAAGTACTAAATAGAACTATATTTGGTATTATAATAGTACAAATTAATATTGAGGTCTCTGTGCGTATATGCAATTGAGATATGGAGGTCGTTTTGGAAATATGTACTATAATTGTTTGATCTGTATTAAAAAGTAGTAAATTTGGTACTGGCTGAAGGAAACTTGATACTGTTGGTATGTGTGATTAAGATATGGAATTTGATATTGGCTGAAGTGATAGAGCTGGAATACTCAAATTTGATATCTGATATCTGGAAAATATTTTGCAAATGCGTCCCATATTTGTACGAAAAGTACTATTTGGTACTAAATTTTTTAATTTTTGAATGTACAGGGTTACCCATATTCGACGGACCCATCTGGCAATGCCATAACTTTTGACAGAGATGTCACATCGCTTAATGACATACCGCGTTTGAAGCGTCAGTCCAAGCAGATTTTTACCATGAACCAATACACGCCACGCGAGCGCTCTGAGATAGATGAAATTTACATTCAGCAGAAGAAGTCAATTGTGAAAACTAAACGTGCTTTTAAAACATTAAAAAATGTGAGAAGTGCGCCTTCTAAGAACACTATTAAACGTTTATACGAAAAATTTGCGACTGGTAAGGCTCTTTCTAATCCGAAGAGGCCATATAAAAGTCGACCAAGGCGATCAGTTTGGTGCGGCGTTAGTGCGAAAACGGCCATGCTGTTACCATCAATCAGGAGCGTTATCGCGACATGATGACCAATTTTGTGATGCAAATTATTCGTCGAAAGCGTATGAGGCAGTTCTGGTTTCAACAAGACGGCGCTCCACCGCACACAAGTCGCATAACAATCGATTTTCTGAAGAATTTGTTTCCGGGCCGTTTGATGTCGAAAAGTGGTGATTTGGACTGGATACCGTGTTCGCCCGATTTGACGCCGCCTGACTTCTTCTTGTGGGGATATTTGAAGTCAAAGGTTTACGTTAACAAGCCAAGGACCGTAGAAGAGCTCAAGGACAACATTCGTGAAGAAATAGCCGCTATTCCGGCCGAAATGTTGGCAAAAACGATGAAAAATGCAGCAAAAAGGGCACAATACGTCATCAACGCCAGAGGCGGCCATTTGAGAGATATCATATTCAAAAATTGATGTAAACAAATCTACTTGGGACAAATTAAATGATTAACATTGCAAACCGCCAAATTTTTATTTTTTTCTTTGATTTAAAAAAAAAAAAAAAACATGGGTCCGTCGAATATGGGCAACCCTGTATAGAGCTGTAATCCCGAAACTTGATATTGAGACGTGACAATAGTTTTGGGTCCGAAAAATTGGAAGTGGGTCCATTGTGCTATACTCTTACTAATATCCTCCTCTATAAACTCCAAAAGGAAAGATTTGGAATTCTCTTTGATTTATGGGGTAAACATTTTCCTATTATTCTTTCCGAAAAGGGAAACCCCTAAATAATATATACAAAACCTTGAAAGTATGAACAAATAGTACGATGTATGAAGTTTTGATTTAAACATGTTGCCAAACTGAACAAATTGTGCATTTTGAGCGTTGAAAAGGCCTAACACAAACTTTTGGAGGGAACCTACAATTTTAAGGTGGACTTTTCGCGGGTACTTGCTATATGATATAGAAATCTTATGTTTTCATATGCTTACATAAAAATTAGACTTCACCAGCTTCAATTGATACATTGAACAACAACAATAAAAATTTAAGCATTCATTCGGAATATGCTGGCCAAAATGCTGGAAAGAGTACGCCAAATTTTTTTCTGAGTTTTATGTGTTTTGAATGATTTTTGTACTTAAATCTAATATATGTTTCCATGGACTATTTTACTGAATTAAAATGAATGGACATAGAATTGCTGCCAAGTTTTGACCGAATTTCCGAATTAATGTTAACAGGACAAGGACGTAGGCAAATGAAACACTTTCACACATTTCGATAAACAATAAATTTTAAGCCCTCTGGCAATCCCGAAACGAATTTCTACTAATATCGATAAAATACTCAGAATTTTTGCAAACTGAATGCAAGTTTTCAGATAAGTGTAAATCTAGGAAGTACTGAAAAATTAGAAAAGTTAATTGGTATTAGCACCATTTCATTATAAAACTATAACAACTCAATTATATATTCCATAGGGCTATTATGGTATTTAAAGTAGCTACAAATTTAACATTATCATTTTACAGTTATTAGGATTTTTGATTCTAAATGGCTATTTTCTAACAACACTACATAAATTTTCCCTACTATTTTCACTTTGTTAAGTATCAATATGATATCTTTTACGACCGTCTCCTCTTCTACTTCCCTGCGATGAGGGTTTCAAAGTTTCTGCCGATATTTTCGTCGCCCTATTATCACCTCATGAATTTGCCTCAGCAATTGCTACTTCAAAGTCAACCCCATTACATTCCACACACAAAAAAAGTTTAAAGATGTTTCCAAATGAATGTCTGCGTCGAAATGTTTATACCAGACACGAGTACCCACCTTGCTTCCTAGTAAAAACAGAACCAAAAAAATAGTCTTGCAACACACATGAAATCAACCAAAAAAAATTTGAAACAGCCAAGGAAACGTAAAAAACACTATCATCAGCCAAACATAGACAAAAAACTTGTGAAAATGTTATCCGAAAAAATAACATATAAATTTAATTTGTTTATAATATGACTTGATATGTTTATCTAATGAAAGAAGCCAACGAGAAAAATAATGTCTGCAACAACGAAGAAGAAGAAGAAAAAAGAATCACTGAATACGCTAATTACGTAGGTGCCAAAAGCTTCCCAACAAAACAGCAGCAACAATAACACCAGAAATGTGAACATTTCTTATTTCGATTTAATGACGACGTTAAAAGGTAATGAAACTGATTGGAGGTGAAAAAGATCATGCTGCTCTCGCTTTGGTTTCGTTGCTCTGCTTGGTTGGCGTTTTTATTTTTTTGGTCACGTCGTCACCTGTATGTGGTATTTGGAAAATGAAATATTGCATAAACTAAAGAATACAATTATTAGCAATTTACGTTGTGAAAATTATTTTGTACGGGAAAATGCATCCACAGCGGATTTCTTTCCTCATGAACTATCCTCAAAACTAAGAAGTTAGGAATAGGTTAGAAAAAAACATGTTTTTACAGAATCAAAATATTTAGGGGATGAATTTATTTTGCAATCGGTTCAGAGAAATAATTTCCCCATTTTAAGAGAGTTACAATTATTCTAAATATTGATCCTTTGTGGAGTCAATCAATCTCATATTTACACTAGATCTAGTGTTGGGAAAGAATAGAATAGGGACATTTGTCCAACATTTATTCACTCCGTCGGGCTGTTAGTTGTTGTAGTTCATTTTACAGATAAATATAATCCAATGGTCATCCAAAATGCTAGAATTCTTCCCTGTCCTCAACTCTCTTCACAGGCGTGTAGATTGGCTTCAATTGTGTAATCGGAAAAACATTTCTGATTTTGGTTACTTTGAACCACTAAATATTTTGCAATCATCTCCAAAAGCAAGAAGCCACTCTGTATCTCCAAATTTAAACTCATCTATATGATTTGCTTGTCTACGATATTTCGCTATATTCGTCAACGAAATCAGCATAAAAAAGCCAGAAATTCGCCTTTTTATATTTCTGATATCGCCTGTGAGTGATGCTGGTATTTTTTCACACAAAATTAGTGGTCCATTGTACCCGGTGTCCTAACTCTAACTTAATGCGAGATTTCGTGTCCGTTGGTTTCTATTTGTGACCTAGCTATGTATGTCCGTCCGTCCGTCTGTCCATGTTAATTTGTAATCAATCTACAGGTCGCAATTATGGCCCTATCTTCACGAAATTTAGAATAGAGATGGGGCTAGGGTCAGGATAGAACCCTATTTCTTTTGGAGATGATCGCATAATATTTAGGGGTTGAAATAGACCAAAAACGGAAAAAATCCTGATTTTGCAGTTGCTCTACAGATTGCAATTATAGACCAATCAAAGCGGAAGTTAGCATGGGGCTAGAGCTTAGGGCTGACCAGAAGCCTTCCAATTTTGATGGTCATCGGGTAATACTTAGTGGGTGAAATAGGCCACAACACATGTGTTAAATAAAAGTCAAATATTTTATTAAACCGCGAATATTTTTAATCCTTTCGAAATCACAAATAGACGAACAGGGCAATTCTGACCGTTACGTAGATGCCGATAGTAAATATATCGGATATATATATAGCGAAATATATGCAATGTATATATATATAAAGGAAGGGGATGTTAGTTAGAATGCTTATATGTCAAGAATGGCTGGACCGATTTTGACAAATTTTGTCAATTCAGAATGCCCTCTTGACATAAAAATATAAAATCTAAAAAATATGCCAATAATGATGTTAATATAGATTTTGTATTATTTTGAGACAATTTTTTTATTTTTGGAACGGCCTGCCTTCAGGTAGAGTCCCCATGTAAAGGTACCTCCAAAGATAGAAGTATTTTTATACAAATCAATTCCAAATTTGATTATATTTTTGTAAACAAAATAGACAATGTTTTTGTAAACAAAATAAACAATTCAATATAAAATTAAATCAAAGTTACTAATGGATATTTATAAATTTCAGTGTTATTCAAGTAAATCAAATGCAGATTTTAATAATATATATATTTTATTGCTTGGTAACGTTCGCTGTCCCGTTATAAAAGGGTCAGAGCTCAGAAGAAGACGGTTAATAAGATCTGTGTTTGTTGAAACACGAGAATTTTTTCGGGTATGATTTAGTCGAAACTTTTTTATATCATTTTGCCAGACTTCGCGGCCTTCCTATAATTCTCCAATCGATACAATGACATATTTTATAATGTCGGGAGCATGTATTAAAATTCTATGAACTGTGGGTGTAAGATAGTGTATTAATATCTATTTGTTAACTCTTTAGCAGTTTTCAGTGTAAAGTCCTTAAATTTTTCGACATTAATATGGCATCCTTGTAACAATATTGAACACCTCTCAATTACATCTTTATCAATTCAAACAACAAAAACATATTCTATGTCATTAGCACCATAGAATTGACAAAATTGCAGCGAAGTGACTTCAGTATATTGGGCATAACATACAAATCTGACAAAATCTGAAAGTTAAATTAGCACTTCAAGAATCTTAGGACCATTACTAATGGCGCGAGAAAAGTCTCATTAGAGGATTCAGGGGGGAAAAGAATTAAAACTTTAACTGAAATCCAATTTTATTTTCAAAATTAATCTTAAAGGCAACTCACAACACTCACATCGTCTATATTATACCCAAATACTAAACACACAAATTACTGCACTGAAAATAAGTCAATACCTTGCTTTTCAATAGTTATACCAAGATTTGTCATTTTGAAATGTATTTAATTTTGTAATACAGATCTATTTTTACTCCACTTTTTCACTGATCCCACTGAAAAAAGCAACTAACTACATTTTCTCTTTTTTGATGCTATTCTAGAAGTGGGCCGTTAGAATGAAGCCAAGATTATTATGTTTTCTAAAAAGCTTAACCTCTTAGGTGTTCATGTGTACATATTTGATAATGAATATCTGATTTTCATTTTTTGAATTTTGGCCAATGGCAGCGACCACTGTGCCGAGGTAGAATAAACAAGTAAAAAAGATATAGGTTTGGCCGGGCCGAACTTTGAATACCCTCCACCATTTGGTACAAGTTTGACAATTTTTTAAAAAATAAAAATAAAAAATAAATAAAAAATAATAATCTCAAAAATACCGAATCTAGCCGTATATTAGGGTCTGTACGACGACGTGGACCTGCATAGGCAACTTTTGTCACAAGCTATTACAATATTCAAATGCGAAACCTAAAAAAAAATCTGTTCATAATGTAGCTGAAATCATCAAAATTCCGAATATAGGGAGGAACCATGGGAGTTGTAAAACGTGTACTTGCACAGACAATTTTTTGTCATAGGCTGTAGTATCCATTACGAACTTCAAATGCGAAATTTGAAACAATTCAGGTGAATAATGTCGCTAAAATCATCAGAATACTGAATATCGGGTGGTACCGTTATATGGGGGCTATACGAAGAAGTGGACCTACATTTTCAATACCAAAAGTCCTGCAGACATAATACACATTTGAGTTCAATTTTATCAACCCACTTCATTTCGTTCGGAAGCTACAGTGATTTGCACAAGCGGACAGACGGACGGACATTGATAAACCGACATTGAATCTTATGCTGATCAAGAATGTATATACTTTGTGGGGTCTAAAATGTATATTTCGAGGTGTTGCAAACGGAATGACAAACTTAATATACCCTCCATACTATGGTGGAGGGTATAATAACGTAAAGTCATGCAGTCATGTGTATAGATGCTTTTTTGTGTTTTATACCCATAGTATGTAGGGTATATTAAGTTTGTCATTCCATTTGTAACGCCTTGAAATATACATTTTTGACCCCAAAAAGTATATATTTTCTATATAAAGTATATGTATTCTATATTGATTTAGCGATGTCCATCCGTCTGTGGAAATCACTCTAGCTTCCGAACAAAATGAAGTATGTTGATAAAATGATACTCAAATGTATATTATGTCTGCAGACCTTTTGGTATTGAAAATGGGCCATGTAGATTCACGTTTTGGTATAGCCCTCCACATAACGGCATCTCACGATATTCTGTATTTTGATAATTTTATCGACATTATTCACAGATTTTTTTCGCATTTGAATATTGTAATGGGTTATGACAAAACTTGCCTATGCAGGTCCACATCGTCGTGTAGACCCTAATATAACGGATACATTCGTTATTTTTAAGATTTTAACAGAATTTTTAACGGATTTTATTTTTTGAAAATTTTTCAAAGTTCGGCCCTGCCGAACAAACAGCGTTTTTACTTGCATTTATTATTATTATTTTTTTAAATTTATTTATTTGACGACATCTCTTTGACCAAATGTATATTTATAAATCAATTTTTTTACACAAATCAGAGATGAGAACCTGTTTTCCATGAAGTGAAATCTGACAACGTAAATTACAGAAAATTCTGAGATGAATTTGCTTATTGAAATGACTTTACCTTCTTAATTTTACCATGCTCATGGTTCGTTCCCTATCAGTACTTTTCGTTCCCTATCAGTACGATTTTGCAAAAACCAGCTTAATCAAACGCGTACCAAGACTGAACCTCGTGCATAGTTTCAAGTTTGAAGATTCAGCTGTTTCGTTAGATCAGTCTGTCAGATATTTCACTATTTTTTTTTTAATAAATATATAAATCATCGATACTGTGAGATATCCGAATTTTAAGATAACATTGACAAAATATTTCAAATATTATTTGAGCTATGTTCATTTAGTATCATGTCCAAATGTGGCGGAGCATAAGAATGAATTTGTTGATATTGTCTAATTTCGCAACTGTTCTATGTAATACAAAGGAGACACGATTTAAGTTTAATTGCCGTATTGCGATGAAAATAATTTGGACCGAAACATATACTCCCTGAGAGAGTAAACCTGCTCACCAGTAAGACAGGAAGGATATAGTTAGACCGACTCCAAATGGCCTAAAACTGATTTTGTTCGAAGATGCATGAGGTTTAAATATGTTTGTTTCCTTAGGGGAAACATATGTACAACCTGCAGTATACCAAGGGCATATAGCTGTCATTCATTTCCTTTGCCATATATGCTACTATATTCAATACAATTTTCACGAAATCAGTTCTCACGATGCCCGGGATAGCTTTATTCCTCGACTATCATAAAGAAATCGTCAAAAATCCTTTTAACTCGAAAAAAAAAAACATGCACAATCACATGATAAGTTGATTGGATACTGTGCCAAAAAATGCAATTCATTAGTCTTTATTTTTTTCTGCTTTTCTCACAAAAATATCACATCTTTTTATGATTTTATTTCATCTTTAGCAGATATTTGGTATATGTATGAGACTTTTGTTGTTGTTTGTCGTTGACGACGATGTCGTTGCACTGGCTAGTGGCTTTGTTTTGCCTGGCGATCGCGGTCATCTAAAACTCTAATAAAACATGCGAACATAATGAAGCAACCAAAGTGTCCACCCATTTTCTGAAGACATAGGCAATGGAGTAGTTCAAAGTCGCCAAAATCAAAATCACATGATGCACAACACAAAAACTTTATTGTCTGCCTTCACGACAGACGGCAGAAGCGTTTGCCCTAACCAGGCTATGCATTCGCGTAAGCAAAGATTCTCGTGAAATTGGCAGAGTTAAGAAACGAAAAAAATTGCATGTTGACCACTTTTTATAGCCCGCAAAGGGCAACACCCACTCTTGTCTTAGGCTGGAGTTAAAATCCCAAAAATACAAAAGCGACGAATAACAAAAAAAAAAATTGGAATTCGTTAACGGCAATGAAGAACTACAAACTCTCACACATACACAATCCCCATAGCCGCTGTTCCTTAATTTGTTGACTACAACCTTACAAAATGCCATCGTCCACATCATTATCATTCGCATTCGATCATTGGAGACATCACGAGAAAATATTAATAATGAACGAAAACGACGAAAAAATCGTCCTTACTTTTTAGAGAAGCCCCTGGTTAAGCCATAAACAAAAAAAAAGAAAAACGACAAACATGAATTTATGCGGTTAAAACTGAAATGAATTCAGGATAAGGTTGGTATATGTATAAGGTTTGCATGTATTCCACAAGTAGCTTCGCCGTAGACAATAATCTGGCCGCTAACTATAAAACAAACTTATTAAACGCACTAAGCTCTGACTTTTTAATGGGTTTCCTTAAACAATTTGTAAAATATTCCAATATGTTATTTTTTGTACACTTCTTTAATATGAGCCATTTTCTGCAGAATAGTGTATTTGTATAATCTTTAATCTTGTACATAATATGTTATATAATAGGGCATGTCATATGTCAATGTCATATTATTGGACCAATCCTCATGAAATGTTTATGTCAATTTGGCCATGCCCGTCCGAAACGAAATGAAAGTGGTTAACATTTTAGTCAAAGGTATTATAGCTCCCGCAGATTTAAGGTATTTTGGTTGTTTATTCATAATTTTTACCCGACTTAGCTTTATATTGGAATTTTGAGTTCCCAATGTCAATGTTTTGGGTATAGCCCATATATCGGTAATTCCCATTATTCGGGTTTTTTCGTGATTTTTGCCACACTTTTCATCCGAATTATTTCAATTCTGGAATTCGGATTCTACTTCCTATGACATAGAATTGCCTGTACAGATCCACGTCTTCGTATAACTCCGGTACCTCCCAATATACGGTATTTTGATAGTTTTAGCTGCATTTTTTACCAGAATAATATGAAACTTGATGTTTACAGTTCGTGAAAGGTCCCCACATAACAGTAACAAAGGATATCCGGTTTTTTTTTTAAATTTTAGCGGCAGTTAATTCTAAATGGCTGAGGGTATTAAAATTTATAGCTCCATCTGAACAGATTTTCACAAAATCTGACGAGGCCGACCATGCGATACCCCACAACACTACAGTATATTGGGAAACTTATTCAGGCCCAAATCCAATTTACTCGATTTTTTTCTGATATAATGTCATTTCGACCGAGTCATTGGTCATAACTCTGTCTCGTGCTTATTAGTATTCCAAGCATTTTAATATTAAAGTTGTGGTCCTTTTTACCCGCTAAATATAATCAAATAGTCATTCAAAATCCAAACTTCTGCCCTGCCCTTAACTCTCTTCTTGTGCAAAATTCTGTGTCGATTGGTTTTTAATTGTGAATCGTAAGTGGCTGCAAAATCAGGAACTTTTTAATGGTTGGTCCATTTGAACCCTCTAATATACATCTTCGAAACCAAGGGGTTTAATTCGGATCTTAACCCTACCCCCACCCAAAATTTCTTAAGGATCGAACGATAATTGCGACCTGTATATAATACCCTCAACACATAGTGTTGTAAAAAAAAGTAAAAATATGCAAATAAAAATTCTAAGTCAAATATGAAAAAAATGCATCCACCAAAAAAATATACACTTTTTTATAGGTATATTTTCTTAGATTTTATGCGCTTTCTGCAAGAGGCCATTCCGAATATGTGAGAATTATCAAAATTAGTACAGCGGTTCTTGACTTACAGGGTGATATGAAAAAACTGCAACCAAATTCAGACTGCTGTCATTTCTAAGTCACTCGTCCGACAGCTGTTAAATTTTTCCAGTGAGAGCTCATTATATTGTTTACAAGCGTACAAAAACATTTTGGTGAGAATTTTCCAGAAAAAAGTTTTTCGTGATGGTTCTTTATATTTGGCTGGAAATCACAAGTGGCTATCGTTAGAGCACTCCAGCATTTAAATGTGAATAAATCTTTTGTGTCTCGTACCATTGCTTGTTACCGTGATACTGGTAGCGTAGCCCGACGTCAAGGAAATGGACGGAAGAAAACAGCAACATCAGCAGAAATGGTTCGAAAAGTAAAGAAGCGACTTGATCGAAATGCGCGTCGCAGTGGCCGCAAATTGGCTCATGAGCTGAACATATTGCAATATTCCATTCGGAATATTGAAAAATGAGCTCGGCGTAAAGCCATTGAAATGCCAATTATTGGACTCCTTATAATAACGACTTTTATTTATTTATTTATTTTTATTTTTATAGCCTACAACACTGTGTTGGGGGTATTATAAGTTTGATTGGGCCAAAAATTATGTAACACCGCGAAATATTGGTTTCCCACATAGGTTTCCTAGCTCGCCGAGCTGAGTCGATCTAGCTATGCATGTCCGTCCGTCCGTCTGTCCATGTTAATTTGTAATCACTCTACCGGTCGCAATTATGGCCCGATCTTCACGAAATTTAGAACCACAATAGAACCCTATTGCTTTTGGAGATGATCGTATAATATTTAGGGGTCGAAATGGACCAAAAACTGAAAAAATCCTGATTTTGCAGTTGCTCTACAAGTCGCAATTATAGACCAATCGACACCGAATTTAGCATGGGGCTAGAGCTTAGGGCTGGGCAGAAGTCATCCATCCATATTTAGTGGGTGAAAAAGGCCACAACATTTGTGTTAAATTTTCCATTAAACCGCGAATATTTTTAATTTGCAAAATTACATATAGACGAACAGGTCAATCCTGAGCGTTACGTAGATGCCGATAGCAAATATATCGGATATATATAGCGAAATATAAACTATGTGTATATACAAAGGAAGGGGATGTTTGCTAGAATGTTTATATCTCAAGAATGGCTAGACCGATTTTGACAAATTTTGTCAATTCAAAATGCCCTCTTGGCATAAAAGAATAAAATTTAAAAAAATCGCATAAAAAGATGCTAATAATGATGTTAATATAGATTTTCTTGAATTTTGTGACATTTTTTTATTTTTTCATATTTTTTATCGCATGCGATTTTTTCAATTTGACGCACAATATTAAAGTGTTTGTTTTGTAAAATTTTTTCACCTTACAACACAGGTTGGGGTTATTATATACAGATTGCACTTATCGTCCGATCCTCACAAAAATTTTCACGAGGGTAGGGTTATGCTCAGAAGGACTAGGCCTATTGTTTTCCAAGATATCCGCAATATATTTGGATGTTTTAATGGACCAAAAACAGAAAAAATCCTCATCACAAAATTGAAGCCAATCGACACGCTCAAGAAGAAAGCTAAGGACAGGGAAGAATTCCAACATTTTGAATAACCACTGGATTATATTTAGCTATAAAATGGACCACAACAACTAACAGCACAACGGAGTGTGTAAATATTGGGCAAATGTCTCTGTTCAAAATGCTAAGGGTAATATCTGGTCAGTGCTAAGTGACATAATTTCGAAAGCGAAATCTTCCAAAATGGATTTAAACATAAAGGGACTTCTAACATATTGTAGTGTTGTAGGGTATCACATGATCGGCCCCGCACGACTATAGCCTTTGCTTACTTCTTTTTATTTTATTTTTATTTTTTATTTTTATTTTTTTATTTTATTTTTTTTGTTCACAAAACAAGATTTTGTGTAGAATAGCTCATATGCAGGTGCCGTTAAAGCTGGTTGATTAGTAAATTTATTGTGATGTTTTCTGTTGAAAATTACTTTGCTTTGCGAATGATTTGTTTGTATTCAGAGCATCGTTTTTAAACAACTCTCGATATTTTTCTTAGGAATTTCTTGTGGTTTTTTTTTTTACCATAAAATGAATTATTATGGGAACACAAGTCAGCAAAAAATATTAATATGAAATTATGAAGGCATAAAATATTCAAACAAAATGGCTCTGGCAAAATGTTTAAACCCTTAAGGACAAATGACATGGGTTTAAACAGTATCGATTCTGAACACAGACAAATAGGCAATTAATATTAAATGTTGTATAT
This sequence comes from Musca domestica, assembly GCF_030504385.1. Lineage (NCBI taxonomy): Eukaryota > Metazoa > Arthropoda > Insecta > Diptera > Muscidae > Musca > Musca domestica. The sequence goes on along the minus strand of NW_026712334.1, from coordinate 1,001,691 downwards.
GTATGTATATTTTATTTTGATTATTAATTTAATTATTTTTCTTTCTTTTGAAACATTCAATATAACACCTGCCGACTTAAGAAGCTTCTCGATATCGATGCAATTTTATCATCCACCGATTTGTTTTATCTATCTGTAAGATAGTTATTACATTCCTCTACATTACAAAGTATATTTTCTCCCTTTTATAAAATATGCGATTACCTACAGTCGATTACATTTTACACTTGCAGCAACATTGCAATTGCTGTATTAGATTATGACTTGAAATCCCCCCAAAATAGGCGGCATCAAAACGATGCGATTTTCCTTTTTTATGACAAACAGCTCATTATATTCGGTACACAAATTATTGAAAATCGAACAAAGAATCTCGATTATATTTTGTAGCCTCAAGTTGAAGTTAGATTTGAAGTTGCTGATGTGTGTGGGGGACATTACGAAATTACATGGTGCGGATAGTGTACGCAGTAGATGGGATTATGTATTGCACAATGGTACAGGAGGGACAAGCTGAACTGTTTAATCTTTCACAACTAAAACTTGGTAATCTTTTTAGCCCATGCCAGACGTATTTGTATATTTGTACCGATAACGTATCGATACGACATATATATATATATATATATATATATATATATATATATATATATATATATATATATATATATATATCCTTGTCCACCCATCCGTCTAACCTTTCGAGCAAGGACAGAAGTTGGCCCAAGGATAAACCTATTAAAATTCATTATAATCGGTTCTGATATTCGATATCTTTATGATTTCATCAAAGTTTTCAAAGTAACCTGAAAAATTGCTATTTTAAGTTCTTAATGAGTACTTCATAATGACGATTCCTTCAAAAAGTATAAACTTCGTTCTATTGCTTATTGGCTCATTCTTTGCCGAATATGTAAAAATTCGTACTAGAACGGTACGAATTGTACTAAAAGATACTAAATTTGACAACCTTTGTATAGAGATAAAACTCTTAAATTTGGAATGAGGGTCACTGATGGAGTGTGTGATAGCTGTACCCAAGAGTTTTTTCAAACTCGCACTATACGTGGACGAAAAATACTATAAAGTACCATATTTGGAACATTTTCGTATCATGTGAACGTTTACAGCTAAAAACTTGGAAATTGGAATGGGAGTCAATTCTGGGAAACAAGTTCGATCGGTAAGTTCGAGTCGATAGTTTACGATCAACAATATATCCAACGTATATGTACTAAATGGTACGAAATTTGGTACAATTTGAATTTGTAGGAACGAAATGAACTGGAATCCTGAATATTGAAATTACCATTTCTTGCTAAGTGTAGGATTTTCAAAATTAGTACTTATGTGCAAGAAAAGGACTAAATGGTACTAGATTTTGTACAATTACGAAATGGGCGAAAAGATGGGGGTTGAACCCTACAATTGGAAATTGGGATTACTATTGCATTGTAAGGCTGGGGTATGTTTAGCAATTTCGTACTTTTGCGTACTAAATGTTACTAAATTTGGTAAATTTTGTCTTTGAGAATACTACAGGGTGAGACAAAAAAACTGCAACAAAGTCCATCATTTATACATTTTTTTTTAAATTTTATTATACGAAGACAAAAAATTTCGAAAATAGCATCAAATTTTAGAATAAGTTAAGAATTATGGCCTTCAAACGGCCAATGAAACCGTCACACGCTGCCCGAATGTTGCTCTGCGGTATTTTGGCCCATTCCCGGCGAAGCGCTTGCTTGAGTTGATCGACAATTTGGTATTTTTTAGTGCCAACTCTTGAATTCTGGTAGCCAACCGAAGGTGCACATTTTAAGATGGTGGACAACGAATGTTTTCTCATCGGAGAAACCAAATTCGGCAGTTCACCACTTTCGGCCAAGCGAGGCAACTCTTTAGCTCTTTTCAGTCCATTTTCTTTCTGTTGCTGTGTAAGTTCTTGCATTTTTTCGAATTTCAATGGCTTTAACCCGAGCTCATTTTTCAATATTTGCCGTATGGAATATTGCGATATGTTCACCTCACGAGCCATTTATCGGGCACTGCGACGCGGGTTTCGGTCAAGTTTCTTCTTTACTTTTCGAACCATCTTTGCTGATGTTGCTGTTTTCCTAAGTCCACGGTAACGAGCGATAGTATGAGACACAAAAGATTTATTCACATTTAAATGCTGGAGTTCTCTAACGATGGCCACTTGGGGTTTTCCAGCCAAGTATAAGGAAATCACACTATCACGCTTGAATTCCATCACGAATAACTTTTTTCCCAGCAAAATGCTTTTGTACGCTTGTAAACAATATAATGAGCCGTCACTGGAATAATTTTAACAGCTGTCGGACGAATGGCTTACAAATGACAGAAGTCTGATGTTGGTTGCAGTTTTTTCATATTTTGGAAATTAGGACTTATGTGTACTTGAAACATTTGGGATTAGGGTGAACGGATGAATGTGAAATTTTGAAAATTGTATTGGTATCCATGTTGATGATTGTCGGAGTAGATCAGCAGATAATGCTTGAAATCCGAAATTTGGTATTAGGGTCGCTGTTCATGTGTAACCTGGACATAAAGAGGTGGTTTCTCAAATGTGTACTACAATTGTATGAAAATTATTAAATGTTACTAAATGGTTGGTTGAAGGTATAGAGATAATATTCTGAAATTTGATATTTAGATTACTGATGCTATCTCTGTTTTTGAGATTTGGAGGTGGTTTGGAAATGCTAATTGTACAAAAAGTACTAAACGGTATTAAATTTGGTATTAGGTGAAGGTATCAAAAATTGAGATATGGTAGTGGTTTTGGAAATGCGTTCTATAATATATACGCAAAGTAGCACTAAATCGAGTATTGATTGAGGAAATACACGGTGAGATAAAAAAAAAACTACAAAATTTTAGCGGCCAAAATATTTGAGTGCCAAAGGCTTTAAGACACCCTCCAGAATATTTTCGCGATAACTTTCGCGACCATCGCCTGTTATGGCGGCCCACACCATCATTATGACCGGCGCTTGAGTTATGATGTTCAACTAAAGGCGCACATTTTCAGCTGACCTCTTTGGCAAGTAAACACGATCATTTTGTTTGTTTACAAAATGCTGGACAACGAACGCAGGACGTGGACCTGAAAGGTACTGCTATATGGGACCTACATCTTAATATATACGATAATATATACCTATGTTGATTATTTTTGTAAGATGCTTCTCAACTCTCAAAGTAACCGTATATACATAGGTAGATCCTCGCATATGATATTCGTTATATACATGAAGTTCTAAGTCTAATAATTCAAGGTGTTGTCAATTATCGACCAAAACAAGACACAGAGTGGCGTGGTGCATAATAAGGCGACAACAACCAACGAACAAACAGCACACAAAAAAGGGACACATTGGCAGGAACTATGCGAAATTTCTGTGAAAATTGCTTTCAAATTGCGCCATAGCCTCTCGTCGTACACATTTAAACATAATGTGAGTGACTTCTATAATGCCACAAGAGCAACGGACAACAGCAACAGGCAGCAGCAACACACAACAACAGCAAAAGCAATATCCTTCACAATATGGCCAACACAGGCAGATATGGGTGTAGTGATGTCGCAGATGAAATATAAATTCTCGATATTCAATGTGATGGCTGGTGGCAGTGGTGGTGGTGGTGGCGGCGGTGGTCGCAGTGATTGTGCCACAAAATACTTGGCCTTTACTCTGGATACATTTGGCTGTTTTCTTGCCTTGAGGCCTATAATTAAGATAGTCAGTCTCCGTGAAACCAATTTTCTGTCCTTTAAATAAAAATAAGCGCTTGCAGGTCCAGTGGTATGCTAGAGCAGTGCTGCTGCGACTGCTGCTGTTGCTGACAATGATGATGTGGTTGATGTCGCGGCCAGGTTGACCGCTGGTGGCAGTTAGTGATTATTGGTGATGGTGGTGGCGGTGGCGTTGGTGAGTGAATCACTTCTTAATTTTGGTTGTTTTGGGTATGATTTGAGTCCATGTCCATGTCTTGGAAACTAAGACACGCGCATCAAACCATGGAGGAGGAGGAGTATAGATTAAAAAAAAAAAAAAAAAAACGAAAAAAACCAAAACATTTTACTGAAGATCATCTTGTCGTTGTCGTAGTTTAATACGTTTGCTACACATGTCCTTCTGTATCAAACAAACACGTAGCAACACACTGCAATCTTTGTGGAAGGGGTGGTGGAGGGGGGATACCAAGTGGAACAAAAAACATGTATGATTACTGCAATTCAGCCAAGTGATTTGGTTTCGATTGACGGTGACGATGTTCTTGGTTCTTGGTCATTTCGTGGCATGGCTTTGTTATAGACCTGATTGTGGGGTTGACTTGTCGTCTTTGGGCCAAAGCGACATTAACTTTAGTCCCTTCCATGTGAAAGGAGATGATCCTTAAAAAGATCTTTGTAGAATATTTGTCTTGTTTAACAACATAAGGGGGCAATACATTTTGTTGTTGCTTGTTGTTGTTGCTGTCGCTGCTGCTGTAGCTGTAGCTGGCAGACTCCACAAAGCTGTTGTCGTTTTTCTCCATTCCGTTGTTGGTGTTTTTGTTTGTCAGATTGTGGGGGAACGACAACAACAAAATCATTCTCTTTGATTCGTCTGAACTGTGTGACACATGGGAGGTACCAATTTTAATGGAATTTCTTTTAGATTGGAGGGTCATTTATTTTGTTTCCCATTCGTCGGTGTTCTTCGACCGTCTGGTCTTCTTTGTTCCATGGTATTTTAGATCAGCATTTGCCTGTGTGTATGTGCGTTTTGTCTTTGTTAGTGTCGTATTTTGTGTGTGCTTAAAAGGTTTAGTGATTTTGCAACTTTTCGTGTTCTTTTTGAAGATTTGATTTTATGTGAACGGAAACTAATATTTAAAGGTAATTACTACTTACAGCTTATTGATTGTGACTGAGAGATATAAACCAAATTTGTTGGACAATTGTGGACAGTATTTTTATTATTTTGTGGCCGAAAAACACCCTTACCCCATTTTTTATAGAAAAGTTATTTTGGAATGGACTTAAAAAACAGAAACGGCCACAGTTATTCACAAATTCCAATGTTTATACCCTAAACCACAAGGTGGTCAGGGTATTATGTCTTTGTGCATTTGTTTGTAACAGGCAAAAGGAAACGAGATAGACCCATAGTTCCTTTTGACGATTCTATGCAGATCACATTCTGACTCGATTTATGCATGTCCGTCCGTCCGTCCGTCTGTCCGTCTGTCGTCTGTCCATTTATTTTTGTAAACAAAGTACAGTTCGCATTTATTGCCATATCCAGATGAAATTTTGCACAAATCATTTGTTTGGCCCAAGGACGAACCCTATTGAAATTGGAGAATATCGGCCAAAATTAGATATAGCTCCCCTATATATCTTCGTCCGATTTGCCTTTTATTGTGCGCCAAATTTGATCGAAATCGGTTCAGATATAGCTATAGCTCCCATATATATTGTTCATCCGATTTGTTGTATTTGTTACCCACAGCCGTAATATACACTCCGTAACAACGATATTCAGGGAAATATATCAAATACAGCTTAAAAATATCTTTGCCAAATTTTTTCGAGATCGGTTCCGATTTGGATATAGCTCCCATATATATCTTTATCCGATTTCAAATTAATTGTGCACCAAATGGGCAATACAAGTCCGAATTTAAAAGATACAAATGCTTCGGCATATTTTGTGCTTTAAACTTTAAAATATAATTATAATCGTGGCGTGTATGATTGAATTATCCCATTAAAACCTTTAATAGTTATGCGGAGCTCTACTAAATTCGCAAAGTGGTGTAGGGTATCATAAAGTCGACCCCGCCCGGCTTTAAGACTTTCTTTACTGGTTTTATTTGATTGTAGGGGAGAGTATTAATATCGGCCCAATTCTTCTTCATTTCAAAAAATCATCTGCACATAAAAGAGAAGTGATATAACAAACTGACTGAGACAACACCCAAACGAAACGACTGAAGCTAAAATCTTGAAAATTCGTACTAAAAGGGGTTGAAAAGTACTAAAATATACCAAAAATGGAATAATTTGTATTGAACAAACGGAAATGTGGTGTCCGTTGGAATTGCAATTTTTGAATTTCGAAAAAAGGAAAGCTGTGCTGAATTGTGCTAGGTTTGTGCTCAATTGTGCAGAAAATTTTTTTTTCGAAATTCGAAAAAATTTTTGAGATATTCGAAAAAACATTTTTTTTTCGAAAAAATCTCAGAGAATTGCAATTTTCGAATTTCGAAGAAATTAAAGTTGTGCTGAGTCGTACTCGGTTTGTGCCCATTTGTACCGTTAAAATGTTTTCGATATCTCTTACCAATTTCGAAAAAAACGATAATTTCGAAAGTATGTCAGAATTGCAATTTTCGAATTTCGAAAAAATTAAAGTTGTGCTGGGTCGCGCTTGATTTGTGCTAACTTGTGACGTTTATTTTTTCTCAATATTTTCAACCGTTTTCAAGATATGGCAATTTCGAAAAAAACCAGTATTTTTCAGAAAAATTGCTGTAATTTTTGTAAAAATTCAAATATTGAGATGCGTAAATGTCGTCGTTTTGGTCGTGGTGGTCGTTTTGCATATGTGTACTCTAATTGTTGGAAAAATATTAAATGATACTAATTTTATACACTGTCAGGGTTACCATTTTTGTCGATTCATCGGACGATTTTTATACCCTCCACCATAGTATGGAGGGTATATTAAGTTTGTCATTCCTCACCTCGAAACACCTCGAAATATACATTTTATACCCCAATAAGTATATATGTATTCTTGATCAGCATAAAATTCTATGTCGCTTCGAACGAAATGAAGTAGGTTGATCAAATTGTACTTAAATGTGTATTATGTCTACAGAACTGGTATTGAAAATGGGTTTTGGAATTTGAAGTTTGTAATGTGTACTTCAGCCTATGGCAAAAAATTGTCGGTGCAGGTTCACGTCTTCGCATAGCCCCCATATAACGGTGTCCCCCACAAAAATTCGGTATTTTGATGATTTTAGCGACATTATTCACCGAATTGTTTCAAGTTTGGTGTCTGAAGTTCGTAATAGATACTACAGTCTATGACAGAAAATTGTCTTTGCAGGTCCACGTCTTCGTATAGCCCCAATATAACGGTACCTCCCTATATTCGGAATTTTGAAGATTTTAGCTACTTTATTCACCAAATTTTTTCGCATTTGAATATTGTAATGGTTTATGACAAAAGTTGCCTATGCAGGTCCACGTCGTCGTATAGACCCTAATATAACGGCTGCATTAGGTATTTTTAAGATTTTAACAGAATTTTTAACGGATTTAATTTATTTATTCATTTATTTATTTATTTATTTTTTTTTTTTTTTTTTTTTTTTTTGAAAATTGCCAAAATCGTTCCAAATGGTGGAGGGTATTCAAAGATCGGCCCGGCCGAACCTACCGCTTTTTTACTTGTTCACTCTAAAAATGGGAAATACCGATTTATTGTTTTTTAGTCTCAACAAGTTATAAATGCACCTAAGGTTGGTTGTGTCGAACTTTTAATACCCTCCACCATTTGGAAGAATCTTGAAAAATAAAAAAAAAATCGTCGAAAAATATCGTTTGAAGAGAACCGTTATATGGGGGCTATACGAAGAAAATTTAAAACAATTCCTTTGAATAATGTCGCTATATAATCAAAATACCGAAAAACGGAGGCACCGATATACCGATATATGCTATACGAAAACGTGGACTGCCATGACCCATTTTGTCTAGTGGTAAAATGTACACGAGTGCAAAATTGGTTCTAAAAGTCCTTATCTAAAAAATTAAAGTGGACTTTTCATTGACGAAGTAGAAGGAACTTCCTAGTCTCATATAAAACAAATATAGTATATGGTATTGTCTAAACATAGTGAGTGGTACTTTTTTTTTCAATCATAAGTCAGGAGCGATAATGGTAAATATTGTTCCCCTTTTCTATGCAAGAATGTTGCCAACATGCTGCGAAGACAAAATACCCATTTACATTGAATTCGGGTAAAAATTGTAACTAAAACTACCAAACTTAATCATGGACCAGCTTGGGTGGCCATTTTCAATACCGAAGGCCCTGCAGACATGCAATTAATCTGAGTAAAATATAATCACAATACATATTTTTGTTCGGAATAGTGTTTTCCACAGACGGACGGACAACCTTAAATCGACATAGAATTTAATATTGATCATATACATTTTTGGGTTTTAAATTGTATATTTCGAGGTGACACAAACGGAATGACAAACTTAATATACCCTCCTAACAATGGTGGAGAATATAAAAATGAACAGAAAATTAAAATATTGGAAGTTGATCACTAGGTGATCTACTATTCACAGCTTTTGAAATCTTAACCAGGATAATTAAAAATGAGACAGTTTGTGTGAACAGTAAACTTAATTCTTGCCATTACGACTACACTTCCTCTGTCTTAAGATCTGCGATCTATGTTAAAAATGAGATATATATTTTTGTGTAAATTTCTAAAGTATTCATGCAAATAAAAAAGAACATCATTGTTTTTATACCCTACAACACTTTGTGTTGGGAGTATTAGAAGTTTGATTGGACCGAAAATTATGTAACAACACGAAATATTGATTTCCCACATAGAAAAGTATATATGGATCTTCCTATCTCGCCGAGCTGAGTCGATCTAGCTATGTATGTCCGTCCGTCTGTTCATCTGTCCATGTTAATTTGTAATCACTCTACAGGTCGCAATAATGGCCCGATCTTCACGAAATTTAAAATGTAGGCAGAGTTAAGGTCAGAATAGAACCCCATTTCTTTTGGAGGTGAAATGGACCAAAAACTGAAAAATTTCCTGATTTTGTAGTTGCTCTACAGATCACAATTATAGACCAATCGAAGCGAAAGTTTGCATGGGGCTAGAGCCTTGAGCTGGGCGGAAGCCTTCTAATTTTGATGGCCATCGGTTAATATTTAGTGGGTGAAATAGACCATAGCATTTGTGATAAATAAAAGTAAAATTTTCCATTAAACCGCGAATATTTTTAATGCCGGCGAAATCACAAATAGATGAAGAGGTCAATTCTAACCGTTACGTAGATGCCGATAGTAAAAATAGGATATATATAGAAAAATATATACAATGTATATATACAAAGAAAGGGGATGTTAGCTAGAATGCTTATATCTCCAGAATGGCTGGAGCGATTTTGACAAATCTTGTAAATTTAGAATGCCTTTTTGGCATAAAAGTATAAAATCTAAAAAAATCGCATAAAAAGATGCCAATAATGATGTTAATGTAGATTTGGTAGTATTTTGTGACATTTTTTTATTTTTTCATATATTTTATGGCATGCGATTTTTTCAATTTGACATATAATATTGAAGTGTATATTTTGCAATATTTTTGTACTTTACAACACAGGTTGGGGTAATTATTTATATACAGATTGCAATTATCGTTCGATCCTCACGAAAATTTTCACAAAGGTAGGGTTAGGCTCAGAAAGGCTAAGCCTATCGTTTTCAAAGATGTCCGCAATATATTTAGCGATTGAAAATTTTGTGTGAAAAAAGTACCAATATTACTTACAGGCGATATCCGAAATACACAATAGGCGAATTTCTGGCTTTTTTGTGCTGATTTCGTTGACGAATATAACCAAATATCGTAGACAAGCAAATCATATAAATGAGTCTAAATTTGAAGACACAGAAGGGCCTCTTGCTTTTGGAGATGATCGCAAATTAGTTAGGGGTTCAATGAATCAAAAACAGAAAAAATCCTGATCACAAGCCAATCGACTCGCCTGAGAAGATAGTTAATCACAGGGAAGATGACCATTGGATGTTATTTAGCTGTAAAATGGACCACAACAACTAACAGCAAGACGAAGTGCATAAATATTGGGAAAATGTCCCCGTGACATAATTTCAAAAGTGAAATCTTCCAAAATGGATTTGGACATGAGGGGGCTTCTAACATATTGTAGTGTTGTAGGGTATCACTTGGTCGGCCCCGCACGACTATAGCCTATGCTTACTTGTTTAGTTATAAATCACAAAAACCATTTATTTGCATGTCTTCGTGTTTAATGAGTTGAAAAATATGCATGTAACTAACAAAATTGAGTGTTTAGGGATAACAGCGCTAACGCACAATGATTACAAATATAAATGGCATTAAGGAAATACAAACTTTATGCTCCAAAGCAACTGACAAATATCTATGAAATGGTAGCAGCAATAAAAAATAAAAATAGAGTTTTCTATGCGAAAAGATGGCTTTCGATGCATATGTATTTGTACAGTGATATGAGTGAGAATACCTCAACTTAATTATGAATAGGGTAAGTGTACCAGTAGTCGGCACTTTTAGGATTTTCGCAGTTTTAATCGCTCACCATTCTGACTGGATTTAATCAATTTTTTTCAGATTCGAAATTTTGTATAGTTTTTGCAATAATAAATAAAGTTTTAATAACTTTTTTTAAATTTCATAAATTTGTAGTTTTATTAAATCAATGCTTTTTTGACAGTAGTCCGCACCACTTGCTAATTTTCGGTATGGCATGTTCCAACAGTCGACATACCAATTTTTTGTAAGAATAATTAATAATAATAATAAATTAATTCATTAAAATATAATATTTTTGTTTAGTTAAACTGATTCGACGTCTTTATTGTACTTTTCTTAAGAATATGGATTGTTGAGGACCTTCACAGACAAAAATTTAATTTTTATTAGAATAAATCATCTTTTCTTAGCGAAATTGTACACAAAGATAGATGACAATATATTTGAAGTAAACAAAATATATTTAGTTATAATAGTTTCATTTATTTGTGCTTAAAAATAAAAAGTGCCGACTACTGGGACATGCCGAACTTAGGCACACTTACCCTATGTCTTGCGCCATATATTTTATAAAACATTAAAAACAGCGTATACGACAAATGTTGAGGGTCTAGTGTTATATGGGAGATCTTAAAAATCCTGGACCTCTATTGAGTTTTTTCGCAGGAAGGTATTCTTCCTTCCAATACTTCAAAATATCAAATTATAGTCGTTTATGGTAGTAAATTAAGCTAGAATTTTGCATGTGGGTCAATTTAGGTGGGTAGAGGTGTGATAGGGTTGAAAAAATCGGATCAGAAGCGTACCAAAAATTACAAAAAAACTAATGATTTTTGTACCTTTTGGAATTTTGTGAACGGATACAGCTAAAATCTTGATGTTTGGTATAAAAATTAAGTTAGGAAGTAGTGTAGATATGCGTAGATGTAGATATGTTTTGTATACTAAGTGTTACAACTGTACTAAATGGTACTAAATTTGGTACAATTTGTTTTTGGTTGAAGAGATTGATGTGAAGATTTAAAAGTGTGGTGTTAGGGTCTCTGCAGGTGGGTAGGGTTAAGTTAAAGAGTTGAGATTAGGATCTTTGTTGGTGTGTAGCGTTGAAATCTGGAAGACTGTTTTGAAAATACAAAGTAAATAATACTTAATTTAGTGTTTGGATAAGGGATTGAGTTTGAAGTCTAAAAAGAAAAGAGCTGACATTTTGATATGGAAACTCTTGGTATCGATGTAAAAGATATGGAGGTGGTTTCGGAATTGTATACTATAATTGTACGAAAAATCTAAGTTGTACTAAACTTAGCATTGGGTGAAGGGATATAGCTGGAATCCCAAAATTTGATATTAAGGAGCTTGTTTTGGGTATCATAATGGGCATCAACGACAAGACCAGAAGTGCCCTTTACTTTTCATTGGTGATTTCGCCGGAAAGTGACGAGAAAGGCGATTGAATGGACATTTTTATGATTTTTATAAAAAAAAAACTGATGATCAATTCCATCTGAAAAAAAAAATCCGAAGTGATATTATTCAGTTCTAAACTTTAAAATCATAAAAAAAAATCAAGTCGATTGATCTATAATATTTTACGAACATCCCTAAAATTCCTAAATTGTGTAAGGATCGAACCTCAACGTGTGTAAGTGTTTCAGATCAATTCCCTTGTGGCCCATGCGAACCACAGTTCAATTGAGAAAATGTTTCGTACAACCACACTAATTAAAACTTCTATTCATAAAATACATACGAACATAAACTAATATTGACATGTGGCTGTGTTGTGATTTCATTAGTGGTGCGTGTCTCTGCTCTCCCTCGGTTAACACATCATCCAGTCATGGCATGGAACATTGAATCTTTAGCGCGAAATAATCTCGTTAAAACAATTGAAGCATATTCATGTGTTTCATTGTTCAGGGATTCAGGGCAGCAATATGTTTGACGGGATCAGGGCATTCACAATGAAACAGCTATTTTCGTGGGGAGCCAAGCCTTTGACAGGAATTGCTGCACTGAACATTGAAATGTGGGGGGTGGTGCTGTTGGTCGTGATGTACCAACAAACACTCTTTGTTGTTTAGCCAACATTCAAAACATTTTCGTCATCTGCACTTGACTTCTTGGAATTTTGCTTAACTTTCATTGAATTGAAAACAACAACATCGGAAGGCAGCAGCATCAGCAAATCAATGTGTTTTTGTTAATGCAACATAAAACGCATTGCAATGGGTGAGCATACTGACAAGATCCATTTCTCTGGAACAGATGGACATTTTTTTTGTAGTTTTTCCAATAAAGAAAAACAATTTCTTTGAATGATTATAAAAATAATCCAAACAAAAATTGTAACATAAAATCATATTTTATTTTATGATTTCCTTTGCTTCCCTTTAATTCTTTATTATTAATATGAACCAGCAAGTCTGGGTTATAAAAATGCAATACGTTATTTCCTATGAAAAAGGGAACGAAGTTCGAGTGAATTACAAGTAATCTAAAATAATTTCCATGTATATTGGATTGGGTATTGCACGTGTCATGCTAGACTCTGTCAGGTTGAATGTCAATGCGTTTTGCTACCAATTTCACTTTCAACAGTGCCTCCCCCGCCCAACAACAGCCGCTTTTTGTGTGTGGTTCTTTAGTTTTGCCTTTTTGTCAATTATTGAGTCATTTTCATTCGATTGCCTTTAAATAGTAGACAATAATCGCTTAAAATGGTTCTTTAATTTACTTTAAGTGCCTTAATCTGATAAAGTCAATTTGCTCAAGTGACGCATTGTTTTGAATGACTTCGCCTTTGTTTTGGGGGACGAAATATTCTGAAGTTTTCGAAACGAATGACAGACACAACAGAAAGACAGACAAAATAAAAAAAAACCAACGCCAACACTTTTATTAAATGAAATCATTTCTTTTGAAGGTCTGATATTCAATTGACCAGAAATTAAATGATTTTGTTTTTTTTTTTCTGTGGTCGGGAAAAAATTAAATTCAAATAAATTAATTTTGCAGATAAAAAAAATTATTTAATTTATAAAATAAAATATAATGCAATTATCCCGGATTATTTAATTCATATATGTTCAATAAGGGGTTTGGGGTTAAAAAGTATGACATGAATACACGCGAAAAAAATCAACAAACGACTTTGAATGACTAAAATTCGTAAATTTCAGATGATGTTAAATGCATCTTCAGACCTCAAAAAATAGCTGAAATCGGACGGCACAGTTATTGTGTACGAATTTTCAGACCTTTATTCCAACTCCTACGATATTGTGATTGTAACAGACATAGAATTTCCATTTAAGCACGAATATTTTTAATGCTGGTAGATGTGACTACTACCAGCCGAAATCACTATTACATAAAAGGTATACTTCTTTCCTCTACATGGATTCTGTTTTCGTTGACATATTTAGGAAATATAGTGGAAACACAACGTAATCTGTATTTTGATTTTATTTTTTTTTTTCAGAGAGCTAAAATATAGGGTTCTTGTCATGAAATTCTGCATCGGCTCGTGTCTCCGGTCACAAGCCAAGACAGCCCTTTTGAATGACTATGTGACACTATCATACCCTAGAACACTGCGTGTTCGGTAAGAACACCTAGAAAAATTGGTCCTACTCCTACGATGTATTAAATTGATCTTCCTCTCCCGCCGAGCGGAATCGATATAGCCGTGTGTGTCATCTGCCCACAACGATCCTCAATACGAATTTCATGGTCATTCGTATTGAGGATCGTTGTGACCTTTAAAACTTTCCGACGAAATCTAGTACTAAGTACCTAAAAGTGACAAATCGGATATACATTGATGCTAATTTCGTTGACATATACAGGGTGAGATAAAAAAGTGCAACCAAGTCAAAGGTCATTATTTTTACATGTTTTCCTTTTTTTAAATTTTATTGAATGAAAGCAGAAAATGTCAGAAATAGAATTTTAGAATAAGCTTAGATTTGTTCGAATTGGTGACCTTTGGCACGAATTATGGCCTTCAAACGACAAATGAAGCTGTCACACGCTGCCTGAATGTTGCTCTGCGGTATTTTGGCCCATTCCCGACGAAGCACTTCAGGTGATCGACACTTTGGTATTTGTTAGTGCCAACCCTGTTTTCCAAAATACTCCACAATAGTCCAACGGATTGGTATTCGGAGATTTTGGTGCCATTGTGCGCTGGGAATGAAGCGAGGAACCTCATATTGTAACCATTCTTGGGCGGTGCGTGCTGAGCGCGATGGGGCTGTGTCCTGTTGGAATATCCAAGGTCTGTGGCCAAAATGTTTGCGTGCCCAAGGCTTTAATACACCCTCCTATTTTCGCGATAATATTCGGCATTTATCCTGATGCCAAGGTCGATAATTACGAGGGGAGAATGACCATCGGCTGTTATGGTGGCCCACACCATCACCATGGCCGGCGCTTGAGTTCTGGTAGCCAACCGAAGCTGTACATTTTCAGCTGACCTCTTTGGAAAGTAAACAAGATAATTTTGTTTGTTTACAAACTGCTGGACAGCGAATGTTTTCTCATCGTAGAAACCCAAATTCGGAATTTCACAACTTTTGGCCAAGCGAAGCAACTCTTTAGCTCTTTTGAGTCTATTTTCTTTCTGCTGCGGTGTATGTTCTTGCACTTTTTGGAATGTTAATGGCTTTACCCCAAGCTCATTTTTCAATATTTGCTGAATGGGATATTGCTCACGATCAGTTTTTCGGCCACTGCGACGCGGGTTTCGATATTGCTGTTTTCTTCCGCCCACTTCCTTGACGTAGGGCTACGCTACCAGTATCACGGTAACGAGCGATGGTACGAGACGCAGAAGATTTATTCACAATTAAATGCTGGAGTGTTCTAAGGATAGCCACTAGTTGTTTTCCAGCCAAATATAAACAAGTTAAAAAGCAGTAAGTTCGGCCGGGCCGAACTTTGAATACCCTTCACCATTTGGAACGAATTTGGAAATAAAATCCTGAAAAAAAATTTGGTAAAATTTTAAAAATACCGAATATAGCCGTTATGTTGTTGCCTATACGACGTGGACCCACACAGGCATTATTTGTCATGAGTCATTACCAAATTCAAATTCGGAACTTGAAATAAACGCGAATAATCTAGCTAAAATCATCAATGTATAGAATATAGGCAGGTACCGTTATATCGGAGCTGTGCGAAGTCCTGAACCTGAGTAGACAATTTTTTGTCATATTCTGTAGCATCCACTACGAAATTAAAATTCGACATTTCAAACAACTTCGGTGAGTATTGTACCTAAACTCGTCAAAATACCGAATTTAGGGAGGTACTGGTATATGGGGCCTATACGAAGACCTGAAACTGCATAGACAATTTTCTCTCACAGACTGGAGTTTCCATTACGAAGTCTAAGTGCGTAATTTAAAAAAAAATTGGTGAATAAAGACGCTAAAATCACCAAAATACCAAATATCGGGAGGTACAGTTATATGGGGGCTATATGACGACGTGGACCTGCACAGACAATTTTCTGTCTTAGGCTGTAGTATCTATTTCGAACCTCAAATACTAAATCTGAAACTATTCCGGTGAATAATGACGCTAAAATCATCGAAATACCGAATATCGGGAGGTACCGTTATATGGGGGCTATACGAAGACGTGGACCTGCACAGACAATTTTCTGCCTTAGGCTGTAGTATGCATTTCGAACTTCAAATACCAATTTTGAAACAATTTCGGTGAATAATGTCGCTAAAATCATCAAAATACCGAATATAGGGAGGTACCGTTATATGGGGGCTATATGAAGACGTGGACCCACATGGCCCATTTACGAATTTAACCTGCCTACTGGAAAAATAAACATGTGTGCAAAATTTTAGCCATCTATCTCAATTCATTCGAAAGATAGCGTGATTACAACAGACAGACAGACGGACAGACAGACAGACGGACATCGCTAAATCGACTTAGAATTGTACGCTGATCAAGAATATATATACTTTGTTGGGTCTGATATGAGTATTTCGAGGAGTTACAAACGGAATGACAAAGTTAATATACCCTCCATAGCATGGTGGAAGGTATAAAAATTGTGGCGGTATATTTATTATTTGTTCGACCTGGCCGAACTTAGCGACTTTAGCGGTATTACGGCGAAATGACTTTAATTAATTCATTCTCATTTTTAGAGGATTGGAAACCCACTTGCTAAAGAAAATAAGTCCCTCATAATTTTATGTAACGTTAACCTGTATTTCTGAATCTTGTTGCAGAAATGTTCAACGATTTTAATCCCCTCATGATGTACAGTATCTAAAGTTCGGCCTCGATGAACTATCCGAGCTCCTTACCTGCTTATCAATAGATAAGTGTCTAAAACTAGACAGTGCAATCATAAACCATTTTTAATGAGACGAGCGTGACTTATATATTTTCCTTGCGAATAAGTTATTCCAATTTTACACTTCATATTCTCAAGATCAAAAAAACCTCACTTGGCAAATTATGCGTGCCGGATGTAACATCTTTTGTTACACTTTCAATGTGAGAAAAAAATGCCTAAAAATTTCTTGTCCAAAACCAAAAATATATCGATTTGGAATAATTTGTTATACATAATTAAATATTTATGGGGAACTAAGCGTATAGTCGAACAAAAAAAAAACTAAACTCCACGGAAGGAGGTAATCTCTAAAGACAAAAAAAAAGACAAAAACCTTAACAATTTGAAATGCAAATTATATAATGATCACCTTCGATTTGAAAACTGAACGAAACCCGATGGTATTTGAAAAGAAATAGGTGCTTCCTGTAAAACCGCACAATCAAAAATAATTATAAAACGCACTCATTATGGTTCCTCCGTTGGATGGAACCCACAACAGAAAAAAAAAACAACACCCGACTTAGAAGGCGTTTTTCTTTTTTTGGAGATCTCTAATGAAAAAACAAGAGCGGGAGAGAGCAAAAAAAAAATTAACAGAAATTATACCAAATTTCGATTATAATTTTCCAATTTCCGTTCAAGGTTTTTGTGCGTTCGTTGTATGATTTGTATATGCTGGGCATTTGATGTTAGGCCGCTTTTTTGTCCATACCAAATTGGAGATAATACAGCGACAACGACCAATAATAACAGCAACAACAACAAGAGCCACGTTAATAAATCCCCTAAATTGCTTTCTTATACTCTCATGCGGCATTATGAATGGCCAAGAGACCGAAAATTTAGAAATTTAAAAGAAAACGACACAATCATCATCGTCGCCATAGTCAAATCACCGATGCCGGTGCTAGTGGTGGTCATGTTGATGATGATGAGGATGGTATTGCGGTCGATTTGTGGTGTGGTGGTGCCACCAGCATCATCATCATCAGTGACGCCACCGCCTTCATTGGCCACCACAATTCTTAACCAAGTTCGTCATCCATTCATAATTATTGTGGCTAAGAACACAGAATCCAATAATCATTCATTCATTCACATACCAATACACACACACACTCCAATATGTGTAACACAAACAAAAAATTAATAATTTAAATTTATGAAAAACGGAAAGAAGCGCCCTCTTTAACAAAACCAAATGCCACAACAACAACAACACTCAATGCAGTCCCCCACAATTGCCGCCAAATGCCGAAATGAAAAAAAAGAATTCTGAAATTTCAGTTCTTTAAGAGCAAACGTAATCAAGCCCCATACCATCCGGCATACCCCTTGAAGCCGTTCACAAGCAGCCAACGACAAATACAACTTCTTCCATAACTATTCACATGCTGGCCGGTGAATGTTTGATTAGTCGCTCAAAACCAGACCAAAAATAACCAGGCCAGACAAAGAGACTAACATATGGAAAGACCGAACATTCATCCATTCAGACCATAACTGATTTCGTGAAGGGTCGAAGAAAAAAGAAACGTAAAATAATTTATAGCGTCAAATTCGAAATGCGTTTTTGGCGGTCATTTCTGGGCCCTGCTCCCCAAGTGTCCTCCCTCAATTTCCAGAGTGGAAACAATAAGTAATCGTCTATGCTTACACATGTTTTCAGTGTGACCGAACGGCCAACCGACCCTTCTCGCCACATTGTCTTCCTACTCCTCCTGTATCTTTTCGTCTGAAAGACTCATAATTTGTTCATTTTGATTTTACGTTCTTTTGTTTGATATTGTTTAGCAATTTTGTGGTTGGTTTTATTGTTTGGCGCTTTCATTTGTCTGGTGGGTTCAGACAAAAGGAAAAATAAAATCATCAGTATTTACTAGACAAATCAAAACTGTTAATATGAATTTCTATTAAAGGCTACTGAGTAGTAGCTTGAGGAAGTATTGTTGAAAGGAAAAGGGTAAGCGGACACTAGAGAAAAGAATTAATGTTTATATTAAAATGTAGACGATGCACACAACGTGCGCATCTTGAAAATAAAACAGGACTCTTTTTGTAAAAATTGTTATTTCATTCGATCCATGGCGCAATTCTAAGGTGTTCTATCAGAATATCAGATTTATTGTCGTATTTTCTTTACACTTGTACTCTGATGTCTGATTATTATGCATTTAGACAAGTTGTATACAAAATTCACTGGAATTGAACCCATCTGACAAAAGCATAAAAATTAGCGATTCACCATAAATTCCAGAATTACCGGTTTGCAACATCCATAAGAAAACCAGTAAGGAAAGCTCAAAAGTCGGGCGGGGCCGACTATATGATACCCTACACCACTATGCATATTTAGTAAAGCTCTCGTAAAAATGTTTATACAGGGCATTTCAGAGCTCTATGAGATATTTGGTACAAAATCAAAATCTTTCTAATTCTATCGTGCATTTTACGAACTATAGCTATCTCTGAACCGGGTTCCTCCAAATTTGACGTATTAGCTTATAGGCTGAATTCGGTCTTATGTACGAAAATTCAGGTGTTTTGGGCTGATATTGACCATTTAGTGCACATTTAACCCGAAATCGGATGAAGATATATATGGGAGCTATATCCAAATCTGAACCGATTTCGATAAAATTTAAAACAGCTATTCCTGTGCTCCATCTTATACCTGGTACCAAATATCACGGTTGTGGAGTGCATAGTAGGAATGTGAGGGACTTAAAGATCAAATCGGATGAAATATATATATGGGAGCTATAGCTATATCTCAACCGATTATCTCCAAATTTGATATACTTGCTTCTAGGCCGAACTCGGTTGGGTGTGCCAAAATTCAGGTAATTTGGACTGATAGTGGACATTTGGTGCACATTTAACCCGAAATCGGATGAAGATATATATGGGAGCTATATCCAAATCTGAACCGATTTCGATAAAATTTAAAACAGCTATTTCTGTGCTCCATATAATACCTGGTACCAAATATCACGGTTGTGGAGTGCATAGTAGGAATGTGAGGGACTTAAAGATCAAATCGGATGAAAGATATATATGGGAGCTATAGCTATATCTGAACCGATTTTCTCCAAATTTGATATACTTGCTTCTGGGCCGAACTCGGTTGAGCGTGCCAAAATTCAGGTAATTTGGACTGATAGTGGACATTTGGTGCACATTTAACCCGAAATCGGATGAAGATATATATGGGAGCTATATCCAAATCTGAACCGATTTCGATAAAATTTAAAACAGCTATTTCTGTGCTCCATATAATACCTGGTACCAAATATCACGGTTGTGGAGTGCATAGTAGGAATGTGAGGGACTTAAAGATCAAATCGGATGAAAGATATATATGGGAGCTATAGCTATATCTGAACCGATGTTCTCCAAATTTGATATACTTGCTTCTAGGCCGAACTCGGTTGGGCGTGCCAAAATTCAGGTAATTTTGACTGATTGTGGACATTTGGTGCACATTTAACCCGAAATCGGATGAAGATATATATGGGAGCTATATCTAAATTTGATCCGATTCTCACCAATTTCAATAGGGTTCGTCCTTGGGCCAAAAAAATATTGTTTGGAAAATTTCATCTCAATCGGATAATAAATGTGACCTGCATTTTGTTCACAAGAATACATGGACAGACGGACTGACATGCATAAATCGACTCAGAAAGTGATTCTATGAAGGTTCTCAAAAGTAACTATGGGTCTATCTCGTTTCCTTCTCCATGTTACAAACAAATGCACAAAGACATAATACCCTTACCACTATGTGGTGTAGAGTATAAAAATAATAAAGAAAGGTCGAAAATCGGGCGGGCCGACTTTATAATATCCTACACCTATATTTAGTAGAGCTACACGTAACAAATGAACGTAGATATAGAGAATTTATGTGAAGCAGATCACACCAACTGCCATCGTGAAGGGGTATTGTGGCTTTAGACCACTTACAATTGATATCGAATGGAACTAAGATATGAGAGGATGTTCTACTCTGAATATGTTTCCACTAAATTTGTAAAACACACTTGTGTCTGAACTGATTTTCACCAAATTTATTTGAGCTAATATTACACTTATGGTGCACAATAAACGAAAAATAGCATAAAAATATATGGGAGCAAAAGCTATATTTGAACCGATTTTCACAAAATTTGACACACATGTTTATAGGCTAAATTCGGGTCACGGGTAAATATATATATGGGAGCTATATCTAAATCTGAAACGATTTCGATAAAATTTAGCAAAGGTGTATTTAGTATATTTGTGGATCCAAATTTCATTGATGTAGAGTGCATATTACGAATTTAGTGTATATATGGGAGCTATAGGTATATCTGAACCGGATTTCAACAAATTTGAAGTACTTGTTTCTAGACTGAATTTCAGTCGGAATTCGCGAAATACATCCTATTTGGAAGCATATTGTATTAAAGGTGGCGCAAAAGTAATCCTCCTATCAGAAAATCCTATACATTTTTCGATTGGCTAATGTCAGTTTTGTTTTGACATTTTTATAGTAAATACATGAGAAATACACGTTAATAAATAATGGTACGCTACAATGCTCCAGAACGCGGAATATTGGTGATTATTTAATCACCAAGAAGAAGACGAATTTTATCAAAAATTATCACGAGGGATATGGCCTATCTCCATCTTAGCGGGTACGTAAATAAGCAAAATTTACCCTTCTGGAGCACTGAAAGTCCGCGTGTAACCCACGAATAGACATTACACCCGCTCAAAGTCACTGTATAGTGTGCTGTTTTCGCCGTACTCCAAACTGTTACTGTGCATGGTGCTACAAAGCAATGATAAACGACTTTTTCACCGCGACGTAATGAGTTGGGGTCGGAAGACAAGTAGTTCCAACAGGACGGCGCAACGGCATACACTACACGTGCCACGATCGATATGGTGAAAAATGTATTTCCCAGACGCGTAATCTCTCGTTTAGGCGATTTGTTCTGGCCAGCAAGATTACCTGATTTTACCGTTCCAGACTTTTTTTGTGAGGTTTTTGTAGTGGGTTTATGTCATCAACCCTAAGACTCGTTCAGATCTTAAAGACAATATCTGTTAAGAATGTGAGGACCTATTGCCGGGAGTTTTGGTCAAAATGATGAAAAATGTCATAAAAGGAGCTTCAATCGCAATAAACTGCGGCGGCAACCATTTACATGACATCGTACTCTCGATTTGATGTAAAAACAAGTAAGCAAAGGCTATGGTCATGCGGGGCCGACCATGTGATACCCTACAACACTACAATATGTTAGAAGCCCCCTTACGTTCAAATCCATTTTGGAAGATTTCGACTAGGGACAAAAGCAAGAGGCCCCACCGTATCTAAAAATTTAGCCTCATCTATATGATTTGCTTGTTTACGATATTTGGCTATATGCGTCAACGAAATCAGCATAAAAAAGCCAGAAGTTCGCCTTCTGTGTATCCATTCTACCCGTTGTCTTAAACTCTAACTTCATGAGAGATTTCGTGTCCTTTGGTTTCTATTTATGACCTTTATAACGGCTGCAAAATCAGGATCAATTTTAGTTGTTGGTCCATTTCAACCACTAAATAAATTGCGGAAATGTTTGAAAACAATAGCCTAGCCATTCTGAGCCTAACCCTACCCTTGTAAATTAAATAAATTTCGTGAGAATCGGACGATAATTGTAATCTGTATATAAAACCCCAACCTGTGTTGTAAGGTGAAAAATATTACAAAATGTACACTTCAATATTATGAGTCAAAATGAAAAAATCGCATGCGAAAAATATATGAAAAAAAATTAAAATATGTCACATAATACTTCAAAATCGATATTAACACCATTATTGGCATCTTTTTATGAGATTTTTCAAGATTTCATTCTTTTATGCCAAAATCGGTCTTGTCATTCTTGAGATATAAGCAATCTAGCTAATATTCCCTTCCATTGTATACATACATTGTATATATTTCGCTATATATATCCGATATATTAACTATCGGCATCTACGTAAGGGACAAAATTGAACTGTTCGTCTATTTGTGAGTTCGCCGGGATTAAAAATATTCGCGGTTTATTATAAGGAGAATAATTTATTTTACATATATATTGTACCTATGTTTCTACAAATTCGATATCTTGGGTATTAGCATCTATTTAATGGTCAGAAGTGACCTTTTAATTAATTTGTAACTTGGCCGGGGTTAAAAATATTCGTGGTTTTGTGGAAATTTTCGTTTTGTTTGACATAAACGTTTTGCTTTATTTTACCCGCTAAATATTGACCGATTACCATCCAAATTGGTTCTGCCCACCCTGAAGTCTAACTCTATGTAAATTTCCGCGTCGATTGGTTTATAAATGCGACCTCTAGAGCAACTGCATAATCAGGAAATTTATCAGTTTTTGGTCCATTTTATCCCCTAAATATTATGCGTTCATCTCCAAAAGTAATATGCTTCTATTCTGACCATAAGAATTTCGTGAGGATCGGGCTATAATTGCAAATTAGCATGGACAGACGTGCGGACATACATAGCTAGATGGACTCAGCTCGGCGAGATAGGAAGATCCATATATACTTTCATATGTGGGAAACCAACATTTCGAGGTGTTAAATAATTTTTGTCCCGATCAAACTTATAATACCCACAACACATAGTGTTGTAGGCTATAAAAAGTAATAATAATTCTACCAAATTCGTACAGAAAAGAACAGTTTCTTCAAATGAATTACTGACCCTAAAAAATATTTTTAACGGTATTTTTAATAAAAAAAGTTAAATAAAATTTCACTTGACCATTGTAAGTTTATAACATAAATAAATAATCAAGTGGCAATTACATGAGTACTGACCACAGCACATGGTGGCAACGGACGACCACCAACACCACCGCCGCCGCCAAATGTCTTTGCAACGAACTGGAACCTTAAGACACAAATTCTATTGTGGCGTGCAGCCATGATTACAACTGTTGCAAGTACCCAGCCGGCCAACCATCCTACCGCACATTCAGAAAACTAAAACTAAATAAAACAATATAAAAACTATCTCTTAACGGTTGATAAATGCTTTTGCATTTTAAAGTGGAAAAATATAATAAACCTTAGAGAAGAAGAAAGCGACCAGCAGCCAAGTAACCGCATAAATCTATGACTTACATTAGTTTCGCTTGGTGACTCTATTAAAGAGGAGAAAAATAATAAAACAGCTACAACAAAAACACTATCATCGCATCGCAAGTTACTGGGCTAGAAGCGATTTATGCACGAAGCTTCAATGCTAACTCTACCACAACAATGGCCAGCCGTAACTAGCTGTGACGAAGACGTTGACGACGGCAAAGACGACCACTGGTAGATAAAAAAGGCTACAAAGCTGCAATATAATAAAAAACCAAAACATGGTCACGAGCCCCTAACAGATTATAAACATGTGCCAGGTGCCATGATCAGCGAAGCTAAACAAGTGTCGAGTACGCATTTCTAATTATAGCAAGTACCCAGAGTCACTGCACATGCTCGCTCGCTCGCTCAGTCATCAGGCCACAGAACTAGCCAGAGCCACCGGTGTATGAAAACTACCTTATTAAAGTAAAACATTAATAAGAATTCTAATAAATTTCTTTGAATATAAAATAAAATCTAAGTTAAAAGAAGCCCCAATTGCTTTTATTGTTTTCCATGTGGTCGTTGGTCTAACAAGATTATGCTGAAGTTAAGCAGATCCGACGAATACTTGAATGACCGTTGCACTGAGAACATAATGGAGAACTATAAAACATTGAAACAATTGTTGCAAATTCTTCTTCTACAGGTGAAAACTAACCTTGTGTATAATGCCAAGTTCTGTGGAAATAACTTAAAAAATATCAGTTATTTTTGCTGGCAGATGTTTTCTCTCAGCTTATGTCAATTTATTAAAATATATTTTGACTTGTGTTATGATTATTCAAAATGTTGACTTTTTATGAAGAATATATCGAAGGAGTGGACCAATGTTATCCACTTCGTATCTCGGCTTAGTCTGATATAAATGTACAAAGCACCAGGCTTGGATTATATAGGCTCCCTCCACTTTATATGATATATATATATATATATAAAGGTTCCTCCCGATATTCGGTACTTTGATAATTTTAGGGACATTATTCATCGGAATTGTCTCAAATTTGGATTTTGAACTTTGTAATAGATACTACAGCCTATAACAGAAAACTGTCTGTGCAGGTCCACGTCTTCGTATAGCCCCCATATAACGTTACCTCCCGATATTCGGCATTTTGATCATTTTAGCAACACTTTTCACCGGAATTGTTTTTACTTCAAGTTCGTAATGATTACGACAGAAAATGGTCTGTTTTGGTCCACGTCTTCGAATAGCACTCATATAATAGTACCTCCCTATCTTTGGTATGTTGATGGTTTTAGCTACATTATTCACCGACTTTTTTTTCAAGTTTCACATATTTATATTGTAATGGCTTAGAACAAAAGATGCCTATGCAGGTATTACGGTATTTTAAGGATTTGAACAGAATTTTTAACGCATTTTATTTTTATACCCTACACCACAAGGTGGTCAGGGTATTATGTCTTTGTGCATTTGTTTGTAACAGGCAAAAGGAGACGAGATAGACCCATAGTTCCTTTTGATGATCTGCATAGAATCACTTTCTGAGTTGATTTATGCATGTCAGTCCGTCTGTCCGTCCGTCCGTCCGTCTGTCCATGTATTCTTGTGAACAAAATGCAGGTCGAATTTATTATCCGATTGAGATGAAACTTTGCAAACAACATTTGTTTGGCCCAAGGAGGAACCCCAATGAAATTGGATATAGTCGGTAAAAATTTAGATATAGCTCCCATATATATCTTTGTCCGATTTGCCTTTTATTGTGCACCAAACGTGTAATATCAGCCTGAATAGTATGGAATTTTGCACATACAATCAAATTAGGCCTGAAAATAAGTATGCCAAATTTTATCGAAATCAGTTGAGATATAGCTATAGCTGCCATATATATTGTTCATCCGATTTGTTATTTTTGTCCTCCGCAGCCGTAATATGCACTCTGTAACAACAATATTTGGGGAATTATATCAAATACAGCTCAGAAATACCTTTGCTAAATTTTATCGAGATCGGTTCAGATTTGGATATAGTTCCCATATATAACTTCGTCCGATTTACCTTCTATTGTGCACCAAACGTCTAATATTTGCCCAAATGGGATGGAAGTTGGCACATACGACCGAATTTAGTCTAGAAGGTAGTATGCCAAATTTGGTGAAGATCGGTTCAGATATAGTTATAGCTCCCATATATATTGTTCATCCGATTTATTGTATTTGTTACCCACAGCCGTAATATGCACTCCGTAACAACGATATTCAGGGAAATATATCAAATACAGCTCAGAAATATCTTTGCCAAATTTTATCGAGATCGGTTCAGATTTGGATATAGCTCCCATATATATCTTTATCTGATTTCAAATTAATTTTGCACCAAATGGGCAATACAAGTCCGAATTTAAAAGATACACATGCTTCGGCATATTTAGTCCTTTGAATTTTAAATTATAATTATAATCATAACGTGTATGATTGAATTCTCCCATAAAAACTTTTAATTATTAAGTGGAGCTCAACTTAGGGTATCATAAAATCGGCCCCGCCCGACTTTAGGGCTTTCTTTACTGGTTTTAAATTGCCAAATTCGTTCCACATGTTTTTTGGAGAGACTTTCTTAATTTGACTTAAAATATTGAACTGTACATTTTATAATCTTTGTTCACCTTACAAGACAATGGTATTTTATTTAGGTTGCAATTATTGTCCGATATTCATGGAATTTTACAGAAGGTATGGTTACGATCAGAATAGAACCTTATTGTTTTGGAAGATGTTCGCAAAATATTTAGGATTCAAAATGGATCAAAAAAAAAAAAAACTTAAAAAATTTCTAGATTTCGCAGTCGCCCTACAGTTCCCAACCAAAAGATATGGATTTTTTTTTTTGGAACCTAGCTGTTGAAAAGAACCACAATTTTTTCTCGTGGTTTCGACCAAAAGCCAAAATAAAACTTTTATTTTTTTAGAGATCGTGTGCTTTGGGGGAATATTAGTTCCATATCTACGATTATTCGAAAAGAGGAGCAATACGTTTCAACACTTTCTTTTAGTATGTATTAGATATGGGGATGTTTCATTGGGGAATCTTCATTCTAGGCAAAAGGATAGTGTTGTAGGGTATTAAATGTCATAAAATATAATTATTCAAAATGTTGTTCCCAGTAGTTTTATGTATCCCATCCTAGTATGAAGATGGGATACATAAAACTAGTTGGTTAAAACTTGAGTTGGTTAAAATATTGAAATGTTCAAATGTTTAAATACAACCGGACTCTTTCATATTTTATACGCATTGTTTATGTTGAAAATGTTGATCTTTCGTGAGAGATGTACTAGAAGGAGTGGACCTGACCAGCACTGACACAAACATAAGGATTTGGAAAGTTTGAAACAAATCAGATGACCCTTTCTCTTTCTATGAATATTAATATTTTTTTTGAAATTTTTGATCTTTTGGGTGGAGGCATCAGAATGTTTGGAACAATATTGCACCTTTCGACTCGATCTAAATTTGATAATAATATTCAAGAGAGAATCATGAGCACCAACCAGAC
Source organism: Musca domestica (assembly GCF_030504385.1). Lineage (NCBI taxonomy): Eukaryota > Metazoa > Arthropoda > Insecta > Diptera > Muscidae > Musca > Musca domestica. The sequence goes on along the minus strand of NW_026712334.1, from coordinate 974,208 downwards.
ATACATACAGATCGACTTAAAATGTCCTGAAATTGATTTCGTCCAAAGTGACCTGAGGTCTTAAACTTTAAACACTAATTTGAGGGATCCGTTGTGGTTAAATCTTCAAAATGTCGGATATCGGAAAGTACCATTATATGGGGGTATACGCAGATTTCAACCTGTAAAGCCAATTTTCTTTCATAGGAAAAGGTACTCATTAGGAGCTCTAAATAATAAATATATCATCCGAATGCCGAAAATTGGCTATATGGGATTATACGAAGATATAGATATATGACGATAATTTCTTAACAAAAAATATTGTACATGGCAAAACATTTTCAAAATGCCGAATATAAGAGGTACCGTTATATGTAGCTATACAAAGACGTAGACCTGCAGCAATTTTCTGTGATCGAAAGTAGTGCCCAATACGAACTTCAAATATGAAACAATTTTTGTGTAACACACAATCACGCAAATCATCAAAATACCAAATATCTGGATGTACAACACTTGTACCTATATGGACAGGATATTTCGTAATGCTAGAAACACAAACTTTCAATTGTCAGCAACTTCAGTTAAAATAGTGGCTGAAACACCCGAAAACCCCTAATTTTGCTAGTACAGTTATATGGAGGATATACAAAACCTCTGACCCTTATGATTCATTTTCAATATGTAAAATCCCACAGACATGCATGTGAGTAAACTTTACCACCTATTTTATCTCGTTCGGAAGCTAAAGCGATTTCCGCAGACGGATATACATCGCTAAATCGGCATAGCAAATGTAAATTTCAAGGTATGTGGTTGTGGAAGGAACCACAACCAATAATTTATATGCCCAACAAAAAAATTTCTTCCTATGACTCATTGGCTACGTTTTTTATACCCTTCACCATTCTTTGGAGGGTATATTAACTTTGTCATTCCATTTGTAACTCCTCGAAACATTCATAATAGACCCTACAAAGTATATATATTATGGATCAGCGAAAAATTCTAAGGCAATGTCCGATGTCCGTCTGTCTGTCTGTCTGTCTGTTGTAATCACGCTATCTTTCGAACGAATTTAGATAGAAGACTAAAATTATGCATACATGCATAGTTTACCAGTAGGCAGGTTAAGTTCGTAAATGGGCCGTGTCGGTCCACGTTTTCCTATAGGCCCCATATAACGGTACCTCCCGATATTCGGCATTTTGATGATTTCAGCAACATTATTCACCGGAATCGTTTCAAATTTCGTACTGGAAGATCCTAAGGGATACTACAGCCTATGACAAAAAATTGTCTGTGCAGGTCCATGTCTTCGTAAAGTCTCCATATAACGGGTTTAATTTAAATGGTAGTTTTCGGATGTTTCTTAAATTTTTCAATTTCCTTCGATATGGTGGAGGCTATTAGTTTCTTTTTTACTTTTTTTTTGTTATTTATGCCAAACCAACTTCAAATTCTCCATCTGTCTCGTGAGAAGATGAATATTTTTTGCCCCCCAGAAATGAGTGTTAACTACACACGATTACTCTTTTTACCACTCACTCTGGTGCTCACCTCGGGCACCATCACTATCCACACGAGTGGATCAATGTAAATATGTAAATTGCATCAAAATATTCACATATTTATATTGCCATTACAGGTTATTTTGTATGTGTGAACATATCAATTGTGGCCATATTCGAAAAGTCCGGTTTTAATTGAACCCCTTCAATTGGTGCGGCCTCATAGTCTTCGACGCACAATCAATAAATTATTATTTATGTGTGAGCACAGCACCATGGCCATGGATCGGCAGACCGATCGGCCGAACCATGCCGGAGACAAAATAACAACGCGACATGAATAGTGATGATGATAATTACAGGCCATCATTACAAGTAATATTGAAATATTGCCATAAATTATAGAGTTAAATAAAACTTAAGAAGTAGTGACAAATCACAACCGCAGGCAACATCAACAACAACAACGACACGAGTGAGAAGATGGAAAGACGTTTGACCAAACAAACGTTGGAACTGCCGGGCATAAATGTATATCTCTGGAATAAGAAATATGAAAGTAAAGCTTTTTAATTTATTGTCATCAATATGAAATTTGCTCACTCTATCATTTTTTATGAAACACACACATACACATAAATATTTAAAAATAATGGAGACAATATGAATTGCGAAGGAAAATGCATACCAGGACCACTCTTAGATATTCTAAATAAAAAACGGCTACAAAAAAATTGCAGCTTGTGTACTCTGCCATAATAAGATGCATTGTCATTAGAAAGATGTTTGGGAAGATGAAAACTCTAGTCACGCGGATATTATTTTCAACTTTCATCTCTCCTTTCTTTCTTGTGGCCCGTCTTTATCCATGATTGACACATAACTCATATTTAGAAATGATTGACATGCAGCTTGCAGTTAACTAATGATATATAATTATGTGATACTTTTCTCTTAAAGATGGAATATAAAAGCAAAGGTGGCACATTGACGATTAAAATATCATAATCACAACTAGTCTAAACTATAGGGGTTGGAAACTAATAATTCCATATTGTTTTTGTCTTCTGAATATTTTCTTTTGTTCGGTTCGGTTGGCATATTGTTTATGTGCAAGGGATAGACAACTGCATTTGTTATGGCGATTGCGAAATATTTATTTATGAAATTACGTAATATTTTGTAAAAAAAAAAACACTTTGGGGCTAAAAATTGTCTATTTTTGTGTAAAGATGCCCTTGATCCAAAACTTGACGACTATTTTCCACATTAGTTGAATACATGCATTTTTATGAATGACGTCGAAATTTTAATGAGAGTGATAAATATTTTGAACCGAGAAAGGGCTAAATTTGGAAGAATTAAATCTTCTTTTTCTGCCTATTAAGATATCAAAATAACAAAGTGCAGCTGTATCCGTTTAAAGATGCGGCCACGATTTTAAAACAATCTGAAATCAGTCACTACTCATAGAACGAAAATTGTTCAATATTAATTCACATTTTGACCTAAGTAATATAACAAAAATATGTCAAAATGAAAATGGATATGGTAGTTCGGAGATGGACAATATCGGCCGATTCCTTCTAGTACCTTCAAATAAAAGGCAACATTAGAAAAAAAAAAGCTGTAAGTTCGGCCGGGCTGAGCTTTGAATACCCTCCACCATTAGGAACGAACTTGGCAACTTCAAATAAATTAATAAAATCCGTTAAAATTCTGTTAAAATCTTAAAAATACCAGGTCATAGGTAACTTTTGTCATAAGCCATTAAAATATTCAAGTGCGAAACTTAAAAAAATCGAAATTCGAATAATGTAGCTAAATAATCAAAATATCGAAAATAGGGAGGAACTATTATATGGGGGCTATACCATAACATGGACCTGCGCAGACAGCTTTCTGTCATGGGCTCTAGCATTCACTACGAACTTCAAATACAAAATTTTAAACTATTCTGTTGAGTTATGTCGCTAAAATCATCAAAATGCCGAATATCGGGAGGTACCGTTATATGGGGGCTATACGAAGACGTAGACCTGAACAGACAATTTTCTCTCTTAGGCTGTAGTATTCATTACGATATAGATAGGGAGGAACTATTATAAATAGGGAAGAAAATAGGGAGGAACTATTATATGGGGGCTACTACCATAACGTGGACCTGCACAGACAGTTTTCTGTTATAGGCTGTAGTATTCGATATTTCGGTACATAATGTCGCTAAAATCATCAAGATACCGAATATAGAGAGGTACCGTTTTATGGGGGTAATACCAAAACAAGGACCTACATGACCCATTTTCAAGACTCAAAGTCCTGCAGACATAATATACATTTCAATAAAATTCTATCAACCTACTTCATTTCGTTGGGAAGGTAGAGTGATTTCCACAGACGGATAGACGGACTGACATCGCTAAATCGAAAGGTGTTTACCGATTTATTTCAAACATTTCATATGTTAATATTTAGATAAGCCTTAGGTCATATGAGAAAATTTACGAACTCGGTTAACTCTTTCTAGAATAATTGTAACTCTGACTAAATTCAAAATAATTTAACGATGTTTATGTTACTGTCACACAAATCCTTGCATCCACCTACATTAGATCTAAAGAAAATTGTGGCTTAGCAGCTCAATACTTTGGTACCTTCCCAATTATAATATATCTCATAACATGTGTAACAAGTCATCAAAAAATATATATTTTAATATATATTATTAAAAAATTCTGTACTTGGTCATCATTAACAATTATAGGTTTCTATTCCGGTTGCACGTCGATCTCCATACGAAAAATTATGACGATCGGTACATAATTGCGGCTTGGAGTTTGATTATAATATCCTTTTGGTATGCCCCCATAGCATCTCTCGGTATATAAACATATTATACCCTTTCACCACAATGCTTTGTAGGACATACAAAATTACGAAATGTACCATTCATTAAAAAATATCAAATTCAAAACTAAAATTATCACAAAATTAAAAAAAAAAAAAAAAAATATTTTTTTATTCACATTTTTGTTCACCATTCTGAAACTGTGCAAACTGCCGATATCAGTCCAGACCTTCTTGAGATATAAGCATACGACTACTAAATTTATAAAAGACGAAATACAGGGTTTGCTTCCAACGTAATATTCTTGATAGACCATTTATTTATTCCTAAACTCATTATACCACAGACTTCAGCTTTTATCATCGGCATAAATTGCATAGCACTTTTTGGAACTGTTCGTGGATTCTTTAAATCTTCAAAATTTTGTCAATTTCTTTATGTACAAATATCACAGATGGCGACATTGTGTAATTCAACACAGCCTTCTGCCTAAACAAAACATCACAGTACATATTCCAACATCTGGATAGCAAAGTATGCAGCCTTTGTGAAAATTCACAAAACGCCATTCTATATTTTTCTTTTTTTTGCCTTTAAAGATCAAATCAAGCATATCACCGAGTGGTGGTACGTTACAAAATTTGGTTTTGATGGTGTCATCCGAGCATAAGTGGATAGGCACAGCCTTCGTCATTATTAGTGCCATCATACTTATCTAATAATAACAAAACAATACAGAAACCGACATTTGAGGAAATATTAAGTATGTACATATGTATGTACGCAATGTCAATGTATGGTTATCCCTCCTGAAAATATCAACAAAGACAACAACCACCACCACCGACATCAATATTATCCTTAGCCCTGTCATAGGTTGTCTAATGTGACCCTCCAGAATGGGCTGAATACGATTGAAAATATCATTTGTTCATTGTGTAAATATCCTGCTTTACGAGGTATCATTCACATCTTTTTACAACAATTATCAGTTTAGGATTATGATGGGTATTTACAAAACTATGACTATATACATGTCGAAGAGTACAATAAGGTGGGTAAACATAATCGATATATTATACACGACTTAGTCTATGCTGATGCCTAGATACATCCCAGACTGTGCATAGCCGAAACTTTTTGTCTTCTATGTCTCGCCCCTAGGGAGATATTGTAATTTTTTCCACATTTCAACAAATATTGGAAAAATAGACATTCAGGAGGAAAGTTATACGTCTTTTAGATATCTTCATATAACTGCACCAATTTTAATCTAGGACTCACTTTAATATCCATTTCGTAAATATTTTCCATCAATTACATAATATAGCTGCATACAAATGCAACACCACGTTACTATTTACTTCGGAGGAAAATATCCCCTCATCAAAGGATCACGAAGAGTAAAACTATCTTGTTTATTTGTTGTTTACACGATGAAGTCCTTTTCTCCGTTCCTGGTTTCCTTTGTTATGTGAGTTTGTGCAAAACCCTATTGTGTTGTTTCATTATCAATGATATTGCAAAGACCACAGGTAAAAGACCACCATATGACAACATCACAATTGTGCGAACTACCCTTGTTATACGCTCGTCACACGCTCATCATATTGCTCATTATATTTGTCAATATCATATTTTGTGAGAATTCACATCGGTCTAATTCTGAAATATTATGAGGGTTGAAAAATGTTTGACACCACTGTCATTGTGATGTGAAAATTCATGTTGTCTTTCAATGTCACTTATGTGCATTTTCACAATGCGCACAGTGGGGGAATTGTATATTAAAAATTTTTGATACCCTCAGCCATATGTCTGCAGACGGTATATATCATTTGATACGGCCAAAACGTGCCTCATCGAAATAAAGGTTTTAGACCCTAGGTCTCTTTCGACCAAATTCGTTTCAGGACATTTGGAGTCGATTTAGCGATGTCCGTCCGTCTGTCTGCTGGCTGGCTGGCGCGTAGGATAACTCTCGAAGGGAGTATTCGATTTGGTTCAAACTTGGTACATCTTAGTATTATCAAACTTAGATCGAGTTCGGATATGTGCAATAAAGGTCAAAATGTGCAAAAAAAAATATTTTACTGCACAAAAAGAGAAAAGATAATCCGATTTGGCTCTAACTTGGCAAATCCCAATACTTGCATCATTGTTAGGTCAGGTGCAAATATATCAGTCCACTCAATCAAGTACCTCCCCCACAAAGGGTCAAAATGTTGAATAATTTTAAATCTTATAAAATTTTGATGTAAGAGTCCGATTATCTTCAAATTACACACATCACAATATTTTTAGTAACCAAGGGTCTGGTGTTAAGATGGAATATATCGGTCCACTCCTTCTATTACCTCCACCAAAAAGGGTCGCAATTTTTAATATCCATGAAGCTCATAAAACGCGAAAACAACATTCGATTCCATTCAGATCTGGTATATCTCAATATTTCCATCAACCTAAGATAAGATATAAAGATGGTAGAAATCAGACCATTTCTTATGGTATCTCCCCCACATAGGGTTCAATATTTTGAAAAACATAACGCTCAAAGAAGACGCCTAGATCATTTTAACGCCTTAAAATACATTTTTTTGTCCATACAGATGAACCCGCTTCAATTTACTTTTTGGAAAACAACATTAAAGCATTTATTCCAGACTACCCGTCAAAATGCTGGAAAGAGTATGCCAAATTCGGACTAAGCAGATGGGCCATTTGAGGGGCAGTCGCGGTCAACTTTTGCAAGAAATAATCCACAAACATTTAATTATATGGAACGTACTATCAATACAAATGAAGATTTAATGCATATTTCTATTTTTTTTTATTTATTTCTATTTTTTTTTTATTTTATTTCTATTTTTTTTATTTTATTTTTTTTTTTGTTTTGAAAAACATTCCTATATCTCATAAAAAATCACCCTTCATAAAGTAGTCCATCTTCAAAGCAATCTTTAAAATATAATATATATTTTTTAGATTTAATTGAATAAAAGACAAGAGAATTTCAGAAATTCCCCCACTGTGTTCAATGGCAACGTGCATATGTATGTAAGAATGAACACATAAATATTTATTTTGTGCAATGTTCTCGAGTATTTAAATCAACAGACGTTTTTTCAGAACTGAATCCCTATTGTTTTCCTTCTTGTTATAGATTCAATGAACATATCCTCCCTTAAATTTAAATGATTGAATTTTCCCCTTGTCTATTGTGCAAACATTTTCCCTCAGTTTACCTGGTATGATGGCATCAACCTATTTGATTGTGTGAGAGCGTGTGCGTCAGTTGTATGACATGTTTTTTAAGATTTTCTTTCTGTGTGTGGTTTGCGTCACTCATTTTAGGTTTGTCATTTGTGGTTGGTTGACATTTGATGCGACAATTTGTTGACAAGCCCATGACGATTGTGCTTGTGTGTGGATTGTATAAGTGGAAACTGTCTCCCTATTGGTTGATCGCCACAGCCAATAAATGCATAGCATGTGTCGTGACAAATTCAATATGGAAATGATTTAACTGTAGGCAACTGTCGAAAATTCAGAGAAAAATAATTTTTTTAAGCAGAAGACAGCATTGAAATTGCGGAATGGAAATATAAATGTGATTACTACCTATAGCTATAGGCTATAGTTGTAACATGGTACAATAAAAAGTTAAGGTAAAGCTACCAGCTGATTACAATTTTTTTCTAAGTGTGCCCGACTTCTGCCAATTTTGTGTATGTATTTATTGTTTTGAAAAAAAAAAAAGAAAATAAAATATTTTCAAAACCAATGATTGGAAGACACGCACTTTGTGGCTCGCGCATTAAAGCTATTAACCAGTCTAGCCATAAAATTGAAAGATTGAATAGTTTGGATCATATTTTTGAGAGAAACTCCAAGCATTTCATTCAATTATTCGATGTTTATTTTTACTTACACTAAGCAATACTATCACCTTATTTATATCTATTGTAAATATGGAACGTATTGGTAAATTTCTTCTGGTACCTCCCCTACAAAGGGTCAAACGATTGAAATAGTATTTGAAACAAGTCAACTATATCTCTCAACCCTAGATTTAATGTAACAATTAATCGAATACAAGTGGAAATAAGCAATTATTAAACATTTCAATATTTTATCAGTATTCAGGTACCTTCTCCTAAAAAGTACAGCACTTTCCAAAAAAGAGTACAACTATCTCAAATAAAGTGGAAAAAGTTGTCGATGAAATCCAAACATTGCACGTCTCAATATTAATCCGACTTGACCCACTCCCTCGGTACCATCCCAATAAAGGATCGAAATTTTATTAAGCAGAACACAAGTCAAAATTTATATTAATAAACGTACATTGACGGAGACTACATATGTGTTTGCAAAACCGACTGATTCTTTTTAACTTGTTTTTAATTCTTTCAGATGAAAAATGCGCCTAAATGAACTCTATGAAGAATGTGATCCACCTATTTACATAACAAACTATCGAAGGACCACGAAAACCGCTAGCCAGCACTGTCATATGGAGCTTAAATCAAAACGAGGATCGAACATATTGGTAAGACAATTTTCCATCCCATACGAATCCAAAATGTTAAATATAATTGTCACCAATTCAGAGTGGCCTTTTGGCAGAAAAAAATAAAATCTATAAAGCTGGAACGAAAATGCGAATAAAAAGGTTTTTTTTTTTTTGTAATATTTTGCCATATTTTTATCGCATGCAATTTTTTATATTTGACTTAAAACAATAAATTGTACATTTTGTAATATTTGTTGAGGGAATTACCGAAATTACAAATACATGAAAGGCGCACCTCATAAGGAGGGATCCAAATTTTCAAATATTGTTTGAAACCACATTAACAGGACATAGGCAAATGCTAGAAAGATTTGAATGACCACGTTCTTTCGGGACTATGTATCATTTTTCAAAAATGAAATGAATATAAAACTCTCGATATGAAATATGAAAATATCTACTACGTCAAATACCGATGCTTTTTTAGAGATCGTATGTTTTTGGAAAATTTTGGCTCCAGATCTATTATGGTTATTCGAAAACAGGAGCAATTAGTATCAACATTTGTTTTTACTAGGTAGTAAATATGGTATCTTCATTCCTGTTGTAGGATATCAAATGGTCTTACCCGCCAGAATATATCCTGTTATCAAGGCCTACATAAGGTCGGCGAAGAAGACTAATTTTGACAACAATTTGACAGTAAATAAACATATGGGCTTACTGGCCAAGCTTATACTGGTCATTTGAATACTTGAATTAAAACGACCGTATTTTAAAAGCATGCATTAAAATGCCTGTATTTATTCCAGCACAATATCTCATCTAATTGGATGAAGGACGTCTATATGATTTTATTTTTATTTTTCTACTTGTTTACCACCTTCTTTTAAAATATTTTTCGTTTTTTACATTTTTCACTCATTCATAAATAACTTTACTCTTAAATCGATCCCATATTTCTGCTAGATCCGATCTTATGATGTCATTGACTTAAGTGGGATAGTTTTCTACACAGAAACTACTTGTCTTCATTGGATTATATATTGCAATAAAGGGAGTAACAACTAATGTTATGCCTATCTCAGAGCATAATGAAAATATTCTTGTAATTTTAACATTCAACAATTGTTGCATTATCTACGCAACATAACAACGTGTTGCATTGAAATGTTTAAAATTCAGTTTACAACCTAAAAACCGATGTTCGTAACTCCTGTGTGACTCTGACTCTGAACCTGCAATGTAATTATAACATCTCTATCACTTAACTTCAATAATTTCCATAATGTATGGCGGCAAATTCTCGTCAGCCAGGTTCAATGTCTATGGATATTTTTCTTTTTATACCCTACACCACGTAGTGGTAAGGGTATTATGTCTTTGTGCATTTGTTTGTAACATGGAGAAGGAAACGAGATAGACCCATAGTTACTTTTGAGAACCTTCATAGAATCACTTTCTGAGTCGATTTATGCATGTCAGTCCGTCTGTCCGTCCGACCGTCTGTCCATGTATTCTTGTGAACAAAATGCAGGTCGCATTTATTATCCGACTGAGATGAAATTTTCCAAACAAAATTTTTTTGGCCAAAGGACGAACCCTATTGAAATTGGTGAGAATCGGATCAAATTTAGATATAGCTCCCATATATATCTTCATCCGATTTCGGGTTAAATGTGCACCAAATATTCACTATCAGCCCAAATTACCTGAATTTTGGCACACCCAACCGATTTCGGCCTAGAAGCAAGTATATCAAATTTGGAGAAAATCGGTTCAGATATAGCTATAGCTCCCATATATATCTTTCATCCGATTTGATCTTTAAGTCCCTCACATTCCTACTATGCACTCCACATCCGTGATATTTCGTACCAGGTATTAGATGGAGCACAGAAATAGCTGTTTTAAATTTTATCGAAATCGGTTCAGATTTGGATATAGCTCCCATATATATCTTCATCCGATTTCGGGTTAATTGACCACCAAATGGCCAATATCAGCCCAAATGGCCCGAATTTTGGCACATGTGACCGAGATTAGCCTTAAAGCAAATACAACAAATTTGGAGAAAATCGGTTCAGAAACAGCTATAGCTCCCATATATATCTTCATCCGATTTCGGGTTAAATGTGCACCAAATATTCACTATCAGTCCAAATTACCTGAATTTTGGCACACCCAACCGAATTCGACCTAGAAGCAAGTATATCAAATTTAGTGAAAATCGGTTCAGATATAGATATAGCAACCATAAATATGTTTCATCCGATTTAGAGTTTTAGTCCCATACATTCGTAATATTCACTCCACAACCATGATATTTGGTACCAGGTATTAGATGGAGCACAGGAATAGCTGTTTTAAATTTTATCGAAATCGGTTCAGATTTGGATATAGCTCCCATATATATCTTCATCCGATTTCGGGTGATTGACCAACAAATGGCCGTAATAGCATCAATTTTGGCAAATTCGACCGAAACCAGCTTAGAAGCAAGTACACCAATTTTAGTAAAAATCGGTTCAGATATAGCTATAGCTGCCATATATATCTTTCATCCGATTTGGTCTTTAAGTTCCTCACATTCGTAATATGCACTCCACAGGAATGATATTTGGTACCAGATATCAGATAAAGCCCAAAAATAGTTGATTTTAATTTTATTAAAATCTGTTCCGATTTGGATATGCCTCCCATATATATCTTCATCCGATTTCGTGTTAATTGTGCATCAAATGGCCAATATCAGCCCAAATCACCTTAATTTTCGTGCATAAGACCGAATTCAGTCTAGAAGCTAATACGTCAAATTTGGAGAAACCCGGTTCAGAGATAGCTATAGTTCGTAAAATGCACGATAGAATTAGATAGATTTTGATTTTGTACCAAATATCTCATAGAGCTCTGAAATGCCCTGTATAATCCTTTTTACGAGAGCTCTACTAAATATGCATAGTGGTGTAGGGTATCATATAGTCGGCCCCGCCCGACTTTTGAGCTTTCCTTACTGGTTGGTTTACAACAAATTGCAAAGATGAATGGGAAAAATGTTTGCAAACTAAAAATCTTGACTGAAAGTACTCGCGTATCGTGATGGCTGTCATGTTGACGACGATCATGATGAGAAAATGATTATGCATCGCATTAAAAATGACGCAACTTTTAATTGATTACAATAAACAACTCGAGAGTGTGAGAGAGAGACTAAAAATGAATATGTTTACGTCGACAACTGTAATGACAGTAAGCGATAAGCAAAAGGTAATTACAGCAGAAACAAGTTGTTCGAAGAAAGGGCAGAATAAACTAGGATGATACCCTACACGAGATGTGTCAGAAGATGGGTGAGTAAAAAGGGAGAGAACATTAAGGAAGATGATGTAAAAAAGTTAATTGTTAATTATTGTAAAAAAAAGGATATGGTGAATTTTATTATTACAAAATATTGAAGACTTAAATATTTGGTAGCTGCAAAATGTTGTCATACCTTCCATTAGAACTTAACTCAATAGAACTCCTGAACCCCATACCTGCTTGGAAATGGAATTGTTAATGCCATGTAATATGTAATTATAACTTCCAAGCAAAAAAACCTCTAACGCAACCATTAAAAACGCCGCCATTTCTTCCTTACGCGCTCTCATTGTCTCAAAAGACTCTGCGAACATGAAAATCTTTGCATGTCAACATTTGCAGCACAAAAATGCCACATACGACATGCCGCCACAAGAATGCCATACCGACAACAACTGATCAGGAAAAGCACAACTTAAAGCTCGTGAAATGCGTTGGCCACATGGAAGTCGAAAAACATTAAAACTCCCAGATGTTGTAAATGTTTTAAGATTCACAGCGGAACATGTCATAAACCTTCCTTCATGCCATGCCACCACCAACCAACCAGGGGACTTATGGAGTAATGCTTTCTTTCTCCCAAGTTTCCCTGATAATGATGATCGGCCATGGAGTTGAGTTGACTCCATTTGCATTAAAAGGCGGAAAAAACGTATTTAAGAAACGCATGAGAATTTTAATGCAACCACTACAGCAGCGATTATAATTCTGTTTCAGCCTTTCGGTTGCGCTATGTGCGTTCAGCGATAATTGCACCAAACAAAAGAAATGAAAAATTACAAGACTAACATGGTTTGTGATGACGTCTACGACAGTCATCTACTTTATATCTATCAATGTTGCAAAAACTGAAGAGGAAAAAAACATATGCAACATATTTGCAAAATTGCCCATGATATGCATACATTGACAATCGCTAATGCCTGCCAGGGAGGAACAAACTTGGACTCTTAAAATTGAGGAGGGATTTATTAAACGATGCCAGGGTCTTAAGGAACCGGAATTTTTCTATAAATAACAACATCAATATTTGTTGACGATAGTACATATAGATATAGAGAAAAGCTGGACTGATGTTGACAATTCCCCCCAATTCGGAATGGCTTCTTAGCAGAAAAGGATAAAATCTGGAAAAATTGCGTAAAAATATGTCAATAATTTTTTTTTTTTTTGTTATATTTTATGATCCTTTTTTTATTTTTTGTAATTTTTATACCCTCCACCATGTGGAGGGTATATTAAGTTCGTCTTTCGTATATATCGTATATTCTTGATCAGCGTAAAATTCTGAGACGATTTAGCCCTCCCCGTCCGTACGCCTGTCCATCTGTTGTAACCACGCTAGGGTCGAAACGAATTAAGATAGGAAGCTAAAATTTTGCACAGATCAGTCCTTTGTCTGCAGGCAAGTCAACTTCGAAGGTAGGCTATATCGGTCCAAGATATCATATAGCCCCCATATAACGGCACCCAAGATATTTAGTATTTTAATGATTGTATCCAAAATGTTCAATGGAATTGTCTGAAAATCTACAAAAGAAGTTCTTTCAAAGTACTTTATTTCCTGGTACCCCCGATACTCCGTATTTTTATGACATTAGCGACATTATTCACCGGAATTGTTTTAAATTTCGTATTTAAGGTTCCTAATGAGTACTGCAGCCTATGACAAATAATTGTGTAAGCGGGGGCGCGTCTTCGTATAGCCCCCATCTAACGGTACCTCCATATATTCGTTATTTTGATGATTGTTTCAATTTTTGTATTTGAAGTTATTTATGGGTACTACTGTCTATTGTCTATGCCGGCCCAGGTCTTCGTATAACCCCATATATCGGTACCGCCCACATTTTTATGTTTTTAGCGATATGATATTATAACAGAAAATTGTCCAAGCAGGTCCAGGCTTTTGTATATACCCATATAACGGTATCTCCCTATATTCGGTATTTTGACGATTTTACATACAATTTGGTATATGAAGTTCCTAATGGATAATACAGCCTGTGACAGAAAATGAAATTGTCTATGCAGGTACAATTCTTCATATAGCCCCATATAACGGTACCTCCCTACATTCGATATTTTTACGATTGACCTGTGACAAAGATTGCCTATGCAAGTCTACATCTTCGTATAGACCCTAATATGACGGCCAATTCCTATATTTGGTAACTTTAACAGAGTTTTTTACGGATTTTATTCTTTTGAAAATTTCCAAATAGTGGAGGTTATTCAAAGACCGAACCGGGCGAACTTATGCTTTTTTACATCTTTATATTGCAGCGTTGTTTGAAATTTGACTTTGTATTGCACATTTTGTAAATTATCGTCCGATCCTCACGACATGTTGCACGAGGGTAGGGTCAGCCTTTTCTTACTTGTATGTAAAATAGACAGGCTTTTTAGAGTGTTTATAGACCCTACGATGGGTCTGCATAGCGTCTATATAGACTCTAAAAACTGGGTATTTATATATCCACAGGAGAAGGCCTTTATAGATCCATAAGAGGTACACGGGGTTATGAGGTACACGGGGTGAGGCCCACACCATCACCATGGCCGGTGCTTGAGTTCTGGTGGCCTTCCGAAGGTGCACATTTTCAGCAGACCTCTTTGGCAAGTAAACACGATCATTTTGTTTGTTTACAAACTGCTGGACAACGAATGTTTTCTCATCGGAGAAAACCAAATTCGGCAGTTCATCGCTTTTGGCCAAGCGAAGCAACTCTTTAGCTCTTTTGAGACTTCTTTCTTTCTGTTGCGGTAAACGGTCTTGCACTTTTTGGAATTTCAATGGCAATGACTTTACCCCGAGCTCATTTTTCAATATTTGCCGAATGGAAAATTGCGATATGTTCAGCTCACGAGCCATTTTTTCGGCCACTACGGCGCGGGTTTACTTTTCGAACCATTTCTGCTGATGTTGCTGTTTTCTTCCGTCCACTTTCTTGGTGTCGGACTATGCTTCCAGTATCGCGATAACGAGACACAAAATATTTATTCACATTTAAATTCTGGAGTGCTCTAACGATAGCCACCTGTGGTTTTCCAACCAAATATAAACAAGTGCGATTTGTTTATCACGCTTGAATTTTATCACGAATAACTTTTTTTCTGAAAAATTCTCACCAAAATGATTTTGTACGCTTGTAAACAATATAATGAGCTGGAATAATTTTAACAGCTGTCGGACGAGTGGCTTAGTCTGAATTTGGTTGCAATTTTTTCATCTCGCCTTGTATATGGGACCTATAGTTATATCTGAAGCGATTTTCACCAAAATTGACACACCTTCTGCCAGGCTGATTTCGTTTATTCGGCGAGGAACAAAAAATAACAAATCGGATGAAAAATATATATGAGAGATATTGCTTCATCTGAACCGATTTTCAGCAAATTTGACATATATCCTTCTAGATCAATATGGTCGCATGTGCCAAGTTCCATCCTATTTTGGCTAATATTACTCATTTGGAAAAAAATAATTATGTATCTTTTGCTATTTTTCAAACAGGAGTGACTCGGGAGAGCACCCGCATAAAATAGGTGAGTGAAGAGTTGTCTCCGTAAAAAATCCCACTTTTCGATCACTTCCTCTCGCGAGAAAATCTCGCCTCCCGAGAGAAAACGAGCAAATCTATCTTCGTTTATTTACTAAAAAGACTGATATATTTTCTTTAAAGACTGAAAACAAAGTATAATAGCCACAGTAAATAGATTTTGCAGAAACAAAAGTAATTTATTTTTTAATGAAAACCCTCTTGTATCACCATAAAATCCTGGTACCCATGGTTGGCCTTCGGTTCTCAAAGAGACATAATTTCCCCATGTTGCAACAAGTGCATATTTGTGTAAGCCCAAATTGAATTGAATTGTGTTGCATATTGCGTGAAGCGGCAAACTTGGCAAATAAGCCACCTTTAAAAGCACAATTAAACCGAAAAAAGCCCAACAAAGTATGCACTCCCAGTGTTATCATTGACGCTGACGCAATCGTAACCATCCCTGCAGAAAACGGTGGAGGTATTGATGAACTGCGAGTGGTGCTACACTGATGAAAAAGTCAGTAGTATCAATGGTTGTAGGCGGCGAGTACTGCTTGACTACTCGCAAGTGCTGCACTGTTTTTTTTTTTATAATCGCATATATTGGTAACACTGTCAGCATCTGATTATGCTTATTTGTGATTTGTGTTTTGTGCATTGTGTGGACTTGCAAGTAAAATATTTGTTTTTTTTTTTAAGTGAAAAAGAAAAGAAAAAAAAAGAAAAAAAAAATATTGTTTTGAAATAAAAATAGCTGAATGAAAACAAAATCTGTCTTTCATTCTTTTAATTATTCGCAATGGCAATGCGAATAATTACGATCGTGCAGTATGTTCAGTTACTTTCTTTCAATGGCGACTGATGCAAAATTCAGCAGTCGCTCACCCCTCACAGAGCGCTGCAAAAGCGAGTACTGATTTTCACACGACAGTCCAGTGTAAAAGTCAGCAGCTCTTACCGTTAACGGGGAAATGAAGAGCGAGTGGTCGGTATCGCTTGGCGAGTACTCGAGCAGCACTGCGGTACTACTCTTTTTTTCTGAAGGGATTGTCGTAGTCATTGTCATGTGATGGTTTTATGAGTTCCCCCTTTTTCACAATTTCAATATTACTCTGGACAGTGTTGCAGGAAAACTTAGCGTGTATGAAATCACATTAGACTGAAAGCCGATAGATAAATATTAATAGTAAATCATAAACTTTGAAGGGCCTTAACAAAACTTCCAATCAAAAATATCAAATAATCACATCATAACCACAATTTTCAATATAATATTGTATTAGTCCCATTGAAATATATATTTATACTGGGAAGTATTACCCCAGTATAATTTGTATGTAATGTCTAAAATGCAACTACTGTGCATTGGCGAATAAGGAATGGAATTTACCCACATTGTCGTCATCTTCATCATCACCATCAAGATCATTAACAATATTATAATCATTAACATCGTTACTGCTGCTGCTGCTGTTGCTATCGTTTGTGGTTACACACATTCGCACTTGTTGTAGGTTGTTGTTGTTGTTGATTTTGTCGCTTTGCGTGTCAAATGCTGTCATTTGCATAACAATGCTGGGGACCTTTTCTCAATGTCTTTTTGAGCCCGGTTTGTGGTTAACACGGCTACTGCATGCTGATGATAACCTCGGTCATTTCAGTTTTTCACTGTCAATTCATTGCACAATTTGCACTGACGTCCCACCCTTGGCGAACAGACGCACAAACACACACACATTACACAGAGGCCCTTGTAAACAATGTTCCATTGATGGCACTGTCTCTTAGACCATTCCCTTCTGTAACAACGACAACAACTACACCAATAATGTCTAATGAATAATTTATATCTCCCCAGTTATTTTTTTTTTCGACGAGAGTGCACAGCGCTTGCAATTGTCATAGTACCTGCTACATCGTCGCATCATCGCTTGAACCCTGCGTGCATTTCATAATTGTGTCGTGGCATTTAGTCGCCACTTCACAGCGGAGGGCTTTAAAAGCATTTTTTCCAACGCATTTGTATTTCATTAAAATTCGTTGCAACTTTTAATTAATGAAACAAATTATATTCGCAAATTACAGTCGCATTGTGTTGCAAGTAATTTCTTTGGAAACTATTCAGACTTAATATTATTTTGTAATAAAAATGCAAGACAAATTGGAGAATATAAATGAGATTTTGGAATCAGAATAAGCTTATATTTATATTTTTTATATGACCATAAAACCATATTACCTTATATCGTCTAGTGAAATTTCAGACTCAATTTTGAAATGGTATTAACTTTAGACATAATACTTCGTATCACATTCAAAGGAATTTTGAGAATATATCCGTTGCAGACTGCCGAGATCTAGGCTAAATAATCGAAAAGTTTATGGATATAGAAAAAAAAAAAAAACTATAAGACACGTGTATCGGCGTTTCGAAACTTTACATCCAGAAGTAACCAAACAAGTTAACAAATAAAATAGCTGTAAGTTCGGCCGGGCCGAACTTTGAATACCCACTAATATTTTGAAAGAATTTGACCATTTTCAAAAAAATAAAATCCGTTAAAAATTCTGTTAAAATCTTAAAAATAGTCAACCGTCATATTGGTATCTAAACGACGACGTGGATCTGCACAGGCAGTTTTTGTCAAAAGCCATTACAATGTTCAAATGCGAAACTTGAAAAAACAAATCGGTGAATAATGTAGTTAAAGTCATCAATATAGGGAGGTACTATTATATAGCGAAATGTGGAGCTGCACAGACAATTTTCTGCCTGAGGCTGCAGTATCCATTAGGAATTTCAAATAATTAATGTCGCTAAAATCCTCAAAATACCGAATATAGAAAGATACCGTTATATGGGGGCCATATGAAGACGTGGACCTGTACAGACAATTTTCTGTCTTGGGCTGTAGTATTCATGAATGATTTTTGGTACCATATAACTTATGGAGTTCAAAAATACCTCCGACAAATTTTATCGAGATCGGATCAGATTAGCATATGGGTAATATCAACCCAAATAGGCGGAATTCTTGTAATTCCGTCTGAATTAATCCTAGGAACAAGTACTTCGGTTCGGATATAGCAATATCTCCCATATATATGTTTTATTCGATTTGGGGTCACTAACATGCGCTCCACAAAAATGATCTTAGGTACTAGATATCAGATACAGCTCAGAAAGAAGTGTTTAAAATATTTCCCATATATATATATATATATATATATATATATATATATATATATATATATATATATATATATATATATATATATATATATATATATATATATATATATATATATATGGGAACTATTTTAAACACTTCTTTCTGAGCTGTATCTGATATCTAGTACTGATATGTAATTTATGGTGAGAAATAAATCGGATGAAGATGTATATCAAAGCTAAATACATATCTGAACCGATCTCGATATAATTTGGCAGAGGTATTTTCAAGCAGTATCCCGATGAATCATATGAATGGCAGCTATAGCTATATCGGTACCGCTTTTCACAAAAATTTGAAGCACTGGTCTTTAGGCTGAATACCGTCTGAAGTGCCAAAATTTAGTCTATTTGGCCTTAGATTAGCCATTTTGTATGGAAAAATCCTGAAATCAGATAATGATATATATATATATATATATATATATATATATATATATATATATATATATATATATATATATATATATATATATATATATATATATATATATATATATATCATTATCTGATTTCAGGATTTTTCCATACAAAATGGCTAATCTAAGGCCAAATAGACTAAATTTTGGCACTTCAGACGGTATTCAGCCTAAAGACCAGTGCTTCAAATTTTTGTGAAAATCGGTACCGATATAGCTATAGCTGCCATTCATATGATTCATCGGGATACTGCTTGAAAATACCTCTGCCAAATTATATCGACATCGGTTCAGATTTGTATTTAGCTTTGATATACATCTTCATCCGATTTATTTCTCACCATAAATTACATATCAGAACAAATTGAATTGATGTTTTCATATTCAAGCGAACTTAACCATTTGGTTAGACTCGGTCCGGTATATCAATTGCTCCAATAAATATTTTTATACCCTACAACACTATGTGTTGGGGGTATTGTAAGTTTGATTGAGCCAAAAATTATGTAACACCTCGAAATATTGGTTTCCCACGTAGGAAATAATGTATGGATCTTCCTATCTCGCCGAGCTGAGTCGATCTAGTTATGTATGTTCGTCCGTCCATCTGTCCGTCTGTCCATGTTAATTTGTAATCACTCTACAGGTCGCAATTATGGCCCGATCCCCACGAAATTGAAAATGGAGGTGGGGTTAAGACAAGAATAGAACGCTATTTCTTATGGAGATGATCGCACGAAATTGAAAATGGAGGTGGGGTTAAGACCAGAATAGAACGCTATTTCTTATGGAGATGATCGCATAAAATTGAGGGGTTGAAATGGACCAAAAACTGAAAAATTTCCTGATTTTGCATTAGCTCTACAGGTCACAATTATAGACCAGACCAGAAATTAGCATGGCGATAAAGCTTGGGGCTGGACAGAAGCCTTCCAATTTTGGTGGTCGTCGGGTAATATAAAGTGGGTGATAGTAGACCATAACATATGTGTTAAATAAAAGTCAGATTTTCCATTAAACCGCGAATATTTTTAATCCCGGCGAAATCACAAATAGACGAAAAGGTTAATTCTGACCGTTACGTAGATGCCGATAGTAAATATATCGGTTATATATAGCGAAATATATACATAGAGTACATACAAATCAAGGGGATGTTAGCTAGAATGCTTATATCTCAAGAAAAATATGCCGATAATGATGCTAATTTAGTTTTTGTAGTATTTTGTGACATTTTTTATATTTTCATATTTTTTATCGCATGCGATTTTTATACCCTACACCACAAGGTGGTCAGGGTATTATGTCTTTGTGCATTTGTTTGTAACAGGCAAAAGGAAACGAGATAGACCCATAGTTCCTTTTGATGATCTGCATAGAATCACTTTCTGAATTGATTTATGCATGTCAGTCCGTCTGTCCGTCCGTCTGTCCATGTATTCTTGTGAACAAAATGCAGGTCGCATTTATTATCCGATTGAGATGAAATTTTCCAAACAACATTTGTTGGGCCTAAGGACGAACGCTATTGAAAAAAAAATTAGATATAGCTCCCATATATATCTTCGTCCGATTTGCCTTTTATTGTGCACCAAACTTGTAATATCAGCCCGAATAGTATGAAATTTTGCACATACAACCAAACTAGGTCTGAAAATAAGCATGCCAAATTTGATCGAAATCGGTTCAGATATAGCTATAGCTCCCATATATATTGTTCATCCGATTTGTTATTTTTGACCTCCGCAGCCGTAATATGCACTCTGCAACAACAATATTTGGGGAAATTTATCAAATACGTCTCAGAAATACATTTACTAAATTTTATCGAGATCGGTTCAGATTTGGATATAGCTCCAATATATAACTTCGTCCCAAATGGGCAATACAAGTCCGAATTTAAAAGATACAAATGCTTTGGCATATATAGTCCTTTGAATTTTAAATTATAATTATAATCATAGCGTGTATGATTGAATTCTCCCATAAAAACTTTTAATTATTAAGTGGAGCTCAACTAAATTAGCAAAGTGGTGTAGGGTATCATAAAATCGGCCCCGCCCGACTTTAGTACTTTCTTTACTGGTTTCAATTTGACTTATAATATTTTGTACTATTTTTTCACCTTACAACACAGGTTGGGGTAATTCTATACAGATTGCAATTATCGTCCGATCCTCACGAAATTTTTCACAAGGGTAGGGTTAGGCTCAGAAGGGTTAGGCTTTCAAAGATGTCCGCAATATATTTAGAGGTTGAAATGCACCAACAACAAAAAATGTTCCTGATTTTTCAGCCGTTATAAAGGTCACAAATAGAAACCAAAGGAGACGAAATTTCGCACGAAGTTAGAGTTTAGGACAGCGGGTAGAATGGACCACTACTTTTGTGTGGAAAAATACCAGCATTATTTACAGGCGATATTCAAAATACACAAAAGGCGAACTTCTGGCTTCCTTTGCTGATTTCCTTGACGAATATAGCCAAACATCGCAGACAAGTAAATCATATAGATGAGTCTAAATTTAGAGATACAGAGGGGCCTCTTGCTTTTGGAAATGATCGCAAAATATTTAGGGGTTCAAATGAACCAAAACTGAAACGATTACCTCATCACACAATTGAAGCCAATCGACACGCCTGAGAAGAGAGTTAGGGACAGGGAAGAATTTTAGCATTTTGGATGATCATTGGTTTATTATAATTTACCACCACAACTAACAGCACAACGGAGTGCGTAAATATTGGCCAAATATCCCTGGTCAATATGCTAACGTTAATATCTGGGGAGTGAACCGTAACATAATTTCAAAGCGAAATCTTCCAAAACGGATTTGGACATAAGGAGGCTTAAAATATATCGAGTGTTGTAGGGTATCACATAGTCGGCACCGCACGACAATAGCTTTTGCTTACTTGTTTAATATAGTCCTTATCGAAGTCATATCATGCACGATACAGTAATGTTATCTGGTATGATCTACTTCACATAAATTCCCAACAAAAACGAAACGAAATATTCCAAGTGGTGTAGGGTATCATATAGTCGGCCCGCCCGACTTTTGACCTTTCTTTACTGTTTGTTTAATATCACACCCCAATTGCATGGTGCATAGTTTTCCTCAGTGACAACCATCAAACATATTGTCCCATACATGTTGTGAGCATTACAAAACTTTCTTTTAATCCTCTGTGCATCTTCCAACATTTGATCTCCATCTTCACATAGACTGGCGACAGTGTGGCCAAACGATTGTCTGGCCAAGTGTGGATGAGGAGGAAAGGCGGTGTGAATATGTTTATCATTTAATTTCCTGTTGCTAGTGTTATTTAACATGCGTTACAAATCAATCACATCGGACCCCAAGATGGAGGACGATGGCAATGCTTACAAACAATATCACTCATTATTTCAAATTACTTCATTTGTTGTTGTTGCTGTTGTATTTGTCCGCTGGAAATATGTTGCCGTTGACCAAACGAACGAACGACCGAACAAACAGTCAAAGTTTCCATTCGCAGCTAGCAATCATTTTCTTGCGTTTCATTTTGTGAATCAAATAAAATTTCTTCAATTCAATCACGATGCGTGCAAATGTCTAAGTCTCCATCGAAAAAAAAAAATACAAACGTTCATGCCCAAAACGTCGATGGAATCAATAGACATACATACATACGTATATCCGTATAGATGGATGGCCTGCGTCTTCATCAATATGTAGTCGTTGCTGTTTCTGTTGGTGAGGGGCTGTAACAATTTTTTACGCACTTTTAAGAGTTTGTTGTACATCTGGCTGCTATGACTTCACAGCCAGCGAAAGAAACACATGTAGGTATCACACGGTGAGTAATATTCATAATACGAATATTTCATACCTAGGCCACAGCCAGCCAGTGGATCTTCTTCCTCTGAGCTAGGAATATTTTTTCTCTCCATTTCACGTTCGGATCATGCACTGATCATCATCAGCCCCATCACCATCGACGGCGGCGGCCGGCCAGCAGCAGCGGCAATAGGTCGCATTTGTGTAGCGTGTGGAAATCAATTAAATCTAATTCTCACGACCACAAGTGACACGCCACATAGTCCAGAAATCGATCGTTATACTTTGGCTTCACTTTTAGCGTTTTGTTTTTTGTTGTAATTTTTTTGCTTTTGCACATCATTGATTGTCTAGTTATATCCACTTATTTTAGCCTCATCTCTGTTTTGTTCACAGTCGTCTTGTCGTGGCCATATCCCAAGACTGATTTTTTATTTATATCCGTTGGCTGGCTTCTTTGATATTTTTGTTGCGATATTTCTTTTTTCTTCATTTTATTTTGTTTCTAACAAATCTACTTTTGTTTAACGCTTGCAGACAAGCTATCATAAATGTTATTGGCAGCCCAGACCCATATTGTGAGCGCATTGCATTGAAAAAGTTCATAATTTTTTTTCTGCTCGTTCTTGATAAAAACGAAACGTATTTCTGCGAATGCATAAATTCTCCCCCTTTTCGAGTAGTGACCAAGTGTTACACCGCGTTCAATAAGCATTATCATCAGATAATGTGTAACATTTGTAAGAAAAACAAATATTAAATTAACAGTGTTGCAGACAATTGTCTACTTCCTTGAATGTCTGCAGTAGAGACATAGAATTAAGCTAAGCTTAATCCGTGAAACGAAATCAAAGAGTGGAAGCGGAAAGTTGGTGGTTTCTCAAACAATCAATTCAGTGGACCATGTGAAAAAGAATACCAGGTTAATATTACCAGGTGATATTAAATACAATGGTTTATTTAATTAAATAGAAGTAAAGCAAGCTATATGCTCGACAAGTCGTCAGGGTTCACTCGCAATGAAGAAAACAGATATATTTAATATGTCATATGAAATCAAAAATGTAGCAAATCTTCTTTTTTTCATTTATTTCTCGACTGTTAGGGGCCTGAACAATAACAACTCATTAGTAGGTTGTTATATCCTGCAATACTATGTGTTGGGGGTATTATTAATTGGACCAAAAAATATGTAACACCTCGAAATATTGATCCCCGACATAGGAAACTACATATGGATCCTCCTATTTCGCAGAGCTGAGTCGATCCTGCTACTCGTATGTCCTTCCGTCTGTCCATGTTAATTTGTAACAAGTAAAAAAACATTAAATTCGGCCGGGCCCAACTTTTAATACCCTCCATCATAGGGTAAAGGAAACATTAGAACCCATTGTGACCACAAATACGAATTTTTAGACACATTCGTGGGAAAATGTGGCAAAAATCATCAAGATATCGAATATCGCGAGGTACCGCTTATGGGGCTATACAAAAATGTGAGCCTATACATACAATGTTTCGGCAACGGAGCTAGAACCCATTAGGACACCCAAATACCAATTTTTAGACAAATCCCCGAAGAAATGTGACAAAAATCATCAAAATACCGAATATCTGAAAGTACCATTATTGCAATGTTTCGCCACCGGAGCTAGAACCCATTATGACCAAAAAATACCAATTTTTAGACAAATCCGTGAAAAAAAAATGTTGCAAAAATCATCACAATACCAAAAATCGGGAGCTATATGGGGAATATACCAAAACGTGGACTGATGTATCTCATTTTCAATACCAACCATCCTAGACGCAATACAAATTGTTCTGCTAAATTTTGACGCACTATGTCAAATCATATGGATTGTATCGTGATTTCAGCAGACAGAAGGACAGACAGACAGATGGACATCGTTAAATCGACTTAGAATAGTATGCTGATTATGAATATATATCCTTTATGGGGTCTCCTGCTTCGAATATTGTTTTTGGATATTATCGCAAAATATTTGGGGGTTGAAATGACCAAAAACACAAAATTTCCTGATTTTACAGTTGCTCTGGAGGAGCAAGAGGTTAGGCCTGGGCAGAAGTCTACTAATTTGGATGGTCATCGGAAAATATTTAGCAGGTGAAATAAACCCTAACTTTATGTTTGAAACCGAATTTTGAAATAAGTTAAGGTCAGGGAAGAAGTCTAGAATTTTGGATGACCATTGTATTATATTTTGCCCCAAAATGGACTACAACTTTCGTGTGAAATTGTTTTGAACACCTTACAACGTAAATATTGGGCAAATGCTCCGATTCAAAATTTAAGGGTGACACCTGGGGAGGGCTCTATGATATTCTTTCAAAAACAAAATCTTCCAAATGGATTTGGGCATAAAAGAACTTCCACCATATTGTAGTGTTGTAGGGTATGCCACGCCAGGCTATAGCGTTTGCTTATTTGTTTTTTTTTTTTTTTTTTTTCAATTAGTTAAGGGACATTTTTGTGGTTCTGAACTAATTTTTTTTACCTTTATGAACTTACTGAATTCCGGTGAATCAAAATGCCGACAAAAAAAGAAGGTACCGTTATATGTGGGGTACACGAAGAAGTGGACCTTCACATACAATTTTCTGTCTTATGTTGAAGTATCCGTTACGAACTTCAAATACGAAATTTAAAACAATTCCGGTGAATAACGACGATAAAATCATTAAAATACCGCATATCGGGATGTATCGTTATATGGTGGCTCATAGGCTGTATTATCCATAAGGACCTATAAATACAACATTTAAACAATTCCGTTGAATAATGTATCTAATACCATCAAAATACCGAAAAAAGGAGGTACCGTTATATGGGGGCTATACGACGACGTGGGCCTGTAAATTCGGACTAGAAGTGTACTAAACAGCACTACATTTCGTACTGTATGTTATTTTGTGTTCGGATATAGATAAATGATATTTGATACACAAAACTAAGTCTGGGAAATAGTGTTGATATGAGTAGGGGTTTGGAAATGTGTACTAAGGGTAATAACTGTAATAACTGGTACAAAATTCGTTAAAATTTGGTTTTTGTTGAGCGGTATCTGCTGGTGAATATGGCTAAGATAAAGAGTTAGGTTTTTAAATGCACTCAGCAAGCATACGAAAGATACTAAATGGTACTTTGGTACTGCGTGAACGGAGACTGCCTGAGTCTGTTAGTGTGTAGAGTTGAGATTTGGAGGTGGTTTTGGATAAGTACTAAAATAACTAAATGTTACTAAAATTGGTATTTGTGTAAAGAGTTTAGTTGTAAGTTTACAATTTGGTATCAGGATCACGTTTTGTGCATTTTGGTTGATAAATGGCGAGTATTTGGAAATACGTACCAAAAGGTACCAAATTGTACTAACTTTAGTATTTTGAGAAGGAATATAGGTAAAATTCCGAAATTTGAAGTGAGAGTCTTTGATGACAAACTAAAGGGTATAACAAATTTGTATACGTGTACCAAAAATACATTCGGAATTATGTGAACGGAAAGAGGTAAAGTTTTGAAATATGGAATGAGAATTAATACTAGTAATAAACTGTCAATATAGATCCACTTTTTCGTATAGTCCTTACATAAAAATAACTCCTTATTTTGATTATAGCGAGGGTCTTGGCTTCAATCAATGCAGGGCATAAAAAGGTGGTTATTTCAGTTGGACCGAAATCATGGAAAGAAACGTTTTTAGCCATCATTCAATAATGATTCTGAGGAGCAAAAATAAAAAATGTTTTACATTTATTAACGAAAATTTGATCAGAAGACCAATGTCTTCACACCCTAACGAAGTTCCTTGAAAAATTGGTCTAAAAATATTAATTGTTATGTAAGTTCCACATCTCAACATTGACTAAACGTCACGAAAAATTGTATTTAAGGGAACTTACTAAATGTTAATATGTTTCAAGATTCAAATACATTTTACAAATGACTAGTAAGAATCAGCTAGGCTCAGCCAGGCTAAACTATCCAAACCCTGCACCATTTGAAAGGAAAATCTAAAACAAATGTTGAAAATGCTAATATTATTAAAATTCCGAACAAAAGGAATTTGCTGAAAAATATGCCTAAAATTATCGAAATAGCGTATCGTGAAAGGTACGTCAAAATGTACAAGCAATTTTCTGTCATAGGAAATAGCATCCAATGCGAACTGCTTTGAAATGATTTCGGGGAAAGTGGGGCTAAAATTATCAAATAGCTGAGGTGCAGTTATATGAGGACTATACCAAACCTTGGACCTTTATGGACAGTTCTATGCAAGGATGTATCCGACCTTTCGAAAATTTCCAAAAAAAAAGTATAAACTGTTTGCTATCGGTGGTGATTTTTGGAATTTCATATTCAGTTCAGCCCTTCCCTTCAAATCGATTACAGGTTTTTAGGAAATAAAAATAATTTTGTTTTCGGTGTCAAACCGGAGAAGTCGTTCAAAAGACCCTGGGTTTGCCCAGCTCAACACCGCAGCCCTGATATTAACAACATCATCTATAAACCTTAGTGAGAATGTTTTTTTTTCCTGGTAAGGGAACTTCTCTGAGTCACTTTCAAAACACTGAGCATAGGACCGACAAAAAAATACAAAATTACCAATATTTTTTGAAGATTCGAATAAAGCTCTTTAAACCTTCGTCAATTCATTTTTACTTTCAATGACACACAACAAAGTTCGTCATATTGTGACCTAAAATCTATTTCATATTTCTCTGTTTCTCTCAAGCTAACCTATGAAACAACAATGGCAATACGATTAAAACAATAATATTAGGCGCGGTTTTTGTTCGATTCCAAACCAATAAAAATGGCCCAAGGCAATTCGATGTTATCTAATGGTTTTAATAAAGATGATATTTTACAGAGCAAAATAAAAAAAAACTGGGTTAAAAATAATAACAAATAAAACTCACAAAACGAAACGAACATTACTGCTACGGATATCAACGCTTAAATAAACTTAAATATTGTTGAAATTGTTTTTCGGACTTCATAGCTTTTATTTCGTACTGTAATTATTTTTACAAATAAAAACTAATATCTCCAACATTACCAAGAAACCAACAAAAAAAATTTAACAATTTAAAATTCACTCATTGTTTTCGCCACATTATTATCGTTTTATTTGCTTTATTGTCGTTGGACGGTGTTACGGCCAGTCAGTCACTTTGCGCTGCTGTTGTTGTTGCTTGCATTTGGTCGCCACCAGTTAGTTCAACAACATTTGGCAAACTTTTGTTTTCTTTGGCAACCACAATTGTCCGTTGGGGTATGGCATGGTATGCCATCCATCCATGGTGATACCATTAACAATGTGCTATAGATGCGGTCAGTGCTCGAGGCTACTAAGATTTAGTTGTTGGCGATTTCATCCACTTATATGTGACTGAATGAGGGACCGTCCCCAAGTAAACAAAGCGAATGAAAAAAAAAAATAAAAGAAAAACAGTCCCACAAAAACGGCAACAATATCAAAATATCAACTTACAATCAGGGCACCCTATTTTTTATGATGGTGGATTGTGGCCGGTGTTATTGACGATTACAAATTTTTCCATTCTTTAAAATGCTCCAAAGAGCAAAAAGCAAACACTCACACATCCAGGCTATTATAAATACCACACACACACACATACAAATTTATTAGGCAAGAAAATCAACTCCCCCAAAAATATAACAAAAACAAACATTTATTTATGCGAGGTATGGGCGAGAAGTCACAGATGTTTATACCGAGTGAGATGAAAAAACTGCAACCAAATTCAGACTATTGTCATTTCTAAGCCACTCGTCCGACAGCTGTTAAAATCATTATAGTGACAGCTCATTATATTTTTTACAAGCGTACAAAAGCATTTTGGTGAGTATTTTCCAGAAAAAAAGTTATTCGTGATGTAATTCAAGCGTGATAGTGTGATTTCTTTATAGTTGGCTGGAAAACCAAAAGTGACTATTGTTAGAGTACACCATCATTTAAATGAGAATACATCTTTTGTGTCTCGCACCATCGCTCGTTACCGCGATACTGGTAGCGTAGCCCGTCGTCAAGGAAGTGGACGGAAAAAACAGCAACATCAGCAGAAATGATTCGAAAAGTAAAGAAGCGACTTGATCGCAATCCGCGTCGCAGTGGCCGAAAAATTGCTCGTGAGCTGAACATATCGCAATATTCCATTTGGCAAATATTGAAAAATGAGCTCGGGGTAAAGCCATTGAAATTCCAAAAAGTGCAAGAACTTACATCGCAACAGAAACAAAATATACTCAAAAGAGCTAAAGAGTAACTTTGCTTGGCCGAAAATTCTGAACTGCCGAATTTGGTTTTCTTCGATGAGAAAACATTCGTTGTCCAGCAGTTTGTAAACAAACAAAATGATCGTTTTTACTTGCCAAAGAGGTCAGCAGAAAATGTGTACCTTCGAAAGAAAATGTGCGCCAGCCATGGTGATGGTGTGGGCCGCCATAACAGCCGATGATCGCTCTCTGCTCGTATGAATCGACCATGGCATCAGAATAAATGCCTAATATTATTGAGTAAATATTCTGGAGGGTGTATTAAAGACTCGGACACGCAAACAATTTGGGCCTCAGACCTTGGACATTCCAACAGGACTCAGCACCATCGCACTCAGCACGCGCCACCCAAGAATGGTTACAAAATGAGGTTCCTCGCTGCATTTCCAGATCCAGATTCCAGAAAGTTTCCGGATACCAATCCGTTGTACTACTGTGTCTGGAGTATTTTGGAAAGCAAGATTGGCACTAAAGAAGTCTCGATCACCTCAAGCAAGCACTTCGCAGGGAATGGGTCAAAATACCGCAGAGCAACTTTCGGGCAGCGTTCGAACAAAGCTAAACTTATTCTAAAATGTAATGCTATTTCCGAATTTTGTAAAAATTTTGGCGTTTGACTTGGTTGCAGTATTTTAATCTCACCCTGTATATACTTTGTGGGGTCTAAAATGTATATTTCGAGGTGTTTCAAACGGAATGAAAAACTTCATCTATCCTCTATGCTGTGGTGGATAGTATGAAAAATAAATACTAAATTTGTGTTGATATGTGCTGTTAACATTTTTTCGATGTCTCCTACATTTTTCAAAAAAGTCACTTCTTCTGAATGGGTGGCAGAATTGCAATTTGCTAATTTTGTAAAACTACAGTTGAGCTGAGTTGAGCTACTTTACTTTGTTTACATTTTTTTTCAATATATTTTATCAATTTACGAATGAATCTATTTTAGAAAATATATCCGGGTTTCAATTTTTAAATTTCGAAAAAAAAAAAAATTGTGCTGAGTTTAACTGATCTCAATATCACCAATTTCGAAAAAATCGCAAAGAAGAAAGTTAGTTATAGTTAAAAGTTATATTTTCGGTATGTGTGCATATTTGGGAGCTTAAATATCAAATCATGTTAATGAAGATAAGAAAGGTATATCTTTTCCAGAATGTTCAATGAATAATATTGAATAATGAATAATCTTCTTAATTGAATGAATAATCTTCACTTCCAAAACTTTCACAGTTCACCCTCGTTACCATAAGACCATGTGTCCAATAAAATCTTCAATAAAAAAAAGTAGCCAAAAGACGACAGAAAAACGCTCAGACCTAAAGTGGTAAAAGATCCCTCTTATTTGCCAAAGCTTTTGATATTCAAAATAGCTTTACTGCCCGCTGTATGTACTTGTATGTGACTTGGCTGGTAGGCCGACTGACTCGGCTTGTTGCTTGAAATATGGATGGATGGTTGTTTGGATACGCTATGTATGTGGCGGCTATGCAACACTGGTGACTGAGTGGTATGATTGTGCCCAAAATTGTCCTCAGGCGACTTATTGTTAAGATTTATACAAAAATTTATCGCGCGTACTTAATCTTTGTGTACGCTTTTTTTCTCTTTCGTATTTCTGTACTCGTCCTCGCATTGAAGTCGGTGCTGCGTACATGTGAATGTTTTAACAGTTCACAAGTTTTTGTTTTTTTTTTTTCTCCTTTGTTTACTATTTGTTGTTCTTATTGTTTTTCTTGTTGTTGTCATTTTTTATTGCTCGATATGACGGTTTTACGTATGGACATTAACATTTTTTTTTCGCTGAATATAGCCATGATACGACATTTTCGAATACGCTCAAGGAAAAGTTAGATTTTTGTGGAAGAAACCCGGATTTCAATTACGGGAGAAACATCATTGCATAGAACAGTCAATATGGATCTAAGTTTTGGTATAGTTCCCATACAACTGTACCTTCTTATATTCGGTATTTTTGATGATTTTTACGATAATATTCCCCGGAATTGTTTCAGGTTTCGTATTCTAATATCTTAATGGCCTATGACAAAAATTGAATATACAGGTCTGCGCATAGGTCCCAATATAACGGCATATCCCCTCATGACCTTTCTTTACTGGTTTATATATATGTAGATAACATTTTTCTTCGAGCGTAACAGGACAACTGAATCATTCTTAGCGCGGCTCAAGTACGTCACTACACTTATTTTGTGGTGTCATAACAGATGTAATCGAAATTGTGCTGAATTATATATATATTTTTTTTGTCCAGAATGTACTGAATTATTATGATTTAAGAAGACTTGTATTCTTTTTTTTTTTTTTTTTTGGTTCTTTAGATTTCAAGGTGTATCACTTTTCTGTGCATGCCAAGCAAAAGAATGTATTAATAAGTAATGGATGACGACATGGGCGATATTGATACAGGGCAACATCTTCAATGGCATACTTCATCGATTGTTTAAATAAAAATAGAATATTTTGCATTGCAAAGTGGTGAGTCATCGATAACGTGAAATTTAGTAAATAATGCGTCAGTTTGAAATTTGAAAATTGAATTTTCACAGAATATTAAAGCAGAATTTATGGGATAGTATAACTTTCCAAAATAGTTTAGCCTCGAAAACACATAAAATATATTGATCCTCATATCTCTATTAGCTGGGGCTATCTATAACAAATTTCATATAATTATTTTGGAGGTTATATAACTTCACCATATGGAGGATATATTAAATTTGTCATATATATTATACTACAGCCTGTGACAGAAAATTGCCTATGTATGTCCAGGTCTTCGTATAGCCCCCATATAAAGGTGCTTTCCTGTATTCGGTATTTTGCTGATTACAGAGACATTATTTAACGGAATTGTTAAAAATCTCGTATTTGAAGTTCCTTATAGATACTATAATCTATGACAAAAAAAACTGTCTATGCAGGTTCACGTCTTCGTATAGCCCATATATAATGTTACCTCTCTTTATTCGGTATTTTGATTAGATAAGCGACATTATTCACCTGAATTACTTCAAATTTCGTATTTAAATTTTGCAATGAGTTCTACAGCCTACGACAGAAAATTGCCTATGTAGGTCTAGGTCTTCGTATAGCCCCAATATAACTGTAGTTCCCGATATTCTGTATTTCGATAATTTTATAGACATTATTCAACGGAATTGTTTCAAATTTCGTATTTGAAGCTCGTAATGGGTACTACAGCCTACGACTGAAAATTTTCTATGCAGATCCACGTCTTCGTATAGCCGCCACATAACGATACCTCCCAATATTCTGTATTTTGATGATTTTAGCGGCGTGGGTCACCGAGATGGACAATGAATATTTTTGGGACGAGTTCATCTACTCGCTCGTTGAGTTACCAAATTAAAGCTAATTTCGATGGAAATTAGGGCGAAAAAATTCAAGTTGTCAAAAATTAGGAGGAACTGTTTTAATCGCGAGAATGAAAACAAATTAAGATAGGAAGCTAAAATTTTGCACAGATTAGTATTTTGTCTGCAGGCAGGTCCAGTTCGAATATGGGCTGTATCGGGCCACCCCATACAACGGTACTCGCCGATATTGGGTATTTTAACGATTTTAGCCATTTGACGATTTTTTCATTGAATTGTGTGAAATTCTACACAAAAAATTATTTGTGAATACTTTTCACCCTGGAGGAGAACAACGGTAACTCCGACATTCTGTGTTTTGATGATAATAGCTTTTTTTACCAGAATTTTTTCAAGTTTCATATTTATACCCTACAACACTATGTGTTGGGGGTATTATAAGTTTGATTGGGCCAAAAATTATGTAACACCACGAAATATTGATTTCCCACATAGGAAAGTATATATGGATCTTCCTAGCTCGCCGAGCTGAGTCGATCTAGCTATGTATGTCCGTCCGTCCGTCTGTCCGTCTGTCCGTCTGTCCATGTTAATTTGTAATCACTCTACAGGTCGCAATTATGGCCCGATCTTCACGAAATTAAGAATGGAGGTGGGGCTAGGGTCAGAATAGAACCCTATTTCTTTTGGAGATGTTCGCCAAAGGTTTAGGGGTTGAAATGGACCAAATACTGAAAAAATGTCGGATTTTGCAGTAGCTATACAGGTCGCAATTATAGACCAATCGACGCGGAATTTCGCATGTAGCTAGAGTTTAGAGAGGCGAAGAAGCCAATTTGGGTGGTCATCGGATAATATTTAGCGGGTAAAATAGGCCATATCTTTTTTGTTGAAAAAATTCAAAAATTTTCATAAAACCGCGAATATTTTAAATCCCGGCGAAATCACATAGCCATGACAAGGTTACTTCTGATCTTTACATTGATTTTAACATCCAAAAAATCGAATATATAGCAAATATATGCGATATGTATGTCTATCAAAGAAGATATGCTTGAAAGATCTCTTATATGTCGAGAACGGCTGAACTGATGTCGACAGTTTTCATTAATTCAGAATGGCCTCTTGGCAGGAAAGGAAAAACGTCTAAAAAACGCATACAAATATCTCTCTAAAGATGAAAATATTGATTTTGTAACATTTTCTCATATTTTTTCAATTTTGTCATATTTTTGGCATATTTTCATTTTGAATTAAACATTTGGTAATATTTCTACAGCTAACAAAACTAAGTAGTTAGGATATCAGGATATCATATACAGATCGGAATTATGGCCCGATCCTTACGAAATTTTGCATGGGGATAAGATGAGGGTCAGAATAGAAGCCTACTCTTTTTGGAGATGATCGCCATATATTTAGGGGTTGAAATGGACCAAAAAACTGCAAAATTGTCAGGAGGTCGTAATTATCGCCCGATCCTCATTTTAATGGGGGTTACCGGACATTGCAAAAGCCAAGCAGTTTTGGATGGCCATCCAAAAATATTCAATGTGTGAAGGAGTTTGCCAACTTTTGTAGACAAAATACGAAAATGTCCATTCCAGTGACTCTTTGGAGAATTAACAAATACAGGAAAGACGCACTTCTGACTATTTCGTTAACGCTGATTTCGTGGAAGAATATAGTCAAATGTCTGTATCTCATATAGATGCGTTTCAGTCAAAAACCAATAATAAATGTTAATCTTTTGCCACTTCTGAGAGATTATAGGTGTTTGGGAAATATTGGTTCCTGATTTAGGAAGACCATTTACGTGCAACATCTACCAATAAATTGGAAATGAGCAAATTTGTTTAAGTTGCTATTATTCGAAAATTAGAGAACGAAACCTGATGGTTTTCTTTTATTATTTGTCACAATATCTTGTGGAATTCTTTCGAGTATCTCGCCTATATAAACTGTATGGTTCAATATATCGTTGTAGGGTATTCAACGGTCGGCCCCGCTCGACTGTAGCCTTTGCTTACTTGTTAAATTTCATGATGGGTATTTGACTCTTTGTGGGGAAGTTACCAGAAACAGGAGCCCGATACCTACCATGTGTGTGGCCTAAAATGAATCAGGTGTTTATTTCGCATTTTATAAGCGTTTTAGTTATTGATTGCAGCCCCTCTCTGTGTGCGCTTTTTGAGCTTCATGATTTTTTTAATTTTGACTCGATGTAGGGGAGGTATCAGAAATAGGGGCTTCTTCCATGCCTTCTTCATGCCAGATTTTGTGTTGGTAAAAATATAGGGATGAGAGAAATTTGAACATAATACGACAGTCATTATAATTTTTTTTAAGAATTATAATTATTCATAATGTTCACCCTTTGTAGAGGAGGAGGAGGTACTTGATGGAGTGGACCGATATTATCCACCTAAGCTAGAACTGATTCATATATTGAACTTTGAACAAAATCTTTGAAGTAAAATATTTTCTTTGAATATTTTGACAACTTTGGAGGAACTTGATCTAGATTTGCAAATAATATAAAAATGTACGAAGTTGGACCAAATCGCTTCGAAAGTTATCGTGCATACAAGCCAGCCAGGTCGACTCCAAATGACATGAAATAAATTTCGTCCAAAGAGACCTAGGGTCCAAAACCGTTATTTCGATGAAGAACGTTTTAGCCGTATCAAATAATATATACCCTCTGTACCCACATGGCTGGGAGTATAAAAATGCCTTTCTTTCCCAATGTAAAATTCATCCTTTATGGCTAGTTCTTAAAGTTTTTTTTTAAGATTTTTCACCCTCTAACTGAGAGCCAGTTTTTGGTGACCATAGATTTTTCACGATTTTGCAACTTTGTATATACTCAATATGTACTCCGTACATTCTTAGGTCCACAATCACTTTTGACACACATATGTGTATGTATTTCACCTACAAATTGCGTGACAACTTGCGATGTGAAATCATTCTCATAAGACAAACCAAACCGCCATACAGACCATAATTATAATGAACAAAGAGAATTTTTTTTATTACAAACCCAAACCTAAAATGGATTTCTTTCTAGTTTTCTAATTCCCAGTAGCCTCAAACATACCACACACGTATACCGAGTAAAAAAAATCTCAGCTGCAATCTTTCTCTTCCCATACAGGATCATCATCGTCATCTTCCTCATAATAAAATATACGACTGTCGTCCTTTTGGTCGCCAAGAAAAACATCTGTAGCAAAAGCATAGACTGACCCACAAAAGTGCTGCTAAGCTTGCGACCGCTTATGCGGAGTAATTCGTTAATTAACAAGCGCGATAACAGCAGCGGACAAAGCATAAGGAAAAAACAAAATACAAAAATAAATTCCTCTTATTACCACAAAAAGTCTGCGCTGCTATAATGCTCCTTGGATATCTCCATGCATCTTGGTGGCTGATCTTCAAAAGCAACGTCCAAACAGTTGAGAGTTTTCTCCACAGGTGCATGATTCAGTTTTGTGTTCAGCATCAAACTTGTTAGCTATGGTATGTTCAATTCGGCTTTAGGTTTGAGACTTTTTAAATAGTAATTGTAAAATAATGAATATCAATGTACCAAGTTCAGGTTCCGAGGTTCATGGGCTATGTATGCGAGAATTATCGGGAAATCTTTGTTTGATGACTATCACTTAAATAAAATAATTAAATAATATTATTGTTTCTTTATATGGATCATCTTCCATAGGATTGAGAATACTTTCTATAAGTCGTCCACACAAAAAAACCCTGAAAATCGGCAGATCGGTATAACTTAATTCATACTTACTTTTGCAATTCATTTTACACAGGGTAGATCTATTAGGCTTCTACTTAAGTAAATATTGAATTTGCCTCCCTTTGTTTCGGCTAATCGGGTGGCATTGTTATATCTATTTTTTTACATCCCCCATATTATGGGGACTATATAAAGTTCGTCATTCCGTTGGTAACTCTAATATAACAAAGTATATATATTCTTGGTCAGTGTAAAATTCTAAGACGATTTAGTCCTGTCCGTCCGTCAGTCTGTTATAATCACGTTAGAGTCAAAACTAATTAAGATCAGTCTTTTATCTGCAGGCAGTTAGTTCAAGTTCGAAGATGGGCTATATCGGTATATGCGCGATATCATATAACCCAATATAATAGTACCCCCGATATTCGGTGTTTTGATGATTGTAGCCAATTTTTTCTATGGAATTGTCTGAAATCCTACACAAGGAGTTCCCTCTGAGTACCCTATCCCCTGGAAGAGTATTGTCAATATAGGTCCACCATATCGTACATACACCATGTAACTGTATTTTTCTATGGAATTGTCTGAAAAATGGTATAGCCATAAACAACGATACCACCCGATATTCGGTATATTGATAATTTTAGGAATATTATTCACCGGAATTGTTTCATATTTCGTATTTGAAGTTCTTAATGGTTACTACAGTCTATGACAGAAAAAATTCTTGCAGGTCCAGGTCTTCGTATAGCCCCCATATATTGATACGTCCCTTTATTCGGTATTTTTACGTTTTTAGGTAAAATTTTCCCTGGATTTTTTTGAAATTTCGAACTTGAAGTTCCTACAAGGTACTACAGCCTGTGACATGAAATTGTCTGTGAAGGAACAGGCCTTTGTATAGCACCCATATGTTCCGTATTTTTATGATTTTAGCGACATTATTCACCGGAATTGGTTCATATTTCGTATTCGAAGCTCCTAATGAGTTCTACAGCCTACGACAGAAAAATTTCTTGCAGGTCCAGGTCTTCGTATAGCCCACATATTTTGGCCCCTCAATATATTCGGGATTTTGACGATTTTAGGACAATATTCACCGGAATTATTTCAAATTTCGTATGTGAAGTTCCAAATAGGTACTACGGCCTGTGACATGAATTTGTCTATGCAAGTACACGTCTTCGTATAGCCCCCATATGTCGGTACCTCCCTATATTCGGTATTCTGATGATTTTAGCTAATTTTTTCAAGTTTCGTATTTGAATATTGTTAATGCCCATGACAAAAGCTGCCTATGCAGGTCCACGTCCTCATGTAGACCCAAATATAACGGCGACTTCGCATACAGGGTGAGATGAAAAAACTAAAACCAACTTCAGACTGCTGTCATTTTTAAGCCACTCATCCGACATATGTTAAAATTAGTCCAGTGACAGCTCATTATATTATTTACAGGCGTACAAAAGCATTTTGGTGAGAATTTTTCAGAAAAAAATTTATTCGTGAAGGAATTCAAGCGTGATAGTGTGATTTCTTTATATTTGGCTGGAAACCACAAGTGGCTACCGTTAGAGCACTCCAGCATTAAAATGTGAACAAATCTTTTGTGTCTATCGGTATTTTTAAAAAGTTTTTTTATTTATTAATTTTTTATTTTTATTATTTTTTATTTTTATTATTATTATTTTTTTTTTTTTTTTTGAACATTTCCCAATTCTTTTGAAATGATGGAGGGTATTCAAAGTTCGGCCCGGCCGAACTTACTGTTTTTACTTGTTCTTACTGACGCTGTTGCAGTTACCGGTATGGGCAGCGTGTTGTTGCACAAATTTCTTAAAATGTAAGCTCGACTTGTACACCTATGCCATGAGGAGGACAAGTTTTAAGCCTACCACACATTGAGTGCACCAAATATTATAAAAAAATGCACTTCATTGTCCATAAGCCTCATACAGGTGAACTGATATGAGCAAAAAAAAAAACAAAATTACATAATTTTTGTTAAGACTAAACTGTGCAATGCCTTGGCAGAATAAATGAGGCTAGGCAATTTCTAACCGTTGTTTATTTTATTTATTTGAAAATCGTAATAGAAGATCCGAAATATAACTGCTCTTTGATAAATGTACTCATATTCTGGACCGACAGAGTTATTATATTTCATACTAACACTCAGCTGGTTTTTGAGTGTTTTATTGTTGTTTGTGTTTGGTGCAGATTGTCTGCAAGATGGCCAAGGTCGTTTGTTGTGTCTTATGATTTGGTTGCCAATAACTGTTGGGAGTTCTTGGAAAACTGGAAACTTTTTCGCAATAAAGCAAAAAAAAAAAAAATAATTACACTTGGATGCAATGTCTACTGTATTCGGTAAGGTCAGTGACATTCATTTTTTAGGGAATGAATTTCATCACATCTTAACAGGACCAAACGGATTAAAATTGGATTATATCCTTTAATATTTTTTGTAGGTTATTATATTAATACCAGACATCATCCATCACAGGATTGCTGCTATGACTGTACAAATTTTGAAGTTTTCCCAAGGATTTAATTTATTTTGGAGGTTGGCTTCTTCTGACCCATTTCCAACAACTTGATAACTTTGCAAGTAGATTTTCTGCATAATAACAAAAATCATCAAAATACCGAACATTGGGAGCTATCGTTATATGGGAGCTATACCAAAACGTGGACCGATATATATGAATTTCAAAACCAACCATCCTAGACACAATAGAATTTAGGGAATATTTAGGGATGTTACAAACGAAATGACAAAGTTAATATACCCTCCTTTTTGGATCGTATAAAAATTGATAATGTCAACACTTGGCAAAATTTAATGGAAGCTTTGCAGATGTTCAAAGCTTAAAATATACTTCAAATCGGAGATATCCCTATATGGGGACTAATCGAAAATGTGGGCCCATATGACCCATTTTCTGAACTAACGATTCTGGATGTAATCCAAAAATATCCATCAAATTTTAATGCTTTTTCTAGGCTTTTGGGTGAACATTTTCCAGAAGAAAAGTTATTCGTGATGGAATTCAAGCGTGATAGTGTGATGTCTTTGTATTTGGCTGGAAAACCACAAGTGGCTATCGTTAGAGCACTCCAGCATTTAAATGTGAATAAATCTTTTGTGTCTCGTACCATCGCTCGTCAACATCAAGGAAGTGGACGGAAGAAAGCAGCAACATCAGCAGAAATGGTTGAAAACTAAAGAAGCACCTTCATCGAAACCCGCGTCGAAGTGGCAGAAAAATGGCTCGTGAGCTGAAAATATCGCAATATTCCATTCGGCAAACATTGAAAAATTAGATTGGGATAAAGCCATGCAAATTCCAAAAAGTGCAAGAATTTACCTCTCAACAGAAAGAAACCAGTAAAGAAAGTCTTAAAGTCGGGCGGGGCCGACTTTATGATACTCTACATCACTTTGCTAATTTAGTAGAGCTCCACATAACTATTAAAAGTTTTTATGGGAGAGTTCAATCATACACGCTATGATTATAATTATAATTTAAAGTTCAAAGGACTAAATATGCCGAAGCATTTGTATCTTTTCAATTCGGGTTTGTATTGCCTATTTGGTGCACAATTAATTTGAAATTGGATAAAAATATATATGAAAGCTATATCCAAATCGGAAACGATCTCGATTAAATTTGGCAAATATATTTCTGAGCTGTATTTGATATATTTCCCTGAATATCGTGAGTATGCACTCGTTGGAGTGCATATTACGGCTGTGGGTAACAAATATGACAAATCGGATAAACAGTATATATGAGAGCTATAGCTATATCTGAACCGATCTTCACCAAATTTAACATACTAGCTTCTAGACTCAATTCGGTCGTAAGTGCCAAATTTCATCCAATTTGGGCAAATATTAGACGTTTGGTGCACAATAAAAAGCAAATCGGACGAAGATATATATGGGAGCTATATCTAAATTTTAACCGATTACGTCCAATTTCAATAGGGTTCGTCCTTGGGCCAAACAAATGATTTGTGCAAAATTTCATCTGGATAGGGCAATAAATGCGAACTGTACTTTGTTTACAAAAATACGTGGACAGACGGACGGACGGACATGCATAAATCGACTCAGAATGTGATTATATGCATATCATCAAAAGGAACTATGGTCTATCTCGTGTCCTTTTGCCTGTTACAAACAAATTCACAAAGACATATTACCCTGACCACCTTGTGGTGTAGGGTATAAATAGACTCAAAAGAGCTAAAGAGTTGCTTCGCTTGGCCGAAAGTGGTGAACTGACGAATTTGGTTTTCTGCGATGAGAAACCATTCGTTGTCCTGCAGTTTGTAAACAAACAAAATGATCGTGTTTACTTGCCAAAGAGGTCAGCTGAAAATTATCGACCGTGGCCTCAGAATAAATGCCGAATATTGCCGCGAAAATATTATGGAGGGAGGCCTTGGGCAGGCAAACATTTTGCCCGCAGACCTTGGACATTCCAAAAGGACACAGCAATATCGCACTTCGCACGCGCCACCCATGAATGGTTACAAAATGAGGCCACCAAAATCTCAGGATATCAATTCGTAGGACTATTGTGTCTGGAGTATTTTGAAAAGCAAAGTTGGCACTAAAAAATGCCAAAGTGTCGATCACCTCAAACAAGCGCTTCGCCGGAATGGACCAAAATGCCGCAGACTAATATTCGGGCAGTGTGTGAGGGTTTTATTGGTCGTTTGAAGGCCATAATTCCTTCCCAAGGTGACCAATTCGAACAAATCTAAATTTATTCTAAAATTTGATGCTACTTCCGACATTTTTTGCTTTCATTCAATAAAACTGAAAAAATGCAAAAATTATGGCATTTGAATTGTTGCAGTTTTTTATATCACCCTGTATAATATGATGTTACATAACACTAGTTCAATGTTCAGATTGGATCACCTCGAGAAATTGACGTAAAATTTCGTATCGAAGGTACAGAAATCAGTGCTAATAACTAGCATTGTCCCCCTCTTTATCTCTCTCTCTCTTTCTCGCTTTTGGTAGATTTCAGAGCGAACACACATGTCGATATGTCATGTCTTACTAAAATCCTAGAGTGGCTGGTCTCTTAATATTTTATATTTTGAATGTCTCAACACCCTGTTAAGAAAGTTCTTTGTGAAATTGGCCTGCAACTGAATCCCTCTTCTTCTGTACACAACAAAAAAATTTAATACATCTTCCCATAGAAGATTTTCATACTTATTAAAATTATTTCCTTTTCTTTACATTGTTAGACACTTTCAACATTTTCATTTAATAGCGCAGTACAAAAGAAAAATCTCTCAAATAATCTCAAGCGCATGGCGCTTCGTTCCAGTGACAGGTTGTTGAAGAGTAAAGTCCCATCAAAGGGATGTAGCCTTTCTCCAGAGATGGCAACAAGTTTTAAGATTAGAACCTTACAAAAGATATCCACGATAAGCAATGACAGTTTAGGACTTGTTTACTCCTTTCTTCCTTGCTTACCATCGGTCCTCAACGGGCGGTATTGGTTGGACTTTTCAAATACAAAAACTAAAACATATTCAAACCTGCCGATGCAAAAGGATTATCGACTTTCACAAAGACGTACAGAAAGGGCACGCGCTTGGCTTATAAATAATGACGGACAAAAGACCAATGGACAGCAGTGAGGAGATAATCTGAATAGTGATGAAAATATTTGGAAGTTTGTAACAAAATGTACAACGGAATGTTCTTGCTGCGAGAGTGTTGTTTTTTTTTTTCATCTGTTTGTGTGTGTGTTTGGACGAAAGGAACTGTTGTCGACATTAAAAGGTTAACAAGGAGGATCATAATCCCGAATTTGCAGCGTATCCGTTTTGGAGTTGTTGTCGTTGTTGATTTGTACAAGCAAATGTGAATTTTTTCTGTTATTATAATATGCGTGTATGTCCGTGTAAATATTCACTCGAGCCGAATAATGAAAGGCACCTGTACGTATGCAAAACTGAGCATTCACATTGAATTATATGGATGATAAGCTTCTGTTTTATTTTTCTTTTTGTCCATCTTTTAGTTTACTCATCCTTTTTGTTCTACATACATATGTATATGTGAAGATGTATTTTGTGTTATCATTTTTGTTGTTATTATTTTGATCCGTTGTTTGCATAAAAGGATTATTTTTATTATATCCTTTGTTTCTGCCTCTCAATGTTTGCTCTTTTCACAGCGTGAGCTCTTTGTGTTGTGTGTGTTGTTTTTTTTTTTTTCATTTATTTTTCTTAATCATAACAGGCTCAACATTGAGAGGATATGGCAATTTGTGTTTTATTATTTGTCATATTTTTGTTAGCCTTGATCCTTAAGAAGAGAACATCTCGGACGCT
Organism: Musca domestica; assembly: GCF_030504385.1. NCBI lineage: Eukaryota > Metazoa > Arthropoda > Insecta > Diptera > Muscidae > Musca > Musca domestica. The sequence continues at coordinate 931,158 of NW_026712334.1, read as the reverse complement.
CTATCCTGCGAATTAAAACATTAACAAAAACTTCATTTTCAACATAACTTTGACGAATACATTCCCTCGGCTACGTGAGAAAACCGCGATTACTATTGGTTGTATCCAAGTAGGCTCAAATTCACTAAAAGTCGCTAACAATTTGCGGGTCCGTCTGGTTTTTACCATAAATGTTTAAATCCATACTCGATTTTTATAAAAATGGAAAAACTTATAAAAAGTTTTACTAATTTTTTATTTTGTTATAAAACACATCTATTTTTTAAAATTAACTCCGATTGTTACCCTTACTATCCTGAAAAACTCACGAAGAAATCAGTAAGGAAAAGTCAAAAGTCGGGCGGGGCGGAGTATATGATACCATGCACCACATACCACCTATCAACATTTGGCTTTAGAGCAGTTATAGTTTGCTATAGAGTACATGATATACCTTGGAGAAGGATTATACTAAAACAAGTAAAAAGGCTATAAATTTGACCGGGCCGAACTTTGAATATCCTCCACCATTTGGAACAAATTTTGCCATTTAAAAAATTCATTAACAATTCTGTTAAAATCTTAAAAATACAGAATTTAGCCATTATATTAGGGTCTATACGACGAGATGGACCTGTATAGGCTACTTTTTCATAAGTCATTACAATATTCAAATGCGAAGCTTGGAAAAAAATCGGTGAATAATGTCGCTAAAATCATCAAAATACCGAATATGGGGAGGTACCGTTATATGGGGGCAATATGAGGACGTGGACCAGCACAGATAATTTTCTGTCGTAGGCTGTAGTATCAATTTCGAATTTCAAATACCAAATTTGAAAAAATTCCGGTGATTAATGTCGATAAACTCGTCAAAATACCGAATATCGGGAGGTACCGTTATGTGGGGGCTATACGTAGGAGTGGACCTGCGCAGAAAATTTTCTGTCTTAGGCTGAAGTATCCATTACGAACTTCAAATACCAAATCTGAAACAATTGCGGTGGATAATGTCGCTAAAATCATCAAAATACCGAATATCGGGAGGTGCCGTTATGTGGGGACTACACCAAACCCTGGGCCTACATGGTCCATTTACCAAAAGTCCTGAAGACATAATATTCATTTGAATAAAATTCTATATATATATATATATATATATATATATATATATATATATATATATATATATATATATATATATATATATATATATATATATATATATATTATATATATATATATATATATATATAGATATATATATATATAGAATATATATACTCTTGGGATCTAAAATGTATATTTCGAGGTGTTACAAACCGAATGGCATACTTTATATACCCTCCGTACTATGGTGAAGGGTATCAATATATAAATATATCGGGGCCGTGTTGCACTAAATGGAAAGGTACGACCTCAAATTCACTCTATTTGCACTGATATTAGGCATAATTTGCACAATAATCCTGAAATTATAGGATTAAGAATATATATGGGAGCTATATCCAAATCATAGGCGTTCTGGATAAAATTTGGTAAAGGTATTTCCGAGCTTTATAAGATATATGGTACCAATAAATATCATTGTCGTCGAATGGATATTACGAATGCGAGGACTATAGCTATATGTGAACCGATTTTCTCCAAATTGTATGTACTTGCTTCTAGACCCAATTCGGTCGGATGTACCGAAATTCAGGATTTTTTGTCCGATATTGGCCATTTGGTGCACAATTAACCCGAAATCGGTTGAAGATGTATATGGGACCTATATTCAAATCTGAACCGAACTCGATAAGATTTGACAGGGGTATTTCTCGGCTGTATCTGATATATCAGCTGTATCTGATATATCAAATATCATTCATCTGGCGTGTATATTACGCATGTGAGGGACTTAAAACCCTAAAACGGATGAAACATATTCATGGGAGCTATAACTATATTTTAACCGATTTACTTGCTTCTGACTGAATTCGGTGGGATGCACCAAAATACAGGTCATTTGGACTAATATTAGCTATTTGGTGCACAATTAACCCGAAATCGGTTGAAGATATATGGAAGCTATATCTAAATCTGATCCGATTACCACCAATTTTAATAGGGCTCGTCCTAGGGCCAAACAAATATTGACTGCAAAATTTCATCTCAATCGGATAATAAATGCGACCTGCATTTTGTTCACAAAAATACAAGATACTATGTTGGTCATAAAAATAAAGTATTTCAATGCAAGCAAAGGACATAGGGACATTTTTCCAAACAACCCTAATTCACAATTTCGGAAAATAAATAAAAGACCAAATTGGAAGACATATTTTTCTATTTATCGCTTAATACAAATCAATCCTTACTTAGTGTCAACGAAGTGTGATTCTTATCTTCGGGTGCGGTGAAAATGAAAACCAAAATCAAAGAAATTCCACCGACCGAATACCAATAGCATTTCCTTATCAGAGACTTCAAACTGTGCACCAGCCAAACGACCAACAAAGCCAACCATCCCCTGAAGGCAATAATTATAAGATAAGAAGGTGTGTATTGTGGCAAAATAGGAAACTTGGTTAAAAACAGTGCCGCCATAGACGGCCAAAAGAAACAAGGCAGGCAGTTAACAGAAATAAAGAGAGCAATATTTGAAGAGAGAGAGGAAAATGCTGTCATTCTTAAGGGGGCTAGATAATTTTAAATTTAATGCAATATTTAATTTTAATAATTCATTCATTCACGTCTTTTGAAAAAAATATTCTTAAACATTTTGGGTTGCACCTCGAATTCGATTTAAGATCCTACGAAGCATACATTTTCTTGATCCGATTTTTGATTTTTATGCTATATAGATTTGAACATGTCCGTCTGTATTTCTAGCCGTTTGTAGCCCAAAAATGTCCATTTAACCACGAATATTTTTATATTCCAACGTAATCACAAATACAAGAAAAGATCACTTCTTACCGTTACCTTAAGGCTGGTATCCAAGATTTCGAATACATAGCAAAATATATAAAATCTCATATATTAAAGAAGGAGATGTTAGTTAGATAGCTTAAAACTCAACAATGGCTGGACGGATTTTGACAATTCTCTCCAGGTCACAATGACCTTTGGAAAGAGCAGAAATCTAGAAAAATAGTATAAAACAAGTAAGCAAAGGCTATAGTCGTGCGGGGCCGACCATGTGATATCCTACAACACTACAATATGTTAGAAGCCCCCTTATGTCCAAATCCATTTTGGAAGATTTCGCTTTTGAAATTATGTGACGGAGCACTGCCAATATATTACCCTTAGCATTTTGACCAGGGACATTTGCTAAATATTTACGCACTCCGTCGTATTTTGCTATCATCTCCAAAAGCAAGAGGCTCCTCTGTATCTCCAAATTTAGACTCTTCTATACGATTTTCTTGTCTACGATATTTGGCTATATTCGTCAAAGAAATCAGCAAAAAAAGGCAGAAGTTCGCATTTTGTGTATTTCGGCTATCGCCTGTAAGTAATGTTGGTATTTTTCAGACAAAAGTAGTGGTCCATTCTACACGCTGTCCTAAACTCTCTTTATGACCTTTATAACGGCTGCAAAATCAGGAACATTTTTAGTTGTTGGTCCATTTCAACCCCTAAATATATTGCGGATATCTTTGAAAACAATAGGCCTAGCCCTTCTGAGCCTAACCCTACCCTTTTCGTGAGGATCGGACGATAATTGCAATCTGTATATAATATCCCAAACCTGTGTTGTAAGGTGCAAAAATATTACAAAATGTACACCTTAATATTATAAGTCAAATTGAAAAAATCGCATGAGATAAAAAATATGAAAAAACAAAAAAAATGTCACAAAATACTAAAAATCTATATTAAGATCATTTTTGACTTATTTTTATGCGATTTTTTTAGATTTTATACCTTTATGTCAAGAGGGCATTCTGAATTGACAAATTTTGTCAAAATCGGTCCAGCCATTCTTGAGATATAAGCATTCCATCTAACATTCCTTTCCTTTGTATATACACATTGTATATATTTCGCTCTACATATCCGATATATTTACTATCGGCATCTACGTAACGGTCAGAATTGACCTGTTCGTCTATTTATGATTTCGTCGGGACTAAAAATATTCGCGGTATAATGGAAATTTAACTTTTATTTATCACAAATATTATAGTCTTTTTCACCCACTAAATATTACCCGATGACCATCAAAATCGGAAGGCTTCTGCCCAGCCCGAAGATTTAGCCCCATGCTAATTTCCGCGTCGATTGGTCCATAATTGCGACCTGTATTGCAACTGCAAAATCAGAATTTTTCAGTTTTTGGTCCATTTCGACCCCTAAATATTGTGTGATTATCTCCAAAAGAAATAGGGTTCTATTCTGACCTTATCCCCACCTCCATTCTAAATTTCGTGAAGATCGGGCCATAATTGCCACCTGTAGAGTGATTACAAATTAACATGGACAGACGGACGGACGGACATACATAGCTAGATCGACTCAGCTCGGCAAGATAGGAAGATCCATATATACTTCCCTATGTGGGAAATCAATATTTCGAGGTGTTACATAATTTTTGCCCCAATCAAACTTATAATACCCCCAACACATAGTGTTGTAGGGTATAAATATGCTAATAATAATATAAATATTTTTCATGTTATGCCATATTATATATTTGAAAATTTTTGATCTTTCCAATTTATTGCAGGAAGATACAGTTCCCCAAAAAAGGAAAAAAAAGTTTCATAGCAATGAAATGTACCTCATAGAACAAGAAGGATCGTCCAATTTTTTTCAAATATTGCATGTCCTAATTTTTGCCGAAATACTTGGTCGGTAGCGAAATAGGACAATATCGGTTCACACCATCAAGTACCTCCCCCACAAAGGGTCAACATTTTGAAGAATTATAACTTTTATAAAATATGAAATATTTCTCAGTATTTCTACCAAAACAAGCTCTGGTGTAAAGACGGTATATATGGGAGCAGCCCTACTGGTACATCCCCCAACGGGTCAAAAATGTAAATAGCCATGTAGCTCATAAAACACGAAATGAACATCAAATTCCATTCAAAGTCAGGACATCCCAATAGTTATATCAACACAAGACCTAGTGTGACCCCCCACAAGGGGTAACATTTTTGAATAATTTTAAATCTTATGAAATGTGAAACAAAAAATGCGATTGTCTTCGACCTTCGCACATCTCAATATTTCTACAAACACAAGCCACTCCTTCTGTTACCTCACCCATAACGGGTCAAATTTTTGACTAACCATTAGGCTCATAAAACGGCACATCCCAATAGTTACATCTAGTATATCTCAATGTTTAAGTAAACTCGAGATCTAATGTGACATATCAACCCCCTTCTTTTGTTCAAATAAAGGGAAGGAATATCGAATAGCACTTGGTACTGATTTATAGTGAACCTATATTGGTACTCATCCAGGTTCTCTTCTGAGAGCCTAAAGCGCCAAATCACAATGAACTTGGTTTTAAATAAGCCTTAACCCTTCAAGTCACTCTAAATTGGGATAAATTAATACAGCACCTCTCCAGTGGAGAACAAAGTTCGGCTGGGCTGAACTTTGAATACATTTGGAACGAAATTGGCCTTTAAAAAATCCGTTAAAAATTCTGCAAAAATAACGGAGGTACCGTTATATGGGGGCTATACGAAAACCTTGACCTGCATAATTAATTTTCTGTCACAGGCTGTAGTTCCCATTACGAGGTTCAAATAGGAAGTTTAAAACAAAACCGGTTCGTTCGAAAACTAGAGTGATTTCCATTACGACATAGAATTTCATGCCCATCAGGAATATATGTATGCTATGAGGGGCTACACGAAGACGTGAACCTACATGGCCCATTTCCTATACCAAAATTCCTGCAGACGTAATACAAATTTGCAGACATAAGTAAAATTTTATCAACCTACTTCACTTCGTTCGGAAGCTAGAGTGATTTCCATAGACGGACAGACGGACGGACATTGATATATCGACATAGAATTTTATGCCGATCAAGAATATATATTCTCTTTGGGTTCTAGAATGTATATTTCGAGGTGTTGCAAACGGAATGACAAATTTAATTACCCTTCTTACTATGGTGGAGGGTATAAAAACATATTACTTAATTTCAGTACCGTACTCAATTGCTCGTATGATAGCCAATTACACCGCAAAGAGCTTCCGAATGTATTACACTAAAATTTTATTTCGAAATCGCTTTACTCAATCCTAAAAAAGTACAGCAACAAATGTTCAAACTCATTTGGTAACCCAATATAATTAATTTGTACACAGATAAGACAATTAATGTGAAATTTTAAGTTAGGTTTCATTGGAGTCAAGACAAACAATTGCAGTTGCCATTTTGAGTCACACAAGTCCGTCCTACAAAACAACGATGCTATTGCAAAATTCTTAAAGCCCCTCGACGTCGACGACGATGATGATAATTAATTTTAAATTGAATTAAGCATAAATTATTTATCAATGGTCGTTAAGTTCAGTTCGTTCATTCAATCGATCGAACTTACGACACAAATGGTCGAACGGCATAAAATATGAAAACAAAGAGTACAATAATAAATTGACAAGCGTTAATTCCAACATTAGATAAAATACATAGACTTGGAACAACACTGGCCTCCCTGCCAGCCAATGTTGATGCCCAGCGCGAGAGCGAAACGTTGAACACAATGCAATTGGATTGTTTTTAAAGGGCAAAGACAATGTAGAAATCTCATAGAGACACACACACATCGAGGGACACAGACCGAGCGAGACAAAAATATTAAAAAGTATGATAAATTCGTAATCAATAGACCCACTGACATTTTTTGAAGAGAAAAAAAAAACAAAGTTACGAAAACCTTAGAGAGATTTGATCGCCGAATATAATAAATGATATATTTTTTGATATATCGACAAATAATGACGCAAAAGTAGGTGTTGAGTGTGTTTTTCCGTTGTCCCTCTTACATTTTCCCGCTGTTCTTTGTACCACCACACAGGGGTGTCCACTCAGAACATCGAACATTGGAAAATCATTAATTTTCATGGATTTCAATAAGGAGGAAAACTTTGGTTGCTTGCGTTCATACGTGTGTCTTCTTCGCTCTTTATTTCGGGGTGGTCTAATGGTAAGCGTTTCGTTTCGTTTTTTTTTTTTTTTTTTGTTTTTCAATGACTTTGTTTTGCTAAAATATCTTTTGTTCTACGATTCGACTGGAGAAAACACATCACACAAACCTAGAACACCATTAGAAACAGGTCCTTTAATAGACTTTCAATTTTCATTATTTGTTTTTGCCTTCAAGGTGTAGGAATTGTTGGGGCGGCATCTCTTTCTCTAATCATTAGTTTTAATAAATGATATTTTGATTTAGTTTTACTTTGTCGTTTTTTGTTCTAGCCTGGCCAACAATTAGCTGACCTTCTTTTGTTGTCATCATCCTGGGAATCTGACAACATCGAGTGCCTTACCGTTTGCCATGAAAACAATGGTCACTAGTGAAGGCGGCGGCAAAAAGATCAAAGGCGCTGTAATCTGAACAATTATTAGGACACATCCAATTATGGGATTGTGTGAGCATTTGACACAAAACACAAAAGGAAGAAATGAGCCAAGAGAAACTGGCTGGCGTTTCATTTATAACCTGCAGTAGTACTGTGAATTGGAAATTAAAAAATGTACTCCCTTATAGAGAATTGTTGGGAATTTCCCATAACTGGGGTTATTTTTTACCAATATGGCAACAGATTGAAATTGTCAAAGACTATCTACTGGATTTTAGGTATTTTATGTAGATTTTATATATTATTTAAGGATGGGTACACATACCAATGTAAGGGTATGGCATGTAATTTTTGCAAATAAATATATTGGTTCTACACCCTCAACAATAGTGTGGGGGCTACTTAAAGTTTGTCATTCCGTTTGTAAATCATTGGAATAATCATTGAAGACCCAAAAAATCTGATATTCCTTATCAACATTAAATTCTTTGGTGATTTAAATCTGTTCTCCTCTGCTAATAAATCTAATTTTTCATTTTTTCAACCTGAATGGCTAAGATTTGCGGCGAATATTGAAATATTGATTGAATGATTGGAACTGGAAGTTTTAAGTGGATACAAACTTTTAGGCAGCAAAGGTTCCATATAGGTCTTACTTTTCATGAAAACTAGTGTTTTTCGAGCTTGAGGTCTTTGTTTTTGTATTTATTTTATTTTAATATTCCAATATTTCGAAATTCAATGAATTTCATCTTCAGGGAACTAGTCATGTGTATAAATACTAAATTGAATTTTTATAATTAACTTAAAGCTAGCGTAGCGTTTCTACTCCGTCAAGTTACATTATTGCACTGTAACTTGACGGAGTAGAAACGCTACGCTAGCTTTAAGTTAATTTCAATTCAATAATTCAATTTAGTATTTATACACATGACTAGTTCCCTGAAGATGAAATTCATTGTATTTCGAAATATTGGAATATTAAAATAAAATAAATACAAAAACAAAGACCTCAAGCTCGAAAAACACTAGTTTTCATTAAAATACAAAAAGGTCGAATAAAAAGGAAAAACATAAATTGGTCTTACTTTTCCATATTCTGTATTTTGATGCCGTAAGACATATTTTCTGCGGAATTGCCTAAAAATTGACTACATGGGACCACCTTATCCTTTAACAATCATATTGGGGTACCTTCCGATATTCTGTATTTTGATTATAGTGGCAATTGTTTTCCAACAGTTTTTTTTTTTTTTCAAATTTGGTATCAAAATGCACAAAACCCTTGAAGCAGAAACCTATCGAAGAAGATTTTGATTTTGATAAAGTAGCAATAAAACTATTCCACCTACTTTATGGTGTTCAGAAGGCTTAGCATTTAACTCATGGTTAGGAATATTAAAAGGACTTCCCGCAAAATTAGACGCTTTTTTACACCATACACCATAGTATGGAGGGTATATTAAGTTTGTCATTCCGGTTGTAAATAAAAATGTTAATATAAATGATAGACCCCACAAAGTATATATTCTTGATCAGCATAAAATTCTATGTCGATTTAGCGATGTAGATCCGTCCGTTTATGGAAATCACTCTAGCTTCCGGACGATATAAAGTAGGCTGATAAAATTTTACTCAAATGTATGTTATATCTGCAGGACTTTTGATATTAAAAATGAGCCATGTAGGTACACATGTGGTACCTAACTATTTTCGATATTGTGGTGATTTAAGCGACAATATTCACCTGAAATGTTTTAAATTTGGTAGGCTACTGCCTATGACAGAAATTATCTGTGCAGGTCCACACCTTCGTATATCCCCCATATAACGGCTACTCCCGATATTCGGTATATTGATGATTTTAGCGACATTATTCACCGGAATTGTTTCAAAATTGGTATTTTAAGTTCGTTATGTATACTACAGCCTATGACAGAAAATTGTCTGTGCACGTCTTAGTATAGCCCCAATATAACGGCACCTCCCTATATTCGATATTTTGATGATTTGATTTACATTATTCACCGACATTTTCTTCAAGTTTCACATTTGAATATTGTAATAGCTTATAACAAAACTAGCCTATTCAGGTCCATGTTTATGTTATGTAACACCACGAAATATTGATTTCCCACATAGGGAAGTATATATGGATCTTCCTATCTCGCCGAGCTGAGTCGATCTAGCTATGTATGTCCGTCCGTCCGTCTGTACATGTTAGTTTGTAATCACTCTACAGGTCGCAATTATGGCCCGATCTTCACGAAATTTAAAATGTAGGTGGAGTTACAGTCAGAATAGAACCCCATTTCTTTTGAAGATAATCGAATAATATTTAGGGGTCGAAATGGACCAAAAACTGAAAAAAATCCTGATTTTTCAGTTGCTCTACAGGTCACAATTATAGACCAATCGAAGCGAAAGTTAGCATGGGGCTAGAGCTTAGGGCTGGGCAGAAGCTTTCCAATTTTGATGGTCATAGGGTAATATTTAGTGGTAGAAATAGACCATAGCATTTGTCATAAATAAAAGTCAAATTTTCCATTAAACGGCGAATATTTTTAATGCCGGCGAAATCACAAATAGACGAACAAGTCAATTCTGACCGTTACGTAGATGCCAATAGTAAATATATCTGATATATATATATATATATATATATATATATATATATATATATATATATATATATATATATATATATATATATATATATAATATATATATATATATATATATATATATATATATATATATATATATATATATATATATATATATATATATATATATATATATATATATATATATATATATATATATATATATATATATATATATATATATATATATATATATATATATATATATATATATATATATATATATATATATATATATATATATACATAAAAAGATGCCAATAATGATGTTAATATAGATTTTGTAGAAATTGTGACAATTTTTTATTTTTTCATATTTTTTATCGCATGCGATTTTTTTAATTTGACTTATAATATTGAAGTGTATATTTTGTAATATTTTTGCACTTTACAACACAGGTTGGGGTTACTATATACAGATTGCAATTGTCGTCCGATCCCCACGAAAATTTTCACAAGGGTAGGATTAGGCTCAGAAGGGGCTAGGTCTATCGTTTTCAAAGATGTCCGCAATATATTTAGAGGTGGAAATGGACCAACAATTAAAAATATTCTTGATTTTGCAACCGTTATAAAGGTCACAAATAGAAACCAAAAGACACGAAATCTCACATGAAGTTAGAGTTAGGACAGATGATAGAATGGACCATTACTTTTGTGTGAAAAAATACCAACATTACTTACAGGCGATATTCGAAATACACAAAAGGCGAACTTCTGGCTTTTTTATGCTGATTTCTTGGACGAATATAGCCAAATATCGTAGACAAGAAAATCATATAGATTAGTCTAGGTTTGGAGATACAGAGGGGCCTCTTGCTTTTGGAGATGATCGCAAAATATTTAGGTTTTCAAATGAACCAAAGACAGAAAAATAATCCTGATCACACAATTGAAGCCAATCGACACGCCTGAGAAGAGGGAAAAGAGTCTAACATTTTGGATGACCATTGGATTATATTCATCTGTAACGACAACAACTAACAGCATAATTTCAAAAACGAAATCTCCCAAAATGGATTTGGACATAAGGGGGCTCCTATCATATTGTGGTGTTGTAGGGTATCACATAGTCGGCCCCGCACGACTATAGCCTTTGCTTTTTGCTCTTTCAGGTGGAAAACGTGCCTAGAATTATGATCTCGCAATACCAAGACCTAAAAAGATGTGTTGCACCTATTGAATTTTCAAAACATGAATTTGTAGTCACTTCAGAAGAGAACTCCAAATACAAAACTTCAAACACTTAATTTTAAAAATATGCCAACAATCAAGCAAATGCCGAATATTGGGGTTAAATAAAAAGTGAAGCTCGATATAAAAAAAAATCATTTGCCCATTACGAACACCAAATTCGAATTTTGGGAGAATTTCGCTAAACAAAATGACTAAAATCATATAAATAACGAATATGGTGGGTACCCTTATATGCGGTTAATACCACTATTTTGACATATATGGAAAGTTCTTTGCAAGGATGGTTTCTGTACGCTAGTTTGAAAAATATTATTAAATGCTAGACTTCGGGTTGGGGCATTATATAGAGGCTACAACAAATCGGGGGCCTTTATATTCCATTTGTAACTTAAAATACATGTGGGTAAAATGTTGACCACCTACTTTATTCTGTTCGGATGCTAAAGTGTTTTCTAAATCGACCGAGAATCTTGTACTGGTCAAGTAAATATGTACAATCTTGGTAGGGACTAAGGCGCCCATTTCGAGGAATTACAATCGGAATGCTAAACATAATATACTTTCATAGTATGCTGAAGGATATAAAAGTAATAAAATATTTATAACTACGATGTCAGAAACAGTGGAATATTGAAGATGAATAAATCCTTACATTGAAGAACACTGAGCCACTTCACCTATTGTAAAATGTATCATCTTAACTGTCAAATTTAAATAAATTTAATTAAAATTAATGTTATTCAATATTTTTCTTTCGAAAATTAGTGAAAAGGATTCACATGAAAATCATGGCAATTTTACCGACGGCAAATTGAATTTTACCAATACATTTCACACTTGGAAAAAATCAAACATTGCCAATCCACATGTACTCTACGCAATTCTCAATTGAATGTAACTACAAAAAATATGAAAAAAAAAAAAAACTCTTCATACTAAAGCTCAGACAAAACCACCGAAACAAGTTCTTCGTTAAATACACCCAGAAACAAAAGTTGTTCAATTGATGCTGATTTTCGGTTCATTCTTTGGTTTAATCTAATTTTGTATAACGAAAGCCAACGGCGAAAAGCAAAAGGCACACACAATACACATCTTGACAGACATGGTGACGAGAATGTTTTGTTTTTCTTTTTTTTCATATCCATTGTGTGGTGGTAAAATATCTCAGAGATACAAAAATACACAGCAATATCTCATTTGCTGCGAGTAAGCGAAGACTCAGCCAGCAGTAGTTCTCTTTTGAGTTAATCAACAAAAAATACTCATTGCCGAAAACAGTTTTATCGACATTCGTATTTTTCCGTGAAACAAACGACAATGTTAAATTTCGCTCATATTTTTCTAAAATTCTCTTAAATAGTTAAGAGAGAACTCACTCAACACATTCGAACTGAACAAATTGAGTACTGCCCCGATCCAAGCATTCAACACTCGGCAAACACTCAGTGACATTCCGGTTTGCAACAGCATTTGTTCTATGCACACACACATTCAAACTCACATTGGTCGTCATACGCCCGATTGCGACACAAATTTTGGAGTGTCACACAAAACGAAAAGAGACCGAATTATACAAAGGCACTCGACACGCACACAGTCATACCATACCGGCCAGGCCAGACCAGAGCACAGTTACACCCAACGCAGTCCAAAAATATTGGTTTGTGGTGATATACTTATGGATGGATAGATAAAAATCTGTTTGTAGGTACGTACGTACGTCTGTTGGCCAATGGATGGTGTATGGTACGTTCATACATACATACCTACAATACATGTTAGGCATACATACGCTGCTACTGTGTACTGTGTTTGGAACTGGCAACAACAACCATGTGATAGATAGAAAAGTCACAGATACACTTATCGAGGTGGTCTCCCTACAAGTGGGAAAGGGAAAGCGTTAGAATAACAAACACACTGCCAAACCAAATCGGATGTCACTGTATTGTTAGTTGGTTTGTATTGGTGTGCTGAAGACAACGACGACCAAAGATGCGTAAGTTTGTATGTGTCTCTTGTGTCGCCGTTGTCGTCAATTTATTGGATACATAGGGACAAACGGACGGACGAACTTCTACTTGGATGGAATGTTGAAGTTCCTGAGCTCGGTTTCTCATTGAGAAGACTGTCTCCAAGAAACATTTATATACACAAGCAGAATATTGTTGGGTGCTTATATACCTACACGCAGAAAAATATATGTTAGAAATATGTTTGGATCCAAACATATATTTGTTTGGGACTGGTTGCAAACAAATATATTTTTGGATGCAAACATAATTTGTTTCGGTGCAAACAAATATTTGTTTGCAACATTTTGTAACATAACTCAATTTTATTTGTTGGGTACCAACATATTTTATATGTTAGAACATATTTTTTTATGGGTGCGGAGAGGATTTTTTTCAAAGAGCTAAACAACAGAGCTCTCGATTACTTTTGAATTGGTGTTATAGGTGACTTAAAAGAAGACAGGAGGGTGAGAAGTCTGTTTTTGCGTTGATGAGTGTCTCAACTTGAGACACGCGCCAATGTTACGCTCTTTTGCTCTCACCAAGCAAACACTGCCGATCGCTGCTGTAACTATGTGTGGTGTGTGCGCGGCAAGAGGGATGGAAACTGTTGCTGAGACGTTTATTTCTTTTCTATTGTCCATGCACCAAAAAATGCCAACAACAACACACAAAGAGCTGTTTGGATGTTTTTTTGTTGCTGAGACGTTGCTTCTTACTAATGTTCATGCATACATACATACATGCGTTTTTCGCATACACACCGATTTGCTTGATGAGAACAAAAGAGCGTAACATTTGCGCGTGTCTCATGTTGGCATTCTGGTTGTGTTCTTTTTTATTCTTTTTATTTGTTTTGTGCCTTCGCGTCGTGTCACAAGTGTTGTAATAAATGTTGATACCAACTGTTTTGGGGGAAGACAAATTATTTGTCGAAGCGCCGGAGCCTTTAAATCTACAAAGCTTTATAAAAGCAGCCAAATTAGAGTTAAAAATTGATGCCTCAAGAAAAATAACAGCCTTAGTGTTTGGTGCAACCATTAAAGAAGACCAGTTTGAAAAAGTAATTCATCAATATATGTCAACACCTACTTTTCATATTGAGTTGCAATTTGGAGGTAAGTACACTGGATTTACAGCCTGTTTCTTTATGTCGGAACAAAAAAAATTTCGTTTCAAAATAAAGAAACAGGCTGTTAATATTTTTTTCTTTTTTTAAATAATATATTTCTTTTTTTAAATAATATATTTAATTTTCATTTAGACTCCGTTCGATCAGTGGCATCAGCATCGACAGTTAGTGGCACTCTATCGGAGTGTGAATCCGTAGGTGGTTTTGGGGATCTTACCCCAAAAACAAATGTTATTTCAACTTTAAAGACTGACATAGAGTCCATCAAGTCAATTCCGGCTGTCAACAAAATATGGAGAATTTTTATTGCCGAAAAAACGCCTGCAAAATAAAGATAGGGTGAATATTTCGAAGGCCCTTATTGACGAATGTCTAAAAGAAGACCCTAACAGATTGTAAGTATTTTACTTTATTGAAAAAATAGTGATTGTAATAAAAGGAAAAATAATAAATTAATAAATAAAAATAATAACAAATATTAAGAATAATATTAATAATAATAAATTAAAAAATTAATATAAAATAAAAATTTTATGAAAACTGGCACGATATAAATTATAAACTTATTAACAAATGTTTATTTTATTTTATCAATAACAACAATATATTATTTATAAAAGTTAAAACATAATAAATTAATATTAGAAACATAAGAATAATTTTAAGCATAATAAAAATTGTAATAATTAATATAATATTAATATCTGTAATAAAAAATTGTTAAAAATAATATTAAAATAAAAATTCTAGTTATAAAAATATTAAAGAAAATAAAAAACTATGTTTCATTATAAATTATTTATTTTCTTTAATATTTTTATAATTAGAATTTTTATTTTAATATTATTATTTTTAACAATTTTTTATTACTGATATTAATATTATATTAATTATTACAATTAATTTTATATTATATATTATAATATGTATGAATTTCTTTTATGTTAAATAAAATGTGAATATCAAAAATTGATTTTAAAACTAGTTTGCATTATGGTTGAATTATATCTGCAGTAAGTATACAAATGGACCCAATCATAAATTTATGTTTGCACCCCAATATATATTATGTTTGGACCCAAACATAAATTATGTTTGCACCCGAACAAAAAATATGTTTGGACCCAAACATTAATTATGTTTGGACCCAAACATTAATTATGTTTGGACCCAAACATTAATTATGTTTGGACCCAAACATAATTTGTTTGCAGCACCCAAACATATGTTATGTTTGGGAATGTTTGCAAACATATATTTGTTTGCTGCAAAATATGTTTGGGACATATATTAGAGAGGCTTATATTTTTTTGCGTGTACCTAGGCGTTTTTAAATTGTTGTCGCTTATTTTGATTCGATATTGCCTTTCCATTGATTACACTCACCCGCCCCGCCTTTAGAGGGTCAATAATCAATGAGTTTATGTGAGTGTATCAGTTATATGGGATAATTATGGGAATGTCTAAAGATAAATTCCTAAAAACCGGAGGAAATTTATTATGAACACATTTTAGGAAGTACAGAGTTACCTAGGAATACGGAAATATTCTCAGACTAAGTAGGTTGCTCGTAAGATCAAATATTAAAATACATTAACTTCAAATTACTCTAACTTAAACGTCTGCGTACCTTTATATAAAATTGTGAAATTTTGTAAATTAAATAGGGTAAGTGTACCAGTAGTCTGCACTTTTAGGATTTACGGTTATTCAATCTTTCATTATTCTGAGTGGAAGTTTTCAATTATATTAACATTATTTAAATTCGATATTTCGTTTAGTTTTCTAAATAATAAAAAAAAAGTTTGAATGATTTTTTATTGAATCATTTTAGATCAATTTGTAAAAATTTCAGTAGTACCAGTAGTCGTTACTTTTAGGATTTTCGCTTATAGAATTTTTCACCATTCTAAGTGGAATTTTTCAATTATATCAGCGTTGTTTTATACAGATTCGATTTTTTAGTTTTCTAAAAAATAAAAAAGTTTGAATCTTTTTTATTAAATTTGTAAAATTTGCAATTTTATTAAAATAGTGCTTTTTCGCAAGTTGTCGGTACCAATTTTGCAATTGTTGGCATGCCAACACGCATTATCGACATATCGATTTTTTGTAAGGATAAAATACAATCTTTGATATTTTTTTTATTCAAAAATATTCGCCATTGTTATTGTATACTTTAATCCATATAATATTAATTATATAAGTAAATATATTAGTAGCATTACATAATAAAGACAAATTTAATAAATACCTCTTTACTTTTAATTATACCTCTTTATATTTAATTATAAATTTTACCATTACAAAAAAATTTGATCAAAGATTGTAGATTATAACATAATTACGAGTATTTCAAATTTTTTATTCCAATTATTTCTTCTTATGAAAATGTTCGTGCTGAAGTACCCTTACTAATAAAAATGTAAATTTTGCTGGAAAATCGACCTAGATCTAATATATAACTAATATCTAATATAAGTTTATTTTGAAATTAATTTATTAAAATTCATAATTATTTGAGTTTAAAAAAAAGTTACTGACTTCTGCGATATGCCGATCTTAGGACCAATTACTCCTTCTTCAAATCATGTCGATTAACGTAAAGGTGTTCTTGGCCCATTTTTTTTAAATAAAAGTATCAGGATTTAATATTCGAACGAGTTCCAGATGCAGTTTAAATCGTCAAAATACAATAAAGTGGACAATAATATTATATAGTATAGTGAGTATCAAATATCAAATTCTAAACAATTCCGTGGAAAATGTGGCTACTACATTCAAAATACCTAATATGGGGCTGTAACGTAGGCCAAAAGAGACAATGTTCTAACAGCGGCGGTAGAACACATTACGAACTTCAAATACCGAAGTTTAAACCAATTCGATAAAAATATGTCTAAAATTTTCAAAATACCTAATATTCAATATTCAAAGGTTCCGTTTTATGGGGTTACAGGATAACGTGGATCTATATTGACAATGTTTTGCCACAAGAGGTACAACTTACTACAAACTATAAACATGAAACAGTTTCGTAGAAATATATTGCTGAAATCTTCAAAATAGCTAATATCGAGAGGTACTTCATGTGTAAAATAGAAAATATTCGGCCATATATGGTGGATATAAGAAAACGCGCAGCGAAATATTATTTTTAGAACAAACCATTTATGAGGCAATGTAATCTTTTGTGCCAAATTTCAAAGTTCTTTTAAATAATGTGGGCTGTATCTTTATTTCAAGAGACAGGCGGGCATTTTTAGATCGAAAATTTAAGAATGACCACGAATATATATACTTGCTGAGGTCTCCATCAGTCCCATGGTGAAGGGTTTAAAAAGGCATTATATCCGGCCGGTCTGAATTTTTCATACCCACACGTTTCATAACTCACAAATGTGTTAAACCCTTTTGACTAGAATGAAGATTTCCCAAGTAACGTCCACATTTCCATCCAAAAAAGCATCTTTCAGAAAGAATAGAAATTCCTCAAATATTTTCTCACAAAAAATTGTGGTCCATTTCTCCAGATAAATATTATCCCATGACAATTAAGAATGCTAGGCTTCAACGCTGCCGTAAACTCTAACCTCATAAGAAATGCAATGTCTATTGGGTCTTAGTTGAGAACTATAGAGCGACTGCCAATTCTATACGATGTTTGGCTCATTTTAAACCCTAAATATTTTGCGAACCTCTTCCAAAACAATAAGCTCATATTCTGATTCTAAACCTACTGCCATGTCAAATTTTGTGAATATCGGACGATAATTGCGATCTGAATGTAATACCCCCAACATATAATGTTGTTTTACAAAATGTAATGTTTTACAAATTTAAGTTCGACCACTATGTTTATCAATGTAAAATGAAATAAGGGAAAGATTAAAATAGGGTATCGTAGAAAATCTATACCTAAACGTGGCCAATAAAGCCCATTTTCAATTCCAATCAGCCTGCATATAGTGTAAGTCTTTGTGCAAAATTTTAAAGCTCAACAGACATACGGATTTCGGCGAATCGCCTTTTATTCTGATCAGAAATGTATATAACTTTTGGGTTCTCTGACCAATACTTCAAATACTTCCATGGTGGAGGATATAATAAAAATATCTAAAAATATTAATATTCACATCTTTTTCATATTTTTATGCGATTTTTCTAGATTTGATTCCTTTTTTTTTTTTTTGGAAAAGGCCATTATGATTTGGTGAAAATTGACAAAATCCGTCCAGCCGTTCTTGAGATATAAACGGTCTATCAGGGTCAATGTTAGGGTCAGAAGAGACCTTTTCGAGTACTTGTGGTTTCGATGAAATTAGGGAAATTCTCTTTAAGGTCTATTTTACCCAGAAAATTCAATGACCCTCAAAATTGATATGATTCTGCCCAGCCCTAAACTCTAGCCCAAACTAAGATCGACGTTAACTGGTCGGTAATTACAACCTGTAAACCAAATTCAAAATCAGGATTTTCTTTGGCTTCAAGATTTTTATTGGCTTCTATTCTGACTCTAACCCGACCTCCATCCAAAATTTCTTGAGGATCGGGCCATAATTGCGACATGTAGAGTCGCATGGACATGGCCAGACGGACGGATGGACCTTCATAGCTGGGTTCCACTTTTATAAATTGTTTGACCCAATCAAATTTATAATACCCCGACATAAGATATAAAAATAATTATAAGAAAACAGATAATAATTCAAATAATAATGTAACATTACTCTGTAAAAGGGTGTAAAATGAAGTTAATCCACCTCTTTTTATATTTAAACTATCGTTTTTATCAATTTTTAAAACTATATATTATATACATTTTTAAATGTAGGAAAACTAAATTTAATACAAAATATGATGTAGAATTTCCAATTTGCATTGTAGGAAGGTTATATGTTTTTGACCAATAAATTTGCTATTTAATTAATTATTTTCTTGTCATACTAATACGTACTTATTCTTGTGTAGTTTCCAATATTTTCTTATTCGAATATAGAATTTCCAATGTCAAATTAAAATTCAAATTAGAGTTATATTGTCTTTAAGAACATCTTAAAGAACAGCCTTAAGGTACCATGGATACATTGCATTCCAAATGAGATTCTCATTAGAATCTATTAGGTATTCCATTCTCCGCAATAATATGGCTTCTGAAACGAGAAAATTTAAGCTAATTATTGACGTTTGAAATACGTTTTGTTAAGGCAACTGGGTATAAACAATGTGTAAAGCCTTAAGAAGTGGATAAAAGATAAATGCTTAAATCCACCAAAAACACAAGGCAACAAAACCAACAACTACATCGAAGCCAGCAGAAAAACGTGCATTACCTAAAACAAGTGCTAAATGTAAATAATTAACTAAAGAGTAAATAAAGTAAACTAACTAGCAACAAACAAGAAAAACAACAACGAGAGGAGCAGCCATACCTATAGCTGGAGGCAATCATTTTGGTAAAGAGAATTAACACACTAATGATGGAGCATTGTGGGAGCCAAGACAGAGAGCCGGAGCGTAATGTTTGAGCTCCATGGCGGGGATAAACGAATTTAATAAAATGCCAGCCAATCTCAGACAATTTTGAAAAGAGCCAACAACTTCTCTTTCAAATGTGCTGCTCTTGTCCAACAACGTTTTGTTGAGTTTGATGCTCTTCTCCGTTAACAGAGTTCTGTTTTACTCTTTGATTCTTATTCTTTTGGGGTTGGAGCACGGGCTGTTTAGTAAATCTCTTTGAATTTGTATCACATGGTGGCGTGGTGTGGTATGATACAGATGGCCTGGACGGACTGCTGCTTGTACAGACGGACAATGGTACTGGTAGGTAAAGGCGACAGCAGCACCGGCAGACGCACAATGAACAGTGTATGAATGGTCGGTCGGTCGCTGTTTGGTTGGATTTTTTTTCTTGTTCAATTTTTTTACAATTTGTGTGTGTGTTTTTTTTTTTTGCCTTTGAGTTTTTGGTCTGGTTCTCAACCGTCGTTTATGTTTTACACACTCACACCATGCTGGAAATAAACAAACCCAAAGCATACATACCTACATACAGGCACACACAGACGGCCAGAAGAGGCAACCATCCAGCCACATCGATTTACACAGAGTGGTGTGTATTGTCGTCGTCGTCGTTGTTGTCGGTCGGTCGTCCATTGCTAACATGCCAGCAGCCACTCCAGTGGCTTGCGACTTGCCTACTATCGAACATCTGAACGTCGCGTATAGAGCACACATTCAATACGGCGGACGTGGTTTCTAGTTTTTAAATGCGTCGCAGTTCATTAAATAAATAAAAAAGAAAACATATTTTTATTAAAAATTTTTGCGGCTCTGCTTTAATTTGTATAAAAATGACACAACAAAAATACTGCTTCGTTTATTAAAAGAAAAAAAACAAAACAAAATGGCCCACAGAGAAATGCAAACATGAAATGTGTGGCCAACGAAGAAAATCATTTTTTTCGCAACAAAAAAGAAGTGAGTTAAAAAGTGCGAATGAGTAAGGAAATCAGAAGCAACGACCACAAAAAATGTCACCATTTTTTAAACCCTTAAAAAACACCCCCTGTAATTGTGTGAAAAAGAACGGAACAAAGAATATCCCTCCCCTTTGTAACAACAACAGAAGCAGCAGCGGCAGCAGCAGCTAAAGTGTCACCCACCTTAAGGGGAAAACACACAAAACCTAATGCTCACACACACCCATGCACACACATTTCTACTCACACATACGCACTCCCGCACAAGGCGACAACTCGGTTGACATAACAGCCCAACCAAACAACACAACAGCAACAAGAAGAAAAACAACAAATTTGCCACACACACGCAAACCCCATTGCCTTTGGCTGTTTTTTATGTTCTCTTCTCTCGTTAGTTTGTCGTTCAAATTACGCTCTGCAGTCAGTATATGGATGTGACTCTTTTTCGTCATCGTAGTTCGTTCGTATACGAATCCAACAGCACCAACAACAACGCCATAGCAGCAGAATGTCGTGGATGTGGTTGTTGTTGGTTTTATATACATGTACATTTTTTATTCAGTTGTCGTCGTTGTGTCGTTTGGTTTCTGTTATCATTCTGTGTTTTTTCCTCTGCATGAATAAATTCTTATTGCTCTCTCGCTCTGGCTGATTGGTTAAAACATTTAAGGCAAATAACAAAAACAAAAAATGTCGTCGTGTGTCATTGGCTGAAGCCAGGGCGGTGAGCACCGTCACCCTATAATCGTTGTCGTTGTGTGTTGCCATAGCCAGCCCGCCAGCAAGCCAGCCGTATTTATGTGAACGCACAATGCTACCTACATACATATATACACTGAGATCCAAAGGAAAGAAAAATATCAACCTAACCATTTGTTGTCTCCATTAAATTTGGGAGAGGTGGGAGACATTGGCCCAGCCACCCAACCACATTTACATACAAATGGATGTATGGTCGGTCATATACCACCACCATCGCCAGCGCCACCATTATCATCATTGCGAATAACCGTTAAAGTCGACGGCATCTTTATCATATGAAAATGTCGTTTTGCATTTTTTTCGTGGCGTCGCCGTCGTCTTAATGTCGTTCTCCTGTTTGCTGTTACTAACTAATATCATGGTCCTATCTTGTTGTTATTGCTTCGTTTAGTAGGTGGATGCTTGTCATTAACAAAATAATTTTTTTGGTTAATAGCCGTCGGTAAAATAATATCAACACAATTGTAAATAATTTCGAATTTGGTGGAATAATTCTTGGACTAAATTCAAAATTGTTAACACTCACCCGTTGTTCGGAGGTAAATGTGTGTACAGATGTGTGTGCGTGCGTGTGTGTGTTTGTTTGTGGTTGCAATAAATACAATGTGATAATAATTAAATACCCATCTAATTTACTTTAAAGGTGCTAATCAGTTTTTTATAACGTGACCATGTAATAATATTATTGGAGCAACTCTCAGCTAAACTAATACAAAACAAATGCCTACCTATAATTATGCAATAATAAAAATGGATCAAACAGAAACAAAAATAATTACATAAAAAATAAAGGAAATGAAGGATACACAATAAAGTGTAGATAGAGATTTGGAGGAAAAAAAATACAATTTTTAAAGAAAAATTCTAAATAAATTCTAAAACAACGAAATATCAGCTCATCATTGTTATCTACTCTAAGGGATTAAATGGAAATTGTTCAAGGTAAGTGGATGATGGAAAATTATATTTGTAAACATACAAATATGATATGTACAACTTTAATTGTGGTTCAATTTAAAGTTATGCATCTACCTTTACAAAATCATGTTATATTTGTATGTAAGATATGCAATCGCTTTTCGGTTTATAACTAAAGCCACTGAGAAAAGGAAAAAAATCGGACGGGTACTACAGCGCCAAGCATATTTGGCAGAGCCTACCGCAACAAATATATTTTTATATGGCGAACTGACTGACCCGCTATATTTATAAATACTTAATTGTCGTATTCCTAAGATGATTGGTAGAGCATATAGGATTATATAGATTATGTAGAGCATATAGGATTCCCAATCCTAAGAACGTAAATATACAGAGATATTGCTGAAAGTAAAACTCGTACCATAAATCATTGCTATTTTTGTTTTGTAATTGCAAAATAGTTAGGTTTAAACCCCTGATTGTTGTGTTTATAAAAAAAAAAAAAAAAAAAAAAACATTTGTTTATTTGTGGAGATAGATGGTAATATTTACCAGCGAGTAAGGCAGGGAATACCATGTTTTCGGAAAAAGCCTCCCATCCTCATCAGTTCCACAACGTATATATATTGTTGAACAGCATACAATTCTATGCCGATTTCGCTATGTCCCAATGTGACGGTACCTTCCTTTAATCGGCATTTTTATGATTTTTAGCAGATTTCAGCCATATGGCTACATAGGGTTTATATTATTTGAGGTGGCTAAAACGTACCTCATTGAAATAACGGTTTTAGACCATAGGTCTCTTTGGACCAAATCCGTTTCCGGACATTTAAAGTCGATCGCACGATAACTCTCGAGGGTAGTATTCGATTTAACCCAAACTTGGTACATCATACTATTGTTATTGAACTTATATCGAGTTCGGAGATGGGCAATATTGGTCAACTTCTTCAACGTTTTCACGGAAAATATTTAACCGTATAGAACAAGCAACGATTATCCAATCGTGCAAACTGTGCAAGTTCCAATATTTGTATAAGTGATACATCAGGTGCGAAAATGGACAATATCAGTCCACTCCTTCATGTACCTCTCCACAACGGTTCACAACTTTGAATAATTATATCTTTCATAAAATGTGAAATAAGCATCGTATTGTCTTCAAATCCCATCCATCCCAACATATTTGATAACTTTGATTTGATATATGGGACCACTGCTTCTGGTGCCTGCCTCACAACAGGTGATTACTTTTTGAATAACCATGAAGATCATATAACGCGGAATCAGCATCCGATCATTTTGAAACTCGGCATACCTTATTATTTTTTTTAAGTTTGTACATCCCAATGATTTTATCAGTATTAGATAAATACTTCAGTCCACTACATGTGGTTCCTCACGCATATTTCAACATTTTCCAAAAATTATCGCATATCTCACATGAAGTGAAGGGAGTGGCTGATGTAGCCTAAATCCGGCATGTTGTAGTATTTATATCAGACTTAGGTCAGATATGAAATATAAAATTTTGGCCCATTCCTTCAGAACCTACCTCTAAAGCGTCAAGAGTCAATCATTACGCAAGTCATAATATATTTAAATAAATGGACATTAACTGAGGGTCGGCAATATCTATTGCATCGGTCTTAACTTGTTTTGTGAAAACTTGCAAATTCCTTTCAAATGGTGGAGGGCATTCAAAGTTCAGCCTTAATTCAGAACTGAATGCTTTTTATTTGTTTTATCCCCAACAACAGAAAATTTAAATGGCATATTGATGTTTCAAAAAAAAAAAAAAAAAAAAAAAACAAAAAGAAAAAAACTTGCAATACCCTCCACCATTTGGAACGAATTTGGCAATTTTCAAAAAAAAAAAAGAAAGAATAAATAAATAAAATAAAATAAAATCCGTTAAAAATTATGTTAAACGAATGTAGCCGTTATATTAGGATCTATACGACGACGTGGACCTAAATAGGCAATTTTGCCATAAGCCATTACAATATTCAAATGCGAAATCTGAAAAAAATCTGTGAATAATGTAGCTAAAATCATCAACATACTTTGCATAGGGAGGTATCATTATACGGGGGCTATACCACAACGTGGACCTGCACAGACAATTTTCTGTCATATTCATTTCGAACTTCAAATACCAAATTCAAAAGAATTCCGGTGAATAATGTCGCTAAAATCATCAAAATACCGATTATGGGGAGGTACAGTTATATTAGGGCTTTAGGAAGACCTGGATCTACATGGCCCTTTTTCAATACCAAAAGTCCTGCAGACATAATACATTTGAGTACAATTTTATCAATCTACTAATTTTATCAATCTACCTCATTTCGTTTGGATGCTAGAGTGATTCCCACACACGGACATACGGACGGACGGACATCGCTTAATCGACATATAATCTTATGCTGATCAAGAATATATATACTTTTTGGGGTCTAAAATGTATATTTCGAGGTGTTACAAACGGAACGACCCTCCATACTATGGTGGAGTGTATAAAAACTGTTATGGTTCACGTATGGTAGTGTAAGACAAATCAGTGAAAAAATGTGGCAAAAACCATAAAAATACCGAATATTGGGATGTACCGAATGTATGGGGGCTATATCAAATCATGGACCCATGCATGCAATGTTTCGCCACCGGATCTGGAACCCATTATGACCAACAAATACCAATTTTCAGACAAATCCGTGAAAAAAGGTTGCAAAAATCATCAAATTACCGAATATCGAGAGGTACCGTTATATGGGGGCTATACCAAATCATGGACCCATACATGCAATGTTTCGCCACCGGAGCTGGAAACTATTATGACCCACAAATACCAATTTTTAGACAAATCCGTGAAAAAATGTGGCAAAAAAAACTAAAATACCGAATATCGGGAGGTACCTTATATGGGGGCTATACCACAACGTGGACCTATACATGCAATGTTTTGCCACACGCTCAGGGACCCGTTATGACCTACAAATACCAATTTCCAGACAAATTCGTGAAAAAATGTGGCATAAATCATCAAAATACCGAATATCAGGAGTTACCGTTATATGGGGACTATACCAGAACGTGGACCGATACATCTAATTTTCAATACCAACCATCCTAGACACAATGCAAATAGCTCTGCTAAATTTTGGCGCTCTACGTAAAATAATGTGGGCTGTATCGTGATTTCAACAGACAGACAGACTGACAGACGGACATCGTTAAATCGACTTAGAATTTTATCCTGATTATGAATATATATACTTTATGGGGTCTAAGACGAATATTTAAGGATGTTACAAACGGAATGACAAAGTTAATATACCCTCCTTTCCAAGGTGGAAGGTATAATAAAAATTCCTACTTTAGAAACTAAGAATTCACAATCTAAAGGCATGTTTACATTGAGTTAAGCTTAACCTTCTTTATGGGGATTTATTTGAGGTATATACAATAGAATTGACAAGTTAAAGCGAGCGGGTTTTCCAAATCCTTTAAAATCCGTAAACGTACATTGGTTTTGGTATGGCATCAGCGTATGAGATATTTAAACATGGCACAGACGATATTTTGGGCTCTTCTCAAAATATAAGGTTTTTTTATATACATTAAATATGCCACAGTTGTGTCCACATAAACTGATATTTGCATTAATAATAAAAATAATGTTATCAAAAAAGAAAAAAAAAAAAAAAATCAGTTCCTAAAAATCGATATTTTTCACACTTTTTATCCTTTTTTACATTGCAAAGACAATGACATAATGTATACATAAAGTATGTTCATGTAATTATGATAGGTGTTGTTGCAAAAACATTATTAAATTTGGACAAAAAACATATTTGAAAAGTCAACAAAGCGGCCAAAACGCCCAGCAACTCTATGCAAAGTAGCGAATTACGGAATGCCGATGTAATAGCAAAATAGAGTTATTTTAACACGTGGTTTTTCTTACAAATATTGACCCATAATTAGTTGGTTATGCAGTTGTCTGCACATTGGCAACAGGGCTGGACTCGGGGAAGTTTGTAAAAAATGTTCGCAGGCACTATGAGGAACATAAAAATGTGTGCGCTTTTGGTTATGGCAAGCTGCCTAGCTGGCCGAACGAAAACATGTGGGCCTTGTTGCAGTATCTCAAAACGAAAAACTAAGGCCCTTTTGCTAGCCCGATTTTTGGGCCAGCTGTTAGCCGAGCGTTATTATTGATCGCTTCATTGATGACGGATTGACGGTCTGTTGTATTCTTTATCTGCATTTGCTGATGTTGTTATTAGGTTTTTGTTGTTGTTGTTTTTTTTTTTTGCTGTATTTGTGCAATTGTAATGGTAATTGTGTATGTTGTTGCATGCTACAGTGCAACTACAATTGCCAATCAAGCATTCACAAGACGTGTTATTCATTTTTTTTTGTTTTTTGGTTCGTATTTTTGTTAGCAATTTTGCAATAGCAAATATATTGAGGGTCCATACAAACAAAAGCTATTTAAACAAATACATATTTACATGGTTGTATGTACAAACATCCACATGTTTGTATGCACCTACAAGTTTTTCTTTTGTTTTGGGCTTTACATATATTCTTATAAGTAGTTGTCATATGTTTAGTTTTTAAAATAATTACGAAATAAAGAAGCATTTAAAATTGCATTTTTTTACAAAACAAAAATAAAAAGAATTATCAACGGGCAAATCTCTTTGTTCATCTTTTTTAATTACTTGACAGTTTTTCTATGGCGATAAGATGACTGTGAGTGACAATGTTAATGGGACATTTGCATCGACGGGGCCAGTGGGGTATTTCCATGGATTGCAATCGATTATTAGTGAAAACCTATAGAAAAACAAATGATCTGTTTTAATGAAAATTAATTTGAGCAAGTAAAAATAAACTATAGTCGATCGGAGATTCCCATCTACTTCAAACTCCACATGGCAGGTAAACTTGGCAGACTTTTATACATAGAATATCTTTTAGCGTTTTTATATGGGCACTTTACGAAATTTGAGCTCATTTGCATACATTTTAGCAAGGAAGATGGAAATTTTTTTTTAACATTTTAATGCCATGAGAAATCAAACATTACCGTTCTATGAGAAATAAACCAAAACGTGGGCCCACTTCGAAAATACTACCAAACTTTGAACATTTGAGATACCAAAATCTATTCTTTTTTATGGGATCTGACAGCTGTTTTAAAATATATCATACCAGCTATAAACCTTATTTGAATGCCTATCATGGTTTGAGAGAAGTCACAATTTGGGAACTCTGAATCGATATTCAACAAATTTGCCGGGTCTTTTGTACCTCTAGTACCAAATAACATGATTATATTAAAAAGTATTTATTTGAGCAATAGATATACCGTACCGATTTTCACCAAATGGAAAATTTGGTTGGATATGAAAAAATCTACCAAATTTGGGCTGATATTATCGAAGGTATACAAAAGTCTGAACCGATCGCCATAAAATTTGGCAGGGGAATTTTCAAGATGATTCTGAAGCCTGTTACCGAATATCATTGTGGTGGACTAAAAACCCAAAATCGGATGAAACAAATTTATGGGAGCTATAGCTATATCTTAACTGTATTCACAAAATTTTGAAGTACTTGCTTTTAGACTGAATTCCGTCGAAAGTTTCAAAATTCAGGCCATTTGGGCTGATATTATATAAAGATATATATGGGAGCTATATCCAAATCTGATCCGATCTTGATAAAATTTGACAGAGGTATTTCCGAGCGAAATTGGCATCTGATATTTTCACAAAATTTGAAGCTTAGTTTGTGGGATGAATTCAGTCGTATGTGTCAAAATTCAAGCCATTTGGACTGATATTGGCCATTTGGTGCACAATTAAACCGAAATCGGATAAATATATATATGGGAGCTATTTCCAAATCTGAACCGATCTCGATAAAATATGACAGGGGTATTTCTGGGCTGTTGGTGCACAATTAACCCGAAATTGGATAAAGATATATGTGGGAGGTATTTCCAAATCTGATCCGATCTTCATGAAATTTGACAGAGGTATTTCTGAGCCGCATCTGATATTTTCACCAAATTTGAAGCTTAGTTTGTGGGATGAATTCAGTCGTATGTGTCAAAATTCAAGCCATTTGTACTGATATTGGCCATTTGGTGCACAACTAACACGAAATCGGATAAAGATATATGTGGGAGCTATTTCCAAATCTGAAGCGATATCAATAAAATTTAATAGGGGTATTTCTGGGCTGTATCTGATATCATTGTTGCGGGGTGTATATTACGCATATGAGGGACTAAAACCACAAATCGAACCGATTTTCACCAAATTTGATGTACTTGCTTCTAGACTGAATGCGGGCGTATGTGCCAAAACGCAGATCATTTGGACAGATATTAGCCATTTTGTGCAAAAACCCTGATATCGGATAAGGATATATATGGGAGCTATATCCAAATCTGAACCGATCTTGACAAAATTTTAGGTACTTATTTCTGGGCTGTATCTGATATCTGGTACCGAAGATCATTAACACATATATGGGAGCTACAACTTTATCTTAACCGATCTTCACCAACAATTGAAGTACTTGCTTCTAGACTGAATTTGGTGCGAAATTAACCCGAAATCGGTTGAAGAGATATATGGGAGCTCTCGCTAAATTTGAAGATTCGTCCTTGGGCCAATTTCATCACAATCGAATAATAAATGCGACCTGTATTTTGTTTACAAAAATACATAGACGGACGGAGGGACGGACTGACATGCATAAAACGACAGATATCAATGTTTGATATAAAAAATTTATTAAAACAAATTAAATTTTATTTGCAATCTAAGCTGGCGCCCAATAATATACATACGAAAATATAATCGACAAGTAAACACAAGCCAAATATTATTAGCTTTCTCCTGCAACAACAACACTTACTAACGGTAGCTGAAATTTATCACTCACCATTTTATTCATAATGAAAATTTTAAATATACATTAAATATTAATTACAAAACTACACACAATCTCTTTCGCAAAGAAAAGAAAAAAAGTTGGGAGGCAAAACCAGGGCATTACCATTCATTTAAAGCTTTAATCACAAAGAAGAAAAATTGCAAAGATTTAAATAAATAATGACAAGACAAGTAGCTAATAAAAAAAACTTTAATAATATTATGCATTTAAATGACCTTAATAACAAACTAGAACAAAACGTTAACATTTTTTAAGATGCCAGTTGAGAGAAGAACTAAAACTATAAAATTTTAAACAATAACATATAAACAGCAAATGTTTTGTTTGTTTTATTATGGGGAAATGTCTTTGCTAACATTAAATTTGAAATAAAGCAAAGAAAAATCACAGAAAAAAATACTTAATAAAATTACAAAATGTTAATATAAAATTCTATAAACACATGAGGAGGGGGAGAGCAATAAAAACCAAAGCAGATTAGACCACCCTTAAACATTTTATTCCAACAAATCTGAGCAACTCTTGTTCTAAGCCCCCCTCCCCATATGCTTCCGAATGTGTACGGTTAACATAACGTATTTTTTCATAATATTTTCCTTAAAGATTGCGTGAATTGTGGAAAAATGAAAAATCATAACATTTTAATATATTCACTTAAAGAAAAACTCTAATGAAAACTACGCAGCAAATGTTAATAAAATTGCAAAATTTATTGGGCCGCATTCAGCGTTTATTTGTATGCATGCTCTTCATTGTTCATGACTTTATTACTATTTTTTTTTTTGTGAATTAATTATTCAAATTTGTGAATATGGAGTTTTTTCACAATTTCCTTTTGTGAAGATCTAACAATAGTAAAATGCCTTTGACATGTTTCATCGAAATGTTGACGACTGTGTAAGAGATACAGTTAGGGGAAGACCATAAATGTATTATATAATATTTATACCCTACAACACTATGTGTTGGGGGTATTATAAGTTTGATTGGGCCAGAATTTATGTAACACTTCGAAATATTTGTTTTCCATTTAGGAAAGTATATATGGATATACTTAATTTTGGGCAGGGAAGAGGCCTACCAATTTGGGTGGTCATCGGATAATATTTAGCGTGTAAAATAGGCCATATCTTTTTTGTTGAAAAAATTCAAAATTTTTCATTAAACCGCAAATATTTTAAGTCCCGGCGAAATCACAAAGCCATGACAAGGTTACTTCTGATCTTTACATTGATGTTAACATCCAACAAATCGGATATATAGCAAAATATGTACGATATATATGTCTATCCAAGAAGATATGCTTGAAAGATCTCTTATATGTCGAGAACGGCTGAATTGATTTCGACAGTTCTCATTAATTCAGAATGGCCTCTTGGTAGGAAAGAAAAAACGTCTAAAAAATCGCATAAAAATATCTCTCTAAAGGTGAAAATATTGATTTTGTAAAATTTTCTCATATTTTTTCAATTTTGTCATAATTTTGGCATATTTTCATTTTGAATTAAACATTTGGTAATATTTCTACAGCTAACAAAACTAAGTAGTTAGGATATCAGGATATCATATACAGATCGCATTTATGGCCCGATCCTTACGAAATTTTGCATGGGGATAAGATGAGGGTCAGAATAGAAGCCTACTTCTTTTGGAGATGATCGCCATATACTTAGTAATTGTAATTGTCGTAATTATCGCCCGACCGTCACGCACATTTCATTGGGGATTACCGGACATTGCAAAAGCTAAGCAGTTTTGGATGGCCATCCAAAAATATTCAATGTGCGAAATAGTTTGCCAACTTTTGTAGACAAAATACGAAAATGTCCATTCCAGTGACTCTTTGTAGAATTCACAAATACAGGAAAGACGCACTTCTGACTATTTCGTTAAGGCTGATTTCGTTGAAGAATGTAGTCAAATGTCTGTATCTCATATAGATGCGTTTCAGTCAAAAACCAATAATAAATGCTAATCTTTTGCCATATCTGAGGGATTATAGGTCTTCGGGAAAAATTGGTTTCAGATCTAGGAAGACCATTTACGTGCAACATCTACCAATAAATTGGAAATGAGCAAATTAGTTTAAGTTGCTATTATTCGAAAATTAGAGAACGAAACCTGATTGTTTTCTTTTATTATTTGTCACAATATCTTGTGGAATTCTTTCGAGTATCTCGCCTATATAAACTGTATCGTTTATTATAGTGTTGTAGGGTATTCAACGGTCGGCCCCGCTCGACTGTAGCCTTTGTTTTTTAATCGTTTTTTATTTTGGGATGTATTATCTAGAAGGAAGGGTGGATACTATCTTTTGATGAATTCCATAGAATCACATTTTGAGTCGACCTATACATGTCCATCCGTCTATCCATGTATTTTAATGAACAAAGTACAGGTCACATTCATTGTCCGATTGAGATGAAATTTTCCACAAATTATTTATTTGGTCCAACGACAAACCCTATTGAAATTGGTGATAGTCGGTCTAAATTTAGATACAGCTCTCATATATATCTTCATCCGATTTTAATTTTATTGTGCGCCATGTGTATAATATTCGTCCAAACAGAATGAATTTTGATATAATCCACCGCGAATTCATATCATGTACCCTAGCAATGTTATTTTGTACTACAGGGTGAGATAACAAAGCTGCAACAAAGTCAAACGCCATAATTTTTACATTTTTTTTTTTAATTTTATTGAATGAATGCAAAAAAGTGTCTGAACTAGCATCAAATTTTAGAATTAGCTTAGATTTGATCGAATTGGTCACTTTGGCACAAATTATGGCCTTCAAATGGCCAATGAAACGTCACACGCTGTCCGAATGTTGCTCTGCGGTATTTTGGCCCATTCCCGGCGAAGCGCTTGCTTGAGGTGATCGACACTTTGGTATACAAAAGTCCAATGGATTGGGATCCGGAGGTTTTGGTGGCCATTGTGCGCTGGGCATGAAGCGAGGAACCTTATTTTGTAATCATTCTTGGGTGGTGCGTGCTGATTGCGATGGTGCTGAGTCCTGTTGGAATGTTCAAGGTCTGCGGCCAAAATGTTTGGGTGCCCAAGGCATTAATACACTCTCCAGAATATTTTCGAGATAATATTCGGCATTTTTTCTGATGCCACGGTCGATTAATACGAGCGGAGAGCGGCCATCGGCTTTTATGGCGGCTCACAGCATCACCATGGCCAGCGCTTGAGTTCTGGTGGCCATCCGAAGGTGCACATTTTCAGCTGACCTCTTTGGCAAGTAAACACGATAATTTTGTTTGTTTACAAACTGCTGAACAACGAATGTATTCTGAACGGAAAAAATCAAATACGGCAATTCATCTTTCCATCTTTCGGCCGATCGAAGCAACTTTTGAGCTCTTTTGAGTCTATTTTCTTTCTGTTGCGGTGTAAGTTCTTGCACTTTTTGGAATTTTAACGGCTTTACCCCGAATTAAATTTTCAATATTACGATATGTTTAGCTCACGAGCCATTTTTCGGCCACTGCGATGCGGGTTTCGATCAAGTCGCTTCTTTACTTTTCGAACCATTTCTGCTAATGTTGCTGTTTTCTTCCGTCCACTTCCTTGATGTCGGGCTACGCTACCAGTATCACGGTAACGAGCGATGGTACGAGACACAAGAAATGTATGCACATTTAAATGCTGGAGTGCTCTAACGATAGCCACTGGAAAGAAATCACACTATCACGCTTGAAGACCATCACGAATAACTTTTTTTTTTATTATCACCCAAAAGCTTTTGTACGCTTGTAGACAATATAATGAGCTGTTACTGGAATAATTTTAACAACTGTCGGACGAGTGGCTTAGAAATGACAGCGGTCTGAAGTTGGTTGCAGTTTTTTTCATCTCTTGGTGTTTCGCCAATTTC
Organism: Musca domestica; assembly: GCF_030504385.1. Classification (NCBI taxonomy): domain Eukaryota; kingdom Metazoa; phylum Arthropoda; class Insecta; order Diptera; family Muscidae; genus Musca; species Musca domestica. The sequence continues at coordinate 897,574 of NW_026712334.1, read as the reverse complement.
AAAATAAAAATGTCACCGGATCTAGTTATGTGGCTGTAATTTAATGGTTTATAATTCTAATGGAGCAATCATCTCAATCAAAAATGATATCTCTCTATTAATCATGTAACAGCCCAACTATAAGGATTCCCCAATTTGTTGGAATAGATAAGTAACTGTTAAAAGACCAACAACCAAGGTATTTGATTTTTTCCACCCTCTAATTGAGGAGGGTACAAACTGTACGCTTTTCTATAGCATTCATAAAATAGGGGAATATCAATTTTGCTATTCACTTTTTAAATTCCCAAAAATATTAACCGAAAAAATTGTTGCAAATATGTTCTGGATATATAATGAAAATAAAGATGTATTTTCTTTGATTTGATGAAGAATATTTTTTCTTAGACGTCATCAATTAAAAATGATGACCTGCCTCTCCACTTTGGTTATTTTCAATGTTAACTTTCAATACGACGATACACATGTTTTCCATTTTTAGCTCTACGTTTATAATCCACTGGGTTTTTCCTGTAATTATTGAGCGAATTGCATTTTGGCCCACATAACGTCCAGTCTTCAATATATTAAAAAAAAATAAATAAAATAAAAAAATTTCCCAAGTTAATTTTCTATTTCCAAAAAATCTGACTTTTCTCTGGTGCCACGTTTTAATTTAATAACTTCTTACTACTACAAGTTCTGAGCTACTTTTCAAATGGTCCATAGAAACAAAATCTCATAACAATGACCATTACGGCATTTGTCACTCGTAACCCCAGGGCTTAATGGGTTTCGCAGCACAGCATTTCAAAACGACCATTCATTTGTGGCAGCATTTTTCGCCTTCTTTATTTCATGCGCTTTACTGACTGCTCCAGTTTAAATTTCACTAATTTACGTGTGAAAAAACCAACACTAAGAGGAAAACCTAATTAGTTGTCCAAGCCAAAGAGAAAAAAACTACAAAAAACGTTTCGAAAACATTATAATTAAATTCACCGACAAATCACAATTCATTTTTATACATATTTTGACAGTTAATGGAATGTTACCATTGTGTCTCAGATTTGTTGCTTTTCCTAATCTAGTGTGGCTCTTTCTCTTTGACGTGGTATTTGTCGGTCTTTTTTGGAGTTTATATTTTCCCCATCATTGTGAATGTCATTAAAAGTGTAACACTTTTAAATGTTTTAACCAAAATAAGATCTTTTTTTCTAAAAGGGGTACACAATTCTCACAGTCTATGAAAATCCATTAAGAAAGAGCGACAATCATGCGGGGCAATTTGTGACATGTGTAAAGTGTCCATTAAAGAGTGGTTGGTCTGTTTACGTCGATTAGTCCCCCACTTTGTCACTAATTGTGTAATGGCCACTAATTATTTTGTAAACGTTAATTTGGCTCAAGGCCCAATATTTTAAAGTCTTAAAGAAGAGTGTATAGAATTGTTATTTTATTTTGGTGACATTATTTCCATCACAATGACAAAATTGACAGGATTCAGTTCTATTCCTTCCCAGAAACTCATAAAAAATAAAAATTAGAAGACAAAGAATAATTACTTATTTGTAACTATGTTATAAGTAAATGAGTGATATTCCAAATTGTAGTGAGATTTTTGTTCTTCAAATTAAGAGAGATTGATTTGCAATAGTCCTTTCTTGGACAATTAATTTAATTAAATTTTAAAACGATTCAAGATGTTCACAAATATTTATTCGCATTTGTAGGAATTAATAATACATATCCATGAAGACCCTTGTCAACTCTCACAGTTTATTAAAGCACATTTTTGGTTGGTAACTATTTTCGGAAAATTCGATGGACTTATTTCAGAAAGTATTCCATATCATAAAAATTTACATTATATATTTGAAATTAGAGACTACCTGTATCAATTTTTGTACCCTCAGTCATATGGCACATTTGACACGGTCGAAGCTTGCCTCATTGAAATAACGATTTTAGACCCAAACTTTTTTTTGAACGAAACTTGTTTTAGTACGTTTGATATAGCGGTGTCCGTCCGTCCGTTGGTACGGCTTGTGCTCACGAAAACTCTTAAAGGGAGTGTTCGATTTGATCCCAACTTGGTGCATCGTAATATTACTATCAAATTTAGACCGACTTGGGAAATGGACAATATCGGCCCATCCCTCTGGTACTTCCCTCGCGACATTTTTACAGAAAACAATTTGGAACTAATTTGACAATTTTCAAAAAAAAAAAATAAATAAATAAATACATAAATATATAAATAAATAAATTCCGTTTAAAATTCTATTAAAATCTTAAAAATACCGGATGTAGCCGTTATAGCTTCTATACGACGAGGTGGACCTGCATAGGCAACTTTCGTCAAGCCATTACAGTATTAAAATGCGAAATTTGAAAAAAATCGGTGAATAATGTCAATAAAATCATCGATATACCGAATGTAGGGATGTACTATTATATGGGGGCTACATCAAAACGTGGACCTGTATTCATTACAAACTTCAAATACTAAATTTGAAACAATTACGGTGAATAATGTCGCAAAAATCATCAAAATACCGAATATCGGGAGGTGCTGTTGAATGGGGGCTATACGAAGATGTAGACCTGCATAGACAATTTTCTGTCCTAGGCTGTAGAATGCATTGCGAACTTCAAATACGAAATTTGAAACAATACCGATAAATAATGTCGCTAAAATCATCAAAATACAGAATATTGGGAGGTACTATTATATGAGAGCTATAGCAAAACGTGGACCTGCACATACAATTTTCTGTGATAGGCTGTAGTATCCATTACGAACTTTAAATACCAAATTTGAAACAATTCCGGTGAATAATGTCGCTAAAATCGTCGAAATATCGAATATAGGGATGTACTATTATATGGGGGCTATACCAGAATATGGACCTACATGGCACATTTTCAATACCAAAAGTCCTGCAGACATAATACAGATTTGAGTAAAATTTTATCAACCTATTTCATATTGTTCGGAAGCTAGAGTGATTTCCACAGGCGGGCAGACGTATAGACGAACGGACATCGAAATAAAAATCGACAAAGAATTTGATGCTGATCAAGAATATATGTACTTTGTGGGCTATAAAATGTATATTTCGAGGTTTTACAAAGGGAATGACAAACTCCATACCATGGTGGAGGTTATACAAATGTTTGTCATAGAACAAAATGAAATCATGATATCAGTTTTAGGTCAGGAACTCCATTTAGTACCCCTTCCTCAAATTGTTACAACTTTGAGTAATCATAACTTCTTAAACGCATTCTAATATTTTAACTAACACCAGGTCTGATCTCCAGGGTATGAAGATAGGAAGGGACGGATCACTGCTTCTGGTATCTCCCCATAAAGGGTCATGGTTTGTAATAATTTAACCTTTGTTATTTGGAAATCAGGATATAGATCTTATGAAAACTGAAATGTGAATAGAGGTATATCCGTCTAATTCTTCCAATACTTCCCCGAAAAAAAATTAAAAATTTCATAAATTTATTTTTTAATTTGGACGTCATATTATAATTCTTATGGAAGGTATTATTAAAAATTTTGGGGAGGTACGAAAAGGAGCGTTATGACTTTGGCGATTTCTTCACCTAACCTGTGCTTGATTTAAGTGTTCCGATGTTCGAAATTTCCATTAAATCGGATACTATATTCGATTTTTAGAGATATTTGAGTTTTTTAATTGCATCCTACCCCATATACAATCTGTATCTAGTGGATATAAAAGTACTTTTTTGTACCAAAAAGTATTCAAACTCTTTAATTTTAGAATTTACCGAAAAGTATATTAGTTTAAATCTTGCATAATTTCTGTATGATTTTTTTTCATCTTGATTTCATAACAAAAATTACCCACTATACTATCTAAATCCTATAAACCAACAATGACCTCAATATCAAACTTCCCAATCTCCTTCCTTCTCTCAAAATTATATACCAACAGTGTCCTTCATAACAATATTTCAGAATTTTAGCTCTATCCCGAGACCCAATACCAAATTGATTACTATACTTTTCATGAGGTTATAATACGCTTGTCCAACACTACCTTTTCTCCACCCTATACACCAACCTCGATACCAAATTTCATAATTCCCAACCCACATTTTATGGCATTTTGCACTTTTCGTACGTTCATAGTACGCATTTAAAAATCCAACTCGTTCTCTCAACTACAGACACCAACAGTAATATCCACATCAAATTTCGGGATTTCAGGTATATTTCCCATTACCAAATTACCATTTAGTTATTTTCGTACAGTAAAGATACGAATTTTAAAAACAATTACCATATCTCAACTTCAGACACCAACAGTGACCTTAATATTAAATGTCAGTTCTTTAATTTCCCTCAATACCGCATTCAAAAACCAGCTCCTTCTCTCGATCACAGGCAGCACAGTGACAACCATATCAAATTACAGGATTTCAGCTCCATTCCCTCACCCAATACAAAATTTCGTAAAATTTAGTACTCTTCCTACAATTTTAGTACAAATTTCCTAAACCACCTCAATACCTCAAAACCAGATACTAACAGATTCTTCGATATAAAAATTCGGGATTCCAGGCCTATCATTCACCCAATACCATATCATTTAGTACTTTTCGTATCAATATAGGACGCATCTCCGAAACCACCGCAAAATTTCAAACACAGACATCATCACTAATTTCAATATCAGATGTCAGAATTTTATCTCTATCGCTTCACCCAATACCAAATATTGTACCATTTTGTACATTTCGTACAATTATTGTACACATTTCCGAAATCACCTTCATATGTCCAGGCTAATCATGAACAACGACCCTAGCGATCAAATTTAAGATTGCAAGCACTATTTGCTAACCCAATACCAACTTGTGTACTTTTAGTACTTATTTCTTACAACTTCTTAATTACCAACCTACAGGGACCCCACACAAAATTCCAGATTCATCAGATAACTCTCAATAAAACTGTTCCGAATTCAGTACCATTTAGTACAGTTGGCACACTTAGTACACATTTCCAAAAACACCTTCAAAGAACCGAGCAACATTCCTCTCTTGCACTAGATAAGAATCACATCTAGAATTAAATATAAAAACCTAACTTAAAATACAAATAATACTGCACACATACATTTGGTGCACTCATGTTAACTTGCAATTCATTTGGATTCGACAAATTATTTTAACATGTTTTTCTATTAAAATATAAATTAATTAGGTGCTTGTAAATTGTTTGATGTTGTTGCTGTGGCTGTTGTTGCTGCTACTCTGTTTTCTATGTTGATTTGTGGCTTCTGTTATTGGTGTTGCAGTCGTCGTCGTCGTCGTCACATAAATATTATGGAATGAAATTTATTCTAAATTCTTGTTGTGGTTTGATGTTATAGTTTAATTGCCTGATTTGTATGTAAGTTAAAAATTATGTGTTAAATCATTAACAACATGGAAGAGAAACGAAATATATGTTCTCTTGATTTATCCTGACATGAACATACAGGTATTTCAATGCATATTCATAGTAAATATTTATAAATTGACAGTACGCATTAGGGATTGGATGAGGGGGAAATCGGTTAAAGCTATATATATGAGGACTATATCTAAATTTGAACTGATTCTCAGCAATTTCAACATGTTTCGTCCTTGTGTCAAACAAATATTGTATAAAAAATTTAATCTCAATCGTATAAAAATTCGGCCTGCATTTTGCTCACAAAAATACATGGACAGGCGGACGGACGGACAGAACATACATAAATCGTCTCAAAAAGTGATTCTATGAAGATCCTCAAATGTAACTATGGGTCTATCTCGCTTTCATGTTACAAACAAATGCACAATGACATAATACCCTTGCTACTATGTGTGTAGGGTATAACAATTCTCAAGACAAGTATTTTAGGGCCGAACGTCAATCAGTTAAAAAAGCGATAGTAAATCATAGTAAACCGATATTTCATGTATACGACCAATGACAATTTAGATACCTTAATTAATACATTTAAACTTACTGTTTTTTTGTATTTATTTATTCTATTCTATTTTTATACCCTACAACACTATGTGTTGGGGGTATTATAAGTTTGATTGGGCCAAAAATTATGTAACACCACAAACTATTGGTTTCCCACATAGAAAAGTATATATGAATCTTCCTAGCTCGCCGAGCTGAGTCGATCTAGCTATGTATGTCCGTCCGTCCGTCTGTCCGTGTTAAATTGTAATCACTCTACAGGTCGCAATTATGGCCCGATCCTCACGAAATTTAGAATGGAGGTGGGGATAGAGAATAGAACCCTATTTCTTTTGGAGATAATCGCATAATATTTAGGGGTTGAAATGGACCAAAAACTTAAAAAATTCCTGATTTTGCAGTTGCTCTACAGGTCGCAATTATAGACCAATCGACGTGGAAGTTAGCATGCGGCTAGAGCTTAGGGCTGAGCTGAAGCCTTCCAATTTTGATGGTCATCGGATAATATTTAGTGGGTGAAATAGGCCACAACATTTGTGTTAAATAAAAGTCAAAATTTCCATTAAACCGCGAATATTTTTAATCCCGGCGAAATCACAAATAGAAGAACAGGTCAATTCTGACCGCTACGTATGTGCTGATAGTAAATATATCGGTTATATATAGCGAAATATATACAATGTGTATATACAAAGGAAGGGGATGTTAGTTAGAATGCTTATATCTCATGAATGGCTGTACCGATTTTGACAAATTTTGTAAATTTAGAATGCCTTTTTGGCATAAAATTATAAAATCTGAATAAATCGCATAAAAAATGCCAATAATGATGTTAATATAGATTTTGTAGTATTTTGTGACATTTTTTTATTTTTTCATATTTTTTATCGCATGCGATTTTTTCAATTTGACTTATAATATTGAAGTGTACATTTTGTAATATTTTTTCACCTAACAACACAGGTTGGGGTTATTATTTATATACAGGTTGCAATTATCGTTCGATCGATACAGGCGATATTGAAATACATAATATGCGAACTTCTGGCTTTTTTATGCTGATTTCATTAACGAATACAGCCAAACTGATTTTGGAGATGATCGCAAAATATTTAGGGGTTCAAATGAACCAAAAACATAAAAAAAATTCTGATCACACAATTGCAGCCAATCGACACGCCTGAGAAGATAGTTAAGCACAATGAAGAATTCTAGCATTTTGGATGACCATTGGATTATATTTGGCAGTAAAATGGACCACAAAAACTAACAGCACTACGGAGTGCATAAATGTTGGAAAAATGTCCCTGGTCAAAATCCTAAGAGTAATATCTGGATAGTACTTCGTGACATAATTTCGAAAGCGAAATCTTCCAAAATGGATTTGGACATGAGGGGGCTTCTTACATATTGTAGTGTTGTAGGGTATCACATGGTCTGCCACGCACGACTATAGCCTTTGCTAACTTGTTATGCCTACTTCTCTCCTATACAAGAATGAAAAGAAGACATCATAAATAACAAAAAAATCAACTCATAACTTATCATTAAAAGTTAACCATAATTTATTGAAATATCAAAGCAATTACAATGAAACAAATTGCCATCGGGGGGCAAAGTGACAATTATCCAATGGGTCAATATACACAATGACATTCAAGGCAATCATTGCTAGCGTCCTTCAGAAATAATCTCATTTTGTTTTCTAGTTAAAAAATGCACAACAACTGCGTGTGTATGGATGTGAGTGTGTGTTGGGCATTTAGTATGTCACACAACTGCATTTATTCACGCTAACAAATTGTAATTGCCTGTAATTTCCTGCTTGTCAAACAACTGCGTTTACAAAGCCTTCGAGGGACAAAAAATTTAAAGCAATTCGAAGGAATACCCGCAACATTGCAAATGTTAATGATGACAAGCAGGCTAGGACAGTATTTTGCCGAATGGAATGGTATGGAGAATTAGTTATTTTACAAATTAAACTAAGGATATCAGATTATGGCGTCGAAACCAAAAAGAAATACATAACCTGTAGAGAGAGAATTAAAGTCGGGTGGGCCCGACTTTATGATACCCTACAACACTTTGCATATTTAGTCGAGTTTCACGTAACAAATAATAGTTCTTTTTGGGGAATTTGTGGGAATTAAATAATACCAACTATAATATCCTCCTCTGAATCGATTTCTACTAAATTTGCCGAGGTATTTGTGCCTTTTTCATTCGGGTTTGTATATACATATTTGCTACACAATTAACTTAAAATTGGATAAAGCTATATATGGGAGATATATCCAAATCTGAACCGATCCCCATAAAATTTTGGCAAAGATATTTCTGAGCTGTATTTGATATATTTATCCGAATATTATTGCTACGGAGATCATATTACGGTTGTGGAGAACAATTATAACAAATGGGATGAACAACATATATAGGACCTATAGCTATATCTGAACCGATTTTCACCAAATTTGACATACTGGTTTCCTGATTTGGTCGTAAGTATCAAATTCTATGTCATTTGGGCTAAAATTACAAAGCAAATCGGACGAAAATATATATGCGAGCTATATTAAATCTGAACCAATCTCGATAAAATTTAGCAAAGGTATTTCTGAGCTGTATTTGATATATTATATTATATATATTACGGGCTATATTAGCAAATGCTATGAAGATTTTCGTGACATTATTCCATGAATGAAATGAAATAAAAATAACATGTTCATGGGCATGGAAAAAATTTATTTTATTTTCTGAAGAGAAAATTAGGTTTCTGCTTCGTAGATACCGATGTTTTTTTAAGATATCGTATTTTTTTGTTTTAATTGCTTTTATTATGTAGTAGAAGGAATGAAGTAGGCTGATCAATTTTGACTTTAATGTGTTTGAGGTCCCTAGAATATTTGGTTATATGTGTATAGATCCTATATAAAAGTGCATTCGTCTACTAGCTATATTAAGCAAATTGTTCAACGATATTGTTTCAAATTTAATATTTGAATTACGTACGGGAAACCACCTCCTATGACAGAAAATTGTTTATAGATATTCACATTTCCATTCAGTACACATATAACGGGATATCCCAATATGTTTTTAAGGTTAATATGTTTGAAATTTAAAATTCGAATCCTATAAAATTTGAGTCTTATAGTAAAACAAGTAACGAAAAGCTATAGTCTTGCGGGGCCGACCATGTGATACCCTACAAAACTACAATATGTTAGAAGCCCTCTTATGTCAAAAATTTGGAAGATTTCGCTTTTGAAATTATGTCACGAAGCACTGCCCAGATATTACCCTTAGTATTTTGACCAAGGACATTTGCCCAATATTTACGTACTCCGTCGTGCTGTTAGTTGTTGTGGTCCCTTTCACAGCTAAATATAATCCAATGGTCATCCAAAATGCAAGAATTCTTCCCTGTCCTTAATTCTCTTCTCAGGCGTGTCGATTGGTTTCAGGAAATTATTGCTGTTTTTTTTTTTTTCATTTGAAGCCCTAAATATTTTGCGATCATCTCCAAAAGCAAGAGGCTCCAAATCTTCAAATTTATACTCATCTATATGATTTGCTTGTCTACGATATTTGGCTATGTTCTTCAACGAAATCAGCACAAAAAACCACCAGTTCGCCTTTTGTGTATTTCTGATATCGCCTTTAAAATCAGGAACATTTGTAGTCGTTGGTCCATTTCAATCCCTAAATATATTGCGGACATATTTGAAAACAATAGGCCTAGCCCTTCTGAGCCTAACCCTACCCTTGTGATTTTCGTGAGGATTAGACGATAATTGCAATGTGTATATAACCCCAACCTGCTTTGTAAGGGGAAAACAATTTTACAAAATATACCTACACTTCAATATTATAATTCAAATTGAAAAAATCGCATGCGATAAAAAATATAAAAAAATAAAAAAAATGTCACAAAATACTACAAAATCTATATTAATATCATTATTTGCACCTTTTTATGCGATTTTTTTAGATTTTATACTTTTATGTCAAGAGGTCATTCTGAATTGGCAAATTAGTCAAAATCGGTTCAGCAATTCTTGAGATATAAGCATTTTAGCTTTGTATATATATATATTTCACTATATAACTGAAAGGTCAGAATTGACCTTCGCGGTTTAATGGAAAATTTGACTTTTATTTAACACAAATATTATGGTATATTTTAACCAGTAAATATTACCCGATGACCATCAACGGCTTCTGCTCAGCCCTAAGCTCTAGGCCCATGCTGACTTCCACATCGATTGGTCTATAATTGCAACCTGTAGAGCAACTGCAAAATCAGGATATTTTTCAGTTTTTGGGCCATTCTTATTTAATGGCCGATATCAGTATAAACGACCTGAATTTTGGCACATCCGTCCGAATGCAGAAGCAAATCCATCAAATTTGAAGAAAACCGGTTCAGATATAGCTATAGTTCCCATAAATATGTTTCACCTGATTTTGAAAACAACAGTTCAGATTTGGATATAGCTCCCATATATATCTTTTTCAATATCTGATTTCAGTTTTTTTGTGCACCAAATGACTAATATTGGTCCAAATGAACTGAACTTCCGACTGAGTTCATCGAACAAACAAGTACTTCAAATATGGTGAAAATCGGTTCAGATTTAGCTATAGTTCCCATATATGTGTTTCATCCGATTTGTTGTTTTAATACCCTCACATACGTAATATATTCTCTACAAGAATTAAATTTAGTACCACATAACTTATGAATATCAAAAATACCTCTGTCAAATTTTAAGAGATTGGATCAGATTAGGATATTGATTCCATATATATCATTATCCGATTTCAGGTTTTTTTTGTTAAATGGTTAATATCAGCCCAAAGGGACTGAATTTTGACACTTCTGATGAAATTCAGCCTAAAGGCAAGTGCTTCGAATTTTAATGAATATTGGTTCAGATATAGCTATAGCTTCAGTATATGCTCCCATATGTTTCATCTGATTTGGTGTTAAAGTCCCTAACATGAGTAATATGCACCCCACAACAATGGTATTTTACACCGGGGGTGAAATACATCTCGAAAATACCTCTGTAAAATTTTATCAATATTGGTTCAGATTGTTATATAGTTTCGATATACATCTTCATCCGATTTTACGGTTATTGTTCACCATATTTGTAAGAACAGCCCATATTGGATATATTTCTTCATATTCAACCAAAATTTTCCTCTTGGTGAATCTCTGTCCGGTATATCTATTGCTCCAATAAAGATTTTTTAATGTAATCCTTTTCGAAGTTATATTATGCACTATACAGGGTTGCCAAATTCAACGGACCTTTGGGTCCATTCCAATCGACGAGGCTTGTCCGCAGGCAACATTCTTTTTTGTCAATTGAATTTTGTATGGGAACAAATGCAAATCAATGCGAATAATCCGTTGTAAAGTGGACCGAGCCATGCCCAACTGCTGAGAACGGCGTTTTTGGGATTTTCTTGGGGACCTCTCAACACTGGCTCGTACGGCAGCGATATTCTCGGCCGATCGCCTTGGTCGACTTTTATATGGCCTCTTCGGATTAGAAAGAGCCTTACCAGTCGAAAATTTTTCGTATAAACGATTAATGGTGTTCTTAGAAGGCGTACTTCTCACATTTTTTAATGTTTTAAAAGCACGTTGAGTTTTCACAATTGACTTCTTCTGTTGAATGTAAATTTCAACTATTTCAGAGCGCTCGCGTGGCGTGTATTGCTTGGACTGACGCTTCAAACGCGGTATGTCATTAAGCGATGTGACATCTCTGTCAAAAGTTATGGCGTTGTCAGATGGGTCCGTCGAATATGGGCAACCCTGTACAACAATGTTATTTGGTACTAGAGGTACTAAGGCCTTTGTCAAATTTGTTGAAAATCTATTCAGAGTTGGATATAGTTCCAAAATTGTGTCGATTCTAAAGCCATAATTCGCATTCAAATAAGGTTGATAGTTGGTAAGTTTGTTGGTTTGAAAGTGGCTCTAGGTTTCCACATATGTTTCCCTTTACCTTCTCATTCCATTGGAACGGATCTTGTTTCTCATAGGCTTATTTTATCTGATCTATTTAGCCCCGACGACAAGTTGTTTTTATCCCGAGGGACCCACATTTAAATGGTACACGATTTTCACATTTTTGCACCGCTTACGTGTTTCCATGGAAATAATTGTCATAAGTTAAGTGCCTGATAACAAATCTCCTGCAATAAAAGCTCTTTAAGATCATGGCGGCGATCAAGGCGAATGATTAAAATTAAGCGATTACAATTGTATTTATTTTATACATTTTTTTTTCGCCGTTTTTTTTTCGTTGCTGAATTTATTCACAAATATTTTCATTAACATTATAATTGTCGTGTTGAAAACACATAACCATAACCATAATCCAATGTCAAAAGGGAGGAGAAGATAGATGTCAGAATACAGAAATATATACATATACCTACATACAAAAACAAATTCTAATTAAAAGATTTCCAAAAGATTTAATGCATTTTAATTCAGGCTTCAACGAATGTCTATGTGTGTGTGTATGTGTGTATGTGTGTACTACTCCTCAGTACTCTTCTGTCGCCGGTTCGGTTCTAAAATAATTTTGTATTTTTTATTCATTTGTGTGACCTTTTGTTTAGTGTTTGTTTGGGGATTATTCGTTTGCCATTGTACATTTGTGACGCTAATAAGCGACGACATGCAATCTCCTTGGACTTGCTTGAATGCTGAATAAAAGGCACCCAAAGCGGCATTGTTGTTATTTTTATTGTAAACCTACTAAACATGGGGAAAACACATTGAATCGATCCTCTTTTAGTGGCTTCTCCTACCACCGATAGTTGGCTGTTGATAATGCGATGTGTGGTTGGTTTCGTTTCGTAGCGCTCGTTCGCTCACCCGTTTTTTCGGAGTGTTAACTGTTGTAGCACCAATTAAAGCCTTAAATCATTCTAATCTTATCTGTCTTTTTAGCTACTTGCAGTGTAATTTCACAGAATCATACAATGCCTGCTTGAGTGACTTTTTCGCTCTTCGACTGCCACTCTGGCTGCCACTTTAACCACATTGGCTTTTGATTAAGAATTTTTTAAATATCCGTTGATAAGTTAAGTTGGCAATTTTGTATGTGTATGTGTGTGTGGATGAATGAATGTCTCACAAGCTTGTCGTTTACTACTTACCTTTTTTCAGCAGAGCTGTCTGTATTCCCATTTTTGTTTTTTTTGATATTTTGTAAAACGCAACTTTTTATAAATTCTATAACCACATACATTGTTTTCCCGTTGGAATTCTCTTCCAACTAAAATGTAAAGTCTCATTGAGAACATGCAATCCTACCAAACAAACCATCATCATGCAATTTATGAAGAAATGATTTCTAATTAAAGCAGCGTATCCAATTGTAATGTTACATAATCCGTATAAAGTAAAAGTTATGAAATTCAAACATATACGAGTATACGGTTAGGGTATTTTTAGATGGAAACGAGAACTTGTTTATGCTGTGCATTTCCGTCTTTTTTTTGGGGGGAGAGAGAATGGAATTCAAATTATTTGTTAAAAATGTTTTTTGTATTTAGAATAGCAAAATGCTGTTGCTCGCAAAAATCTTAATTTGCAAACGATCGAATTGAATTACATGCAAGCATATAATTTAACGTAAAGATCTCATATTAAAAAAATGCAACATTTTTGTGGAGAGGTATCAGAAACAGGGAGTCGATGTGTTTCATTTTCAAAACAACATTTTAATATAATTTAATAAGAGCTGGAAAAAATTTAAAAAAGAAAAAAAATTGACTATTTCGCATGTGTAAGGGTTATAATTATTCAAATCCTTTGGATTTCAAGCAAATTGTTAACTTATTTTTAAATATTTTGACTCCTTGTGGGAGAGGTACAAGAAGGAGTCGACCGATGTATCTCATCTGCACAATAGATCTTGTGTTGATAAAAAAAATACAGGGTGAGATGAAAAAACTGAAACCAACTTCAGACTGCAGTCATTTTTAAGCCACTCGTCCGACAGCTGTTAAAATTATTCCAGTGTCAGCTCATTATATTATCTACAAGCGTACAAAAGCATTTTGGTGAGAATTTTATTCATGATGGAAATCAAGCGTGATAGTGTGATTTCTTTATATTTGGCTCCAATGCAAAAAGTGAATATCGTTAGAGCACTCCAGCATTTTAATGTGAATAAATCTTTTGTGTCTCGTACCATCGCTCGTTACCGTGATACTGGTAGCGTAGCCCGATGTCAAGGAAGTGGACGGAAGAAAACAGCAACATCAGCAGAAATGGTTCGAAAAGAAAAGAAGCGGCTCGTAAGTGGAACATATCGCAATATTTCATTCGGCAAATATTAAAAACGAGCTCGGGGTAAAGCCATAGAAATTCCAAAAAGTGCAAGAACCTACACCGCAACAGAAAGAAAATAGACTCAAAAGAGCTAAAGAGTTGCTTCGCTTGATCGAATATGGAGAACTGCCAATTTTTTTTTTTCTCTGATGAGAAAACATTTGTTGTCCTGCAGTTTGTAAACAAACAAAATGATCGTGTTTACTTGCCAAAGAGATCACCTGAAAATGTGCACCTTCGGTGGGCCACCAGAACTCAAAACAGCCGATGGTCACTCTCCGCTCGTATTAATCCACCGTGTCATTAGAATAAATGCCGAATATTATAACAAAAATATTTTGGAGGGAGTACGGGAGGGAGGAGGGAGGTAGCCTTTGGCACGCAAACATTTTGGCCGCAGACCTTGGAAATTCCAGCGGGACTCAGCACGCGCCACCCAAGAGTGGTTACAAAATGAGGTTCCTCGCTTCATTTCCAGCGCAAAATTGCCACCAAAATCTCCGGATACCAATCCGTTGGACTATTGTGTCTGGAGTATTTTGGAAAGCAAGGTTGGCACTAAAAAATACCAAAGTGTCGATCACCTGAAGCAAGCGCTTGGCCCGGAGTGGGCCAAAGTACTGCAGAGAAACATTCGGACAGCGTGTGACGGTTTCATTGGCCGTCTGAAGGCCATAATTCGTGCCAAAAGTGACCAATTCGAACAAATCCGACATTTTTTACTTTCAGTCAATTAAATTTAAAAAATGTAAAAATTATGGCGTTTGACTTTGTTGCAGTTTTTTATTTCACCCTGTATTTGGATATGCGAAACATAAAGACAATCTGAATTTTCATTTCACATTTTAAAAGTGTTATACTTATTCAAAATCTTAAACCTTTGTGGGGAGGTACTTGATGGATTTGATTGATATTGATCATGTTCGCACCTGAATAAGCACTAACACAAATCGTAGGATTTGCAAAGTTTGGCTAAAATCGGTTGGTGCCTTCTTGTTCTATGAGGTAAATAAATTTCTGTGGAAATTTTGAGGTTTTGTAGGGGACATATCAGAAGGAGAGTCTGCTCATCAGCCAGACAGACGGACAGATCGTCTCCAAGTGTCCTGAAACGGAGAGACCGTTATTTCGATGAGGCACGTTTTGGCATTAACTGTAACGTCAGAAATTACCTTTTAAAGTTTTGTGATTTCGCCAAGATTAAAAAAAATATTCGCGGTTTAGATCGACTAAGCTCGGTGAAATTGGAAGATCCATATATACATCTGTGGGACCAATATGTCGAGGTATTACATAATTGTTTGCCCAATCAAACTTATAATACCCCCAATACTAAGTGCTGTAGTGTAGAGAAATATCATATTGAGCCAAGAGGTACCCTTTCAAACCTAATATTGAGATAATAAATAGGTCGTATTGTAGTATTGAAAATTGTGACCCTTTGTGGGTGAGATACCAGGTTTGGTGTTAGCAAATCTGTTTGTGTGTGTGAAATTTGAAGAGAGTTTGATACCCTAATAAGACACTTTGCGTATACGACCATACTTTCTAACAGGTCACTTTGCGAATGCGACCATACTTTCTAACAAGACACTTTGCTAATACGACCATACTTTCTAACAGGACACTTTGCGAATACGACCATACTTTCTAAAAGGACACTTTGCGAATACGACCACACCTTCTAACAAGACACTTTGCGAATACGACCATACTATCTAACAAGACACTTTGAGAATACGACCATACTTTTTGACACGACACCATACTTTCTAACAAGACACTTTGCGAATACGACTAACAAGACACTAGACTTGGATACCCTATATGGGGGAGATACCAGAAGAAATGGTTCGATCTCTACCATTTTTATTACAGATCTTGTGCTTATGGAATCGGATGTTAATTTCGCTTCATTGGTATTCAAAATGTTGACCCTTTATGAGGGAGGTACCAGAAGAAGGGGAACTATATATTAGGTTTGCAAAATTGGAGCAAAATCGAGTTATCCTTCTGTGCAGTAAAATATTTTTTTTGAAAATGTTGCCCTTTTGTGCTGGAGGTACCAAAAGGAGTGGACCGATATTGCCCATCTCCGAACTCGACTTAAGTTTGATAATAATATTACGATGTACTATGTTTGGACCAAATCCGAGAATTTCGTGCGCACCAGCCAGGTAGGAAGACAGACGCACGGACATGGCTAAATCGACTTCAAATGTCCTGAAGCGGATTTGATCCAAAGAGATAAGGTACGTTTTGGCAGCATAAAAAGATATATACCCTCCCTAGCCATATGGCAATAGAACGCATTAATAATCAAGTTAACCGCCAATTCAAATAAAAGTTTATTATTTGTTGGTCACTTGTCATTTTATGTCATTTAAATTTTTTAATGGCTTCAACTTTAACGATTACTAAAGTTAATTAAAGATTTATATTTATTACATTTAACAACCTCTTGTACGTGTGTGTGGCTTTGTTTATGAATGACTTACAGGCAGTTTGACGACTTGCTGTTCTATTGAGTCCAGTGGCCGATTGCTCGTTCGGCGGCCCAACAATGCATAATTTTATTAATTGACAAACAAATCCAGCCGACCAACAACACTGGTGGTAATAACAATTGTTGCTAATGAATAGATTCAATACTTGAAACGAGTATTTAAAATGCAAATTTCAATATCAATTTAGCTGCCATTTAAATGCATAATAATGTATTTGTAGAATGACAGAGGTTACGATCTCTCATGCCGGAGACGAAATCGAAAGCGGCAATCTATCTATGTATGAGATTGTCGTTCTATAGAACAAATCGCAAATGACAACTTTTATATGTAGTTGCATTTATATATATAAGTTAGAGTAAAAAAGGAAATCAGATTAGATGACAAATTCACTTCGGAATATGTGCTGAAATGAAATTCATAGAAAATATAAATCATGTTTCCAATTAATAACAATGGGCGTAAATGTCTTTGGAATTTTGTAAATTAATTAAATATTTAATTATTTAATTGAGTTGTGTTGCGAAACAAGTTCGGCATAATGAACTAGGATGGTGGGAAATTTCAAGTTGTAATCATGTTATTTGGTACTCTAAAACGAAAGGTCTCTAATCTGAATTGCAATATTTAAGATGAACATTACCACTTCATATGGTTTTGAATATTGGTCATATTAGTTCCCGCTTTGACATAGCTTCCTTAGAAGCACAACATTTGTTGTTTAAGCCACATTTTCCAATGGATTTTGGTACTTCACATAGTTATAGAACCACCTTTGGCAAGAACTGTTAATATAGATCCAAGTTTTGGACGTAAGCCCACGTAATGTCCGATTTAAGTCAATTTAGGTAATTTTTGAAATTATTCAGCTGCAATATAATATAAATTTGATTCCCCCCATATTAAGATCACCGCAATTAAAAGTGTTTACGATACCTCTTCTAATGAAATAAGCTGTAATTTGACTACTTGGGCCTCAAAAGTTTGAGTCTATGAGTTTTAGGATAGTCCCCATGTAACTGTACCTCTAGACATTCAGTATTTTTGTGATTTGTGTTACACTTTTCATCGGAAATTCTTTCAATTTGGAATTTAAAGTTTCAAATGTCCACGTATTTGTATAGCCCCCCTATAACCGTACTTCGCTATTTTGACCATTTTGATAATTTTAGCTCCATTATTATTGTTTCGAATTTTGTATTGTAAGTTCTTAACAGCCCATGACAGAAAACTGCCTATGCTGGTCCACGTCTTCGTATAGCCTCCATATAACGGTACCTCTCAATTTTGATGTTTCGTGATTGAATATTGTAGTGGCCTATGACAAAAATTTCCTTTGCAGGGTCCACAGCTTCGTATAGGCTCATATTTAATGGCAACTCCCTATATTAGGATTTTGTATGATTTTGTCATTATTTTTCATCGGAATTGCAAATTCATGCCAAATGGTGGAGGGAATTCAAAAATCGGCCCGGTGTAACCGAAAAATGGCTCGAGAGCTGAACATATCGCAATATTCCATTCGGCAAATATTGAAAAAAGAGCTCGGGGTAAAACAATTGAAATTCCAAAAATTGCAAGAACTTACACCACAACAGAAAAAAATAGACTCAAAAGAGCTGAAGAGTGGCTGTACTTGGCCGCAAGTGATGAACTTCTGAATTTGGTTTCCGCCATAACAGCCAATGGTCGCTCTCTGTTCGTATGAATAGACCGTGACATCAGAAAAAATGCCGAATATTATCTCGAAAATATTCTGGAGGGTGTATTAAAGCCTTGGGTACGCAAACATTTTGGTCGCAGACCTTGAACATTCCAACAGAACTCAGCGCCGTCTCACTCAGCACGCGCCACCCAAGAATGGTTACAACATGAGGTTTATCGCTTCATTTCCAACGCACAATGACCACCAAAATCTCCGAATACCAATCCGTTGGACTATTGTGTCCGTCGTTTGGAAAGCAAGGTTGGCACTAAAAAATACGAAATTGTCGATCAACACAAGCAAGCGCTTCGCCGGGAATGGGCCAAAATACCGCAGAATAACATTCGAGCAACGTATGACGGTTTCATTGGCCGTTTTGACCATAATTCTTGCCAAAGGTGACCAATTCGAACAAATCTAAACTTATTCCAAAATTTGATGCTATTTCCGACATTTGTTGCTTTCATTCAATAAAATTTTGAAAAGAAATGTAAAAATTATGGCGTTTGACTTTGTTGCAGTTTTTTTTTATCTAACCCTGTATACGCCCTGTAGGCATAAAGTTGAGGTATAAAAAATAAAACAGCACCATCGGTTTTATGTTATTTTTAAGGTTTTCAACGGAATTATCTCTTACGTGGTATTTGGGGTTCTAATTTAGAACTTCAACTCTTTCGTTTTTCATTCCATATTATACATTCTTGATCAGCAATTTCCAACTGTGTATCTGATATAGCCCGTCAGAAAACTGATGCCTTCTCAATTCAAGTTCTTCGCATGCTTGATATTTATTTTCTTAACAAATTACACAAATTTTGTCCAATGAATGAAAATTAACTCTTCCTCTCAAACTTTTTCATTATAGATTCACTTTTTAGTTCAGACCTCATGGTAACTTTGAAGGTTTCAGCCACAATATCCATTGAGAATGGATATCAGTTGGTGGTTAGAACATATTAAGTACATACTATTTGAACGTAGATCCAGGTTTGACTTGGGCCCGTATGACAGTACCTCCTGATTTTATGTTTTCCTAATGAAGATATTATATCCATATTTTAATGAGATGTACTTGTTTTATTTAATAAAATTAATTTTTGTGTTTTGTTTCAGGTTAGTTCAAAAGATCTACAAAATAAAATGTATATATCATTTATTTGGATAAAGGTAAGTTTATTTATTCCTCTTAACCGGGAACATAGTCAGAAATATCTTTCGGGTCTATTTCAGGCTGCACGACTGACAAAAAAATTAGATTTTCAACCAAAAATTCCTAAAAAAATATATAAAAATTTACGATTTCAGAGGGGGTTCGGACCCTCACTCTGGCCACATCGCTGCTTGGACTTTTTTCTTAAGTCGTTATGAACTTATCCATTTAATTGATATTATCTTTTTTGTACCCTCCACCTTGAAAAGGAGGGTATATTAACTTTGTTATTCCGTTTGTAACATACCTAAATATTCGTCGTAGAATCCATAATGTATATATATTCATAATCAGCATACAATTCTAAGTCGATTTAACGATGTCCGTCTGTCTGTCTGTACGTCTGTATGTCTGTTGAAATCATGATACAGGCCACATTATTTGACGTAGAGCGTCAAAATTTAGCAGAATAGTTTGTATTGTATCTAGGATGATTGCTATTGAAAATGAGATATATCGCTCAACGTTTTGGTATAGTCCCCATATAACCTCCCTATTTCTATTTTATTTTTATTTTTTTGATAATTTTTTCCACACTTTTTCACGGATTTGTCTGAAAATTGGTTTTTGTAGGTCATAGTGGGTCCTAGTTCGTGTGGCGAAACATTGTTTGTATAGGCCCACGCTTTGGTATAGCCTCCATGTAACGGTACCTCCCGATATTCGGTATTTTGATGATTTTTGCCACATTTTCTTACGGATTTGTCTGATAATTGGTATTTGTATGTCATAATGGGTCCTAGATCGTGTGGCGAAACATTGTATATAGCGGTAAAAATTGCTATTTGTGGTTCATAATTGGTTCTAATGTTTCCATTACCCTAAGGTGGAGGGTATTAAAAGTTCGGCCCGTCCGTTTGTTTTTTTACTTGTTTAGTATTATTTCTTTGATTCCCTTTATCTCTCATGCTTTTTTGTTCCCATCACATTCTTCATAAACCCTCTCTCATGTTAATGGTTTTACTGATCCTTTTAGTTCCCAGTGCTACTCGGTGTCCAAAAATCTCAAATGGCCTCACTGATCACATGGAAAATAAGGTGACTTTAATTTATATGATGCTAGGACAAGGTCAAAATGGTCTCAGACCATAACCATAACTAAAGGAAACAGATGCTGCAACCAAAAAATAAATTGTAAAGCTACATCCTCATGTCCCATGAGAGAGAAGAGAAGAAGTTAACTACCATTCATAAGTTATTAAAAGCAATTACGTGAAATTACAAAACAATAACTTCAAAATTGAGGAAAGAAGAGCAGGATTCATGAAGGAGACGAAGTAGAAGTTAGTCTAAACTACAAAAAAAAAAAAAAAAAACTTGTCCACATAACAAATTCCCTGCCACACCGAAGACAAGAACACAGCCATGAGAAAGTAGTCACCCAGCAACAGTTGCAATAATAAATAATGATCATTAGGGACTGTAAATGTTATTCAATTTTCGGTTTCTTTTTCAAAAGTTCAAACCCTAAAAAATGAGAGAGAGAGAGAGAGAGAGAGAAAGAGAGAGAGAGAGGGGATCATTGAAATTGTAACCAATTTTAAATTGTTTTCGATAGATCGTTTGCCATTATCATAACCATCGTCATCATCAGCATCGCCACCATATTCGACGATATATTCACTTAAAACGTGAAATAGCTTTAGGTTAGAAACATTCAACAACTGCCAATACCACTTGGTATTAAGGGGGATATTGAAGTGGTATTAGGCATCTCTTTTTTCGCACTCGCGCAACAATATACGCAAGCCTGCCTGGCAAATGCTTTTTACATATTAAATGGACTAAGTGTTTATTTGATTGAGATTTGGCCACTCTCTATTTTTGTTGTTGTGTTTTTAACTAACATCGGCTCTATACCTTAGACACCTAAAATGGAACTCCTTCATCAACACGGCTTTATATCCACCCATGAGAACAGCTGAACAAGTTCTTTGCAATAAACATGTGCGCGAATGCCAACAACTTCGTACTTCAATCAAAAGCGCATTCAACGCCTTTTGGTGCCATTCGAGTTTTTTACGCTGCAGTTATCTACATTGGTATGGGTATGTGTTTGAGTGTTTCTGCTATTTGACAGCTGGAGCATTTCTTTCGGTTTATCTATTTACGTTCGTTCCTTCGCGATTCGTGGAGAAAAAACTAAATAGCTTAAAGCCATATAGGGAAGAGGAAAAAAAGTAAAACCTATTCAGATATACCAAAAAATAGACACTTAAGTGACACATGACTCGTCCGTTTAGCAGTGAAATATGAACATTATAGCAGTGTAATATGAACATTATCATAATGGAATTTAGCATATAGCTCTGATAAAATGATAAAATAATTATTAGTTTATAACAGTAGATATTTATAAAAATTATTTCTTTCAATCATTTTTTTAAACTATACTTAAAAAAAAGAAATCCCTCTATATCTGTAAATCTGTGAAGTACTCAGAAAGTAGCTTGTATATTAGGGTAGCTTGTATAATAGGTAAACATTTCGGTAAAAATCATAACAGAAATATACTAAAATTTAAGAAAATCTGGACATTGATTTTCCACTTTAAGATAATTATTATTATTTTAATGTTTAGCTTATGTGAGGGATGTAAAATAATGAGTGGTCGAACATAGTCCATTTCACACCTATGCTAAGTTTTACCCAAATATTTCTATGTGTAGTGTCTGAATTGCATCTGGTATTCCTTTAGCTCAATACGAGGTTTTTTACAATTTTTTTTTTGACTTTTATGAATGAGGTACCAAGGAAAGAGGACATATATTGCCCATCTTCGTACTAGGTATATTTTTTCGTGAGATGCAACCAATTTCAGACTGCTGTAATTTCTAAGCCACTTGTCCGACAGCTGTTATAATAATTGCAGTGACAGCTCAGTATATTGTTTACAAGCGTACATAAGCATTTTGGTGAGAATTTTCCAGAAAAAAAGTTAATCGTGATGGAATTTAAGCGTGACAGTGTGATTTATTTATATTTGGCAGGAAACCCCCAAGTGGCCATCGTTAGAGTACTCCAGCATTTAAATGTGAATAAATCTTTTGTGTCTTGTACCATCGCTCATTACCGTGATACTGGTAGCGTAGCCCGACGTCAAGGAAGTGGACGGAAAAAACGATCAACATTAGCAGAAGTGGTTCGAAAAGTAAAGCAGCGATTTGATGGAAACCAGGGTCGCAGTGACCGAAATATTGCAATATTCCATTCGGCAAATATTGAAAAATGAGCTCAGTTTAAAGCCATTGAAAGTGCAAGAACTTACACCACAACAGAAAGGAAATAGACTCAAAAAAGCTAAAGAGTTGCTTCGCTTGCCCGAAAGTGGTGAACTGCCGAATTTGGTTTTCTCCGATGAGAAAATATTCGTTGTCCAGCAGTTTGTAAACAAACAAAATGATCGTGTTTACTTGCCAAAGAGGTCAGCTGAAAATGTGCACCTTCGGTTGGCCACCAGAACTCAAGCGCCGGCCATGGTGATGGTGTGGGCCGCCATAACAGCCGATGGTCGCTCTCCGCTCGTATTAATCGACCGTGGCATCAGAACAAATGCCGAATATTGTCGCGAAAATATTCTAAAGGGTGTATTTAAGCATGCAAACATTTTTTCCGCAGACCTTGGACATTCCAACAGGACTCAGCACCATTGCACTGAGCACGCGCCACCCAAGAATGGTCATAAAATGAGGTTCCTCGCTTCATTTCCAACGCACAATCCCCACCAAAATCTCCGGATACCAATCCGTTGGAATATTGTGTCTGGAGTATTTTGGAATGCAAGGTTGGCACTAAAAAATACCAAAATGTCAATCACCCCAAGCAAGCGCTTTGTCGGGAATGGGCCAAAATACCGCAAAACAACATTCGGGCAGCGTGTGACGGTTTCATTGGCCGCTTGAAAACTATAATTCGTGCCAAAAGTGAAAATTCGAACAAATCTAAACTTACTCTAAAATTTTTTTCTATTTCCGACATTTGTTGCTTTCATTCAATAAAATTTAAAAAAAAATGTAAAAATTACGGCGTTTGACATTGTTGCAGTTTTTTTTATCTCACCCTATATACATGTTTTTAAAATAGGTGAACCAATGCCCATATAAAAAAAATGTAAAAATTATGGCGTGGCAGTTTTTTTTTATCTCACCCTATATGCATGTTTCGAAATTTTTAAAATAGTTGAACCAATGCCCATATAGTGACTATTTGAAAATATAAACTTTGGTACTGAGGCAGAGGCGACTGCTATGAAGTTTTCAGAAACAAAATCGGTGCACACACTCCAGAGAACATAAATGACTAACACAATCTTACTTATGTTTATATATTGTCGTGATTCTCCTTGCCGACGCCAAGTTTCGAGCCCACAACCTTCCGTTTTGTAATCAGGCGCCTATAATATATGCTGAAATTATTAATCAATTAACTGAAGTTGTTTACATTACCATATAATGAGGTATTCGCCTCATGTGGCTCTATCTTTGCTGGCATGTAAGAAAGCAGCTCTGTTTTGCCGTTATTATAATATTTATTGGAAGAATCAAAATATACCGTTTTTTCTAATCTCCTTCCAATTCAATGTCATTGTAAACGTCACCGAGTCATTTTTATTTCTCAAAATTTATGAATTCACCTTAAAATCTTTGGGATAAAGTGTTTGAAATAAGCAGCTCATAAAAGATGATGATGATGCGTGATTCTCGTAGAACTAATGTCGGTTGTTATTTGGCATTGGCTACTCTTCAGAAATCCAAAAAAAAAAAAACTTACCGATTTTCTACAACTTGCGGCATTTATTTGTGCTTTTGACTTTGGAAAACTCCTACATCTAAGAAACAGGAACCTTCCGAAAGAAAATGCTTCTAGCTAAATTTAAACATTTGGTTGAGGCTAATGCTGTCACTGTTACTGTTGTCATATTCATAAATGTGGATTCTTAACAGGTCTCCTTTGGGCCGCGTTCTATCTCTCCTTCAAACACCATGTATTGGTAGGATAGCTAGATACTGCCATTTGGAATTGTATGACACATACCCGGCAAACATATCTATGGTGGATACACTTGGTCTTTTACATTGTCCACTGGTGCTGCCGCCGACACTGCATATAGCTTATGGTGCCGTCACTATGATTGTAAACTACGTTCCCATGATTATAATAATATTTTTCGTTTTTTTTTTCATATTTTTGCTGGAGCAGTGTAGATAGGTAACATTGTTTCTTGGTTGGCCATACGAACGAATATTCCCCAAACCATAACATATTCGATGCCGAGAATATATGAACACCCCAGCCCCACCGCCACCACATTCAGTCAATTGATGTGGTGTTCGCTGTTCCATGGTTGTCCATCCACCTGAACATTTTCATAGCTATGTATGGCTGACTGGCTGGCTGCCTGTATGTCTGTCGGTCGATCCATTCGTTGTGTCTATCTGTCAGTATGGCCATATGATTGCAAGTATGTCTCTGTCTAAAATTAATGGTTGCAGATGGCAGCGGGTGTGAGCTTGGGTTGTTGTGCTTGCCGTAAAGGTGGACGCTTGTATTTCAACATTTCGTTGCAAATTGTTGACAAAATGACAACCAATCGTGTTGGTTCCCATGCTTAAAATTGCTTTTGCAATAACTATATATATATGTGTTCCCTTTCCCCCCACCACACTCTTTTTTTATTTCCGACCACGAAATGTCCATTTCGTTTGATTGTTAATGGCTCAATGGTTTGGTTTGGTTAGTGTCTCCATTTTTATGAACGTCACCGCCATGTGTCGCAAATGGCCCGGAGAATGTATGCATCAGCGTTGCATTGTTGAAAGGATACCCTTAACAAGTATGTAATTGCTCATTTGGTGGGACGACAGTACGGTAATTATTGGTTGGATTGAACGAATTGTATGAGAGTTGGGGTCGCCGATTTGAAGTATATATATTCTACGAAAATACAAATGATCAACGACTGTGGTAAATAATTAATGAATACGAAAATTGTCAGTTTGTATATGTTTGGTACCCTTCCCTCTAGGATGGGTATTTGCTAAATTTAGCCTCGATTTGAAAATAACCGCCTATCTTTCTGCCTGATGTAATCATGTAATGTGCTGTCCATTGACCAGGTCAAATTTCAAATTAGAACAAACTGGTCCATGTTCAGATAAACAGCTATATAACAGTGCAGGCTTGTATTAGATAATTTGCGGATTAAGGCTTCGTTGCGAATTTTTAACGCGTCCTTCATTTACGGAATACTTGTCTCCCCAGTATTTTCTTTACACTGCACATTTCTACAATTTGAATAATAGGAGATTTTCGCAACTAGCAGAACAATTTTATAGTGGCACAAGGACTGACGTGTCCTGACAACCCGTTACTTTCTCTGACTATCACTGCAGATAGCGGTCATGTTCTGGAGAATTTAATTAGGTTTCATGAGACGCTATCTTTGCTGCAGACGTTTTTTATGTACCTGCCGACAGAGTAACCGGAATAAGATATTCAATATGGAGGATATTTCCTATTTCCACACGCACCTACAGTGAACCCACCAAAATTCTTAATTCCAGCTCTTTTTACAAATTTTACTACTTTTCGTCACCCAAATGAAGTCTAGTACCATTAAGTGCTTTTGGTACACTGTCTAGTAGATATTTCCAAATCTACATCCTTATCTAAAAACCTTAACATTCACAGTGATCATAATATCGGAATGCACAATTCCACCTCTGTTTTTACATTTAATACCCACTAGGAGTGGGTCGATAAATAATCGGATACCCATTTGTTTTTATATGTACAATTATTTCATTTGAAAATTTTGAGCTTTTGTGGTGGAGGTACCGGCAGGAGTGGACACATTTTGCCGAACGGATCAGTCCAAAGACATCTATGGTCTAATATCGCAATTTCGATGAGACACATTTTGACCCAATCGAATGAAATCATCAGTTTGCACCTGAGGGAATAACATTCGATAAGACCACCCCTTTAATCCCCTTCACAAGTTGTAAGGACCTTGCAAAACAAATAAAAAAGTTCCTGAAATTTTGACACCATCCACCATTATATATACAAAATCAAAATGACCTCTATAGGAACTGTATCAACAATTTTTTGTAAGGTAGCCAGACACACCAAAATTTCAAATAATTTCGTTGAAAACAAATGCGAAAAGCCATCAAAATACCGAATATACCGAATAGAATACTGAAGGAAGTTCCGTTATATGTGAGATACATATGCCACAATCAGGCCATTATTAACTGTTTATTTGCCGGGAGGTTAGGAATTCGTAAAAACCTTAAATTACCAAATTGCGTTGAAAAAATTATGCCGTGAGTCGTCGAAATGTTTAAAACGAGGGCGTACCGTTACATGGGGGCTATATGAAAAAATTGGCCGTATAGCCAATCTTTGAACTTGATCGGAGTTCAGAGCCAAAAACACGTGTGTATAAAATGTTAGTACTGTATCATAATTCTTTCGGGAGTTAACGTGATTACAACAGGACATGGCTAAATCGGATCAGAATTCTACACTGATCATAAATGTACGTAATTTATTGGGTTTCGATGAGTTACAAAAGCAATGACAAACTTAATATACCCTCGATACTTTGTAAAGTGGAGGGTATACAAAGTCCGTTGTGAAACTACAGATATGTGTGGCTACAAGAAAACGGTGAAATAAAAAAACTGCAACAAAGTTAAACGCCACAATTTTTACATTTTTTTTTAATTTTATTGAATGAAAGCAAAAATGTCGGAAATAGCATCGAATTATAGCTTTCAAAGGACCAATGAAACCGTCACATGCTGACCGAATGTTGCTCTGCGGTATTTTGGCCAATTCCCGGCGAAGCGCTTGCTTGAGGTGATCGACACTTTGGTATTTTTTAGTGCCAACCTTGCTTTCCAAAATACTCCAGACATAATAGTCCAACGGATCCGGAGATTTTGGTTGTCATTTTGAAACCATTTTTGTGTGGCGTTGGAATGTCCAAGGTCTGTGGCCAAAATATTTGCGTGCCCAAGGCTTTAATACTCCCTCCAGAATATTTTCCGATAATATTCGGAATTTATTCTGGTGCCACGGTCGATTAATACGAGCAGTGAGTGACCATCAGCTGTTATGGCGTCCCACACCATCACCATGGCCGGCGCTTGAGTTCTGGACAACGAATGTTTTCTCATCGGAGAAAACCAAATTCGGTAGTTCACCACTTTCGGTCAAGAGAAGCAAGTCTTCAGCTCTTTTGAGTCTATTTTCTTTCTGTTGTGGTGTAAGTTCTTGCACTTTTTGGAATTTCAACGGCTTTACCCCGAGCTCATTTTTCAATATTTGCCGAATGGAATATTGTGATATGTTCAGCTCACGAGTCATTTTTCGGCCACTGCGACGCGGGTTTCGATCAAATCGCTTCTTTACTTTTCGAACCATTTCTGCTGATGTTGCTGTTTTCTTCCGTCCCTTCCTTGACGCCGAGCTACGCTACCAGTATCACGGTAACGAGTGATGGTACGAGACACAGAAGATTTATTCATATTCAAATGCTGGAGTGCTCTAACGATAGCCACTTGTGGTTTTCCAGCTTAAATATATTTTATATGTTTAAGCTAAACTTTTTCCTAATATTCTTAAAGGTTGCACATAATCACCAAAAATCTATATTATTACCCTCTGCAGAACCTAAAATATTTTTTTTTTTTTAATTTCAATTTGAATTCATATAAAGAATAATGGCAAATAACACAATGTGTCAATGTTAATAATGTGCTCACCTTCAATGGTAATACTGAAGTACAAGCCAGCCAAAATTTTTTTATTCGTATCTCATAATGATTTGAAGCGCGTGACTTTTTCGCGCTCTTGAAAATGTGAGTAACCTATAGGCAAACCAAAGCAAAAAATTTGCAAATCAAAATTTCAAAATGACATTGACATTACATAGCCTCAAAGCAAGCACGAAGGAGGGTTTTTTTGTATTTTTTAATGATCTCAGAAAATTATTATGGGGCAGCATACACCTTAGCTAAGATAGAAAAAAAGCAGTCATGACCCACCAACAAAATGTTGATGGGCCCTAAAAAATAATAATGCAACACGACATCTTTTTGTTTGTCCACTTCATTGTTGCAGCTGCTGCTGATGTTGTTGTGAACCGGCGATTGTTGTTGCGTTCAAAACGGTTACAGGTTGTTGCTAGCAGTTTTTCGCTCTCACTCAAAATCATGTTAGTCGACGATTAAACAGACACTTGTGAAAAGTGTCCAGACACAACTTAAATCGCTTCCTTAGAATGATCGTTTAGCCTGCAAGTCAGCCAGCCCATGGCAGCGGTACGAATACACTTGGTGATTTGATACGACACGACATTTTCTTCTGTATTTTAGCAGCAAGCTCTAGCAATGTCAGCAAGCAGTTGGAGTAACATCATCTTTGTCATTCTCGCCGTCTACCAAACGTTTGACACAGGCAACCAAGCATTCCTGACAGACCGACAGCCAGGCCAAGGAGACAACAAATCTTAAGTATTATAAATATGATAAATATTGATGTCAGTTGACTGTTTTTTAAGCCACCGATCTTAGCCGAGTCCATGTTGGTATCTTCACGTTTTAAATACTGGAAGTGCGTCAAGTCATATTGTATTGATATCATATTTTTCTTTAAAGCGCATGACTGGATATTTTATTTTGTGCTGCAGATTATGTAGATTGAGGATAAGAAGTGTGTGTGTGTAAGTATTTCAATTGTTTTGATTGTACCCTACAATGGGATTATACAATTATTAGAGTATTTTGGAATGCTATTCCTAAAAATGGAGATGATTTACTTTTGCGTCATGAAGAAAGAATGCGTGAGATCATTGCAGGACAGTGGTAAAAATTATATCTTAAACATGTGTGATATCTCTTACTATTTTCCTGTTTGCATATTCAGTTATGCCATGCGTGTCAGATTTTTAGGACAAATATATTTAGCACATATATTTTACAAACATTATTTATTCTCATTTTATATTTTCGCTCTCTTCATGGTACGTTAAAAAATGCAACATTTTCTAGTAAAAATAGATTTTTAAATGTAACAGGTAAGTTTTCCAAATGAAAACAATATTGTCGGGAGTCATCCATTCATAGCCTACAACACAACAATTTGCGGTAAAGCTTCTGCAGATCTGAATCCCTTTAGACTGGAATGAAGATTCCTCTAACACCCTAAACGTAATTACTCCTCTTTTGGAATAATCATTATAGATCTGGAAACAGTTTTCCCAAAAACTTGCTATCTGTAAAAAGCATAAATATTTGACGAAGCAGATGTTCCTTTTATGTCAGGTACCTAATTGGCTTTTTCGGAAGGAACAGAAATTTTACATTCAAATTTATTTTTTTTTTTGCATGTTGAATATTTTATTTTCATTTCAATCCTAAAATATTGTCACATAGTCCTGTAAAAGTTTTATTCTGGTTTTAAACCGAAACCTTGAGGCCATGGGAATGGGGTATTCAAAATAATATATCAAAATTAAGATTCTTCTATATGATTGCTTGTATCTCCGATATTTGGCTATATTCGTCAACGAAATCAGCGTCAATGTAAAGGTCAGAGGTGCTCCTTTCATATATTTGTGATTTTGTTACTTTTGGTATTTTTCAATGAAAATTGTCATTCATTTCCTAAGATAAAAATTATTTCGATGGCCATCCAAAATTTTAGGCTTCGGCGAGGCCCTAAACACTAACCTCAAAAAATTTCATGTCTATTGCTTCTTAGATGACTGTAGGACGACTGAATAGTATAGACAATTCTAATATCCTCCACCATACTATGGAGGGTATATTAATTTTGTCATTCCGTTTGTAACTCCTCGAAATACTCATGTCAGACCCAACAAAGTATATATATTCTTGATCAGCGTAAAATTCTAAGACGATTTAGCCATGTCCGTGTGTCTGTCTGTCTGTCTGTTGTAATCACGCTATCTTTCGAACAAATTGATTTGCACACATGTATATTTTGCCAGTAGGCAGGTTAAGTTCGTAAATGGGCCATTTGTTCCGATATTCGGTATTTTGATGATTTTACCGACATTATTCACCGGAATTGTTTCCAATTTGGCATTTGAAGTTCGTAACGGATACTACATCTTAAGTCAAAAAATGAGCCATGTAGGTCCACGTCTTCGTATAACCCCCATATAACGGTTCCCCCCGATATTCGGTATTTTGATGATTTTAGCGACATTATTTACGGGGATTGTTTCAAATTTCGCATGTGAAGTTCGTAATGGATACTTCAGCCCATGCCAGAAAATTGTCTGTGCAGGTCCATGCCTTCGTATAGCCCCCATATAACGGTACCCACTATATTCGGTATTTTGATGATTTTAGCTACATTATAAACAGATTTTTCTTCAACTTTCTTTCAACTTCAACATTTAAATATTGTAATAACTTATGACAAAAGTTGCCTATGCAGGTCTACGTCGTCGGCATTCTGTATTTTTAAGATTTTAACAGAATTTTTAACGGATTTTTTTTTTTGGAAATTGCCAAATTTGTACCATATGGTGGAGGGTATTAAAAGTTTGGCCCGGCCGAACTTACAGCTTTTTTACTTGTTATATTTTATATAGTTTGGGAACACTTTGCAAAAGAATCGGCTTCTAACCCAACCCTCATGAAAACGTTCGTAGATCTACTCAGCTCGGTGAAATATGAAGATCCTATGTGCGATGCCCAATATTTGGAGGTGTTACATATTTTTTGGTCCAATCAAACTTAGTGTTGTAGGGTATAATACGGTATATTGGAAGATAAAGTTAAATGAGGCTATACGAAGGGACCGGAAATTTTCTGTCGTAGGATATAGTGCCCATAACGAGCTCCAATATCCAAAGTTGGAAGTCCGGTAAAAACTGTGACACAAGTCGTAAAAATTCCGAATATTGGGGGCTATATGATGTCTATGTCAAAACTTGGACCTATATTTACAGTTCTCTGGAAGGATATTTTCTACATGCTGGGACACAAATTGTTAATTTATTGCAAATTTGGCATGACAATTTTGATTAATATACCCAATAAACCTTAAATCTGTCAGTACGGTTATATGGGGCCTATACAAAAACGTGGTCCTACGTAAACCACTTTCAATACCAACCAATAAAGAAGTCAGGCGGTTCCGACTATATGATATACTATACCAATATTGATACTTAGTAGGGCTACCCGTAACAGTTTAAAAGTTTATATTGAAAATGTATGTGAAGTAGATCCTATGCGAGTTATGGTGTTATAATTTGGAATCAAAGGGAACTAATACTTGCGAGGTTTATCCGACTCCAAAAATCCATCCAAATCAGATAAAGATATGTATGAAAGCTATATTCAAATCTGACATCGATAAAATTTGACAGCGGTATTTCTGTGATGTATCTGATATCTGGTACTAAATGTCTTTGTTGTGATTTACATATGGCGAATATGTAGACTTAAATGCCACATTAGAAGAAACAATGGGAGCCATAGCTATATCTTAACCGATTTTGACCAACTTTTAAGTATTTGCTTCTAGACTGAATTAGGTCGTATGTGTAAAAATCAATGGAGAGTCGGACATACATAAATCGACTCAGAATGTTATTGTATTAATATTATCAACAGGAACGTGCAATTTAACGAATTTATACTATTTTTTGTGGGCTCATGCTCTCATGTTTATATACAGACAAACCCGCTTCAATTGACGCATTGGAAGAAAATATTGAATCATTTGTTCGTGAAGCACCGACCGAAATCTTAGAAAGAATATATCAAAATTAGACTAAACAAATGTGAATCATACTACCAATTCAAACGAAAATTGTCTTTAGAAATTACCCTTAGTATGTTCGTACATCTTCTGGAATAGAGCATTAGACCCAGGGTCTTTTACAATAATTTAACTTTACATATTGTGGGAACTATACAAATTTCAGTCCTGTCGAATTATACACCATTTTTGCTTCCCTTTTCGGATTTTTTTACTATAACCCTCCCAAATGAATTTTCAAACTCATATATGCCCACAGTAGTCCAACACCGAATTTACAACTCATATCTCATGACAAAAGTTGAATATTCGTATGGCATGTGTTTATCTTATTGACATTTATTTTGTTTACTCTTTTTTTTAAGCTGGGCACATGCTTGTGAAATAAGGAAAATAATAATGACAATTGTTTGGGTAAATAGCATTTAAAATATTTTCCATTATTAATGCCATTTGTTAAAAAATACATATAAAATAAATGACAATTTGTTAGGAATTGAGGCGATTGTTAGTATTATCGTTCTTTCAGGAATTCTAAAAGCTATATAAATAACGTCAATCACAATATCAACGTCATCAATGTGGCAGTCAATATACTTAGAGTCAAACAAAAGCGAAAAAAAAGTTGCTAACAAGAAATACACATAAATGTGTTAAATGAAATTTTATTACCTTGTTTAATAAGCGACCTTACGTTGCGTTCATATCATATGAAATATAAGGTGTTTATTTTTTGATTTTAGCTTAAGGCATTGGTGACTTTGAATTTCCTTACATTATTGGATATATTTGAAATACGACCTAGTATCTCAGAATGCCTCGGCCTAAAGGAGGAAAAAATCAAGAAGTACTAACAGAAGCTAGAGAGAAGACATTTATAATGATGTTGAGATTGTTTGTGAGAGATCCAAAAAATTGATTTTATGTGAGTTTCTAAAAAAAAAAAAAAATAATATTTGAAAACACCCTAGATAGAGGTGTTTTTCTTCCTAAAACATGTCCTCACTCATCTATATCATGGGCTTTGGATAACTTTGTCTTAGGCATTATAAAGCAGAATTAATGGAAAACAGTTATTAGTTCTAATCAGACATCTTACCAAGTTGGACCCACAGATCCAATTCGGCGTTACCAACCATTCATTCCAACACGTATTATCACCACATGTAGCGTGTGTGATTCATGTGACAACAGATTAAAAACCAGTTTAACACATCCCATGGTGTTTTTATGATGTTTTTGCCAACATTCAATTGACACTTTTTTCTTTTTTCAAATGGTCGATCACCTAGTGACAAGATTAATTTTCATACACCCTCACGCGAGAAAAAAATGTTGTTTTGGTCGATCGATACTATTTATCTGTTGGGCATTAATAAGTTTGTTTGTGACAAACAATCAAATTGGTTTTTACCGTTTATTTATTTTTATTTATTTTTTTTTTTCATAGCCAATTAACACCTTCGATAATTTTGTGAAGATGAAAAAAAAAAATGTTAACAATTTTGGGCACAAGCGCGGTTTAAAATAGCCCTCTAAAATGTGTGTCAACATTTAAATAACATTTTTTCTAAATTATTTGTCATTAATTCTCAGGCGATTTTATCACATGCATTTTGGATGGAGAACTTCTTCCGCACATTGTAAACAATATAAATTATCTATATTTTGTAATGGTGTTAGAATCGTTTTAGGATTGGCGTATTAGATGTTCTGGAAAGATTATTCAGTATATTAACACGGAATTTTCTGTGTGAAAATCAGGTCTTGTGATACACAGCATGTGAAGAAAGAATAAATTTCCATTCCTCTGAGGTATTTGCACGGATTGACAAATTGAAATGGAAAATTAAACATGTGTGGGGTTAAAATTCCATTTGGACTGAAATGGCTTGGTTTTTTATATTAAGGATACAAAAGGAGTGAGTCAAATTTCCAAGACTTAATGTGATGAATTTTTTGCTTGCGATACTGCAGACTATTAGGCAAATCGAAAGAGTTTTTTTTTTTTTTTTTTTTTTATTTGTACTATCATTATTACATTTTCAAATTTAAAATTAGAGTAAACATATCTTGAGAATTTACTAAAAGTATTGCAACAAATCGTATCTTATTTTATGGGTGAGTAAACATTTAATATTATTTTAAAACATTTTTAGGAAAAAAAGATAGTGAAAAACCTAATAAAGGAGTAAAGAAATGTTGATAACGGCAGCTTCTATCATCTTCTATGTGAAGATTTGGAAGACAGCCTATCTATAAATTTCTTATTAATTCATGACTTGAAAATCTGTTTCGATCTTCAAAGCTTCTGTTTAGGCGATCTACCAATGCACTGAAAGTTTCCTGGTTGAAATTTCTATGCAGGTAGTATGTTGAATAGCGTAGAGGCAAATTGAATATTATTTTTAAATTCTTGTTTTGGATTATTTGAAGTTTCTTCTTGTGAGTATTAGCAGCTTTAGAATACCAAACTTGACTTCCATATGTCAATATGGGCCTTATACACATTTTATATAATAACATTTTGTTTTTGTAGTTTAATGTGGACTTTTTGTGTAGCAGCGGATAAAGAGATCTTCCGCATTTTATTGCCTTTTCACAAATATTGTAGATGTGTTCCTTAAATGTAATTTTTTTATCGAGTGTTATTCCAAGGTATTTAACACTGTTTTGTACGGGGATTTCTGTTCCATGAACGCTTAGGGTTATTGTTGGATTTCGTTTTGGTGACTTGTTGAAAGGAAAAATAATAGCTTGCGTTTTATCTTCGTTTAATCTTATTTTCCATTTAGAAAAATATTTTTCTGCATGTATGAGTGATTTTTTCATATATTTTATGATTGCGTTTGAAAGCTTCCCACTCGTAATTATTGCAGTATCGTCAGCATACAAAGCTGTATTATTTGGTTTCGCAACTTTGAAATCCGATGTAAATAGGGAGTATAATATAGGAGACAGGACAGATCCTTGAGGCAGCCCAGCGCATATAGTTCTAGTTGTAGATTTTCCATGATTTACAGAGACCTCCATGGTTCTTTCTGTCAAAAAACTTTGTACAATCTGTTGAATATAAATGGGAAACCCCATTTTATTTAATTTGTATAAGAGACCATAGTGCCATACTGTATCAAATGCTCTAGCAATATCGAGGAACACAATTCCAGTACTTTTTCTGTTTCTTTTATTATTTTCTATTAAGTTAGTAATTCGCTTTACTTGGTGTACTGTTGAATGTTCTTTTCTGAACCCGAACTGTTCTTTTAATAGTAAGCCATTAGTTTCGGTGAATTCTTCTACTCTGTTGAGTACAATTTTTTCAAAAATTTTATCTACACATGTTAACATGCTAATTGGCCGATAGCTTTTAGGAGAACTAACTTCTTTCCCCGATTTCAAAACCGGGATAACATTTGCTTTTTTGAAAATAGCTGGAAAGTATCCATTTTTTAAACACCAATTAAAAATTTTCTTAAGGGCCTGGAAGAAGCTTAGTGGCATATTTTTAAGCATTATTGGTTTGATGCCATCATTTCCTGGTGCTTTACAGTTTCGAAGAGAATGTGTAAATGATTTTATTTCCTCTATGGATGTTTCACGTACATCATTAGAAATAACTTGTCGAGATATCCAATTTTTATAAGAGTTTACCTTTCGGTCCATTGTTGATGAATTATTTATAGTAGATCTGTGATTTGCTTCAAAAACATCGGCAATTATATTTGCTTGTACATTATTGTCATAAACATCAACACCATCTACCGTCAAACGTTCTAACCGTACATTGTTCCCTCGTATTGCTTTAGTCAATCTCCAAAATTTTTTGTTTCCAGGTGGCAACTCTCTTATGAACTTGGACCAGCTGTTATTTCTGTCTCTCAGCACGTTGTGATCAATAAAGATTCTCAGCTGTTTTAATATACACGAAATGGTGATTCGGTCTATGATATTATTGGCTCTCTGCAATCTCCGCTTAAATTTATTTCGTTGTCCTATTAAATATAGGGTTAAGGTAGAAAGTTTCTTTTGCCATGGCTGAGTCTTTCCCACAGGAACCAGTTTGATAGCGCTTTGGACGATCTTAGTTAATTCAGATAACAAGTGTTCCACATTTAATCGTGAGACAACAGCAGAATGGATGTTGTTGTTTTTAATTTTGTTGTCAACCCATCTCTTTATGGAATTCCAGTCTGCGCTTTTGTATTGTGGGATTTCACTGACATTTATAATACTTGATCCGAATATGTGACATGAAATCGGGACATGGTCTGAGTATAACATTTCAGGATGAGTTTCTATCGGTGATAAATGCAAAGAGGTGTTAGTTATTACAATATCCACCACAGAAGGTTGGACGGGAGTGAAATTTTCGCCAAACCTCGTAAAAGAGCTCGGATAATATATAAAGTAATTGGAGGCAATTTGATCGTTATATAGAGCAGTGCCAGCAGTATTATTATCTAGACAATTCCAACTTGTATGTTTGGCATTAAAATCACCGAAAATAATGTACTCTTCTGCACCAGCTGTTATTTTTTTTACATCATCTATGAAATGCGGTGAGTATTTAGGGCAGTACGCCGCTGTTAACCGGATGGGCCTGTTATTTATGTGAATAATAATTGATACATTTTCTATTGTAGCAGTGGAAAACTTTGGAATGCGTCGATGATTTATGGAATTTCGTAGTGCAATTAAAACTCCACCTCCATGCGATTGCCGGTCCTGTCTATAAATTT
This sequence comes from Musca domestica, assembly GCF_030504385.1. Taxonomy (NCBI): domain Eukaryota; kingdom Metazoa; phylum Arthropoda; class Insecta; order Diptera; family Muscidae; genus Musca; species Musca domestica. The sequence continues at coordinate 860,234 of NW_026712334.1, read as the reverse complement.
TGTAACCCTGAATTGTAATTTTATGGTGTTTCTTAAGAAATGTTTCATTAATAAAAATTATATCCACATTGTTGTTATGCAGCAAGTGTTCTAATTGTAGGGTGGCTGAAGCAGTTGTTATTCCTCTTGCATTCCAGTGCATAACACTGAGTTGGCTTATAGTTTTGTGATTATATGACATGTTTTAACATCATTCCCAAAACTCGCATTTTATCATATTTGTTTTTGCACTTTTGTAGAGCATCAAGTGCTTCGAAGTAAATTTCAATAATTTTTTCGTTTGGAATGTCATCACAATCATCGATAAGTGCATTCACTTTTGTCATTTTAGCATATGATATCTTCTGATTATCATTATATGTAGGGAAATGAGTTTTACCTCGAGTTGCAGAAGCAGTTTCAAAACAGTCTTCTTCTTCAGAAAGAACAACGGTGTTTCTCACGTTCTTAATTTGTTTTGGACCAACTCGTTTCTGGGTTGCTTTTCGTCGGATTTCCAAATATTTCTGGCGGGACGGGCATTTGGGGTCATCTGCTCTATGCTTGAAGTTTTTTATGTTATTTTGAACACAATTAAAACATTTATGAACAACTGGGCCGGAATTAGATGATTTATTCACCTGACAGTTAGCATAGTCGTGAGCACCGCCGCAACTCAAGCAGACAGACACTCTATAGCAGTGTGCAGACCCGTGTCCATGCATGGAACATTTTGAACATATTGTTGGTCCCTTAGCTCGTCGTAAAGGATTTTGCCAATGAACTTGAACTTTGCAGATAAATTTTATTTTTCGTATGACTTTTTTCGATACTTGCTTTCGGCTGAATTCAACCATGTAGATTGCATCGTCTGCACTGGAACGAGTGGTCAAGATTTCCTTGACATTTAATGGCACAATATTGAAGTTTGTTTTAAGTTCATCTTGGATTTCCATTACGTCCATCTTCGGAAGACCGAAGAGCACCAATTTGAACTTTTTAGGATCAATAACTGGATGTGTGAAAAATTTCATTTCTTCTCTTTGCAACTTCTTTATAGCATCTTCGTAAACAGCAAGTGAGTCCGGAATAATCTTCGTTCCAATAGACATTCGTTTGTACTTACAATTAAGCCCCAGTAGTTTTATTATATCAGTAAAACGATGCAATTTATCCACTGTAATTGGGGGAACTTTTTCTTTTTCCTGAATGCCTCCAATACTGCAAACGCTGTCATCATCGTCATCACAATCGAGATCAGATAGTGATTGGTATCTATTATTGCTGGTGCTGGTGACCGGTTTCTGTTTTTTAAATCGAGGATTATTTCCCCAGAATATTTTGCGTTTATTACTCATTTATAATGAAAACAAAACTTTTTGTAAAAAAAAAAAAAAATAAATATTCACTATCAGCTGATATAAAACACGTCTGTTTGCTTCAACTGAGAGCAAGCGAATGAAATCGAAAGAGTTTTTTTTGTGGAAAACAAAAAAAAAAAAAAAATAAAGTGAAATCGGTTCCGAAAAACATATACAGGGTGGGATAAAAAAAAAACTGCAACTAAGTCAAACGCCATAATTTTTCCATTATTTTTTTTATTTATTGAATGAAAGTAAAAAATGCGCCCAAGGCCTTAATACACCCTCCAGAATATTTTCGTGATAATATTTGGCATTTATTCTGATGCCACGTTCGATTAATGGAGCACAGCGACCATCGTCTGTTATGACGGCCCACACCATTACCATGGCCGGGGCTTGAGTTCTGGTGGCCAACCGAAGCTGCACATTTTCAGCTGATCTCCTTGGCAAGTTTTCTTACAAACTGCTGGACAACGAATGTTTTCTCATCGGAGAAAACCAAATTCGGCAGTTCACCACTTTCGGCCAAGCGAAACAACTCTGTAGCACTTTTGAGTCCATTTTCTTTCTGTTGCGGTGTAAGTTGTTGCATTTGGACGATTTCACTTTTGAAATGCCCATATGTTATCCTTAGCTTTTTGATCGGGAACATTTGCCCAATATTTATGCACTCCCTCGTGTTGTTAGGTATTCAATATACATATAATATGATGGTCATCTTGTCCGTCTGTGGAAATCACTCTAGCTAAATTGTACTCAAATGTGTATTATGTCTGCAGGACTTTTGGTATTAAAAATGGGTGATGTAGGTCCACTTTTTGGTATAGCCCCCGTATAATGGTACCTCCCTTTTTTCGGTATTTTGGTGATGTAAGCGACATTGTTCACCGGAAATGTTTTAAATTTGGTATTTGAAGTTCATTAATGGGTACTATAGCCTATGTCTGTCTACAAAATTGTCTGTGCAGGTCCACGTCTTCGTATAGCCCCCATATAACGGTATCTCCGGATATTCGGTTCTTTGTTGATTTTAGTGACATTATTCACATAATTTTTTTATTCAAATTTCGCATTTGAATATTGTGACGCTTTATGACAAAAGTTGCCTATGCAGGTTCACGTCGCATTTATCCACAAATCGTTTTTGTGGCCAAGGATGAACCCTGTTGATTTGCCTTTTATTGTGCATCAAGTGTGTTATTTAGTCCCAAAAAGGATGGAATTTGGCGCATCCGATCAAATTTAGTTTAGAAACAATTATGTCAAATTTATCTAAATTGGTTTAAATATAGGTCTCATATATATTGTTCATCCGACTTGTTGTTTTTCCCCTTCACAGCCGTAATATGCACTCCGTAACAACGATATTCCGGGATCATCTGATCTTACGTTTATTTGCCTAAAAATTGTAATATCAGGTCAAAAAGTATGGATTTTGATGAATATCAGGTTCAGACGCAAATGCCTCCGCAAATTTATATAAATCGACATATCCACCCTTCCACATATTATTTCTTTCGACAATAATTTATAACTGTAATCAAATTTGGTATGATTCAATTCTCTAAATAAACGTTTATTTGTTATGGGTAACTCTATTTAATATGCAAAAGGGTGTAGGGTATCAGAAAGTCATCCCCTCCCAACCTTTGACCTTTCTTTATTGTTTTTTGTCATATTTTGTATCGCATGAGATTTTTTCTGTTTGACTTACAATTGCTCTGTTCCAGTACCTGCAAGAATCTTTCAGTTTTGCAACTTTCCGACATCATTCTTGCAGTTCTGCAACAGACAAAAAAAAATAAAAAAAAACAAGTAAAAAAAAGCAGTAAGTTTGGCCGGGCCGAACTTTGAATACCCTCCACCATTTGGAACATATAAGGAACTTTTCAAAAAAAAATCCATTAAAAATTCTGTAAAAACCTAAAAAATATCTAATATAGATGGACCTATATAGACAAATCTATGTCTGGGGAAAAGTACTCACAAAGAACTCGTTGTAGAATTTCAGACAATTCCGTTGAAAAATGTGGCAAAAATCATCAAAATACCGAATATCGGGGGTCCGTTATATGGGGTCTATACGATATCGTGGACCTATGTAGACAATTCTCTTTAAGGGAGTAACGTACTCACAAGGAAGTCCTTGTGTGGAATTCTTGCAGTTCTGCAACAGACCAAAAAAAAAAAAAAAAAAAAAAAAAAAAAAAAAAAAAAGTAAAAAAAGCAGTAAGTTCGGCCGGGCCGAACTTTGAATACCCTCCACCATTTGGAACAAATAAGGAACTTTTCAAAAAAAATACATTAAAAATTCTGTAAAAACCAAAAAAATATCTAATATAGATGGACCTATATAGACAAATCTATGTCTGGGGAAAAGTACTCACATAGAACTCGTTGTAGAATTTCAGACAATTCCGTTGAAAAATGTGGCAAAAATCATTAAAATACCGAATATCGGGGGTACCGTTATATGGGGTCTATACGATATCGTGGACCTATGTAGACAATTCTCTTTAAGGGAGTAACGTACTCACAAGGAAGTCCTTGTGTGGAATTTCAGACAATTTCATTAAAAAATGCGGCTAAAATCATCAAAATACCGAATATCCGGGGGTAGCGTTATATGAGGGCTATACGATATCGTGGACCTATATAGACAATTATCTTTCAAGGGATAAAGTGCTCACAAAGAACTCCTTGTGTAGAATTTCAGACAATTCCATTAAAAAATATAATACCGAATATCCGAGGATAGCGTTATATGAGGGATATACGATATCGTGGACCTATATAGCCCATCTTCAAACTTGATCTGCCTGCAGACAAAAGACAAATCTGTGCAAACTCTAAGCTTACTATCTTAATTCGTTTTGACTGTGATTACAACAGACGGACAGGGCTAAATCGTCTTAGAATTTTACGCCGATGAAGAATACTTTGTTGGGTCTAAAATTATTATTACAAACGGAATGACGAACGTAATATACCCTCCATACTATGTATGGTGGAGGGTATAAAAATCATATAAAATAAATTTACCACCGATAATATGGTTTATGGTAATATTTATATTTGACATAGGTCATATGTGAAAATGAGAAATATCGGTCCAATTCCTCTCCATTTAAGTTTAAAGATGTCTACATCGTAATATTTATATAAGACATAGGACCGGATCGAAAATGTACAATATTAGTCCACTCATTATTGTACCTCGATATGTAAAATTACATGGGGTCTGGGCATAAACTTGGACGATAAATTTAATTTTAACACAAAACATTATCAACGCCGTTTTCAAGGCTCTCCATAAAACACTGTGGACTCTTTGCTGATTTCCACCGACAGATAGGCAGACATACTCGTATTATAATTCCCAAAGTATTTTAAATATGTATGTCAATTACACAAACCTATTGTAGAAATATAGACTTTAGGATTTATACATTCCCCCACTGGTGACAGTTTGATGGCTTTTGTTATGTTTCGAATTGCCATTGACTTAAAGTCTTTTCGTGATTTTTAACGCTCGTATAATGTCCCGGCTATCAACTGGCCCACTTGACAAAATGAAGGCTAAAGCGATTGTTATACAAACTGTCACTCATACAAATGCGAAAAAAACGAACAGCAACCCATCAAAGTCACCTAAAAATCATGGTACGCACACACACCACTACAGGAAAAATCGAATTCCTTCGTCTTCTTCTGCTGCCGCTGCTGCTGCAGGGTTGTCTTAGTTTTGTTGTAAGCTTTAATAACGCGCGTTGTGATATGAAACTTTGAAGTTGCCTTTTTTTTGCTTTTGCTGTGAGCCAGCGTTATGTGTTGTTCTTTTTTTTTCTCTTTTGCTTCATTTTGCTGTCGTTTTTGTTGTCAAGCTGTTCATTATTTGAATGAAGAATGAGTGACGTGCAAAATGATGTCGTGTTGTTTTGTCGTTGTCGCAGTCATCGTCATTTGTTGTTGCACGTTTCGTTTCGTTTTGTTGTTTTTGTTTTCCTTGGTCGTTTGCCTGATGTTGTTGACTGTTTGGCATTGCTGTTGTTCAGACAAATGGATCGCTGTCGTCGTCGTTAGTGCAATTGTTTGTGAAATTTTTGAAATTTGACGAAGAAGACAGAACAGAAAGACATGACATTCATTCTGAAAGTCCATGCCATAGAGTCCGTTTTATTGTGTTGTGTTTATTTCAGCCGACATGATCATCATCGTCACCATTCATCCTTTTCATTTCTTTTATTTTTCGTTGGTATGACAAAGATTCCGGGATGTGCTCATTTTTTCGATTTCTTTCTTTGCTTTACTAGAGCAGAAGTTGGAAGTGTTAGAAATTAGAGGATTTTCTATGAAAGGGGAGCGGTATAAAAAATTCGGTATAATTCTTTTTTTGGAAAAGTAAATCGGACATTTTGCATTTTTTAGAGGCAATTCTAGAATTCCATTTCTAAATTGTGTTATTCCAAACTTCCATTTGAAATTCGCAACATTTCTTATGTATTTCGGGAATTCTCTTGGTTTAGTTCGTTATATTCCATCTAAAATTCGAATATTTCATTTGTAATTAATATTCTCCCATTAAAAAGTGAATTTTTTTCATTTGTAATTTAAACTAGATCTTTTTCAGTTATAATTCGAATAATTTTTGATTAAATTCGTAATATTTCATTTGTAATTCGAGAATTGCATTTGATTATTTCAATTGTAATTCGAATTTTCATACCTACACCTACACCCAGGTGTAGGGTATTATGTATTGGTGGATTTGTTTGGCAAAAGGCAAAAGGAACCGAGATAGACCCATAGTTCCTTTTGACGATCTGCATAGAATCACATTCTGAGTCGATTTATGAATGTCCGAACGTTCGTCCGTCCGTCTGTTCGTTTGTCCATATACTTTTGTAAACAAAGTACAGGTCGCATTTATTGCCCGATCAAGATGAAATTTTGCACAAATCATTTGTTTGACCCAAGAACGAACCTATTGAAATCGGAGATACTCGGTAAAAAATTAGATATAGCTCCCATATATATCTTCGTCCGATTTGCCTTACATTGTGCACCAAACTATTCAGCCCGAATAGTATGGAATTTTGCACATACGACCAAATTAGGCCTGAAAAGAGGTATACCAAATTTGATCGAAATCGGTTCAAATATAGCTCTAGCTTCCATATATATTGTTCGTCAGATTTGTTATTTTTGTCCTCCGCAGCCGCAATATGCACGCTGTAACAACGATATTTGGGGAATTATATCAAATACAGCTCAGAAATACCTTTGCTAAATTTTATCGAGATCGGCTCAGATTTGGATATAGCTTCCACATACATCTTCGTCCGATTTACTTTTTATTGTGCACCAAACCTGTTAAATTACAGCAAATGGGATAGAATTTGTCACTTATGACCAAATTGAGTCTAGGAATAAGTGTGTCAAATTTAGTGAAAATCGGTTCAGATATAGCTATAGCTTTCATATATATTTTTCATCCGATTTGTTAAAATTGTTCTCCAAAGCCGTAATATGCACTCTGTAACAACGATATTCGGGGAAATATATCAAATAAAATTCAAAAAAACCTTTCCCAAATTTTATCAAGATCGGATCAGATTTGGATATAACTCCCATATATAGCTTTATCCGATTTCAAGTTAATGGTGCACAAAATGTGTAATACAGGCCCGAATTGAAAAGACACAAATGTCTCGGAAAGAGATCGGATCAGATTTGGATTTAACTCCCATATATAGCTTTATCCGATTTCAAGTTAATGGTGCACCAAATGTGTAATACAATCCCGAATTGAAAAGTCACAAATGTCTCGGAAAGTTTATATAAATCGATTCAGAGGAGAATATTCCCCTCTTATACTGGTTACTTTGGACTTTAAATTATATCAATAATCATAGTTGATATAATTAAATTCTCGCAAATTCCGGATAAAAACTTTTATTTGTTATGTGAAGCTCTACTAAATATGCAAAGTGGTGTAGGGTATTATAAAGTCAGCCCCGTCCGACTTTAAGACTTTCTTTACTGATTATTTTTATTTAAATTATTCCATTTGTAATACGAAGTATTCCAATTGTAATTCGAGCTTTTATATGTAATTCAAATTATTTCTTCGATTTTGGAATATAAAAATTAGAATTAAAATTGGAATAATTCGAATTAAAAATTTAATAATTCAAATTACAATTGGAACTCTTGAAGTACAACTTAAATAATTCGAATTACAATTGGAATTTTCGAATTACAAATAGAATTCTTAAATTACAATTAAAATATTTCGAATTACATCTGAAAAAAGTGTATTTAATTTAAAAATTCAAACAAAAGATGAAAAAAATCCTTTGCTTTGGTTCTGTATTTGGATTTTATATTTTCGAAGATCATAGCTCCGTATTTATTCTCTGTCAAATGGTATTTTATTCTTTACTTTACACCCCTCACTCGTTACATGCTCCATGGCTTTCTTTAACAAATTTCTAACTATTACGACAGCCGCCAACTAAAATCTGGTGTTGCTGTTTTTTTTTTCTTTCATTTCAATGCATTTGTTGGCTGTCGTATGTCGTTCATGTTCATCAATGCGTCGTCGTTAAGTTCAAGTCAAACTTTGAACAAAGCTGTTGCTTTCGTGCCATAGAAAATTTATTTTCATGTTAGTAACATTATAAATAAATATCAGCACACGGTTGTCCAATATACGTATGTAGGTACTTTATGTTAGTTAAGTACCTAGAGATTTTAAGTTGACTTGAAACGTCATCATCGAAAAAGAATGGTAGAACTATTCCCTATTTAGGAGTTTGGAAAATAAAATAATAAGCCTATTAGTACAGTGGTTAAAAAAGTTATTATCAAAAAAGGATAAATGAGTGAATATTTTTTGAGGCATATTAACAGCGAATCGGATGAAGCATATATATGGGAGCTATAGCTACATCTAAACCGATTTTTATAAAAGTTTGAAGTACTTGCTTCTAGACTAAATTCCGTCGGAGGCTCCAAAATTCAGTACATTTGTACTGATATTAACCATTTGGTAAAAAAAACTGTCGGATAAATATAAATAGAGGGTGAGATAAAAAACTGCAACAAGGTCAAACGCCATAATTTTTACTTTTTTAATTTTTTTAATTTTTGGAAGCAAAAATGTCGGAAATAACATCAAGTTTTAGAAAAAGATTAGATTTGTTCGAATTGGTCAGCTTTGTCAAGAATTATGGCCTTTAAACGGCAATGAAACCGTCACACGCTGCCCGAATGTTACTCTGCGGTAATTTGGCACATTCCTGGCGAAGCGCTTGCTTGAAGTGATCGACACTTTGGTATTTGTTAGTGGATTCCTGTTTCCATATAAGGATACTTCCCGATATTCAGTTTTTGGACGATTTTAATCACATTTTCTAACGGAAGTACTTAAAACTCAATATTTTTCTGTTGCCACTATCCTTCCTATATTCGGTATTTTTATACCCTACAACACTATGTGTTGGGGGTATTATAAGTTTGATTGGGCCAAAAATTAAGTAACACCGCGAAATATTGGTTTCCCACATAGGAAAGTATATATGGATCTTTCTAGCTCGCCGAGCTGAGTCGATCTAGCTATGTATGCCCGTCAGTCCGTCTGTCCATGTTACAGGTCGCAATTATGGTCCGATCTTCACGAAATTTAGGATGGAGGTGGGGCTAAAACCCAAATAGAACCCTATTTCTTTTGGAGATGATCGCATAATATTTAAGGGTTGAAATGGACCAAAAACTGAAAAAATCCTGATTTTGCAGTTGCTCTACAGGTCGCAATTTTAGACCAATCGACACCGAATTTAGCATGGGGCTAGAGCTTAGGGCTGGGCAGAAGTCATCCAATTTTGGTGGTCATCGGGTAATATTTAGTGGGTAAAATAGACCACAACATTTGTGTTAAATAAAAGTCAAATTTTCTGGGCAGAAGTCATCCAATTTTGGTGGTCATCGGGTAATATTTTGTGTTAAATAAAAGTCAAATTTTTCATTAAAACGCGAATATTTTTAATCCCGGCAAAATTACATATAGACGAACAGGTCAATCCTGAGCGTTACGTAGATGTCGATAGTAAATACATCGGATATATACAGCGAAATATAAACCATGTGTATATACAAAGGAAGGGGATGTTAGCTAGAATGTTTATATCTCAGGAATGGCTGGACCGATTTTGACAAATTTTGTCAATTCAAAATGCTCTCTTGGCATAAAAGAATAAAATCTAAAAAATCGCATAAAAAGATGCTAATAATGATGTTAATATAGCTTTTGTTGTATTTTGTGACCTTTTTTTATTTCATATATTTTATCGCATGCGATTTTTTCAATTTAACTTATAATTAAAGTGTTTGTTTTGTAAATTTTTTTCACCTTACAACACAGGTTGGGATTATTATATACAGATTGCAATTATCGTCCGATCCTCACGAAAATTTTTACGAGGGTGGGGGTAAGCTCAGAAGGGCTAGGCCTATTGTTTTCCAAGATATCCGCAATATATTTGGGTGTTTAGGTGGACCAAAAACAGAAAAAAATTCCTGATCACAAAATGGAATCCAATCGACACGCTCAAGAAGAGAGTTAAGGACAGGGAAGAATTCCAACATTTTGGATGACCACTGGATTATATCTATATCTATAAAAGAGGAAAATGTTTGTATGTTTGTTTGTTTGTTTGTAATTTATGGACTCGAAAACCGCTGAATAGATTTTCCTGAAAATTTCCATATATACTGCAACATCGCCTGAAAGTAACATAGGCTATATACATTTTTGAATTTCCAGAATCGGAGGTACCTCCCAAAAATTTAGAATTGATTGGTTGAAGATACAGTCTCCAAATTTGGAATACGTAACGGAATTTGGAACAAAAATAAGTTTGCCAAATTATATTGTAATCGGTTCAGATTTGGATATAGCTCCCATATATATTTTCGACCGATTTCGTTCATTTGATGCCTCAAACACAATATGAATGTTCGATTCCAATGAAATTTGGAATGTGTGACGGGATTTAATCCGAAAATAAATTTGTCAAATTATATTGAAATCGGTTCAGATTTGGATATAGCTCCCATATATATTTTTGGCCGATTTCAAGCATTTGATACACCAAACACGCTATGTATCCCCAATTTCAATGAAATTTGAAACGTGTGATAGATTTTATCTAAAAAAATTGATTTCCCAAATTATATTGAAATCGGTTCAGATTTGGATATAGCTCCCATATACATTTTCGGCCGATTTCATGTATTTGGTGGACCAAACACGACATGTATTTCCAATTGTAATGAAATTTAAAATAAGTAACGGAATTGGGAGCCAAAATGAATTTGTCAAATTAAATTGAAATCGGTTCAGATTTGGATATAGCTCCCATATATATTTTTGGCCGATTTCAAGCATTTGATGCACCAAACACGCTATGTATCTCTAATTTCAATGAAATTTGGAATGTGTAGCGGAAATTAAAACAAATATACATTTGTCAAATTATATTAAAATCGGTTCAGATTTGGATATAGCTCCCATATATATTTTCCGCCGATTTCACATATTTGATGCACAAAACACGATACGTATTTCCGATTCCAACGAAATTCGGCATGAGTGGCTAAATTTGGTACAAAAATAAATTTGACAAATTATATTCAAATACGCTCAGATGTGATTATAGCTCCCAAATATATACTCAGCCGATTTCACATATTTGATGCACCCAAAGCGAGAGAGACAAAATCTGGCACCAGCAAAAATTGCCAAATTATATTGAAATCAGTTGAGGTTTGGAAATAGCTAACATATATATTTCGGCCGATTTCATACATATTATGCACCAAACACGATATATATGACCGATTCCAATGAAATTCAGAATGTGTGGCGGAATTTGGTTATAATAATAAATGTGATAAATAAATTGGAAATTAGTTAAGATTTGGATATTGCTCCCATATATATATATTCTCGGCCGATTTCACATATTTGACGCACCAATTTCAATGAATTATGAAAGGTGTGGCAAAGTTTGGTGTAAAAGTAATTTTTTTAAAATTATATTTAAATCGGATCAGATTGGGATATGATTTTTATAAGAACCATTGACCCACAACGCCTTAGGCTAAAACAAAAAAACAACACAACAATTTATTTGAAATACGCTTATTACGGCGAAGTATGTTGCTATCTCGAATTCACTAAGTGCAATAGAAATGCCACTCTACTTAAAAAAATTGCAGTTTCCTGCACGCTTGGTATTTGCTATGAAATAAATACATCCAAAGGACAAACCCTTCGTGTATGCATGTCATGTTACTGCTTTTGTAATGATTTTGTTTATTAACGCATTAAATTAGCGCAATATTTTTTTTTTCAATTTTTAAGTTTGTTTTTCTTTATCCAACATATATTCGTAAATAAAATTTTGAATGCATATAAAAGGGGTAGCGAAGCGCACCGGGTTCAGCTAGTTTAGCTATAAAATGGACCACAACAACTAACAGCACAACGGAGTATGTAAATACTGGGCAAATGTCCCTGTTCAAAATGCTAAGGGTAATATCTGGTCAGTGCTAATTGACATAATTTCGTAAGCGAAATCTTCCAAAATGGGTTTGGACATAAAGGGACTTCTAACATATTGTAGTGTTGTAGGGTATTACATGGTCGGCCCCGCTCGACAATAGACTTTGCTTACTTGTTATAATTGTAGACAGTGTTTTTACAGAATTGTTTGAAATTTGCACTAGATGTTCCTAATAACAGAAGTGACTCATACCCCTCGAATACTGAAATTTCGGCATTTACAGACATATTTTTGGATAAGTTATATTCCAAATGGTGGAGGGCCCAGCTTAACTTTTCACTTGTCTACATTTAGCTGGCTTTGCAAAGCTGATTTAAGATAATTCAGGAGTCAACCAGCGAATTCATTTTAGGGGCCCACTTGGTCAATACCAAATAATTGGTCCCAAGTAATTTTTTTTATAATACATATCAGTAAAATAAGTATTGGGATGCTGTCTTTTTAATTTTGCCTTATCTCCCATTGTGAAAATATGTGTTGGCGTTAGCCCTCTTTTTGACCGTAAACATTTTTAAATACTCTATTCATATTTTTGTTGGCATTGAACTTGAAACGTTTTACTTTCAATTTTATTTAATAATACCAAACATTTTTTTATATCTTGTACTGTTAGTTATTTGGTCTTTATATGGCATTGTAATTAGAAGCGAAAAAAAATTGTTGCCATTCAAAACAATTGTGATTGAAAACGAGTTAATCAAACACAACACGGAAACGTGAGGATGACTAATGACGATTAAAAGTCAGACACAAACAAATTGTTACCCGCAAAATGCTTGAAGAGAAGAAGATTCATACGGACTATGGAATGCCATGACAAATTAACTGTTTAATAATTTGCTACATACAAGGGGGTATGATTAAATAAATTATTCGACATGATAGAACACGGTACACTACTAATTGTACAACAAGGATGTTGATGTTTGGAACAATATTTTTCTTTTTTAACAATCAATTGTTGAGAATGCTAATTAAAAAAATAAATGTTTTCTGTCAATGACAATTTTTTCAAAATGTTTAGCGTTTAGAAGGCTTTGAAATATTTCAATAAAATAACGTGAATTTTTATACCCTCCACCATACATAGTACGGCCATACATAGTATAGAGGGTATATTAAGTTCGTCGTTCCGTTTGTAGTTCATCGAAATAATAATTTTAGACACAACAAAGTATTAACAGGGTGTGATGAAAAAACTGCAATCAACTTCAGACTGCTGTCATTTCTAAGCCACCCGTCCGACAGCTGTTATTCCAGTGACAGCCGATTATATTGTTTACAAAAATACTAAAGCATTTTGGTGAGAATTTTCCAGAAAAAAAGTTATTCCTGATGGAGTTCAAGCGTGATAGTGTGATTTATTTATATTTGGCTGGAAAACCACAAGTGGCTATCGTTAGAGCACTCCAGCAGTTAAATGTGAATAAATCGTTTTAATAAGCAACATCAGCAGAAATGATTCGAAAAGTAAAGAAGCGACAGTTGCCGAAAAATAGCTCGTGAGCTGAATATATCGCAATATTCCATTCGGCAAATATTGAAAAATAGGCCATTGAAATTCGAAAAAGTGCAAAAATTTACACCGCAACAGAAAGAAAATGGTCTCAAAACAGCTAGAGAGTTGCTTCGCTTGGCCGAAAGTGGTGAACTGACGAATTTGGTTTTCTCCGATGAGAAAACATTCGTTGTCCAGCAGTTTGTAAACAAACAAAATTATCGTGTTTACTTGCCAAAGAGGTCAGCTGAAATTTGCACCTTCGGTTGGCCACCAGAACTCAAGCGCCGGCTATGATGATGGTGTGGGCCGCCATAACAGCCGATGGTCGTTCTCCGCTCGTAATAATCGACCGTCGCATTAAAATGAACGAAAATATTATGGATGGTGTATTAAAGCCTTGGGCACTCAATCTTTTTTGCCGCAGACCTTGGACATTCCAACAGGACTCAGCACACGCCAACCAAGAATGGTTACAAAATGAGATTCCTCGCTTCATTTTCAGCGCACAATGGCCACCAAAATCTCCATATACCAATCCCCTGGACTATTGTATCTGGAGTATTTTGGAAAGCAAGGTTGGCACTAAATAATACCAAAGTGTCGATCACCTCAAGCAAGCTCTTCGCCGGGAATGGGCAAAAATAACGCAGAGCAACATTCGGGCAGCTTGTGACGGTTTCATTGGTCGTTTGAAGGTCATAATTCGTCCTCAAGGTGACAAATTCGAACAAATCTAATCATATTTAAAAATTTTATGCTATTTGCGACATTTTTGGCTTTCATTCAATAAAATTTAAAAAGAAAGTTAAAATAATGGAGCTTGACTTTTTTGCAGTTATTTTATCTTACCCTGTATATTCTTGATCAGCGTAAAATCCTAAGACAATTTATCTCTGTCCGTCCGTCCGTTTGACCGTCTGTTGTAATCACACTAGAGTCAAAACGAATAAAGATAGCAAGCTAAAATTTAGAACAGATGAGTCTTTTGTCTGCAGGCAGGTCAAGTTGGACGTTGGGCTATATTGGTCCCCGATATCGTATAGCTCCCATATAACGGTACTCCCCATTCGGTATTTTGATGATTTTAGCCACTTTTTCAATGGAATTGTCTAAACGTCCAAAAAGGAGTTCGTTCTGAGTAATTTACCCCCTGGAAGAGTATTGTCTATATAGATCCACCATATCACGAAATTTTGACGATTTTAGGGACATTGTTCACGGGAGTTGTTTCAAATTTCTTATTTAGAATTTGTAATGGGTACTACAGCGTATGACAAAAAATGCAGGCTCTCGTTTTCGTATAGCCCCCATATAACGGTACCTCCGATATTCGGTATTTTGATGATTTTAGGTAGAATATTCACCTAAACTGTTTAAAAATTCGCATTTGGAGTTCCTAATAGGCCTGTGAGGGAAAATTGTGTATGTAGGTCCTCTGTCCGTCCGTCCGTTTGACCGTCTGTTGTAATCACACTAGAGTCAAAACGAATAAAGATAGCAAGCTAAAATTTAGGACAGATGAGTCTTTTGTCTGCAGGCAGGTCAAGTTGGACGTTGGGCTATATTGGTCCCCGATATCGTTTAGCCCCAATGTAACGGTACCTCCCAATATTCGGTATTTTGATGATTTTAGCGACATTATTTACCGGAATTGTTTTAAATTTCGCATTTGAAGTTCGTAATGGATACTACAGCCTGAAAATTGTCTGTGCAGGTCCACGTCTTCGTATAGCCCCCACATAACGGTACCCCCTATATTCGATATTTTGACGATTTTAGGGACATTATTCACGGGAGTTGTTTCAAATTTCTTATTTTGAATTTGTAATGGGTACTGCAGCGTATGACAAAAATTTCAGTTATGCAGGCTCTCGTTTTCGTATAGCCTCCATATGACGGTACCTCCCGATATTCGGTATTTTGATGATTTTAGGTAAAATATTCACCTAAACTGTTTAAAATTTCGCATTTGGAGTTCCTAGTAAGTACTATAGGCTGTGAGGGAAAATTGTGTATGCAGGTCCAGGACTTCGTATAGCCCCGATAAACGATACTTCCCGATATTCGGTATTTTAATGAGTTAAGCGACATTATTCACGGGATTTTTTCAAATTTGGTATTTAAAATTCGTCTATGACGGAAAATTGTCTATGCTGGTCCAGGTTTTCATATAGACCCCTTATATCAGTACCTACATATATTAGGTATTTTAACGATTTTAGGTACAATATTCACCGAAATTGTTTGAAATTTCGCATTTGGAGTTCCTAATAGGTATTAGGTAATAATAAATAAATACATAAAATCCATTAAATTTTTTTTTTAAATCAACTTCCTGTGACAGGAAAGTGATTAAAAAAAAATTAACGGATTTTATTTATTTATTTTTTTATTTATTTATTACTATTATTGTTTTTTTATTTTGAAAAATTTCAGATTGGTTCCAAATGGTGGAGGGTATTCAAAGTTCGGCCCGGCAAAACATACTACTATTTTACTTTTTACAAATGAAATGTGCCAAAAATGCCAAGAAGTCGACATTTGAGAAAAACTATGCATGATATTTTGTTTGTAATTATGTTATTCTTTAAGTGTCTGATCACTTTGGTATATATAGGCATTATTCTATTTGTTAAAAGAAAATCACAAATTAAATAGCAATGCTTTCATTTTAAAATTTAGATCAATTTGATGTTTTTGCAAAAATACATTTCACAAGTGTCAAGAACGTTGAAGAAATATATCCAGGGTATATTTATTAAATGTGTCTTTAATCAGAAATATAGAAATATATGTATATATTATTAACAGAATTGGATTTCATTGGTTCAACTTGGTCAAATGTTAACCTTGAGATGGTCAGTCCCACAATTTTGTATTTTTTATTTTTTTAATGCATTTTACTAATGTCTCGTCTAGAATGTTTAAAACCCAATGTTGTCAAATATGTTTTGATTTTAACACAAAAACAAAAATCGCTTTTTTAAATATGTGACGCAGTTGTGTTTTAACAAAAAAAATCGAACCACAAAATGTATTGATTAAAATTTTAAACATTATATTTATACAACAATAAATCACAAAAAATTAAAGAATAGAAAAAAATCATAAAAAATCTCAAAATGCCAAGCATCAGCCAGACAGACATCAAATGATCATCACCAGCCATCAAGACTATAAATTGTAAATTTTCGAAATAAATAAAAAAGAGGAAAATACATCAATAATATGAAGAAGAAGAAGAAGAAGAATCAGAAGAAAAGATTCTCATAAAACATCTTAATAACTGTTGGCTTACTGTCGTTGCTGATGCTGTTGCTGCTGCTTCTGCTGGCGGCATAGTAAAACGATGAATCTTTTTTTTCTGCCTGTGTTTTGTTTTTCAAATCGTTAGCAGACAACTCTCAATATGTTTGTCAATTTTTATGACATTGTGAGGTCATTCAATTAAGCGGCTTAAGATCAAAAGGCCATTTAATGTTTCTACTTATGTTATATTGTTTCTGTATCGATTTTAGCCGGGAGCATACATAACTATACAACTTATTTCTTTAGAAATATACATACGTACATATTTACGCCTTAGAGTAGATACCATTTGTCTGTCGATCTGTTTGTCTGTCCATCGGCCAGCAGTAAATGATATTTTTGGGGTAACAACCGTCACCCCGTCATAAGTATCGGCATCAACCACCAGCAACAAAGATTTTTTCTGACCAAACCTAGCTGGTCATAATCATCTCACATAGACTTTCGGGCTTTATACAGGCGATTTCATCAACCAAGTTTGTTGCTCTCACCCAGCATTTGTTTTCATTTTTTCCAAACATATTTTTTTACAGCCTCAATTTGCTGTTAATGGTTTCTCTAAATTTAGCAGCTGTATCTTTTTTTTTTGGTTGGTTGGTTATCATAAAACTTCTTAGCTTTAATGGCGACAACATTGATCATGTCATTTTCTAATGAGGTTTTACTAGATATTATAAACGTAACAAATGTCTCAAATGTTGACAATTATAAGGTTTTGGATTTCTTGGTTTACAGTGTATCATAAAGTTTATAGATGTCCCAATGATTGATAATTTTTGGAAAGTAGAGTATACGGAAATGCGTTGAGTAAATAGAATCTTAAAATTTAGGCAACGATTTTTAATCATATAAAATTTAAATCGCTTTAGGGTATAAATATATGTTGACATTTATAATTAGAGAAAATTTGTGAAAGAAAGAGTAATATATTTTTAGTAAAATAATAAAACGATTTCCATATTTTTCTCTTACGTATGTCCGATTGGATTTTCGAAACGAGTTTTCCCCCGGGTCACAAAACATTCTGAAAATTAAATTTGAAGTAGCTAAGCATCTTCATTACAATGTCAATGAATAAAACGTGTTTCCTTCTCGATTGGAAGAAACAACAGCCATTGGAGATATACATATTGGATCCAAAAAATATCAATTATAGGCATTCAAAATAAAGACATTTTCTCAAATAGGAGGAGAATAAACTATTTTCTTTAAATTTATATTCAATATATATTTGTTATGGGTTTCTATGTACTAAACTAAATCAAAAATGCCCCAATTTCGAAATGTAGTCGAAATTTTCTTTTGTAACATTCATATTCATTTATTAATTCACGTTAATTTTTTTTCTTCTTTTCAGGTAAGATGATGAGTGGATGAGACATTTAAATCTAAAGCGGTAAGAAACATATTTTTTGCTCTTGTTTTTGTTTGGAGGTAAATGGAAGTAATCTAACTCCCTTGCTTCAAAAAAAAAAAAAAAACAAAAACAAGTAAAAAACAGCTAAATTGGGCCGGGCCGAACTTTTAGTACCCTCCAGTATCTGGAAGAAGCTTGAACATTTTCAAAAAACTTCCGGAAACTATCACTTAAATGAAAACTGTTATATGGAGACTATACGAATACGTGGTCCTGCTTACGAAATTTTTTGCCATAGTACCCATTACGAACTTCAAATACCAAATTTGAAACAATTCCTATGAATAATGTCGTTAAATCATCAAAACACCGAATATCGGGATGTACCGTTATATGGGGGATATTCGAAAACGTGAACCCACATACGATTTTTTACCATAAGCTGTAGTAACTATTACGAACTTCAAATATAAAATTTGTTACAATTCCCTTGAATAATGTCGCACAAATCATAAAAAACCGAGTATTGGGAGGTACCGTCATATGGGGGCTATACGAAGACGTGGACTTACATAGGCTGCAGCACCCATTACGAACTTCAAATACGAAATTTGAAATAATTTCGTAAATAATGTCGCTAAAATCATGAAAATACCAAATATCGGGAGGTTCCGTTATATTGGGGCTATACCAAAACGTGTACCGGCATGGCCATTTACGAACTTAACCTGTCTCCTGGTAAACTATGCATGTATGCAACATTTTTTCAATTCGTTCCAAAGATTGCGTGATTACAACAGACAGACAGACGGACATCGCTAGATAGTCCTAGAATTTTACGCTGACCGAGAATATTTTTGACTTTGTAGGGCTTACCATAAATATTTCGAGGAGTTATAAACAAATGACAAAGTTAATATACCCTCCATAGAATAGGGGAGGGTATAAATAACAGGTTTGGAAGTTCCAGAAAGAGTCGACCCAGGGACATAGAGTGCATTTCGAAACTATTTAGGAGGTCAATTAGAAATATATATAATGTCTTCATGCGAAAAATGTTGACCTTCTTGAGGGATGTTTGAGAAATAATTGGAAAATATTTTCCAAGTTCGCTTCTAAGGAAGAGTGACAGTTTGGCAGTTTTGGCTATTCAAAATTCTGACCATTTCAAGGATGAAGTCGTCCAATATATTCGCCTAGGCTTGATATAACAAGTTAAAAAGTATCAGTTGATTTAGCCGACCTTAAAATAAACGAACATTGGCCGAGGGTACAAAGTTCGTTTATTTTAAGGTATATATTGATTTGCTTGACTTGGAAAGATTCCAATGTTATTAAATTTGATATAAATAAAATGGTAAAACAAACTAAGTCTGAAAACAAGTTATGAGAGATATAAAAAAATTTGTGGTCCTTTGGACTCCAAATGTCCTGAAACGAATTTGGTCCACATACAACTAGAGTTTAAACCCGTTATTTCGATGAGGAACTTTTGGCCGTATAAAATGAAATATACCCTCTGTAGCCATATGGCTGAGGGTTTAATACCATCTTAATATAATCCGATGGCCATCCAAATTTCTGGCCTGGCTTTTATGCAAAATCAGAAAATGTTTCTGTTTTTTTTTGTCCATTTCAACATCTAAATAGCTAGATCAGCTCGATTTATAACATCGTGCGACTAATATTTCGAGGTGTTTTTGCCCAATTATAGTTTATACCCTCAACTCTCGTCGGGATATAAAATATTCGCGTTTTAATGGAAAATTTGATATTTTTTTACACAAAAGCTATTTTCCATTTCACTTTCTTAGTAGTATAATACTCATGCAATTTGTAAGGCTTCTGTTCAGTCTTAATCTCTTTCTCAGCTCAGCTCAGAAATACATTTGCTAAATTTTATCGAGATCGGTTCCGATTTGGATATAGCTCCCATATATATCTTTATCCGATTTCAAATTAATTGTGCACCAAATGCCCGAATTTAAAAGATACAAATGATTCGGCATATTTAGTCCTTTGAACTTTAAATTATAATTATAATCATAGCGTGTATGATGGAATTCTCCCATAAAAATTTTTAATTGTTATGCGGAGCTCTACTAAATTAGCAAAGTGGTGTAGGGTATCATAAAGTCGGCCCGCCCGACTGTTTTTTTTTTTTTTTTTGATTGTCAAGTAAGGGTCAGAACATAATATTCAGCGGTTGAAATTAAAAAAAAAAAAAAAACAGAAAAATGTCCCCATTCTGCCGTTGTCCAGAGGTCACAATTATAAACCATTCGACTTGGGATTTGGCAAAATCCCAGCGGGTGGAAAATTTAAAAAAAAATTATGTGAAATAAGAAAATTTTTATTAAACCGCGAATATTTTTTGTCTCATGAAATTTTTCAATTTGACTCACAATTACTCGCAGTTCAAAATATGACGGAGGTATATTTGCATACACCTTACACCTAAGTATGGAATATATCCATGACAATTTTGTACCGAGATTTTTTCTAGAACAAACTCTTTGAGAAATGAATCCATATGATACTGCCCCAGATTGGTGTTGGCGGTATAAATTTAGTTCACAAAGAAGATATAATAATAAATCAAACATTTTTTTCTCTTTTGTGAATTTTGAACTATAATTAAGTGACCAATGATTGGCAGTCATTATGTGTGATAACAAAAAACCGCTAAGGGTAGCCAAAAAAAATTCATTCAATATATTTTAGAGAAGAAAACAAATCACAAATACTGAAATAATCATAGTCGAAATTTCCTGTTGTGCATCATTAATTCTCAAAAGCCACCAAAACGCCCGTGGAATCCAACTATAGCTTTAAGGAGGAAAAAAAAAACGGAAACGACAGATTAAAAGTCACACAAAAACGAATACACAGGGAAATGTTTGAAAACATGGCTGATATGTTTTTTTTTTTTTGTTTTGTTTGAAAACTGATTTATTAAATGACAGCTCGAGGCTAAATACAGATGGGAGACAGCAACAAAGCTTGGCAGAAAAAGATGTTAAAACTTTAATGTGGTGACTAATAATATTTGGCAAGATTGCTGTTTTTGAAGAGAACCGAAGTAACTTAATTAATATGTTTGTCAGTAGATGGTTGTGCCTAAAAACTACAACTTCTCTGTTCATCTAGGCGACATATATGTCGAAATTCGTATGAGTTTCTATGGGTTTTTAAGAAATCATTAAGATTGAATCTACATGAGAGAAACAAAATTTACCAAAGTCAACAACGACAGCCAAATGATGGATTATCGGACGAACTACAACAGACTGTAATTAACTCTTTGAGTGTGTTTGTGTGTGTGCGTGTGTGTGGAGAAAACCTAGGGCTAATGTCAAAGAAATCTCAATTTTAGAGACATATTGTCGTCTATTTCTGGGAAACCATAAGAGACACACCAATAAATTCAGATACAAAAACATGGCTTGGTTAAACTGTAAAAGCTGCCACCCATTCATTTCACAAACTATCGTTGTTGTTGTGATTTTTACGACCGCCATGGACATCTTATAAAATTAATTTCATTTGTAATTTAATTTGAAATCACACAGTTATCTGTGACTGCCCATTGTGAGGTCGCCTCCTATGATAAATTTATGTGGCTACCGAAAAACGACTTTAATCTCTTTTGATCACTACAAATTAAAACACCCAACCGAATTAGTTTAAGCTTGTCAGACCCACCACCATCATCGACAATAACAACAATATGCGACTGGTTCGAAAAACCAATGGAAATTTATTTAATAAACCAAATCCATACAAAATTCTAAATAACTCTTAAAAAGCAGATTTTAAATTAGCAGAAAGTGATGATAAAATTTGGAGAACTTTGTAGAAGACAATGTATTTGAGAGGTTTCAATTAATTAATTAGTTTGGAAATTTATTTTTTTTTTTTTAAATAGGCAAATTTAAAATCTTGGCATAGTGGTGCGGTGCCAACGCAAAGCGAAAATGTCTGAGGACAAAATGAATGCATTTATTTTCTTAAAAAAATGGGTTGCAATAAAATTAAATCTGACTGTGACATGAAAACAACTAAATTCTTCAAAGGAAGTCTTGGGTCAATATACACGGTGAGACTTCAGACTGCTGTCATTTCAAAGCCACTCGTCCTACAGCTGTTAAAATTATTTCAGTGACAGCTCAGTATATTGTTTACAAGCGTACAAAAGCATTTTGGTGAGAATTGTCCAGAAAAAAAGTTTTTCGTGATGGAACTCAAGCGTGATAGTGTGATTTCTTTATATTTGGCTGGAAAACCACAAATGACTATCATTAGGGCACTCCAGCACTTAAATGTGAATTAATCTTTTGTGTCTCGTCTGTCTGGCCCGACGTCAAAGAAGTGGACGGAAGAAAACAGCAACATCAGCAGAAATGGTTCAAAATGTAAAGAAGCGACCTGATCGAAACCCGCGTCGCAGTGGCCGAAAAATGGCTCGTGAGCTGAACATATCGCAATATTCCATACGGAAAATATTGAAAAATGAGTTCGGGATAAAGCCATTAAAATTCCAAAAAGTGTAAGAACTTACACCGCAACAGTTGTTTCGCTTGGCCGAAAGTAGTGAACTGCCGAATTTGGTTTTCTCCGATGAGAAAACATTCGTTGTCCAGCAGTTTATAAACAAACAAAATGATCGTGTTTACTTGCCAAAGACGTCAGATGAAATTGTCCACCTTCGGCTGGCCACCAGAACTCAAGTGCTGGCCGTGGTGATGATGTGGGTCGCCATAACAGCCGATGGTCGCTCTCCGCTCGTATTAATCGAATATTATAGCGAACATATTCTGTAGGGCTGCAGACGTTGGACATTCCAACAGGACTCAGCGCCATCGAATGGTAAAAAAATGAGGTTCCTCGCTTCATTTCTAGTGCACAATGACCTCCAATATTTCCGAAAACCAGCTAGGTTGGCAATAAACAAAAATACTTATGCGTCAATCACCTCAAGGAAGGATGGGAATGGGCCAAAATACCGCGGAGCAACATTCGAGCAGCGTGTGACGGTTTCATTGGCTGTTTTAAAGCCATAATTGGAGCCAAAGGTGACCAATTCGAACAAATCTAAACTTATTCTAAAATTTGATGCTATTTCCGACATTTTTTGCTTTCATTCAATAAAATTTAAAACTGATGGCGTTTGACTTTTTTGCAGTTTTTTTATCTCACCCTGTAAGAGGACTATACAAAGAACTGTATTTGTATGTACAAGTTCATGTCATAGGAAATGAAAATTTCGAACTCCAACTACCAAATTTTTCATACTTCCGGTGAAAATGTGACTAAAATCATCAAATTAACAAATTTCGGGAAGTATGGGGACTATACCAAAACTTCAACCTATATGGACAGATCTATGCAGGAATGCATACTATGCTAATTTACAGCAAATTCGGTTTGAAACTAATCTACCCTAAACAACAATACCAAAACGTGCGCTAATATGGCCCATTTTCAACACCAATAATCCTACGGATTCGGATACATTCGAGTAAACTTCTATTAACTTACTTTATTTCGGACGGAGGCTAGAATGATTTCCACAAACTGACATACAGACAGAAAGATATGTCTAAATCAACATATAATTTAAATATATATACTTTCTGGGGACTAAATTTTTGGACCATGTTGTGGGGTATAAAAAAAAGACAACTATAACTTCTATATGACCTATAAATATATTTAAAAAAAGTTGTTTAAAAGTTTATTTTTGTAGATCAAAGTGTTCTTTAATTTCCACTTTCAGAGATAAGTTATGACTTCTTTATATGTTTAGAGATGCTACAAACGGAATGTTAAACCACGTAATCGGCTATTAAATATTAAGATTTTTATTAATATAGTTCGGAATTTTTCTCTCGATTTTTATTACAATATTTTTAAACTCCAAATACAATTGGAAAACAAATTCCCACCATTTAAGCTATTCTGGAATTTTCAGTTCAGTTTTTCTTCCACTTCTCTTTTAATGTCTGTATTTTAGTATTATGCTTTTGGCCACACTGTGTCATTAGTTGTGCTGCTCTTTCAGTGGAACTAATGAAAGTGTTCATCTAACATGGTTTTTAATCTGATATCGAATGTTGTGTGTGTGTGATCATAAACTTGGTTAAATGTGATGTTCGGTAAGATTAAAAACCTCATACCGCTTATTAACATAACAAAACATTTCTCAGCAGTGGCAGCAACAACAACAAGAACATGCAGCATCCAGTTGAAAATATAAAGAAACTAAAACAACTACAAAGGTGTCTCAAATGGCTGTTAGATTACCACTATGTGTACAAATTGTGTTTAAATCTCTCCATTATAGTTGACACTTTTTATGGGTTGTTGTTTTTATTTGGAGCTGCTGTTGTTGGAGATTTCTTTTTGGTTTAAAGTTATGGCTTTTATGTGACCACCAACCAACCATACGCATGTAGGGATGTATCTTTTGTCATCCTCGTCATGATGCTTTGGTTTTTTGTGGTGTTTGTTGTTGCTTGCGCTGCACAGGGTGTTGCGCGACTTTTGATCCCAACAAATTATATGATTTTAATCATTCTGTTCATTTGTTTTTGAGTTCCAAATCGAAAAAACTTAAGCATATTTTTGACTACTTTGTTTTATTTTTCTTTAGTTCAGCTTGTTCGACCACTGTCAATTATTATTGTCAATAAAATCGAAGATTAAAATAATTTTTTTTCGATTTCAAAGCATTGAACATTTGATCTTTTAGCGCTAAATAATCGTAAACTGTTTTTAATGATATCGTCACCTTTCATATTTAAATCGTTTACAATCGTCTGCTTAAATATATGTAAAGAAAAATAATAAAAATATAAATATTGTATTGGTTGAAAAAAATAATTCAATAATATAGTCGTAAAAATTAAGAAAGAACTAATGTAAAAACCAGATCAGATACACTGCATGTAAAAATAATATTTTTCATATTAATTGCAGAAAACAATCCAGTAGATTACACTATGCGACAAAATTCATTTTTTTCTATTATTCGAAAAATCCAGCAGATTGTGACCTAGGAAGAAAACATACGTTTATGGCTATTTAAATCGCAAAGTAACCTAGTTAGGTGACTAGGTGACATTGTTTGGATATTTTCAAATAAAGATTCCTTGGAATCTCTTCATTTTAGGTATATAGTGTCTTTGACAATATTACTGACAACACTACGAAGTGGTTGAAAATGTGTACAATCAAGCGATTCACCATGGAGGTCTCTTTGGTATTTACTTCAAAATATGGTTTAAAAGTACCTTTAAGCGGCAACGTCATTCGTAATAAAGTTAGTAGAACTTGTGTGTCTAAGAATGCATCGAAATTTGAAATCTTACCTAATGCTGGGAATTCAGAATTAATAACACATTTTAGGGTTAAAGCCGTACTCTATGTGAACTTATGCAAAACTCTCCTACAAAATATAATTTCAGAGACATAAGACATAAGACTAATTTATTTTCTATATTTTTCTTCTACACTAAATTCCAAAATATATCTGTAAAAGTTAAAAAATATTTTTTTTTTTTCAAAATTTGTACATTATAATTTGAAATTAAATTTTTACATTTTTCTTGATTAATTCTTGATTTTTTGTGGAAAGGCAGAAATATTCTACATCAAATTTCATTATGAGTTTTTGAACAAAGGTAAGGTGTATACTTATTATGTACTATAAACAGAATCACCAATTTTTGTCTATAAACATTTTTCTATAATATACAAAACTAGCATCCATCATAAAATTTCAGATTTGTTCCAATAGTTCGCGTTAGGGCTTTTTAGTACTCAAAACTAGCATCCATCATAAAATTTCAGATTTGTTCCAATAGTTCACGTTAGGGTTTTTAAGTACTCAAAACGCACAACTTAGTTTGACAACATTTTTATACCCTACACCAGGTAAGCGTATTATGTCTTTGTGCATTTGGGTATTATATCTTTGTGAATTGCGGGATGTGTTTCCATTTTGTGGATATCATGAACTCTATAACTGCTCTAAAGCCAAGTGTTTCATCCCTAATACTACAATTTCCGACTTCCAAAGTTTCATATATCATTCAAGGTTTTTCCTTTCTTTCATCTCCAATCTTTCATTTTGAAGCTTACCGAGGGGAATATTAGTAAAACCATTGCACAATGGATCCACATCCAATTTTTCAGTTCAAAACGATTCATAGGTAACAATGACCTCAATATCAAACTTCAGAACCTCAGCTCTATCCCAAAACCGAATACAAACTTTGGTAACATTTAGTATGCATATCCCAAAAAATCTTCATCTGATCAGAATTAGTATCATATAGTACTTTTTGAACACTTATATCACACATTTGCAAAACCTTCGCCAGACATAAACACCAGATACCAAAGGAGACTTTAATGTCAAATTTCAGAATTTAAGGATTTTAGATCTATAATTTACTCCACTACCAAATTTAGTACCACTTACAACAATTTAGTTACCAAAGACACCAATAGTGAAATCCATGTAAAATTTGAAAATTTCAAATGTAGTACTATTTAGTACTTTTCGTACAATTATGGTACATAATTTCAAAACCACTTCCATTGCTTAATCCCAACAGAGATCTCAATATCATATTTCGGGATTGCAGTTCTATCCATTTGCAAATCCACCTCAAGATCTCAATGCCAGATACCAATAGGGTTCTCAAATTTCACAATTTAAGGATTTAAGCCATTTAAATAAATCCATTACCAAATTTGGTACCACTTGGTAAAATGTAAGTACGCATATTCAAGACCAGCTCCTCTCAACTACAGACAGCAGCAGTAGTATCCATGGCAAATTTCAGGATTTCAGTTCTATTCCTTCACCTAACACCTAATTTAATACTTTCCAAACAACTATAGTACACATTTCCATGGCCACCTACATATCTCAATCCAAGATACCAATAGAGACTTCAAATATCAAACATCAGGATTCCAGCTCTTTCCCTTCACCCAATACCAAATTTAGTATTATTTAGAACTTTTTGTACAATGTACTATACACATTTGCAAAATTACCACCAGATACCTCAATATCAAATTTCCGAATTTCAGTTTTTGGTATAGTCCTTGTATAACGGTACTTCCCGATATTCGGTATTTTGATGATTTTTGCCATACTTTTACCTTTTTACGGATTTGTCTGAAAATTGGTATTTTTAGGTCATAATGGGTCCTAGTTCGTGTAGCGAAACATTGTATGTATAGGTCCCCCATATAATGGTATCTCCCGATATTCGGTAATTTGATGATTTTTGCCACATTTCCCAACGGATTTGTCTAAAAATTGGTATTTGTTGGTCATAATTGGTTTTAGCTCCGGTGGCGAAACATTGCATGTAAACATTTTTATTGTGTCTAGGGTGGTTGGTATTGAAAATGAGATATATGGTCCACTTTTGGTATAGCTCTCATATATAAAAAAATTGTATTTTTGATCCTAATAGTTTCTAGCTCCGTTGACAAAACATTATACGTTTTTGTATAGCCCCATACAGCGGTACCTCTCGATATTCGGTATTTCCATAATTTTTCCAACATTTTCCCACGAAAATGTCTAAAAATTTGTATTTTTGGGTCATAATGCGTTCTAAAGTTTCCTTTACCCTAAGCTAGAGGGTATTAAAAATTCGGCCCGGCCGAACTTTATATGTTTTTACTTGTTTTAATTTCAATAGCCAGTCTGTGGTGTGTGCTTATTCTAATATTCGGCGTGTACATCAAAACTCCAAGATAGTTTGGAATTTTCATGCCACAATTTTTTAGGGCATTTTAACATAACAGGTACTTTTTGGGTTTCAATATCAGTAGATTTCAGTATGATGTCGATTTTGGTATTTTGAGTTCTTATTATGTATAATCCTTTCTTTCAAAAGAATATCAATATTAGTCCACATTTTGTTGTGGCTCAGTAATTTCGAGAGCTCTGACCCTATTTTCCAATCAGTTCGACCATTACGTGTTCTATTGGCTTCTCAGGACGTAAAAAGCCTATTCGCAACACAAAAGATTATTATTATGCATACATTTCATGTAACTGTAATTTCCTAATTCGTTTACTGCTCCATTACACATTACAACACAACTTCTTTCAAATTATTCCCATGCTTAGAACATTCTGTTAACAAGGGAACAAATTTAAGGTTACCCGGAACAACTTGGTTATAGACATAGCTGCCAAACAAATTTGAAAACCATTGATGGTTGTCTGTAACCAACTGATAGGAATTCTCTCTGCATGTAATGTACCTACCTCAACACTCATACGATGAAAATGACCCTTACAACCTTACACCAAATAAAATCTCCACCGAATGACGTTTTAAATGTGTCATTGTCTGACTAGACGACCATCGTCTGGATTGCTAGCAGCCTGGCAGGCTAAAGAAGTTTTGTCAACTTAAGTGTTTTCCCATAACAATTTCAAAGAATAACATTTATGTATACATTGGACATGGACCTCACACTATGCTCCAGCGTCAGGCGACAGACGCTCTAAAGTATAAAATCGTGCCATAGAAACAACACTTGGGACAGTTTACAAGTGCCCATCGTCAACATCATCGTCATGGGCCAAGTCATGTGACGTTACCGTTGGTAATATTTTGAAATAATCATAATAATAACAATAAACATGATGTGACAAATTTGTTTTTGGTCCACTTTAAATGGAAGAAGAACAATACCATGGAAGAGTTTTATGTTTTTTTTTGCTATTCAAATAAATAAGTTACCATTTTTTTGAGGTAACAAAATGCCACTTATGCCTTTGTGGATGGATGTGTTTGTTAAAGTGGAATTTGTGTGGCATTCGGTGACATTTAAAGACAATGATCAATAACTTGGGAAAAATATGAATTCAATGGAAGACTTGGAGGTTATACGTATAGGCTCGGTTGCAGACTCAAAATTTGATTTTGATTTAGATAGTTGGACTTTAGCGTAATTCGAAGTCCAGC
Organism: Musca domestica; assembly: GCF_030504385.1. Taxonomy (NCBI): domain Eukaryota; kingdom Metazoa; phylum Arthropoda; class Insecta; order Diptera; family Muscidae; genus Musca; species Musca domestica. The sequence continues at coordinate 831,081 of NW_026712334.1, read as the reverse complement.
ATGGTAGATATATTTTTATATATTGCCATCAATCCTTGCACGAAATGAGACTGTATTATATGCAACCACTGCAGTTTGTCTAGGCAGCTGACCTCTGTTATTTTTTTATATCCTCCACCACAGCTAATGGAGAATATATTAAATATGTAATTATGTTTGTAACCACTCCGCAATGTCAGTTGTAATCACGATTTCTTTTGAGGAAATTGAGATTGAAAATTATAATTTTCGTAAATGTGCCATGATAGTCCATGTTTTTGAAATTCGGTATTTGGACGAATTAAACCACATTTACGCACAGAATGGGTTCAAATTTGCTAGTTAGAGTCTATAATAGATATACAAGGTGAGATAAAAAACTGCAACAAATTCAAACGCCATATATATTTTTTTAATTTTATTGAATGAAAGCAAAAAATGTTGGAAATAGCATCAAATTTTGGAATAAGTTTATATTTCTTCGAATTGGTCACCTTTGGCGCGAATTATGGCCTTCAAACAGCCAATGAAACCATCACACGCTGCCCGAATGTTGCTCCGCGGTATTTTGGCCCATTCCCGGCGAAAGGCTTGACAATTCGGTATGTTTTAGCGCTAACCTTGCTTTCCAAACTACTTCTACCTTCTTTACTTTTCGAACTATTTCTGCTGTTGTTGCTGTTTTCTTCTGTCCACTTCCTCGACGTCGGTCTACGGTACCAGTATCACGGTAACGGGCGATGGTACGAGACACAAAAGATTTATTCACATTTAAGTGATGGAGTGTTCTACCGATAGTCACATGTGATTTTCCAGCCAAATTTAAAGAAATCACACTATCACGCTTGAATTCTATCACGAATAACTTTTTTCTGGAAAATTCCCACAAAATGCTTTTGTACGCTTGTAAACAATATAATGAGCTGTCACTGGAATACTTCTAACAGCTTTCGGACGAGTGGCTTGAAAATGACAGCAGTCTGAAATTGGTTGCAGTTTTTTCATCTCACCCCGCATATCAAATTTCTTTTAATCAGTCTAAGGTCACTAACAGATTACTTAACACTTTCTGATGTGATTTTCTACAAAAAATGTGAGCTGTCTTTTCTCTATTTTCAATTAATAATAGAACAATAATTTTTAGTTATTGCAAAAATGCCACTTGTCACACACATTTGCAATTTGCTGTCAATGTGTTTTTCCATGCCATTTATTTTTTTAGCAATTATGGCGACTAATAATTTGTTTTGTTTCTAACAAATGACACTAGAATGGCAAGAAAAGCTCAACGCCATATTGCTAGAAGTCTAACCGCCATAACTGAGCAGAAAAACAAGTAATTAGTTATACATGATTCGTTAAAAGTTATTGTTCTCGAACTGCAACAGAAATCGTGTGGATGGAGAAAAAATGACGGGGCTTTTGGGAAAGGTGTGTTAGGTCGATGCAATAAAGCAATCGTAAATGTGACATAAATTGATGGTTTTAGAGGTTGTGTCTTAAAGTGACAGTAATTTTATGTGAGAATTGAAAATCAACATAAGTTTCAAGACTCGACAGTGATCTTCAAAGGTAACTGCATTTGGAGTTGCAGTAACATGCATTTGGGGTTGGATTTTTATGAGGCTAATTATCACATTTAATTTTGAGTTTTTTCTTTATGGAAAATTTTCATTAAACTAAAATGCATAGAAACATATTTATTCATTTCAGTTGAACAATTGTTCGACATCGTAAGTGAGAATTAGCTTGCTGTCCTGCACGCTGGAAACACAAACATTCGATATACAGAGCCTAACTAGCAAAAAAATCACTTGTCTAAGTAGAGGGTGAGATGAAAAAACTGCAACCAACTTCAGATTGCTCTCAATTCGTAGCCACTTGTCCGACTGCTGGTAAAATTATTCCAGTGAAATCTCATTATATTGTCTACAAGCGTACAAAAGCATTTTGGTAAGAATTTTCTGGAAAAATTATTATTCGTAATGAAACTCAAGCGTGATTGTGTGATTTATTTATATTTGGCTGGAAACCCACAAGTGGCTATCGTTAGAGCAGTCCAGCATATAAATGTGAATAAATCTTCTGTGTCTCGTACCATCACTAGTTACCGTGATACTGGTGGCGTAGCCCGACGTCAAGGAAGTGGACGGAAGAAAACAGCAACATCAGCAGAAATGGTTCGAAAAAAAGGAAGCGACTTGATCGAAACCCGTGTCGCAGTGGCTGAAAATGGCTAGTGAGCTAAACATATCGCAATATTTCATTCGGCAAATATTGAGAAATGAGTTCGAGGTAAAGCCATTGAAATTCCAAAAGGTGCAAGAACTTACACCGCAACAGAAGGAAAATAGACTCAAAAGAGCTAAAGAGTTGTTTCGCTTGGCCGAAAGTTGTGAAATGTCGAATTTGGGTTTCTCCAATGAGAAAACATTCGTTGTCCAGCAGTTTGTAAAAAAAAAATGATCGTGTTTACTTGCCAAAGAGGTCGGCTGAAAATGTGAACCCTCGGTTGGCCACCACATGATGATGGTGTGAGCCGCCATAACAGCCGATGGTCGCTCTTCGCTCGTATTAATCGACCGTGGCATTAGAATAAATGCCGAATATTTTCGTGTAAATATTCTGGGGGTGGGCACGCAAACATTTTAGCCGCAGACCTTGGACATTCAACTCAGCACCATCGCACTCTGCACTCGCTACGCAGGAATTGTTACAAAATGAGGTTCCTCGCTTCATTTTCAGCGCACAGTGGCCACCAAAGTCTCCAGATACCAATCCGTAGGACTATTGTGTCTGGAGTATTTTGGAACGCAAGATTGGCAACTAAAAAATAAGTCGTGTCGATCACCTCAAGCAAGCGCTTCGCCGGAAATGGACCAAAATACCGCAGAGCAACATTCGGGCAGCGTGTGACGGCTTCATTGGCCGTTTGAAGGCCATAATTCGTTCCGACATTTCCGACATTTTTGCTTTCATTCAACAAAATTAAAAAAAAAATGTGAAAATTATGGCGTTTGACTTTGTTGCAGTTTTTTATTTCACCCTGTATAATATACAAAAATGGCAGAAAAGTATCCATAAGTATAAGTTGTCCGGGATTTCATATGTCTCCGTTTTAATCCAAAAACTCGACAAACACAATTTTTTTCAGTTAAATGCGATTAATCTACTTCATTTCCCTCCGAAGTTGGAGTAATTTTCACTGGCGGTCAGACAGACAGAAATCCTCAAACCAACTTAGAATTTTGTGCTGGTTCCTGGGTCTAATGTGATTATTTCGAGAAGTTATATCGTTATCGTTAGTTATATCGCATTAAATACTCCTATAATTTTTTTGGAAATTCGTGGCGAGATACTACCTCTTATTTTAGGCTCGAATTTACAAAAAGAGTCAAAGCTGTCCAACTCGCCATACGATGATAGAACAACAACTTGACTACAAAACGACTTAAGACCACTTGACAATATCCAGAGCATAAAATATAAAAATGGACATAATATCAGTCAGTCATCGAGGCGTTTGCCAGTTACCCGTACCACCATTCACATACATATGTATGCAGAGCCACAGTATAAACAACACTTGACAATATTGAACGCCAAGTGTAAGAGGTTCGATGGTCAAATAAATCTTCTGACAAAGAATAAACAAACAACCAACAGTCGTCGGGTTTGACGTCGATGGCGCACCAAATGTGTAAACTGAATAAAACAAAGCAAAACACAACACACCAGACCAACAACACTCATACGACAATATGTGCAACAAAAAAGAAAAAAAAACAATTTGGTTTGTGTGTTTGTTTGTTTACTTGTCGTCTGTCGTTTTGTCATAGGCTCGATCACCATCACCATCAAGTAGCCCTTTACGCACCATTTGCTGGTATGACAGACTGGGCACTGGGCACCAACCAGCCCAGAGGTAGCGAGGCAATGATGGTGGCAACATTTATGTTTACACGCTTCAAATATTGCTGGCCAATGTCATGGCATATTATCTGCAACATACTGCACGCCAACACCGACCGTAACCAATATAAGCGTCGCTCTACCGTCACTCCATCCCTTTGCCGTGTCACGGCAACCACTTTTTCCAACCACTTTTTTCCGTTTACCACTTGACAATGTGCCACAATGTGTTTGAGAACAGATTCCAGTGGATCTTAGGTTTTTGGTCTTGTGTTCTTTTGTCTGAGTAAACACAAGTAACGCGACATCTTATGGATGAGTAGATTTTTGAGATAAGAGACAATGACAGTAAAGTGTCACGTTATTGCTGGCTGCTTTGGTAAAAACAAATAAAGCCATGAGGGAGAGAGAAGAGGTTTTTGAAGAAGGTCAGTCAGGGTAGAACATAATTCACCCTACTTACTAAATAGAGTGAAAATAAAATGTTTCAAGGAATAATGTTGAAAAATTATTTCCGAAACCAGAACTACATATCATAATAAAAATGTTTATATTTTGTGGAAGAGAACCAACCTATCTTCATGTGCAAAAGATTGCCCCTTTTGGATGTACGAATATTTCAATGCCAATATTTTCCATGTTCCCTCCTGACCTAAGTCTGATAGAACATGTTAAAGAGTATCATTTGGTTTTGCCGACATTATTTAAATATACTTTGACTTTTCTTATGATTACTCAAATTGTTGACCCTCTACAGAGTATGTTCCGAAGAAATACACCAATATTGCCATTTCGTATCGGACCTAATTAAATATGATGTAAATATTGCGACGTTCCAGGTTTGGACTATATCGACTACTTTCTTCACTTTATATGAGATATGTGATTATTTTTAGACCGAAAGATTCCATTTTGACATGGGCAAAATAACAAGGAAATCGAACTTTTATAACCAATTTTATAAAAAATCATATTCATCTCAGGTTTTTGGTTTATTTAGATACGGCAAGTTGTAAAGAATCGCTGACTAGTTTCACAAACTATGACAGATAAAAGTATTGAAAATTGTGACCCTTTGTGGGTGAGGTACTCGAAGGGGTTCGCAGATATCTTGATGGCGTAAACCGATATTGTCCATCTTCGCACCTGAACTAGCACTGATAAAAATATTAGGATTTGCAAAGTTGAGCAAAATCGGATGATTTTTTATTTTTCTTTGCAGTCAAATATTTCCATTGAAAATGTCAAACTTTTGTGGGTTAGGTGCCAGAAGAGGTGGTTCGATATTGTCCATCTCCGAATTCGATCTAAGTTTCACAATAATATTACGATGTACCAAGTTTGGACCAAATCGAATACTCCTTCGAGGACGGACTCGCCTGGATCGATTCCAAATGTCCTGCAGATCCACGTCTTCACATAGCTCCTATATAATGATACTTCCCAGTATTCGAATTTTTTTTTATCATTTTTGCTATATTTAAAAAAAAAAATTATCTCAAACTTGTTGTTTGGAATTTGTCAGCTGCCAGATAATTGCTTATAGATGTCCACGTTTTCCATATAACTGTAAGACCCGATTTTTGTTTAATTTTAGCAGTATTTAATAACTGACCTTTTTGCAAATTCCTTCAAAATGATTGTGGGTATAAAGCACTTATATGCTTTTTTACGTGTTTGTCGTTAACAAAAAAAATCCGACTCATATCACCCAAAAGTTCAGTTCGAAGCTATGCTTTAAATAACTACTAAAAGGAAGGAAACTTATGAGAATTGATTTTGCAAAATCATAACAATGGGATTAAGCCTCACTATGCACAATCAGTTGCTCACCAACTCCTTTTGGGAAGGGTCATTCCGCCTTTTCAATTTTCAGGATTATTAACACTCTGCTTCGGCATCAGTATTATATGAATTCGGAACCCATCAGTAATTTCACTTATGCCAAAGCTGCATTTCCCTTTTCTCCAACTCGATTCCATTAATAGCTCAAATTGTTCGTCATGTCTTTAGAGGAGGCACAACCTAGGCGACGAGTGTGAAAAATAATAAGATAATATTTAGAATATTATCTAATTTCACACTTTTTCGAAATATCACGATTTTTTAAATCGTGGTTGTTCTCCCTCCTTTTAACTCGCTTCTGCAAACCTCATTTGGATGTATAACCTGTGTGATACAATAGTCAATGTAATATAATAGTCATATGGCGCGCACCCCGGCCAGCACACATGACTTGCGGTTATACTAACACTTGCCTGAGTTACGTGAGATTCAGGTCCATAGTCGTAACGTTTTTCGGAAGTTTTGACCACCACCTTTGAAGCTTAGGCAATTTATTTGGAAAATACAGGTGAAAACAAACATCCTCCTTTTTTCAGATAATTTATTCTGCAGGATCTAAAAAATTCTAATAATATGCGAGCCTTTAATCTAAGAATCTCCCACTTGAGCTACTCCCAATCATATTTTTAAACCCATTATAGGATACATCACACACATTTATTTATTTGAATTGTTTCTCAGAAAAAGTCCTTTGTCCGATGGAAAAGGTATTTTCAATATTGAAATTATGATTGCTTTTGCCTACTCCTGCTGTTGATTCTAATGACAAGGGTTTTGTTGTCATTGAATAAACAGGTATGTCCTACCATATTCCTGTATTTTTTTTTAATGGACATAATAAAATGTTACAGATTATTATTCGAAGAAATAAATTTTGAGTAAAAAGAATAAGAGAAATTAAATTCAAGAAAATATAATTTCAGTTCTTTTAACGGTGGAAATCGATGCCACTCAAAACTAGTTTATGACATAGAATTTTCAAATTGACCAAAAACTATTAATTGTAAAGGAAATTATGTACTTTCATTTTATCTTCGTTACATACAGGTTCCAAGCTTGTCATTGATCTCAATGCATAGTTTTTACCTTCCCATAAAAAATGATTATTTTTATAGTTAACCCAAATATTGGTCACCTCTGCTATCGAATGGTATTAATAATGTCATCCTTTTGGATCGAGTGACACATACGAATACTAAACACTATTCTCACAGCATTTTCTTGTTTCCAATGAATTAAAAAAGAATTCCCTCTTTCTTTGTCGACACAATCTACTTGTAATCCGTGAGATTTAAATAAAAAAAATATCGGATAAAACTAACAATAACAACAATAATTATAGCTAACAGCTTAAACTCAATCAACCTGAATATCAAACAATACCGCGCTCACCTTTCAGACACACAAACCCACTAATACAGCAACCAATACCACCACTACAAGCTCGGATTGGTGAAGAATTTTTTTGTCGTTCCTTTTATTTAAATTTCGCATCACCTGAAACCACTTTATGCGACGTAATAAAAAATGTCATTTTGACACTTTTGACATGCCATAAATAGTGACAGCAATTTAATTGTCAGTCACTCCAATAAACCATACCAGAGACGGGTGAACCAATGCAACAATATGTACGAGGAGAAGGAGAGGTGGATGTGGCCAGTAATATGTCATATCCATTTAAAGGGGCGGTAGAATTCGGTGTAGAAGAGCGGTATTGAAAACTCCAAAGTTAAGCTTAATCAAAAATGTTTTCTCTCTAAATACGTTTGCGTCACACCAGAAATTGAACAATCTGCCATTTGTGTGAGTGTGAAATATTCCCAGCAAACAAAAAAATTTCATAAATTCTAGCTTGTTTCAGTTTTTGAAGAAAAACATTAATTGAAACAAGTAAGCAAAGGCTATAGTCGTGCGGGGCCGACCATGTGATACCCTACAACACTACAATATGTTAGAAGCTCCCTTATGTCGAAATGCATTTTGGAAGATTTCGATTTTGACATTTTGTCACGGAGCACTGGCCAGATATTACCCTTAGCATTTTGACCAAGGACATTTGCCCAATATTAACGCACACCGTCGTGCTGTTAGTTGTTGTGGTCCATTTTACAGCTATATATAATCCAATGGTCATCCAAAATGCTAAACTCCTTCCCTGTCCTGAACTCTCTTTTCACGCAAAATTCCGTGTCGATTGGTTTCAATTTCAATTAATTTGTCTACTATATTTGGCTCTGTCTACTATATTTGGCTATATTCGTCAACGAAATCAGCATAAAAAGTATGTGTATTTGGATATCGCCTGCAAGTAATGTTGGTATTTTTTACCCGCTGTAGAATGGATCTTCGTGTCCTTTGGTTTCTATTTGTGACCTTTATAACGACTGCAAAATCAGGAACATTTTTAGTTGTTGGTCCATTTCAACCCCCAAATATATTGCGGACATCTTTAAAACCAATAGGCCTAGCTCTTTTGAGCCTAACCCTGCACTTATGAAAATTTTCGTGAGGATTGGACGATAATTGCAATCTGTATATAATAACCCCAACCTGTGTAGTAAGGTGAAAAAATATTACAAAATATACACTTCAATATTATAAGTCAAATTGAAAAAATCGCATGCGATAAAAAATATGAAAAAATAAAAAAAATGTCACAAAATACTACAAAACCTATATTGACATCTTTTTATTCGATTTTTTAGATTTTATATTTTTATGCCAAGAGGGTATTCTGAATTGACAAAATTTGTCAAAATCGGTCCAGCCATTCTTGAGATATAACCATTCTAGCTAACATCCCCTTCCCTTGTATATACACATTGTATATATTTCGCTATATATATCCGATATATTTACTATTGGCATCTACGTAACGGTCAGAATTGACTTGTTCGACTATTTGTGATTTCGCCGGGATTTAAAATATTCGCGGTTTAATAGAAATTTTGACTTTTATTTAACACAAATGCTGTGGTCTGTTTCACCCACTAAATATTAAACGATGACCATCAAAATTGGAAGACTTCTAGCCCCCCTAAGCTCTAGCTCCATGCTAACTTCCGCTTCGATTGGTCCATTATTGCGACCTGTAGAGCAACTGCAAAATCAGGAAATTTTTCAGTTTTTGGTCCATTTCAACCCCTAAATATTATGCTATCATCTCCAAAAGCAATAGGGCTCTATTCTGCTCATAACCCCACCTCCATTTTCAATTTCGTGAGGATCGGACTATAATTGCGACATGTAGAGTGATTACAAATTAACATGGACAGACAGACAGACGGACGAACGGACATACATAGCTAGATCGACTCAGCTCGGCGAGATAGGAAGATCCATATATACTTTCCTCTGTGGGAAACCCATATTTCGAGGTGTTACATAATTTCTGGCCCAATCAAACTTATAATACCCCCAACACATAGTGTTGTAGGGTATAAAAATCATATATTGTCATGCAATAAATGAAAAACATTTGTACATTATATGAATAGTATGAATTAATGAACAATGTTCATATATCTTAATACATTGTTTCTTGTGAGAGTAAGCGAGAAACAAACGTTCCAGCAGATCTTTCGAATGTTGCTCAAAACTGTGTCCTACGCAAAAACTTTGCGGTACATAAAAATACTAAAACTAGTATGCAGAACCTATTGCCAGTGTTGGATTTCTGTAATTTCTGTTCATAGAACATGATGGTGATCGTGAGCGGAAGAGAGACCAAACACGCATTTCTGTTATTGGTAACAAATGTGAGATAAACGCACAACGATTAGATTTAAAAATAAATTGTCTCATTTAATTTTTCTTGGTTTCTATATTCTTTTACGGTTTTATAAATGTCAATACAGGGCGAGATAAAAAACTGCAACAAAATCAAACGCCATAACTATTACATTGTTTTTAATTTTTAATTGAATTAAAGCAAACAACATTGGAAATAGCATCAAATTTTAGAATAAGTTCAGATTTGTTCGAATTGGTCACATTTGGCACGAATTATGACCTTCAAAAGGCCAATAAAACCGTTACACGCTTCCCGAATGTTGCTCTGCGGTATTTTGGCCAGTTTCCGGCGAAGCGCTTGCTTGAGGTGATCGACACTTTGGTATTTTTAAGTGCCAACCTTGTTCCCAAAATACTCCAGACACAATAGTCCACCGGATTGGTATCCGGAGATTTTGGTGGCCACTGTGCGCTGAAAATGAAGCGATGAACCTAATTTTGTAACCATACTTGGGTGGCGCGTGCTGAGTGCCATGGTGTTGACTCCTGTTGGAATGTCCAAGGTCTGCGGCTAAAATGTTTGCGTGTCCAAGGCTTTAATACACCCTCCAGAATATTTTCGTGATAATATTCGGCATTTATTTTGACGCAATGGTCGATTAATACGAGCGGAGAGCGACCATCGGCTGTTATGGCGGCCCACGCCATCACCATGGCCGGCGCTTGAGTTCTGGTAGCCAAACGAGGGTGCACATTTTAAGCTGACCTCTTTGGCAAGTAAACGCGATCATTTTGTTTTTTTACAAGCTGCTTTACAACAAATTTTTTATAATCGGAGAAAACCAAATTCGGCAGTTCAACCTTTTTGGCCGAGCGAAGCAACTCTTTAGCTCTTTTGAGTCTATTTTCTTTCCGATGCGGTGTAAGTTCTTGCACTTTTTGGAATTTCAATGGCTTTACTCCGAGCTAATTTTTTAATATTTGCCGAATGGAACATTGCGATATTTCCAGCTCAGGAGATATTTTTTCGGCCAATGCGACGCGGGTCGCTTCTTTACTTTTCGAACCATTTCTGCTGATGTTGCTGTTTTCTTCCGTCCACTTCCTTGACGTCGGGCTACGCTACCAGTATCACGGTAACGGGCGATGGTACGAGACACAAAAAATTTATTCACATTTAAATGCTGGAGTGCTCTAACGATAGCCACTTGTGGTTTTCCAGCCAAATATAAAGAAATCACACTACCACGCTTGAATTCCATCACGAATAACTTTTTTTCTGGAAAACTCTCACCAAAATACTTTTGTACGCTTGCAAACAATATAATAAGCTGTCACTGGAATAATTTTAACAGCTGTCGGACGAGTAGCTTAGAAATGAAAGCAGTCTGAATTTGGTTGCAGTTTTTTCATCTCACCAGTAAACCATAAATGTTCAATACTTTCCTCATTGATCTTTTTCTTAAATCCATCAGATTCGGTACGGCCTGTAATCATAAGAGAGAAATAGAGAGAGCGAGTATAAAAATATAGGAAAGCCGAACTAGCGGGTGTTTCAGAACAAGCGGCAAATTTCTTTTAATTTTTGTTAAACAACCAACTAATTTATGTATGATTCATTTAATTCTTTTAAAAATTAGCTTGTCATCAAGTTTTTTTCATCAACGAAATCATTATTCTTAGAGAATTTAGTCCAGTCCGACAAATATATCAAACTTTGTAATTGATATCGTTCTTAAAATCTAAAGCATATTTTCAATTTTTATCGGAAACATAAAAATATTGTTTGCTGGGTGTATGCACAGTATACACATACATCTTGAGATCGCAGATACATTGTATTCGTTGGATTTGTTACCGTTGCAACACAGTCATTCCATTTGATTGTCATAAATATTGACAGAATATCTCAGACATTTTGTTGTTCATCGACACTTATTTAAATCTCTCCATAAAGGTCCACATGCTTTAAGTCAAGTTTACACAGCTAATGCGATTAATGTTTTTTGGCCGGTTATATGCAGATGTGTTACATTTTTACACAGTAAAATGGTTATTATTACCATAACCTGAGTTAAAAAATTCTTTCTTCATCTCTGATATTGTAACATTTACCTTACGACATTGAAAAAATTGTAAAGTCATCCCAGTAAAGAATATTTAATGATAATCGGGTTCTGTGGGAAATGGTGTGGAATAAAAATTATTTTCGCAAAATCAAGAAAAAAAAATTTTTTTTTTCGATCTTACATTGTATCTCTATGACTTGTAATCTAGCTTTTTGCCGATAAACGCCTATCGCTACAGAAAACTAAAATTTTCCATTTCTCCTCTGTTTTTTTCCCTTTACAGATATCACAACAAACAAACCAAAACAATTTGGCAACAAGGTTACAAGGCAGTATTAGAAATTCACCCCTCCAACTGTAACAAACAAAATGCTGATTGTGGTTCTAAAACCCACTAAACAATTCATAGAATTTTTAAATATTGCTCAAAACCAACCGCAACAAAAAAAGTCAAATCGACAACAACTGCAAAAACAAAACAATACAATAAAACAACAGCAACAACAACGAACAACATTTCTAGTCTTGCAGAAAATTGCTAACAGCAAATATCGTTTTAATGAATATTAATCAAGAAAAACAACAGCAGCAGCAACAGCAACAGCAACATCAACAAAAACATTACCAACAACATCAATTCTACCATCACCAGCAGCATCATCACGAACCACAACAGTCCACCACATTGAACGGATTCCAACCGCGACACACAACGGCCGCAACACAACATTCATCATTGGCGACCCTTAACAATACGACCGACTACGAATTGGAATATTTGAAAAAAGCGCATGCGCATGCACAGGCAACATTGGCCTACAGCTACGAACGTCAGTTGCAACAGCACCACCAACATCAACAACAACAACTGGAAGCCCAACAACGACAACAATTAGCTTCTCAACGCACGAACCTCGAACACGAATATATTGACAAGTGCAGCACCCCCAACACCACCTACAGCATTCACCAACAGTTTGTTACCGCCGCCGCCGCGAGCTCTACCGCTGCCCACCATTCATCGTCGTCGGTTAACTACTCCATGGTTATGTCACCAAGTCGGCGACCTTCGCCACCTAGAGCTGCTGCACATCCCATGAATATGCATTTAAGCGCCATGGCTCATGCCCAAATGCAGTTTCAGTTGCAACAAAAGCTGACGGCAGCAGCTGCAGCGGCTGGCAATGGTGGCCATGCATCATCACATGGTGGCGTTGGTCTTGCCCCACCTCCAGGTCATATGGGCGGCTATTTTCGCAATCCAGCTTCGCCCGCGGGTAGTGGGGGAACCACCTCAACAAGTACGACAACAAATACCACATCAAGTTCTAGTGCTTCCAATAGTAGTAACTCCTCATCCACGGCACCCAGTTGTGGGCCGCCCACAACCACATCCACAGCCACCATGGCCTCGGCCCACAACCCTCTGAACCACTTGCAAAGCATGCAGCCGTTTGATTTTCGAAAAATCAATTCAGCTGCTTTGGGAGCATTTCCAGGTCTTCCACCGCCGGCTCGCCTCAGTCCCAGTGAGCTGGCCCACCATCAACATTTACAGCAACAAGCTGCTCAACAGGCCGCCATGTTAGCTCAAGCCAGGCGTCGTATTAATGAGGCAACCACACCGTCGGAAAAAAATGCCGCCGTGGCAGCGGCCGCAGCTGCGGCGGCTCAAAGTAATCAATTTTTCAATGCTATGGCTATGTCGGGACATCCGCTGCCTTTTCATCTTCCGCCTCCACCACCGCTGCCACACATGCACCCACCCTCCCCGGGATCCTCGGGCAATCCTGGTCCAGGTGCAGGCCTTCCTGCAGGTTTGACCACCAATCAAGTGGCGGCCATAGCAGCGGCTGCAGCAGCCTCCGGAAATCCCATGCCTCATGGCTTTTTAACCTCGCATTTTCCCGGTCTCAACCCTGCCTTGGCAATGGGAAAACCACCACATCTTTCAAAAACTCCCGAATTGGATAAACAAAAAATGTCCGACATGAATCATTTGCGTGATTCATCGGCCTCAAGGCGAACACCGCCGTCACGTAGTTTGTCACAGTCGTCACATTCTGGCATAGCTGCGCCACAGCAGTCTTCGTCATCGGCCGCTTCGTCTTCATCGTCAACCTCATTGGGCCATCAGCAGTCTCCTAGCCAATACCAAAGTCAACGGGATCTCAGAGATCCGAATCATAGTCATCGCAATTCCCTGCAGCATGAGGCGTCTGCTGGCCCCAACCAAAACCAGAGACTTTCACGCATATCATCTTCGAGTGCAGCGCTGAGACCCGGTCGTAAGGCCCACTCGCCCGGTAAACGGCAATGGGGTTCACTGCCAGCCAATTTGGGTACACAGTTCATCAATCCGGTGACTGGCAAGAAACGTGTCCAGTGTAATGTCTGCCTCAAGACATTCTGTGATAAGGGAGCTCTGAAGATCCATTTCTCGGCGGTGCATCTGAGAGAGATGCACAAATGTACGGTGGACGGGTGCAATATGATGTTCAGTTCCCGCAGATCACGTAATCGTCACAGTGCTAATCCCAATCCCAAGTTGCATTCGCCACATCTAAGGCGAAAAATATCTCCACACGATGGACGTAGTGCCCAACCCCACCCCTTGCTGCTGCAGCCTCCAAATGGACTAATGGCAGGTCTGAATCCCTTTGGTAGCTTCCCCATGCTGACACCACCACCTGATATGCGCCATCATCCAATGGGTACTTTAGGCGATCCCAAATATAATCCCGAACTTATGCAAAGATCCTATATGGATGCCCAGCTCATGGGCCGCTACGAGGGAAGACAAATGCCCATCTCTGAGGTTATGGGTGATGATGATGAGGATGATGATGGCATGGATGGTGGTATACACATTGGCGACATAGACGATGATGATGACGACGATGATGGAGAGGGTATTGTTGTGGTCGGTGACGAAGGTGACAGTATGTTAGATAAGACAAATTCCGAAGACTTTAGCATAGAAGACACGGGAGCCGATGAGACTTCTTCAACAATGGGCGGTGGCGGTGATAACAGTCGAGATCATTTCGAACGTTCGCTATACTCCAAAACGCCCACAGAGTATTTCAAAACCAAAGATAAACCGCAGGATTCGACCAAAAAAGATGATGGCGAAGAGGATGGTCGCAGCACTGTGGAGAGACACAGTACAGAGAGCAACGATGACACGTTGAGTATTACCGATTCCTGCAGTGTAAGAGAGGAGTATGAGGGATCGTCTACGGCTCACTCGGCCCAGCACAATGCTACAAATGGCACAACGAATGCCACCAGCTCGGCTAGTAAACGTAAGCGTAAGAATCAAAATCCGGTGAGGTGTGCAGTACAATCAACTGAAAATTCCTGTGATAATTCCAATGATTATGATGTGGCGAATGATTTGGCCATGAAATCGGAGACCAGGGATGGAGAGGAACAGCGTACGGAAATCAAAGAAGAACCACGTGACGATGATCCCATGTCTTTGGATTTAACGAAACGAAGCCGCAAGACGGAAGACGCAACAAATGAAAGCACAAAAGTATTACCCTCACCGCCCTTGACACCCTCAACGTCGACTAGTGAGACAAATAGACACAATTCATTGTTAACCAATCTTCCGGTAAAATTGGAACCGCGAGAGCAAGATGAGTTGGAATGTTTGGCCAAATCCAGTGAGGATGATGTGGCAGAAAAATCCCAGAGGGAAATAGGAAAAACCTTGGATTTATCCAACAATGAAAGGCAAGAAGATAATCCCAAAGAAAATGGCCGTTTTGCCGGCCTACTAATGCCTGTTATTAAGGAAGAACCCAGAGATGAACTTGCCCACTCACCTGGTGCGAATCACGGTGACGAGGAACCCGAAGAGGAGAATCGTTATTTGAGAATTAAGAAAGAGCTTATGGATGACAATTTCAAACTGAACATATCCGCAGAAGATAACAATAATCTGCCTGAAAATTTAACCACCTCTCCCAACAACAAACCGGCAAGCATTGAAGGCAAACTGACAACAACAACGGCGGCGGATGAACAAAATGGTGGAGAATTCCCAAACGAAGATGCCGAGGTGCCCATTGACAAAGACAACCCCCTGAAGTGTACGGCCTGTGGTGAGGTTTTCCAGAACCACTTCCACCTCAAAACCCATTATCAAAATGAACACTTGAAGTTGCATCACAAATGCAACATTGATGGTTGCAATGCAGCCTTTCCCTCGAAAAGAAGTCGGGACAGGCATAGTTCCAATTTAAATTTACATCGCAAACTGTTATCGACCAGTGATAATCACAATCTGGACCCTTTGCCCGAGTCCATGATGCTCAACAATAGCAAACATTTTAATGCTCCGCCAACTGCGAACAATATTTCAACATCATTGCAGGCGGAGTTTTTGGCTCGCCTATATGCAGGAGCTCATGGTTTGCCACCCCTTAATTTCGAAGCCCTCAAACAACACTTCCCCCCAAATCAACAAACTGCAATGCCCACATTTCCCGATGCCACAGCGGCCTTTATGAGTGATCCACGGTTCTTAATGCAACACAGTGGTAATCCATTGCTGTTCTCAGGTCTTCCTGGACTACCCGGTTTTCCCCACCTATCACCTCACCTGCTGGCAGCCAGCTCGTTTAATGGTCTAAATCCATTTATGGGTCGTCGTCCGTCTTCGGAATCACATTCACCACAATCGATAACGCCACCCGTGGGAACAGTACGTTCACCCATATCCACAAATCCAAAAGCTTCCAATATCTACTCGAACAACGGTAACAGTAATATCAACAACAATGATCAGGATGTACGAAATAATCCATCTCCAACAACACCATCTACATCGGATGGCTCCATGCACCAGCACTCTTTGTATGGTAGCGGTGGTGGTGACAACACTACTAGTTCCTCTCAACAGCATACCAATCCCCAACTTTTAAATCATCATCAGCAACAACAGCATCATAATTTGTCACCGTCTGCTGATCGTACATCATGACCCTCTCCCCTACAACATCCCACATCATCATCAGCAGCATCCTCATCAGCTCATTTTCTCCCACATCATCAGATGCACTATTCCGAGTTAATGGCTTACAGACAGTAAGACTTGTAGGTTAAATAAATATATATGTATATGCTTAAAACAGATATGGTGCAATATTTAGAATTTAAAAAAAAAAGAGTTTGGTTATTTCGAGGTATGGTTGTAGAAATGATAAAGTAACTTCAACATTCACGTTCTGTATATCGAAAGAAAATATGAATGCGAAAGAAGAATTCGATGTCTGCGTGTGTTTTTCCAAATTCAAATTATTCAAATGTTTAAAATTTTAAAAATGCATGCTTAGAATGTTGTGTTTTTGGTTCGCATTAATTTTCATTCTTTATACTTTAAAGAATTGAATTGCATTAAAAAGGAATTTCACTTGTCTGCAATATCAAAATTTCGAATTATTTGGCCAGCACCGTGGTACTCCTACGTCAAAATCTGCCTCATCGAGATAAAAGGCATAGACCCTGGGTCTCTTTGGATAAAATCCGCTTTAGGATATTTGGCATCGAAATAAAACTTAAACCCCTCGATCTCTTTGGATGAAATCTTTTTCAGGATATTTTAATTCGATTTAGACAGGTAAATTTGTCTATCCCCTTAAATGCTCAGTCAATTTTGTTATGGCTGTTATGCTGATCAAGAATATATGTACCTTGTGGGGTCTTAAATGTATATTTCGAGGAGGGACTAGTGGAATGACAAATTTAATTCTTTAATTTCAAATTAGTAGGGTTTATAAATAATAGGTTCTATTGAATAATCCTGATAGATCTGGAACCAATATTTTTCAAAAACCTACGCTGTCGGGAGTGCCCTTTTCAAGTATTATTTGTGATTTTGGCGAAATGTGATTTTCAGCATCACACATATTTGCGTTTTTGATCAATATCGTCATCTATCGTCTAATATTTTTCGAATATCTCAAAAAAAAATAGCCTTCCCCTCTCTAAGACCAATATTTCAACGTGTTACAAACTTTTTTTACCCAATCAAACTTAAAATATTGTTATATACCTGAAATATTCTCTTCAGATCGTATAGTCCTTCAGTGGGTTATTTCAGTGGGTAAAATGAAAGAAGTGCGCAATGAACTTTCTTAACGGAGCACACATTTTTATTATAAAACCAGTAAGGAAAGCTCAATAGTCGGGCGGGGCCGACTATATGATACCCTACACCACTATGCATATTTAGTAGAGCTCTCGTAAAAAGGTTTATACAGGACATTTCAGAGCTCTATTAGATATTTGGTACAAAATCAAAATCTATCTAATTCTATCGTGCATTTTACGAACTAAAGCTATCTCTAAACTGGGTTTCTCCAAATTTGACGTATTAGCTTCTAGACTGAATTCGGTCTTATGTACGAAAATGCATGCCATTTGGGCTGATATTGGCCATTTGATGCACAATTAAAACGAAATCGGATGAAGATATATATGGGAGCTATATCCAAATCTGAACCGATTTCGATAAAATTACAAACAGCTATTTCTGTATCTTATATCTGGTACCAAATATCATTCTTGTGGAGTGCATATTACGAATGTGAGAGGCTTAAATACCAAATCGGATGAAACATATATATGGGAGCTATAGCTGTTTCTGAACCGATTTCTCCAAATTTGTTGTATTTGCTTTAAGGCTAATCTCGGTCACATGTGCCAAAATTCGGGCCATTTGGGCTGATATTGGCCATTTGGTGGTCAATTACCCCGAAATCGGATGAAGATATATATGGAAGCTATATCCAAATCTGAACCGATTTCGATAACATTTAAAACAGCTATTTCTTTGCTCCATCTAATACCTGGTACCAAATATCACGGTTGTGGAGTGCATAGTAGGAATGTGAGGGACTTAAAGATCAAATCGGATGAAAGATATATATGGGAGCTATAGCTATATCTGAACCGATTTTCTCCAAATTTGATATACTTGCTTCTAGGCCGAACTCGGTTGGGTGTGCCAAAATTCAGGTAATTTGGACTGATAGTGGACATTTGGTGCACATTTAACCCGAAATCGGATGAAGATATATATGCGAGCTATATCTAAATTTGATCCGATTCTCACCAATATCAATAGGGTTCGTCCTTGGGCCAAAAACATATTGTTTGGAAAATTTCATCTCAATCGGATAATAAATGCGACCTGCATTTTGTTCACAAGAATACATGGACAGACGGACGGACGGACAGACGGACTGACATGCATAAATCGACTCAGAAAGTGATTCTATGAAGGTTCTCAAAAGTAACTATGGGTCTATCTCGTTTCCTTCTCCATGTTACAAACAAATGCACAAAGACATAATACCCTTACCACTATGTGGTGTAGGGTATAAAAACAAGTAAGCAAAGGCTATAGTGCGGGACCGACCATGTGATACCCTACAACACTACAATATGTTTGAAGCCCCTTATGTCCAAATCCATATGCGATTTTTTTAGATTTTATTCTTTTATGCCAAGAGGGCATCCTGAATTGGAAAAATCGGTCCAACCATTCTTGATATATAAGCATTCTAGCATTCTATCCCCTTTCTTTGTATATATTTCGCTATATATATATATATATATATCCGATATATTTATTATCGGCATCTAAACTTGACCTCTTCGTCTATTTGTGATTTCGCCGGGATTAAAAATATTCGCGGTTTAATGGAAAATTGGACTTTTATTTAACACAAATGTTATGGTCTATTTTACCCACTAAATCTTACCCGATGACTAACTGACAAAATTGAAAGGCTTCTGCTCAGCCATACGCTCCAGCCTCATGCTAAGTTCCATGTCGATTCAGTTTTTGGTCCATTTCAACCCCTAAATGTTATGCGATCATCTACAAAAGCAATAAGCTTCGATTCTGACCCTAGCCCCACCTCCATTGCGGCCTGTAGTGTGATTACAAATTAACATGGACAGACGGACGGACCCAGCTCGGCAAGATATGTATTTTCCTTGTGGGAAACCAATATTTCGAGGTGTTAAATAATTTTTGGCCCAATCAAACTTATAATACCCCCAACACATAGTGTTGTAGGGTATAAATATTCGTTTGTGAGACGATTCATGTTTTGAAAATGTTTTATAGTGAAACAAAATACGAAAAGATCGTGGCCCCTTTAAACCAGTGTTGCCAAAAAGATAAAAGCTAAAAATCAGCCTTTATATGTCACATAAGTTTTAACACTTAACTTTTGTGGAAAATTATTCGTAATTTTAATATTGCAGGAATACAGTACTTTAAATATTGTAATTAAAGCTATTGCAACAATTTGGAAATCGAACTTTCAAACATTTTAATAAACTTAAATAATTTCCCATCAGATAATTTGTCTCCATGTCCATTAACCAGATTTATATAACCTCAAACAAACACTTCTACAGAAAAAAAAAAACATTTCTTTGAAAAACGTTTCGCATCAAACCCAATACGAATAAGAGCAAATCAATACAAAATTCAAGAGAAAAGTATTGAAGAATAAATTATTTATAAATAAATTTATGAATGTAATTCATAAACAGATAAAGTTTAGAGTAAATAAAACTTAAATCATTTAAAACAATTAATAAATATATGAATTGAAAACAAACAAATCTACAACAAAAAAAAAAAAATACTCAAAACAAATGTTTTTAACAATTGAACAAAAAAAGAGAGAATAAATAATGATAAAATATATGAATAAATACATAAAAATCCAACAAAAACAAAACACACGCAACAAATTAAGTTCAAAAGATAATTAAATGAAAAAATGATAAAACCTTATAATTAATTTGCTGATATGACCTCAAATAATTTTGACTTAATATAATAAACCTAATTTCATTGCCTAAAAATTATTCATAATTTAATTAATTTCCCTAGGAACATTCAAAATTAAACATACAAATTATATTATTTTCTCTAATCTTCTTTTGGAAAACATATATATTTTTTTTATTTAATTTTGTAAGAAAGGCTTAAGTGAAATTACATGGATATTAGTTAAAATATAAATATATATAGAATTTTAATATAAATAGAAGTATAATTATTGTAATTATAATTGATATTATTGTATTAGAAATTAAGTGTAATTAATTGAATAATTTAGTAAATATACATAAATATTTAAATTTAGAACGATAATGAAACAAAAGCTACATTGAACAGTCTTAAAATGTTTATCAAATAAATGAATAAAAAATAAAGTAATAAATAATCGAAATATAAACGATGTCTGTGTTTTATGCTCAAAAGGAAAATAATAGAATGGTAAGAAAATAATTATTTCATAGTTCTTCCGGAGTATAGAAATGTGGTTTTAATATCTAAACTATACTCCTTTATTATATTTAGAGTTTTGATCAACACAAAAAATAACAACAGGGATAATTCTGAATGTAACATTGTGAAATACTTAAAATCTTATTCATATAAAAGAGTAAAAAAAATGTCGACAGATCATACCAACAGCTTATGTCTGATAATAAATTATATTTTGACTTGATTATTCAAAATGTTACCCTTTTATTGAGATGAATTCGAAGAAGTGCTACAATTCCATTTTGCATATGACCTAAGTCTGATATAGTTATTACGAATTTTTATTTGAGATAGTTTTATGTATTTTTTGGAAAATGTTTAATTTTTGTGGAGGAGGTAGTGGAAACAATAAAACAAATTATAATATTGATAAAAGTATTCAGATGTGCAATTATTATTTTTTCTAAATTTTGTATGATTGATTGGTAATCAATATTTTTATACCCTGCACCATTCTATGGAGGGTATATAAGCTTTGTCATTCCGTTTGTAACTCCTCGAAATATTCATAAGTATAACAGGGTGAGATGAGAAAACTCCAACCAACTTCAGACTGCTGTCATTTCAAAGCCACTTGTCCGATAGCTGTTAAAATTATTCCAGTGACAGCTCCTTATATTGTTTACAAGCGTACAAAAGCATTTTAATGAGAACTTCCCAGAAAAAAAGTTATTCGTGATGGAATTCAAGCGTTAGTGTGTTTTCTTTATATTTTGCTGAAAAACCACAAGTGGCTATCGGTAGAGAACCCCAAAATTTAAATGTGAATAAATCTTTTGTGCCTCGTACCATTGCTCGTTACCTCGTTAAAGGGTAAAGCCATTGAAATTCCAAAAAGTGCAAGAACTTACACCACAACAGAAAGAAAATAGACTCAAAAGAGCGAAAGAGTTGCTTCGCTTGGCCGAAAGTGGTGAACTGCCGAATTTGGTTTTCTCCGATGAGAAAATATTCGCTGTCCAGCAGTTTGTAAACAAACAAACTTATAGCGTTTACTTGCCAAAAAGGTCAGCTGGAAATGTGCACCTTCGGTTGGCCACCAGAACTCAAGCGCCGGCCGCTCTCCGCTAGTATTAATCGACCGTGGAATCAGAATAAATGCCGAATATTATCGCGAAAATATACTAGAGGGTGTAATAAAGCCTTGGGCACGCAAACATTTTGGCCGCAGACCTTAGACATTCCAACAGGACTAGCACCATCGCACTCAGCACGCGCCACCCAAGAATGGTTACGAAATTAGGTTCCTCGCTTCATTTCTAGCGCACAATGGCCACCAAAATTTCCGGATACCAATCCGTTGGACTATTGTGTCTGGAGTATTTCGGAAAGCAAGGTTGGCACTAAGAAATAACAAAGTGTCGATCACCTCAAACAAGTGCTTCGCCGGGAAAGGACCAAAATACCGCAGAGCAACATTCGGGCAGCTTGTGACGTTTTCATTGGCCGTTTGAAGGCCATAATTCATGCCAAAGGTGACGAATTCGAACAAATCTAAACTTATTCTAAAATTTGATGCTATTTCCGACATTTTTTGCTTTCATTTGTTTCAGGTTTTTTATCTCACCCTGTATATTAGGAGTTGCAAAGTTTGAATAAAATTGGATGCTGCTTTCTTGTTCTATAGGGTCAATTATTTTTAATAAAAATTTTGGACTTTCTGTGGGAGGTACTAGAAGGAGTGGGCCGATATTGCCCATTTGCAAACTCGATGTAGGTTTCACAATAATTACCAAGTTTGGATCAAATAAGTGACAGACTGATTCATCAACACCCAGGCGAAACGATTGAAGGTAGAATCTTGAAATTTTGTATGTGAGCCAATGTTAATGGGTTTTGCGCAAGCTCTAAATTTCGTAACTTTCGGTATTTTGTTAATGGATACGTTTAAAGTCTCGACATTTGATATAAAAGTTTAGTTGAGAGAGTGGAGCTGATATAAGTTGTTGTGTTTGTTCTAAACGATACCGAATTCGGTACAGTATCGTTTTGATTGAGCAGATTGATTTGGAACTTAAAATATTGGTGTTGGGGTCTCTGCTTGTGGTTAGGGTTAAGATAAGGACTTGGTATTGATATGCATCAACGGATATTGCTTCAAATCTGAAATTCGACATTAGGATTACCGTTATTGTGTAGGGTTGAGATTTGGAGGTGGTTTTGGAAATACGCACATAAAGTAGTAAATGGTACTAAATTTGGTATTTGGGTAAGAGATTGAGTTGGAAGACTAAAATTTGGCATTAAGATCACCTTTTGAGCGGTTTGGTTGATACATGGCGGGGAATTTGGAAATATGTACTATAACGTACGAAAAGTGCTAAACTTTTAGTATTTGGGGATGGAATGGCTGTATGGAATGATGGTCACTGCTGATGGGTAGCGTACGAAAGGTACTAAATGGCGCTTATATTGCTTGAAATCGGGCATTTCGATCATAGTTAGAGCATATAATCAAGATTTGGAGGTGGTTTTGGACATACGTACTAAAAAGCTCTACGTTTGATATATGAGTAAGGGATATGGCTGGAAATCTGAAGAAGGAGGAAATCTGAGATGGGATTAAAGTATGAAGTTGATTTTGAATAAACGTACCAAAAAGTACTAAATGATATACATTTTGGTATTTTATTCGGGGTGTTTTAGTCATAGTTTTTAAACAAATTTGCTGTAAATTTGCAGTTACACCAAGTTTTGTTGTAGTCCCCGTAATGCCACGACATTTTCCTCAAATTGCTGTTTGGGGTTCGTAATAGGCACCACCTTCTCTGCCAGATATTTGGCTATCATCTCCATCTTTTCCTTCAGTGAAACTATAATCGACAATTTCTATATTCGATATAATTACATTTGTAAACTTGCTGTTAGAGGACATTCAGGTCTTTCTAACTTCCCCTACAACCAGCCCATATCAGCCAACTCATTATTTGTATCTTTTGGCATAAGCCAAAAATAATGTTTTCAACCACGCCATGGCAAGCTTTTTAAAACATAATAAAAACATTAGCATTGTAAAATAAATTATCATGAACAGTTCGCGTTTTTGGTGCACCTTTTGACCTCAGCGATTGATGCTTTAAGAGGTGCAATCAAAAGTGCCGCTTAACTAACAATCAAATGCCACAACTTTCAACACATTTGTCAAAAGCAAACAAAAAATCAAATAAAAATCGATAACAGTTACAAATAAAAAGTTGTTTATTTCAGAAAAATTGGTAAATTTCAATAGATCAAAGGCTAAATTGGAGTGTTTGAATTTAATTGTGATTTTGTGTTCATTCGGGTTGGTCGTAGGGTATTATGAATATGGTCTGAATATGTTTTGAATCGATAAACATTAGAATATTACGGATTTATTTAAACAAAATAGTATGAGATCGAACCTACACAAAAATATTTCTGTTTGTTTGTGATACTAATTGAAAATATTTCATATCATTTTTGGTAAGCAAAGTTTGTTCAATGACAATTACATCTCAAAACCATAATTTGCATGCAATTCAATGTTGTACAATGATTGATTCAACATCGAATTCTTTGTTACGACATTTTATCAACAAACAATATTAAATTGAGAACAAAATTATTGAAAACCACATAGCTATTTACTTTAGGTGTGGCCGTGCTGTAATACTGTTGTAACTGTTGATATTCTTTTATAAAAAAAATACATATATTTGTTCAATATGTTTCTTTTGCTTTACATAATTTGGCTTTAACATATATAAATTACAGGTCCTTCAGATAACTTTTTTTTTAAATGCTATAAAAATAACTGCTGTATATTTTTTTTTAAAATTCTTTTTATTCAAAAATACAATTTCTGCGGTTAATAGTGGAGAGTAATTGTATTTAAATGTAGCCTTCGCGATCAATCCAATTTTTAAGCAATTATCGATTTTGTGCTGCTGTATTTTACCAATGCCCTCACTATTATTGTCCTTTAAAGCGTCAATTGTCTCTAGCCAACTGGAGTAACAAGCTTTGACAGTTTACATTGAAATGTAACCAAAATAGGGACCACAGATTCCTCAGAATCCTTGCTTTTAAGGTATATAGCATTTTGGGTAAACTTGTAGATAAAAATACAAGAGATATAGGAAATTGTACCCTTTAAGCGAGTTAACTTTTTAAAAAAAATATGATTAAAATTTTAATTAAGGCGGATGGTAGCAAGTCAACATATTCGACATAATTATTTATATCACCATCAAAGTTCCAAAAACCGAAATTATTTCCTAATTATACCTTATAACACTAGATGTTGGGGGTATTATAAGTTAAAGTCACAAATTATGTTACACCTCGAAATATTGGTCTGGCACATACAGGAATGTACAGGGTGAGATAAAAAAAAACTGCAACCAACTTCAGACTGCTATTATTTCTAAGCCACTAATCCGACATCTGTTAAAATTTTTAAAGTGACAGTCCATTATATTGTTTACAAGCGTACAAAAGCATTTTGGTGAGAATTTTTTCAGAAAAAATGTTATTCGTGATGAAATTCAAGAGTGATAGTGTGATTTCTTTATTTTTGGCTGGAAAACCACAAGTGGCTATCGTTAGAGCAATCCGTCATTTAAATGTGAATAAATCTTTTGTGTCTCGTACCAACCAACGATGCTGGAAGCGTAGCTCGGCGTCAAGGAAGTGGACGGAAGAAAACAGCAACATCAGCAGAAATGGTTCGAAAAGTAAAACAGCGACTTGATCGAAACCCGCGTCGCAGTGGCCGAAAAATGACTCCTGAGCAGCACATATCGCAATATTCCATTCGGCAAATATTGAAAAAATGAGCTCGGAGTAAAGCCATTGACATTCCAAAAAGTGCAAGAACTTACACCCCAACAGAAAAAAAAGACCCAAAAGAGCTAAAGAGTTGCTTCGCATCGTCGAAAGTGGTGAACTGCCGAATTTGGTTTTCTCCGATGAGAAAACATTCGTTGTCCAGCAGTTTGTAAAAAAACTGCCTATTCTATTGCCAAAGAAGTCAGCTGAAAATGTGCTACAACGCTTTGCCACCAGAACTCAAGCGCTGGCCATGGTGATTGTGTGGGCCGCCATAACAGCCCATGGTTTCTCTCCGCTCGATCGTGGCATCAGAATAAATGCCAAATATTAGCGCGAAAATATTCTGGAGGGTGTATTAAAGCCTTGCGCACGCAAACATTTTGGCCGCAGACCTTGGACATTCCAACAGGACTCAGCACCATCGCACTCAGCACGGGCCACCCAAGAATGGTTACAAGATGAGGTTCCTCGCTTCATTTCCAGCGCACAATGACCACTAAAATCTCCGGATACCAATCCGTTGGACTATTGTGTCTGGAGTATTTTGGAAAGCAAGGTTGGCACTAAAAACTACAAAAGTGTCGATCACCTCAAGCAAGCGCTTTGCCAGGAATGGGCCAAAATACCGCAGATCTACATTCGGGCAGCGTGTTACCGTTTCATTGGCCGTTTGAAGGCCATAATTCGTGTCAAAGGTGACCACTTCGAACAAATTTAAACTTATTCTAAAATTTGATGCTATTTCCGATATTTTTTGCTTTTGTTCAATAAAATTTAAAAAAGAATATAAAAATCATGGCTTTTGATTTTGTTGCAGTTTTTTTATCTCACCCTCTATATAAATTTACATTTATTGTGAAAAAGTATTACATGCCCAAAGAAACCGATTTTAAGGCCAAATTGATTGGAAAATATTGGCCTTGTAACAACTACAATCAAGGATGGAATATTAATTATGATTAGAAAAAAGAATTTTGAATATGAATCTTGCCATATTTTTGTTAGAGCCAATTGCTGTTATGTACCTACTTCGCCAAATGCCAGTGCTTTAAAATTGTATTTTTATACCCTCCACCGTAGTATGGAGGGTATATTAAGTTTGTCATTCCGTTTGTAACACCTCGAAATACACATTTTAGACATTACAAAGTATATATATTCTTGATCAGCATAAAATTCTATGTCGATTTAGCGATGTCCGTCCGTCTGTCCGTCTGTGGAAATTACTCTAGCTTCCGAACGAATAGTAGTAGATTAATAAAATTTTGCTCTAATGTATACTATGTCTGCAGAACTTTTGGTATTGAAAATAGGTCATATAGGTCCACGTCTTCGTATTGCCCCCATATAACGGAACCTCCCGATATTCGGTATTTTGCTAATTTTAGCGAATTTATTCACCGGAATTGTTTCAAATTTGGTATTTGTAGTCCATAATGGATACTACATCCTAAGACAGAAAATTGTCTGTGCAGGTCCACGTCTTCATAGAGCCCCCATATAACGGTACATCCCGATATTCGGTATTTTAATGATTTTATGTACATTTTTTATATGGCTTATTGAAAATAGGCCATATAGGTCCACGTTTTGGTATTGCCCCCATATAACAGTACCTCCCAATATTCGGTATTTTCATGATTTTAGCGACATTATTCACCGGAATAGTTTCAAATTTGGCATTTGAAGTTCGTAATGGATACTACAGCCTATATCAGAAAATTGTCTGTGCAGGTCTACGTCTTCATATAGCCCCCATATAACGGTACCTCCTGATATTCGGTATTTTGGTGATTTTAACGACATTATTCACGGGAATTGTTTCAAATTTGGTACTTGAAGCTCAAAATGGATACTACACCCTAAGACATAAAATTGTCTGTGCAGGTCTACGTCTTCGTATAGCCCCCCTATAACGGTACCTCCCTATATTCGGTATTTTGATGATTTTAGCGACATTATTCACCGGAATTGTTTGAAAATTGGTATTTGAAGTTCGTAATGAATACTACAGTCTGTGACTGAAAATTGTCTGTGCGGGTCCAGGTCTTTGTATAGGCCCAATATATCAGTACCTCCCCATATTCGGTATTTTGACGATTTTAGGTACAATACCCAGCGAAATTGTTTGAAATGTGGTATTTGAAGTTCGTAATGGATGCTACAGCCTGTGACAGAAAACTGTCTATGCTGGTCCAGGTCTTTGCACAGCTCCAATTTAACGGCACCTCCTTATATACGATATTTTGATGATTTTAGCTACATTAGTTACCGTTTATTTCAAGTTTCCAATTTGAATATGGTAATGGCTTATGACAAACAATGCCTATGTATGTCCACGTCGTATAGACCCCAATATGACAGCTATATTCGGTATTTTTAAAATTTTAACAGAATTTTTTAAGGATTTTATTTTTTAAAAATTTCCAAATTCGTTGCAAATGGTGGAGGGTATTAAAAGTTCGGCCCGGCCGAACTTAGTGCTTTTTAACTTGTTTTAAAATTCTTTTTATTCAAAAATACAATTTCTGTGGTTAATAGTGGAAAGTAATTTTATTTAAATGTAGCCTTCGCGATCAATCCAATTTTTAAGCCATTATCGATTTTGTGCAGCTGTATCTTACCAATGCCCTCACTATTATTGTCCTTTAAAGCGTCAATTGTCTCTAGCCAATTGGAGTAACAAGCTTTGACAGTTTACATTGAAATGTAACCAAAATAGGGACCACAGATTCCTCAGAATCCTTGCTTTTAAGGTATATAGCATTTTGGGTAAACTTGTAGATAAAAATACAAGAGATATAGGGAATTGCACCCTTCAAGCGAGTTAACTTTTTTAAAAAAATATGATTCAAAATTTTAATTAAGCCGGATGGTAGCAAGTCAAAATATTCAACATAATTATTTATATCACCATCAAAGTTCCAAAAACCGAAATTATTTCCTAATTATACCTTATAACACTAGATATTGGGGGTATTATAAGTTATGCTAGGAACACAATTGGAGCGAACGACGAATTTTTTCGCGGCGTATGTTCGTCGTCAAAAATAAAACACATATGTGTATATGGAAGTGCACACAATCACGGCACCGGCGAAAATTTCGTCGGTCGCCGCGAACTCAATTAGCTTTATTTCTATTTCATACGCCGGCGACCGGCGAACAAAACAGTACAAGGTGGCCATACTTGTACGAATTTTATGTGTTTTAGTAAATAAAGTTACTTTTTACTTTAAAATTTGTTATGGTCACTCTACTATCTGTTACTCGTATAAAAAAACATAATTAATTTGTTTATTTATTTGTGTACTTGCGCCTGAGTGAAGATGGATATCAGTGAATTTATAATAGAGAAGATGGACATACGTGAAATTATAATAGAGAACGTAAAGAATTATGTGTTCTTGTATAATTCATTGTAGTCAACAAATGAGCAAAAAGTAAACAACTTCATCAGCTGTTTTATAATTTCGTCGGTATTGTGTTCCATACGACGAATTTTCGCGGCTCATTTTGTCGCCGCGTAGGGCGAAATTCGTCGTTCGCTCCAATTGTGTTCCTAGCATTAAGGTCACAAATTATGTAACACCTCGAAATATTGGTTCGGCACATACAGGAATGTACAGGATGAGATAAAAAAAAAACTGCAACCAACTTCAGACTGCTATTATTTCTAAGCCACTCGATCGACAGATGTTAAAATTTTTGCAGTGACAGCCCATTATATTGTTTACAAGCGTACAAAAGCATTTTGTTCAGAAATTTTCAGAAAAAAAGTTATTCGTGATGGAATTCAAGCGTGATAGTGTTATTTCTTTATATTTGGCTGGAAAACCACAAGTGGCTATCGTTAGAGCAATCCGTCATTTAAATGTGAATAAATCTTTTGTGTCTCGTACCATAACTCCTTACCGTGGCACTGGTAGCGTAGCCCGATGTCATGGAAGTGTACGGAAGATGGAAGAAAACAGCAACATCAGCAGAAATGGTTCGAAAAGTAAAAAAGCGACTTGATCGAAACCCGCGTCGCAGTGGCCGAAAAATGACTCCTGAGCTGCACATATCGCAATATTCCATTCGGCAAAAGTGGTGAACTGCCGAATTTGGTTTTCTCCGATGAGAAAACATTCGTTGTCCAGCAGTTTGTAAAAAAAAGTGTATATTCTATTGCCAAAGAAGTCAGCTGAAAAAGTGCTCCTTCGCTTTGCCACCAGAACTCATGCGCTGGCCATGGTGATGGTGTGGGCCGCCTTAACAGCCGATGGTCAATCTCCACTCGTATTAATCGACCGTAGCATCAATACAATTGCCGAATATTATCGCAAAAATATTCTGAAGGGTGTATTAAAGACTTTACATTCCAACAGGACTCAGCACCATCGCACTCGGGAGGGTACCTCCCGATATTCAGTATTTTTGATGATTTTAGCGACATTATTCACCAAAATAGTTTCAAATTTGGTATTTGAAGTTGGTAATGGATACTACAGCCTAAACCAGAAAATTGTCTGTGCAGGTCCACGTCTTCGTATAGCCCCCATATAACGGTACCTCACGATATTCGGTATTTTGATGGTTTTAGCGAATTTATTCACCGGAATTGTTTCAAATTTGGTATTTGTAGTCCATAATGGATACTACAGCCTAAGACAGAAAATTGTCTGTGCAGGTCCACCTCTTCGTATAGCCACCATATATCGATACCTCCCGATATACAGTATTTTGATTTTATCGACTTTATAACCGATTTTTTTAAGTTTCGCATTTGAATATTGTAATGGCTTATGACAAATGTTACCTATGCAGGTTCATGTCGTCGTATAGACCCTAATATAATAGCTACATTCGGTATTTTTAAGATTTTAACAGAATTTTTAACGGATTTTTTTTTTGTTTTTGAGAATTGCCAAACTCGTTCCAAATGGTGGAGGGTATTCAAAGTTCGGCCCGGCAGAACTTAAGGTGCAAGTACATAACAAGCTTGAAGTCAAGGCTACGCATATTAATGTCAAATTATAATGGAAAACGACGGCAGGATTTTGGTGCGGCTCTGCAATCCCTTTATGAAATGTCGCACAATATGCCTAGCCATGACTTCAAGCTTCTTATGTACTTTGACCCTTACAGCTTTTTTACTTTTTTTAGATCGATAAAAATTTAATTTTGCAAGAAAAATTTACCAAAATATTTTGAGTACTCAATATTGTATCCCAATATCATAAGAAACTCGTTCCTTCTATTCAAAGGGCATAACATCTAAAGAAATTTTACCGTGAAAATAGTGCTATAAGGGTATCGTAAATCATCCCCGCCCGATTTTTTTTATTGAAATTCGGCAAAATTTGGTATTTTTACTTATTTTTATGCAGAAACCCTACGAACAAAAATTGTACTGATACGAACCTTTAAATAAATTTTAAGTCGAGTTGAAGTTTGCACTCTGTTAAGTAAATTCCCAAAAACGATCTCTGAATTTGACGAAATCGACACTCACTCATGGGGGTCAAATTTAATAAAAATTGTATTGATCCGATGGAACATTTTCACTGCAGCCGTCATGTTTTTGGTTTTAACCGAATCAAGACGAGTCTGAAACTTACGGTCAAGATTTTAATAAAAATTTACAATTTACACCTCAACCTTGGGTTGACCAACTGGAAATTCCAAGAAAAAATAAACAAATATTTCTTAAACTAATTATTTCTTGTGATCCCATTATATTTAACTCCATCAGAAACCAATACGTTTCTTTTAAATTTTTATTTTCGTCAATAAAATTAAATTTTATTAAAGTAAATTAAACCCTTGACCACTGCTATGGTTGTTTAAGTTCTTTGTTGTTGTTGTTGTTGTTTTTTGCTGTTATTTCTCCACGATACAACAGACAGAGATCCTGAACATAGACCAGCGATATAAATTGCAATATATTTTACACAAACAACATACCACTTTAGTGCTTCCTTCCGGTGGTTTCTTTTGAATGTCCTTCCTGTAGAGTAGAAGGACCTCAGAGTCCAACGTAACAAAACAACAACAACAACAGCAACCACACGTATAATATAAAACTCAAGAAAATTACTTTTATGTGGGAAATTCACAAAAAAGGGGTGAAACCTATAGCTATGAAGCGACCAGAGGATCGAATGAATGCCATACCGACGACGAGTATTGCCATAGAACAAATGAAATTGAGGGAGTAGACGGGAGGAAATGTTGTGATATGTGTGTGGATGGCACACACAGGACAGCAAGAAAATAACATATATCCATACCTATATATAAAGGTGTGTGTGTGCCAACTTTTTGTTTGGGTGGATAGCTGACTACTATATATTGCTAATGTGGAATCAATAGACACCTCTGGCGCTAGTCGCATTGTATATCCAACATCGGAATAAAAACAAAGACAATGACGTTAACTATGTGAAACACCAGTTACAAAAACACAACAACACAACAATTCTTTATTAAGGATAACAATAGCAAGCTAGAACAACATGCTGGTGTTATACTCTACTTGCTTGAATATATATTGTACCCTCTGTTTTGTGAAATAGAAAATATAGAAGACAAACGGACATGGCCCTGAGGGTTACATACAAAATACCCACACATGTATATGTTTGCTGCATATTTTCAGGCGCATAGATGCAATCACATTCTAGCAGATATGTCACGTAAATGGTACACTGACGTTTTTGGAAAACTTTTAACTGCGACTATTAAAATAAATTTTCATTTGCAGAAAAAAATTAATAAAACATTTCAATTTTCATTTTTTTAGAGAAAAAATCAACTATAATCTTACATTTCAAATTTTTTTGAAAATTCCACTAGTTTATGACAATTTTTCAAAAATGGTAAAATATTTATAAAGTGTACCCAGAAAGAGATGTGAGCACATTTGGTGTTGATGTACTAAAAATTGGACAACCTTTGCTTGTTTTTGTATATTTGTTTGCAACATGGAGACGGAAGCGAGACAGACCCATAGTTACTCTTGAGGATCTTTTTGAGTCGATTTATGCATGTCAGTCCGTCCGTCCGGTTGTCCATGTGTTTTTGTGAAAAAAAAAAATGCATATCGCATTTGTTATCTGATTGAGATGATATTTTCCAATCAAAATTTGTTTGGGCCAATGACGAACTCTTTTGAAATTGGTGAGAACCGGTTCAAATTTAGATAAGCTTCCACATACAGGGTGAGATAAAAAAACTGCAATAAAGTCAAACGCCATAATTTTAATTTTTTTTAATTTAATTGAAAGCAAAATTGTCGGGAATAGCTTCAAGTTTTAGAATAAGTTTAGATTTGTTCGAATTGGTCACCTTTGGCACGAATTATGGCCTTCAAACGGCCAATGAAACCACGATGCTGGAATGTTTCTCTGCGGTATTTTGGTCCATTCCCGTCGAAGTGCTTCCATGAGGTGATCGACACTTTGGTATTTTTGAATGCCAACCTTGCTTTCCAAAATACTCCAGACGGATTGGTATCAGGAGATTTTGGTGGCCATTGTGCGCTGGAAATTAAGCGAGGAACCTCATTCTGTAACCATTCTTGGGTGGGGGTGCTAAATGCGATGGTGCTGAGTTCTGTTTGGAATGTCCAAGGTCTGCGTCCAAAATGTTTGCGTGCCCAAGGCTATAATACACCCTCCAGAATATTTTCGCGATAATTTTCGGTATTTTTTCTGATCGACTAATACGAGCGGAGAGCAACCATCGGCTGTTATGGCGGCCCACACTATTACCATGGCCGGAACTTGAGTTCTGGTGGCCAACTAAAGGTGCACATTTTCAGCTGAACTCTTTGGCAAGTAAACACGATCATTTTGTTTGTTTACAAACTGTCTGGACAACGAATGTTTTCTCATCGGAGAAAACCAAATTCGGCAGTTTACCACTTTCGGCCAAGCGAAGCAACTCTTTATCTTTTTTGAGTCTATTTTCTTTCTGTTGCGATGTTAGTTCTTGCACTTTTTGGAATTTCAATGGCTTTACCATGATCTCATTCTACCCGATCTCAGTTCACATGCGTAATATGCACTCCAAAAAAAAATTATATTTGGTACTAGATAATTTGTGGAGGTAAAAATATCTCAGTCAAATTTTATCGAAATCGGAAAAGATTTGAATATAGCTCCCATCGACATCAGGTTTTTATGTACCAAATGGTAATTCCGACTAAATTCATCCTAGAAACATGTACTTCAAACTTGGTGAAAGTCGGTTCAGATATAGCTATAGCTCCCATATATATGTTTTATCTCTTTTGGGGTTTTAAGTTCCTCACAAGTACTCCACAACAATGATCTTCGATACCAGATAATTGGTACCAGATTTTGTCAAAATCGGTTTAGATCGGATATAGCTCCCATATATATTTTTATCAGATTTCAGGTTTTTCGTGCACCAAATGGGTAATATAGGACCAAATGAAGTAAGTTGTGGCGCATCTGATCGAACTCAGCCAAGAAATCGGTTCATATATAGCTATAGCTCCCATATATTTTTCATCCGAATTGAGGTTTTAAGTCAATAACATGCGTAAAAGGCACTCCACAACAATGATTTTTGATACCGGACATCAGATAAAGCTCGAACATACCTCTGCCAAATTTCATCGAGATCGGTTCAGAGTTTTATATAGCTTCGATATACATGTTCTTCTGATTTTACGGTTATTGCTCATCATATATGTAATATTAGCCAAATAGAATAGATTTTTTCATATTCAACCGAATTTTACATTTGGTGGAACTCCGTCCGGTATACCTATGGCTCCGATAAATATTTTGTAACATAACCCTAATCGAAGTCGCATCACGAACTATACTGCAAAGTTATTTGGTTCATAGGTGGTACGATCTATTTTACATAAATTCCCAATATAATCTACTAAATACGTATAGTTATGTAAGGTATCATAAAGTCGGCCCCGCCCAACTTTAGACCTTTCCTTACTGATTAAGATTGTTATAGTGATCTGTCCTCTGAGATAACGAAATGTCAAATTCAACTGATTTGGTTGGGAATGAGCAGAAACCTTTAAAGTACCTAAAATCTGGTGGTACCAAAAATACAGTCTTACAGCCGCACTTAATTAATATATTCTAGATTTGGTCGTTAGCCCCTTAGCAATGATACTATTTTTCGCTCGCGTTAGCATTTTTCATACCCATATACTTAAAAAATTTCAAAACCAAGAATTACTATTCATCAACTCACCAATAGCGAAATTATACAACCGTGCAAATTCCGAGCATCTAGCGTCAAGTTTTACTTTCGTCCGTTATTAGGAGCATCGGTGAATTTTATCTTTGGGAGAATGAATCAAAAATGTTTTTGTAAAAAATGGCTATTTGTTTGAATTAGCTTGTTATTGCTAAAAATAATTTATTGGTGCACCATTTTGATTTTTTTTTAAATATTTTCCAATATCTTTGAAATTCCTTTCGGTATATTTGGGCCTTACAAGTAAATTAGGTTTGTCTTTCCTGCACCATAACACATAACTTCTCACTGCACTACACACATACTAGCATCTACGTAACTCCAACCCATACTTGAATGAACATTAGTAAATACAACTCCCACATGCGTTTGCATTTTATCCTTCGTTGAACGAATTAAATGTCAGTAACGGAAAACATTGTCTTATATTCTGAATTTATGGTCTCTTATTTGGCGTCCGGGACACATTGTTTTTACACCAAACTAAATAGCGAAACCAAAAAAAACAACAACAGAAATTGGATTTTGGTATGAAATGTGAATAATTTGAAAACTTTTGGAACAATTGACATAAAATTACATTTCTGTAAAAAAAAAAAAAAAAACAATAAAACATGTAGCTGAGGACGGTCCATGGAGAAAGCTTTGTCATCATCATTATGGGTAATTTTCGTTTAATATGCAAAACGAAGTATTGAAGAATTTCATATCTTGATATTTTGTGGTTCTTAATATGGGTTCACTATTTTAAAAAGTCCAAAATTTGGAGAGGAGTCGAAAATGGTCAATATTGAGTCTGGTTCACGTACCTCACAAAAGTCTAGCATTTTGAATACTAATAAAATCTGCAATACATGTCACATTTTCTCTTAACTTCGCACATCTCAATGTTAGATATAGGCCAATACTGGACTGAAGTTTTGTAAAATATATGACATTTTCTTCAAACTTCACGCTTTCAAATATATCTTCAATATTTCATAAAGTGTGAATTATTATTCAGTTTGGTATCTCTAAATAAAGAAGTCAAAATGATCAAAAATTCTGAATCCAAAGTGATATTAATATTATTTTTATCAAATTCCATTTTTTTAAATTGAAAACACAGAACAATTTCATAGACCAACGCCGCTTAAAGATGAAAATTCTTAAAAGTTTGTTTTTGTATCATGTAGATTTCGTAAAATTGGTTTGGCTATCAGACTTGTACAAGGTGCTTAGATTTATTAAGAATTTTTTTCAAACGGGTTTTAAATCAAGAATCTTGGAGTGTTTTAAAGTGTCAACATATTTTAGGTGAAGAAGAGTGGATTGATAGGCTTAGACCACATAGCCGATATAAATCAAACTTTTAAAAATATGAGTGGATTTTTCATTCTTGAAGCTAGTACCTTAAATTTGGTGAAAATCGGTTCAGATGTAGGTAGAGCTCCCACATATATATAAAGGGTGAGATGAGAAACCTGCAACCAACTTCAGACTGCTGTCATTTCTAAGTCCCTCGTCCGACAGCTGTTATAATTATTCCAGTGACAGTTCATTATATTGTTTACAACCGCACAAATCGTGAGAATTTTCCAGAAAAAAAGTTATTCGTGATGGAATTCAAGCGTGATAGTGTGATTTCTTTATATTTGGCTGGAAAACCAAAAGTGGCTATCGTTAGTGCACTCCAGCATTTAAATGTGAATAAAACTTTTGTATCTCGTACCATCGCTCGTTATCGTAATATTAGTAGCGTAACCCGACGTCAAAAAAGTGGACGGAAGAAAACAGCAACATCAGCAGAAATGGTTCGAAAAGTAAAGAAGCGACTTGATCGAAACCCGCGTCGCAGTGGCCGAAAAATGGCTCGTGAGCTGAACATCTCGCAATATTCCATTAGGCAAATATTAAAAAATGAGCTCGGGGTAAAGTCATTGAAATTCCTCAACAGAAAGAAAATAGACTCAAAAGAGCTAAAGAGTTGCTTCGCTTGGCCAAAAGTGGTGAACTGCCGATTTTGGTTTTCTACGATTAGAAAACATTCTTTGTGCAGCAGTTTGTAACCAAACAAAATGATCGTGATTGCTTACCAAAAGAGGTCAGCTGAAAATGTGAATCTTCGGTTGGCCATCAGAACTCAAGCGCCGGCCATGGTAATGGTGTGGGCCGCCATAA
Source organism: Musca domestica (assembly GCF_030504385.1). NCBI lineage: Eukaryota > Metazoa > Arthropoda > Insecta > Diptera > Muscidae > Musca > Musca domestica. Next base: position 793,974 of record NW_026712334.1, on the reverse strand, counting down.
CAGCCAATGGTCGCTCTCCGCTCGTATAATCCACCGTGGCATCAGAATAAAGGCCGAATGTTATCGCGAAAATATTCTGAGGGGTGTGTTAAAGCCTCGAGCACGCAAAGATTTTGGCTGCAGACCTTGGACATTCCAAAAAGACTCAGCACCATCGCACTCAGCACCCGCCACCCAAGAATGGTTACAAAATGAGGTTCCTCGCTTCATTTCCAGCGTACAATGGCTTTGTCTTTGTTGTCATCCCGTTTGTAACATCCTTAAATATTCGTCGTAAACCCCATTAAGTATATATTCATAATCAGCATAAAATTCTAAGTCGATTTAACGATGTCCGTCTGTCTGTCCGTCTGCCTATCCGTCTGTCTGTCTGTTGAAATCACGATACAGCCCACATTATTTGATGTAGAGCGCCAAAATTTAGCAGAACAATTTGTATTGTGTCTAGGATGGTTGGTATTGAAAATGACATATATCGGTCCAAGTTTTGGTATAGTCCCCATATAACGGTACCTCCCGATATTCGGTATTTTAATGATTTATGCCACATTTTTTTACGGATTTGTCTGAAAATTTGTATTTGTAGGTCATAATGGGTTCTTGTGCGTGTGGCAAAACATTGCATGTATAGGTCCACGTTTTGGTATAGCCCCCATATAAAGGTACCTTCCGATATTCGGTATTTTGATGATTTTTGCCACATTTTTTCACTGATTTGTCTAAAAATTGGTATTTGTGGGTCATAATGGGTCCTAGTTCGTGTGGCGAAACATTGTATGTATAGGTTCACGTTTTGGTATAGCCCCCATATAACGGTACCTCCCGATATTCGGTAATTTAATGATTTTTGCCACATTTTTCATGGATTTGTCTGAAAATTGGTATTTGTAGGTCATAATGGGTTCTAGCTCCTTTGGCGAAACATTGCATGTGTAGGTCCATGATTTGGTATAGCCCCCATATAACGGTACCTCCCGATATTCGGTATTTTGATGGTTTTTGCCACATTTTTTCACTGATTTGTCTAAAAATTGGTATTTGTGGGTCATAATGGGTCCTAGTTCGTGTGGCGAAACATTGTATGTATAGGTTCACGTTTTGGTATAGCCCCCATATAACGGTACCTCCCGATATTCGGTAATTTAATGATTTTTGCCACATTTTTCATGGATTTGTCTGAAAATTGGTATTTGTAGGTCATAATGGGTTCTAGCTCCTTTGGCGAAACATTGCATGTGTAGGTCCACGATTTGGTATAGCCCCCATATAACGGTACCTGCCGATATTCGGCATTTTAATGGTTTTTGCCACATTTCTTCTAATGTTTCCTTTACCCTAGGTGGAGGGTATTAAAAGTTTGGCCCGGCCGAACTTAATGTTTTTTTACTTGTTTTTCAATCTTTTTACCAGCTTGTTCGACCTGGTACATCAAATAATTTCGACACTATATCGACTCTTTCAATTAAAAAACCTAACATGACCAAATGCCTGTAGCGGGAGTTGTACTATCCCAGTTGTGTCTAGTAGTATCACTAACAGGACCTTCTCTTTGGCACAAAAAACAGTTGTTTAAGGACATACGTTACGTCAACAGACATCCTATGAACTAAATATTTCACTGTCTGTCGTATATAAAAATAGTTGCCAACAACACAAATTTGTTCAACTCAATGTTGGGCCAAGAACTAAGGAACCGCCAACGGTAACAAATTGCCAAACTTCCTTAGAAAATCGAATCAGATAATTAGTTAATAAATTGTTTTGTAATGCAAGTAAGGACACATGTACAGACACACATTTGTTACCACCTGAGGACTACTATATTACCGTACTCAATCTCTCTCTCTCACTCTTTCTACTCTGTTAACAAGTTGCATGGATAATTATATGCAACATTCATTTACAACAACGACAATAACAGCAACTGAAATTGCAACGACAACAATGCCAGCCAGCCAGCCAATCAAGCAACCAGCCGACCAAGACCTATCACGCGCCAAACAATGGTAACGACATGGCAGGATCTGGTTTGGCAAGCCAAAAACACATGGCTAAAACAAAGACCGTTATTGGCGGAAGAGTAAAAAGTAACACATCCACTGTTATCCAAATGCAAATAAATGAACGAAAAAAAAAAAACAAAGAATTGACTAAGGAAACAATATTTCCATACAAAAAGACACGGTTTGGTGTTTTGGGAACAAATGTGTCTTAAACATGGCCAACTTCCGTTAACGAAAAAAAAAATAGTTTTACCTTCCCGGACGGTGTATGGAGGCAGAGAGGGTTCGTTTTGTAATTTTAAAATTACTCCATATACCTGTTAGAAGGATATCCCCATTCACGTTTTAGATTCTTGGTAGTGGGATGTATAGAATAGTTTGAAGGTATGAAAGTGTGTGTGTGTGAGTTTGTAAGGATGGCCTAGCCAAGGGTTAAACTAAAAATATGCGACTTTTGCACTTTAAACGCCATTTAAATGGGATACAAAGTTTTCAGTTCCGTTACAGCCTTTGCCAAAAACTATCTGTTGTATGTTTTCTTCATGCATGTTGGTTGTTGTTTGTTTTTTTTCGACTAACCAAAACGAGTGTGGAACACTTGATTTGGGGATATTCGAGCTTGCATTTTTAAGTTTCTTTAAACATGTTTTGAGAGAAATAATTTGTAGGCAAATTTAAAGCAAAAAATGTCGGAAATATCATCACATTTTAGAATAAGTTCGATTTGTTCGAATTGGTCATCTTTGCCACGAATTATGGCCTTCAAACGGCCAATGAAACCGTCACACGCTGCCCGAATGTTGCTCTGCGATATTTTGGCCAGTTCCAGGCGAAGCGCTTGCTTGAGGTGATCGACACTTTGGTATTTTTTAGTGACAATCTTGCTTTCCAAAATACTCCAGACACAATAGTCCGACTGATTGGTATAAGGGGATTTTGGTGACCATTGTGCGCTGGAAATAAAGCACATTAAATGATATATTTGATAAAAATCAAACTTTGATATCATCCTCATAATTATAATACTACCCTCATTGCACATAGTGTTAACAAGAAGGACCTTCTTCGTTTTGCTTGACTCAAAACTATTGCAATATGGTGTTGTTTCTGCTTCCGTTCTTTTGACATGACCTCGCACAAATCGTTGCTTGTTAGCTTGGTACTATTTTGGACTTGTTTTAATTTTTTTTTTTTGTTCTCTACAAAACTTATTGTTTTGCATTAATTTACCCCATACAACCAATGGGTAAAAAAAAAAACAAAAAAAAGTTGCAATGTCTGTTTCGTTTTCGTCGTATAATAATTGCACTAAGGTCCTCGGTATGTGATCCTTACTTTTATTTGTACTACATAACGGTATGTGAGTGTGTATGATTATATACATATGTGAAGATCTCTAGATAAATGTTAGTAAACGAAACTTACGAAAGAGGACAAACTGCACGTCGAATATAAAGTCATAAAATTGCCAACTACGTACCACATGATAGGTGCACTTTTGGGAGTGAAGTCATTTAATCAAAGACTCTTATCGTCAATCCAAAGTGCATTTACCGTAACTTAATATTCGTACGGCAATTATTTGAAACGTGATGTTCAACGGAAATTTTTGTTTATTTTTTAAAGGCAAATTGCAATTCTTTGGCGCTTCCTTAAAAGAAGCACTCGATTATGTATATTTGTTGTCTTCTATATTTATTAAAACCATTTTAGTAAATATATTTTCCAGTTAGATCAGTTTTACATAAGAAGAAGTCAGAATTTATTAGTTCATTTTAACCATAGATATACAAGATCAGCTTATATCTTACAGAAAAAGTGGTGAAATAAGTTATTGACTGAACGGGTACGAAAAGTACGCAAATGTACTAAATATTGAATACTTTGTATTGGAAAAACGGAATGAGCTAGATTTTTGAAAATTTGAAATGAGAGTCACATATGGAGTGCAGTATACATACTTTAAGATTACGAAAAGTTTTCTGATTCTAAAGAGATACCATTTGATATTATGTGAACCGACAGAGTTTAAAAGTTAAAATTTGCTAGGAGTATCAATGTTGGAAAGTAATTTTCATAAAAAAAGGAGGTTTTGGAAATGTGTACCATAAGTGCACGAAAAGTACTAAATAGTACTATATTTGATTCAATTTGGAATGGAAGAACATATTGTGCTTGAAATCAGACATTTGGTATAAGAATCCATATGTAGCCTAGAAACATAGAGGTGGTTCCGGAAATGTGTACGAAAAGTACTGAATTGTACAAAATTTGGTATTGGATGGGGGATTGAGATAAAATTCTTAAATTTGATATTTAGATCACAGTGTTTAAGATTTGGCGGTGGGTTGGACATGAGTTTCATATTTGTACGAAAAGTACTATAAGGTACTAAATTTTGTATTGGGTTAAAAGACAGGCTTGGAATCCAGAAATTTGATTTTGAGATTTCTATTGGAATCTTGGAATCTTTGAGATTTCTATTGGTGGTTTTGGAAATGTGTACTATGATTGTACGAAATGTACTAAATAGTGCTAAATTTGGAACTGAGTAACGAAATAGAGCTGAAATCCCAACATTTGATATAGATGTTACTGTAGGTGTCTGTGATTAAGATATGGAAGTAGGTTTGGAAACGTGTACTATAACTGTTCGAAAACTATTAATTGGTACCAAATTTGCCATAGGGTGAGGGGATAGGGCTGGAGTTCTTACAATTTGATATACAGCGTGAGATAAAAAAAAACTGCAACAACCCTTAACCGCCATGATTTTTACATTTTTTTTTAATTTTATTGAATGAAAGCAGAAAATGTCAGAAATAGCATCAGATTTTAGAATAAGTCTAGATTTGTTCGAATTGGTCACCTTTGGCACAAATTATGGCCTTCAAACGATCAATGAAACCGTCACACGCTACCCGAATGTTGCTCTGCGGTATTTTTGCCCATTCCCGGTCAGCGCTTGCTTGAGGTGATCGACACTTTGGTCTTTTTTAGTGCCAACCTTGCTTTCCAAAATACTCCAGACACAATAGTCCAACGGATTGGTATCCGGAGATTTTGGAGGCCATTATGCGCTGGAAATGAAGCGAGGAACCTCATTTTGTAACCATTCTTGGGTGGCGTGTGCTGACAGCGATTGTGCTAAGTCCTGTTTGAATGTCCAAGATCTACGGCCAAAATATTTTCGTACCAAAGGCTTTAATACTCCCTCCAGAATATTTTCGCGATAATATTCGGCATTTATTCTGATGCCACAGTCGATTAATACGAGCGGAGACCAGCATCGGCTGTTATGGCGCCACACACCTTCACCATGGCCGGCGCTTAAATTCTGGTGGTCAACCGAAGGTTCACATGTTCAGCTGATCATTTATACACTGCTGGAAAACGAATGTTATCTCATCGGAGAAAACAAAATTCGGCAGTTCATCACTTTCGACCAGCGAAGCAACTCTCTATTGAGTCTATTTCGTTTCTGTTGCGGTGTAAGTTCTTGCACTTTTAGGAATTTCAAAAGCTCTACCCCGAGTTCATTTTTCAAAATTTGCCGATTGGAATATTGGGATATGTTCAGCTCACGAGCCATTTTTCGGCCACTGCAACGCGAGTTTCGATCAAGTCGCTTCTTTACTTTTCGAACCATTTTTACTGATGTTGCTGTTTTCTTCCGTCCACTTCCTTGACGTCGGGCTACACTACCAGTATTACGATAGCGGGCGATGGTACGAAGCACAAAAGATTTATTCACATTTAAGTGATGGAGTGCTCTAACGATAGCCACTTGTGGTTTTCCAGCCAAATATAAAGAAATTTCCCCATCACGCTTGAATTCCATTACCAATAACTTTTTTTTGGAAAATTCTCACCAAAATACTTTTGTACGCTTGTAAACAATACAATGCGCTGTCACTGGAAAAAATTTAACAGCTGTCGGACAAGTGGCTTAGATATGAGAGCAGTTTGAAGTTGGTTGCAGTTTTTTTTATCTCACCCTATAGATCTCACTATTGTGGTGTCTTTGATTAAACGGATATGATTTTGGAAATTTGTACTTTAATACGAAATGGTACTAAATTCGGTCTTGGTTGGAGGAATAGAGATAAATTTCTGAAATTGGAAATGCGTCGTATATTTGCACGAAAATGTCTAAGTGGTACTAAATTTGGTGTTGGGAGAATGGATAGGATTGGAATCGTCAAATTCAATACTAAGGTCTCTGTTGGTGTCTGGAATTAAGATATGAAAGTGGTTTCGAAATGTGTACTATAATTATTCGAAAAGTATATTGGTATTGGGTGAAGGAATAGAGCTGAAAACCTGAGATGGAACCGGGTTTTTGTAAGCGTACTATAATTGAAATAATTTTTATAATGGGGGGATTTAAGAGCAGAAATCCACAAATTTGATATTAAGGTAGCTGTTTAGATAATGGTTTTACTAATATCCTCCTTGTTTAACTTCAAAATGAAAAATTTTAATAGATGGTGTAAAAGTAAATATTTTCCTATTTTTCCTGAAAAGGAAAAATCTAAACATTTCATAAAATCTTGAAAGTCTGAAAATTCGGTAGGATGTATGCAGTTTTGATTAAAATATCATGACAAACTGAAAAAATGAGCCTTTTCTTTTAACAAATCTACAATTTTAAGTTGTTCTTTTCGCTGACGAAGTAGAGGGCAGCTTATAGTAAATTGAACCTGTGTTAAACCTATTTCAAAAGGTTACCACCATGAGAAACTGTCACTGCATGATTTTAGTCGGAATCTGCATTGATGTGGATAAATACAGCTTAGTCTACACAATATATGTGTCTCCACAAAAATGCAAGCCCCTAACATTTAGTTTCACAAACAGAAACACTTCCCAATGACAAAATCCAATTTGTAATTAATTTAAGCATTATCTCATTTAAAGCTCACAGCACCAACAGTTGAATAATCTGTTTATGAATTCTGCACGAATTATCGAATATCCAAAAAGACACCGACAAAAAAACCACCCAAGAGTAAAATTTGAAACAGGTTTTGTGGGTGTGTTAGGTGAATCGAAATTTGTAGACACTGCTGTCTATTTCGCGCCATGAAACCAATATTCCAAGCAGAGATACATTCCGGTACTTACTCCCCTGTCTGATTATAGATTGCTTTACAATACAGCCATGATTGTCTAAAAAGGCGGAGCAGGTGGTTTTGGAGGTTTGGGTTTTTGTTTTTGGTCTCTGACTGGCTTTGATTTCATTTTCAATCTTTCATATTGTCCATTCCTCTGTCGTAATGGTTTAGAGCAGGAGAATAAAACTGCAACAACAACAATAATAACAAACAAAGCCTGTACCATATTTGGCCAATATCTGTTTTGGACCGTTACGTTGTTGTTTTTTTTTCATCTTGCCTTGATTTTACTTCCAATGTGTACACTGTTGTTACCTTTATTTCACTGAGATTTTGTGGTGGCAGTGTGGTTTTTGGCTAAAATTGTGGTTTACATTTTATTATTGATGGCAATTCTCGATATGGTAGACACACATCTACCCGTAATAACATGGACCAGCATCAGGAGCAGCAACAACTACAACAACCCGTTGCATTAACTCAAATAATAACATTCAATTGCACTTTACTTGTTTTTGTTGCCTCGGTTATCGAACAAAATCATTGTGGCCAAATAAAACAACAATACGAACATCAAATGAGCACTGAGGCAATAGAGATTAGCTTTTCTTCTCTTTTTTTTTTGAGAAGTGGGAGTAGGGTTGACAATAGGATTGCCATGTTTTCAAGTATTTATTTTTTTCGAAAGAATAATAGGAAAATGTAGACCGTTTACACCAAAAAAGTCTTCAAAATCTTTTACTTAGAAGTTTATCGAGGAGAATATTAGCAAAACAATGGCGCAATGGACACAATCCAATTTTTATGTCCAAAATTATTTCAAAGTCTCCATATGTATACCCTAGGAAACAACTGTGACCTCAATATTAAATTTTAGGATTTCAGCTTCAATCCTGCACTCAAAACCACTCAATTAAGTAACATTTAGTACCCATATCATGAACAACCTACATATCCATCCATCCTAGACACCAACAGTAACCCAAAGTTAGTACCATTTTGTACTTTTTGAACAATTATAGTACGCATGTGTAAAACCATCAGATACCTCAATATCAAATATAAGGATTCAAACTTCTGAAAAAATTTCTTCAACGGCAAATTTATTACTTACGAACAAATTTCCAAAATATATATCTATATGTCTGTGTTTGAAGGCTCTAGCCGAATTCTACATTATAAGTAATTATATATTTTGAAATCTTAATAGGCAAAACTCACAATCCAAAAAGCTCAATAGGAGTCTAGGTTCTGGAGTGCCCCACTTGTAATGTTAGATAGTAGATACCGTTTGGGCTTTTATTCATATATTAGTTACTCCAACCTTCATGGATTTTGAAGCAAGCTAATTTGTTTCTATAAGTATGTGTGTAAAACCATCAGATACCTCAATATCAAATACAAGGATTCAAACTTCTGAAAAAATTTCTTCAACGGCAAATTTATTACCATTTACTACTTTTTCGAATAATCATTGTACGCATTCCCTCCTTTTCCCAAAGCTATGTACCAACAGTGGCCACCATACCAAAGTTCAGAATTTCCTGAGACCCAATCCCATATGCATTACCATATCTTTCCTTCAGTTATACAACGCAGGTCCAAAATCGCCTACTTGTTTCACCTTCCACACAAAACATTGCCAAACCACCTCCATATCTCAATCCAGATACCAACAGAGACCTCAATATCAAATCTCTGAATTATAGTACGCATTTCCAAAACCACCTCCATATCTTAACCAAAGACACCAATAGTAACATGAATATCAAATTTTAGAATTTCAGGTCTACTTCACCCAATACCAAATTTAGTACTATTTAGTAATTTTCGTACAACTGTAGTACAAAATTGCAAAACCACCTTCGTATCTTCGAGATACCAAGAGACCTCAATACCAAATTTAAGGATTCTAGTTCTATCCCTCCACTCAATACCCAATTTAGAACCATTCAGTACTTTTCGTACAAATATAGGACGCATTTTGAAACTATTATCAGTAACCTAAATATCAAATTTTGTAATTGTAAATCTATCCGTTCACCCAATAAAAAATTTAGTACCATTCAGTACTTTTCATACAATTACAGTTCAAATTTCATGAGCAGCGACCCCATTAGCACATTTCAGATTCCAAATACTATATATTCACCCAATACCAAATTGTACCTAATATGGTACTATTTAGTATTTTCCGTGCACTTTTAGTACATATTTCCAAAACCACCTCTTTATTACAAAATTACCACCAACAGGGATTCCAATACAAAATTTCAAAATTCATCCGTTCAATCTAAACTTAACTGTTCCAAATATAGTACCATTTAGTACAGTTCAAACACATGGTACACAAACCAAACCACCTATAAATATCTACCTTACTTTCCACCTTGATACTTATGCCAAATTTCTTTATCTCTACTTAGCTCCGTTCACATAATACCAAATGGTACTATATTAGACGTTTGGTACAATTTTAGAACTTTTCGTAATCTAAAGGTTCGAATTTCCCAAAACCCTTTGCATCTAACTTGGTGCATCTATCGTGTACTCCATCAGTGACTCTCATTCTAAATTTCAGAATTTTAGCTCATTTCGTTTGTCCAAAACAATGTATTCAATTTTTAGTACATTTTGGAACTTTTCGTACCATTTTAGTACGAATTTCCTTGTGCAAAGTTTAAAGATTCTAGCTTCAGTGCGTCGATTCTCAATAAGTTCCTAATTTATTTCTGACCCTCAAATAATATCCTTAACAATGCACAAGGAAAATATATGTTTTTAATATCCACAATAGTCCCTCAAATTTATTTTTATAAAATTCACTATGACCCCTCAGAAAACTCGTAATAAAACCCATAAAAATCTCTTACTACAAAAACTGAAATGCGGCATCTCTATGTACCTTTTTGTTGGACAGTCCATTTCTTTTTTTTTTGTCTTACTGCGAATATACTTTGTTAGTGTTCGGTAGCAAATTGATTTCGTATTCCATGGATTTATTAAAGCTGCCAAGGAGAAACGTATCGGGTTTGTACAGGTTCATGCCTTCCTTTTTTTCTTTTTCTATTGTTTTCTAGTTTTTCCCTCCGATTTGTTGTTGCGGATGGCAAGAGACTGAGATGTGATTACAAATTCGTTAAATAATTGACTTGATACCAAAAGGATAACTGACATTTTAGCTAAATAATGCCTCAAGTGATTTTCACTTACAGTTTAAATTCAGACGTTATTGTTTTTGTAACATTAAAGATTTTTGTTTTTGTTGCCAATGCTTTGTTGGTAATGCTGTAAATATTGAAATGGACCAAAATAAAAATTGCATTGCACAATTATAAATTTAGTTGACAGGAGGTTAAATGGAAATCAGTCAAATGTAATATTTGATAAATTTTTTAATGTTACTAAAATTGATTTAAAAAAAATGTGAGCTGGATACAAAACTGCCTTGAAAAAGATCAAAATCGGCATTTGTAGGGGTTTTGCCAAAAATGTTACTATTCTATGCCAAAGTGTTTTGTAGTGATGACCCTGTAATGCAAGCATTTTGGCATTATGTAATTTAAAAGTCCTTTGGTTCACTTTTTGGTACAATTACCTATAACGGTCCCACCAATTAAAAGTTTTTTGATGTTTTTTTTTTCAGCCAAATTAACTGTAGTATTAGATTTCTTAAAATATGTTTCCAATCTAGGCTTATTATTTACTAACCCCTCTACCTTTTCTTTTTCGTTACTGTTAAGGTTGCAGACACATTTTCTAAATTATTGCAAATAGTAACGTTCTCGAGTTATAAAAATTCGGCTTACGAACAAATTTCCAAAATATATATCTATATGTTGTTTGTTTTTAAAGGCTCTAGCCGAATTCTACATTATAAGTAATTATATATTTTGAAATCTAAATAGGTAAAACTCACAATCCACAAAGCTCAATATGAGTCTATGTTCTGGAGTGCCCCACTTGTAATGTTAGAGAGTAGATATCGTTTGGGCCTTTATTCATATATCTGCAACTCCGACCTTTATGGATTTTGAAGCAAACTAATTTGTTTCTATAAGTATTGTACCCTGGTCAAGCTAAATGCCGCATTGACTCTAACCAAACGTCTGTCAAACAAAAAAATGTTTCTCTTGCATAACAAATTTTCTGTAAAGAACTCTTATAACAAAGTTATCATAATTATTATGACAATACATTTTTTTTTGTTTGATAAACCTTTTAGAGTAACTTCATTCTCAGATCACTAAATGTTAACAGCTCCATATTTTTGTTTATAAACAGTACGTATTTCCTACAAACTAGACATTATTTTAAACTTTCACATAAATGGAAATATTTTATCTAATTTCAAAAATTTCCGTCCACATAATATCATAAGTAATATACAGGGTGAGATAAAAAAAACTGCAACCAAATTCAAACTGCTGTAATTTTCTTTCCACTCGTTCGACAGCTGTTAAAATTATTCCAGCAACAGCTCATTATATTGCTTACAAGCATACAAAAGCATTCTAGTGAGAATTTTCCAGAAAAAAAGATATTCGTGATGGAATTCAAGCGTGATAATCTGATTTCTTTATATTTGGATGAAAAACCACAAGTGGCTATCGTTAGAGCACTCCAGCATTTAAATGTGAATAACTCTTTTGTGTCTCGTACAATCGCTCATACCAGTATCATGATACTGGTTGCGTAGCCCGATGTCAAGAAAGTGGACGGAGTAATGGCAGCAGTAATAGTTCGAAAAGTAAAGAAGCGACTTGATCGAAACCCGGGTCGCAGTGGTCGAAAAATGGCTCGTGAGCTCAACATATCGCAATATTCCATTCGGCAAATATTGAAAAATGAGCTCGGGATAAAGCCATTGAAATTCCAAAAAGTGCAATAACTTATACAGCAACAGAAAGAAAATAGACCCAAAAGAGCTAAAGAGTTACTTCGCTTGGCCGAAAGTGGTGAACTGCCGAATTTGGTTATCTCCGATGAGAAAACATTCGTTGTCCAGCAGTTTGTAAACAAACAAAATGATCGTGTTTACTTGCCAAAGAGGTCAGCTGAAAATGTGCACCTTCGGTTGGCCACCAGAACCCAAACGCCGGTCATGGTGATGGTGTGACCATGGTGATGGAAGCCGATGGTCGCTCTCCGCTCGTATTAATCGACAGTGGCATCAGAGTAAATACCGAATATTATCGCGAAAATATTCTAGAAGGTGTATTAAAGCCTGGACACGCAAACATTTTGGCCGTAGGCCTAGGACATTCAAACAGTACTCAACCCCTATTGCACTCAGCACGCGCCACCCAAGAATGGTTACAAAATGAGGTTCCTCGCTTCATTTCCAGCGCACAATGGCTACTAAAATCTCCCGATACCAATCCGTTGGACTATTGTTTCTGGAGTATTTTGGAAAGCAAGGTTGGCACTAAAAAATACCAAAGTATCGATCACCTAAAGCGGGAATAGGGCAAATTGCCGCAGAGCAACATTGGGGCAGCGTGTGACGGTTTCATTGGCCGTTGAAACCAATGACCAATTCGAACAAATCTAAACTTATTCTAAAATTTGATGCTATTTCCGACATGTTTTGCTTTCGTTCAATAGATTTTCTAAAGAAATGTAAAAATGATTGCGTTTGACTCAGTGGGATTTTTTTCAATCTCACACTGTATACCTGCTCTTAAGAAAATTATATTTAGAATAAAATTATAAGTGGTTTCAGCTGCTGTGGGGTATCTGAGGTCGACCCATCTCGCCTGTACCCTTTTCTTTTCTTTTTCCCCATAAATTAGTTTCCATAAGGCATTTTCTCCAAACGTTACGTATTTTTATGTGATGTTAAAACAAATATTGCTATGAGCTAAATTGTGATTCATTGCGGGAAACATACCAAAATTATTGAACCGACAAATCATATGGTCATGCCAGATCTAATGTTATATAAATGACATATGCGATTTTTTAAGAAAATCGGAAATAGATTTCACATTTTAGTAGAGTTATTATTGGTCAAGATTTACTCTTTGGGTGAAGATATAAGAATTAGTGAATTTTTGTGGGGGTGGTATCACCTGAATTTAATCCTTATTAGCACCTGAATTTAATCCTTATTATTATTAGTTAGCACTACACCGGTTACTCCATTAGTCTAATTTTAGATTTGAATGATTGTTTGGTAAATTTAAATATTGTGGGGAGGTACCGGAAAGAGTGGGCCGAAATATTCCATTTTGAGCGTCGCTCATATAAAATATAGGGATGTGCTTAAGTTGAGAGTACGAGATTTATTATTGTGGTGGGAGGTACTGGGACGAGTGAACAAATATTGTCCAATTTCATAACTGATCAAATCTTATTCTATAGTTACGCCATAGATAAGACTATTTATATTATTATTTTATTATTCATTATTAGTTTAAGGTATATTGAGTACTCCCTTCATAAGATTTAGATTTTTTGATTTAGATTTTTTGCGTAAAATTTTGAACTCATGTAGAGGATGTACGAGAAGGACTAGATCGATATAGCCCATCTTCGAAGGATGGTATAGATACTACGATATTCCAAGTTTGGACAAATAAAATTCCTCCTTCAAATATTGACGTGCTCACCGACAGAACATACAGATGGACTTAAAGTCATGGCTAGACTGATTCCAAATTCTCTGAAATTAATTTCGTCAAAAGAAACCTATAATTTTGTTCCTGATCCTTTATTTCAGTAAGACACATTTTGGCCTTAAAATGATATATACGATCTGTAGCCCTTGGGTAGATTGTGTCGAAATTTAGGGCTCTAACTCGTAACTACTGACCGATCAACGGCTTTGGTATAATGTTTTGTGCATTTTGAACTACTCGTACACCAACACTTGTAAAATTCTGACACACACTTTAAAAATTTCTATCTGTATTATGGTACAGTTCAACTCCTATGGATTTGTTTTGTGGTTTTAACAAAGCTTTTCTGATCTTAGTTTGTTATATAAAAAATACTATTTTCTTAATTTTTTAATAGTTTTTTTATTTTTTTAAATCTAATTTTCTCTTACAATAAAACTTAAACAATTATTACTAAATAAACTATATGCTAAAGCGCGTTCTACGCAATTGAATACCGAGCCAACATTAAAGTCTCTTTCTCTTTGGATGAAGCCGAGGAAGGAGAAGCATTGAAGATCGATTGAAACTCCATGTCAAACATTATTCGACCACTTTGTGGTTTTCATAGGAGATTCCAAGTTCCATTTGGATCATCAAAACTCGCCTCACATTGGAATGCCGCCCTGTTGCAAAATGTATTGTTGGTGGTATTGCATTTGTTGCAAGTGTTGTTGTTGCCGTTGGTAGTTGGACCAAGCTTGCTGTTCCCGTTGGCTCTGCAATAAGGCTGTCTGTTGGGCCAAACGAATCTCTTCGGGTGTTGGGAAATACACAGCGTTGGGTGTATAATGATGGGCATAGGCCATGGTATTTGTCATGGCTTGATGATAGGGATGATGATGATGGCCGCCATATGGTGAACCATAGTGCATAGCAGATTTTGTACGAATTGCACCTGGACCGAAGGAACGACCAATCATGGCATTGTTACTGCGTCTCAAGCGGCCGGTAGTTTCGCCAATGGTCAAATCCTCTGCCGACGGATCCAAAGCCCAGTAGTGACCACGTCCAGGATCGTCAAGGGCACGTGGTACACGAACAAAACATGGATTCAAACTCAGATTGTGACGTATGGAGTTTTGCCAGACACTCTTGTTCTTCTGGTAATAGGCAAAGTTATCGGCTATCCATTCGCAAATTCCACTCAGGGTTAGACGCTTTTCGGGACTACTTCTGATCGCCATGACAATCAAGGCACTGTATGTGTAGGCAGGTTTGGCATCTGGTGATTTGCTGCTGGTCGAAGATGCATCATCACTGGACAATTCCTCGGATGACTGTGATGTTGCCGATGGGCTGCTGGGAGCACTGGGTACATATGAATTTTCAATATCCTCGAAACATTGTTTCTTATCCGATAGCAGGGAACGAATGGAGAAATTCGATTGGAATACAGGAGCCATTTCGATGTGAGTGTGTGTGTGTGTTAAATATTGAATTGCTTGTGATAAATTTATTTTCTTGTGTAGAGATGTGTTCACTACGATTGTTGAGCAGTGACTGATGCCCTTCCACTCCTCCACCAAACTACTTATAGTCCTTGCCATATTCCAGGTTTGTCTCAACAACTCTCCTAAACCGTTCTAATCAACGGATATTCAAATTTAATTCGCCGATTTGTACGACATTTTTCAAATCTATGCCAAAAGCGCGACGGCGAGTGTGTGCGCGATCACTGACGATGGATTAATGAATCCTTAGTTTAACTCTGGCAATTCTTGAAGTAAGCTTAGCTTAAGAACTACTTGGCGACGCTGTGTGCCAAGGACTCTTCTATCAAATCCGCAAACTCGGCCCACAATCCGCCTTCCTTTCGGCTACCTGCTTGTCAAGCATCGGTGATCTTTACCCTTTCGCCCCCGGGCCAAGGAATTTCTTTGGCCTTTGATCGCTCAGATCAATGAAAGCCACTGGATTCATTCATTGATCCCACACTCGATCCAATTACGGGAATGTGTGCGTGTGTCATCGTCAACGACACCGCACACACATACCTGCCGCACCGAAGCCTTTCTTAGTGTTAGGGCGTGTATTCCTCTGATGCCCACATAGTTTGCATTGTTTAATTTACTAAATTACTAAATCCGGTTCCTTTAATCGGACTTCAACTCTTTTCCGTTTTAATCTTTGCAAAACATTCTTCTGCGTTCTTTATCTTTATCCTGTTTTAATCAGGTACCAGGAATTCCACAGCAGACAATTTGTAATTTGCGCAGAGGAAAGGGTTAAAGGCAAGCATCGAATTTTCTCGTCCGGATTCGCATATGAAAATTACATTTCGATGGAAATTTCATATACGTACATGCATATTTTTGGTTTGGAGGACGGCTAGAAAATCCCCTGGTGTTTTTGCCAAAACAATGACAATGGAACTAATGTGGGCTAATTTAAGAGTTTTGCTTCAAAATTATTTTGTTTTGTTTGACATATTTAGCACAACAATGCTATTCTTGGGAAGTTTGTCATGCAGATCATGAGATAATTTGCAAAAGGGTTAAGTGTTGCTTATTTGGCCATTTTGTCGCTAAACTATCACAGACAATTTGTGAGTCCAATGACGTTGATGTGTATGTGCATTGAGACTGGTAATTAAGTGAAAATGACAATTATTAGGCACATAAATATATGTTATTGAAATAAGCTGATTCGTTAGAATCGACCTTAATAATTATAATTTAATTGAATTTTAGGATGCCAATAAAAATCTTTGCTGAATTTATTATAGTCATGTGTAGTTTAACATTTTTAGTTCTTACACCAAGTACAATTAACTACGTAGACATTTTGATATTTAAATATTATGGTGTAGCAATTATTGCAGACAATATTTTTTGTTTAAATTTCGTGTTTTTTTCTTTCTATTAAAACTTACTAAACGAAAATAACAACTTCTTGACAAAATCTGCCGAGCTGGGCTCACTTTTGACATATAAGCATATAATTTCAAATGTATAATATTTGATTACATTTATTTAAACTTTTGCCTTTGAAATCTTTGTTTGGCTTAGAACGTTTCGGTTTAAAGTGAAAAACAGCAAATGGGTATTAGATCGTGAAATATTCAATTGAAATTAAAAACAAGTAAAAAACCAGTAAGCAAAGGCTATAGTCGTGCGGGGCCGACCATGTGATACCCTACAACACTACAATATATTAGAAGCACTCTTATATCCAAATCCATTTTGGAAGACTCCGCATTTGAAATTATGTCATAGAACATTGCCCAGATATTATCCTTATCTTTTTGTCCAGGAGCATTTGCCTAATATTTACGCTCTCCGTCTGTTGTTAGTTGTTGTGGTCCATTTTACAGCTAAGTATAATCCAATGGTCATCCGAAATGCTAGACTTCTTCCTTGTCCTTAACCCTCTTCTCAGGCAAATATCCGTGTCGATTGGCTTCAATTGTGGGATCAGGAAAATTTTTCTGTTTTTGGTTCATTTGAATCCCTAAATATTTTGCGATCATCTCCAAATGCAAGAGGTTCCACTGTATAGTCAAATTTAGACTGATCTTCTATATGATGTTTGGCTATATTCCTTAACGAAATCAGCATAAAAAGCCAGAAGTTCGCCTTTTGTGTATTTTGGATTTCGCCTGTAAGTTATTTTCAGCGTTTCGGTAGAATGAAAATGTTGGTATTTTTTCACACATAAATAGTGGTCCATTCAACCCGCAGTTCTAAACTCATGCGAGATTTCGTGTCATTTGCTTTCTATTTGTGACCTTAATAACGGCTGCAAAATCAGGAAAAGTTTTAATTGTTGGTCCATTTCAACCCCTAAATATATTGGGGACATCTTTAAAAACAATAGGCCTAGCCCTTCTGAGCCTAATCCTACCCTTATGAAAATTTTCGTGAGGATCGAACGATAATTGCAATCTGTATATAATAACCCCAACCTGTGTTGTTAGGGGAAAAATATCACAAAATGTATTTTAAGTCAAATTGGAAAAATCGCATGCGATAAAAAATATGTAAAAAATGTCAAAAAATACTACAAAATTTATATTAACATCATTATAGGCATCTTTTTATGCGTTTTTATTAGATTTTATTCTTTTGTGCCACGAGGGCATTCTGAATTTTCAAGATTTGCCGAAATAGGTCCAGCCGTTTCTGAGATATAAGCAATCTAACAAACATCCCCTTCCTTTGTATATACACATTGTATATATTTCGCAATATATATCCGATATATTTACTATTGGCCAGGATTGACCTGTTCGTCTATATGTGATTTCGCCGGGATTAAAAATATTCGCGGTTTAATGAAAAATTTGACTTTTATTTAACACAAACGTTATGGTCTATTTTACCCACTAATTATTACCCGATGACCATTAAAATTGGAAGACTTCTGCCCAGCCCTAAGATCTAGTCCCATACTAACTTTCGCGTCGTTTGTTCTATAATAGCGACCTGTAGAGGAACTGCAAAATCATGAAAATTTTCAGTTTTTAGTCCATTTCAACCCCTGAATATTATGCGACCATCTCCAAAAGCAATAGGGTTCTATTCTGACCCTAACCCCAACTACATTTTCAATTTCGTGAGAATCGAACCATAATTGCGACCTGTAGAGTGATTACAACTTAACATGGACAGACGGACGGACGGACATACATAGCTAGATCGACTCAGCTCGGCGAGATAGAAAGATTCATATATACTTTCCTATGTGGGAAATCCATATTTCGAGGTGTTACATAATTTTTGTCCAAATCACACTTATAATACCCCCAACACATAGTGTTGTAGAGTTAAAAACACATTAAGTTCGGGCGGGCCAAACTTTTAATACCATCTACCTTAGGGTGAAGGAAACATTACAACCCATTGTGTCCCACAAATACCAATTTTTAGACATATTCGTGGGAAAAAGTCGCAAAATCATCAAAATATTGAATATCGGGAGTTACCTTTTAGACAAATAATAATATGGTCACCACTTTTTTAAGTCTATAAATACGTCCTCCCAGATATGGAATTAAAAGCTCAGATGTTATACTGGCACTGAGGTGCCTAAACCCTAGTATCACAGTATTAAAAGTCGATAAAATCCAAATATGGCTGTGATATCTGCGCCAAATTAATTATAAACTCTTGGTAATAATTATAGAAATTCTGAGATATATCATTTAATGAAAAAATGACTCGAGATCGATATCTTACAAAAAATATATTTTTTGACAATATCACAGTTTCAGTCATCATTATGGCTAAATGTGTCATATCCAAATAACGATTTTGTATCCTATGACTGGATGGATGATTTCTTTAATAAGATAATATAAGGCTCTAATACACCCTCCAGAATATTTTCGCGATAATATTCGGCATTTATACTGATGCCACGGTCGATTAAGACGAGCGGAAAGCGAACATTGGATGTTATGGCGGCCCACACCATCACCATGGCCGGCACTTGAGTTCTGGTGACCAACCGAATGTGCACATTTTCAGCCAACCTCTTTGGCAAATAAACACGATCATTTTTTTGTTTACAAACTTCTGGACAACGAATATTTTCTCATCGGAGAAAACCAAATTCGGCCAAGCGAAGCAAATCTTTAGCTCTTTTGAGTCTATTTACTTTCTGTTGTGGTGTAAGTTCTTGCACTTTTTGGAATTTCGGTGGCTTTACCCCGAATTCATTTTCCCATATTTGCCGAATAGAATACTGCGATATGTTGAGCTCACGAGCCATTTTTCGGTCACTGCGACGTGGGTTTCGACCAAATCGCTTCTTTAAATTTCGAACCGTTTCTACTGATGTTGCTATTGTTTTCCGTCCACTTCCTTGATGTCGGGCTACGCTACCATTATAACAGTATCGACCGATTTATTCACATTTAAATGCTGGAGTGCTCTTACGATAGCCACTTGTGGTTTTTCAGCCAAATATAAAAAAATCACACTATCACGCTTGAATTCCATCACGAAATATCTTTTTTTCTGGAAAATTCTCACCAGAATGATTTTGTACGCTTGTAAACAATATAATGAGCTGTCACTGGAACAATTTTAACAGCTGTCGGACAAGTGACTTAGAAACGACAGCAGTCTGAAGTTGGTTGCAGTTTTTTCATCTCACGCTGTAGGGATATACGAGATGTGGATCTGCACAGGCAATTTAAGGACTTGCGCCCGTTGCGAGTTCCAAATTTTAAATATTTCCGGTGAAAAGTGGAGCTACAAATATCAAAATGACGAATATAGGGATGTACCATTATGTGGGGGTTATACCATGAGGTGGACCTACATAAGATATTTTATTTCCAATTCGAACTCAAAATACGAAATTTTATACCATTTCGGTGAAAAATGTGACTCAAATCATCAGAATACAGGATATCCTTGACCTATATGGCAGTACTTTGCAACGATGTTTCCTGCATATAGGGAACACAAACTGCCAATTTACAGAAAATTCTGTTGAAAAATGAGACTTAAATAGACTTTTTTTGAGAAGTTTCAAATGGAAAGACAAATCTAGTATACCCTCCATAGCATTGTGAATGGCTTTTTAGAAATTCGTACTAAAAAGATACTAAAATGTTTTTTTACCCTCCAACTTGGAAACAAAGGTATATTAAATTTGTCATTCCGTTTGTAACACATCTATATCGTCAAAGACCCCGGCATAAACTTCTAAGTCGACTTAACGATGTCCCTCTGATTGTCCGTCTATCTGTCTGTTGAAATCACGATAAAGCTCACATTATTTGACGTAGAGCTTTAAAATTAGGCATCGTTGTTTGCTTTGTATCTAGGATAGTTGTTATTGAAAATGATCACTCCACGATTTGGGATAGCCCTCATATAACGGTACCTCCCGATATTTGGTATTGTGATGGTTTTAGCCACATATTTCCATCAATTTGTCTTAAAATTGACATTTATAGTCCATTATGGGTTCTAGCTCTAGTCTCGGAACATTGTACACATAGGTCCCATGGTACTAAATTTGGAACAGTTTGATTTAAGATGAACGGATAAAGCTGTATTGTATTGGGGTCCCTGCTAGTGGTAGTTTTGTGATGAAGAGGTGGTTTTGGAAATGTGTACTACAGGTGCACGAAAAGTAATAAATAGTACTATATTTGGTACAATTTGGTTTGGTGTGAACAGTTAGTGTTTTAAATCTGAAATTTATCACTAGGCATATGATAATGCACTGAATGGCATTATATTTGGCATTGGGTGAAGGGATTGGGCTGGAATTTTCAGATTGGATATTAAGGTCTGTGTTGGTATATGGAATCGTGATAAGGAGGTGGTTTCGGAAGTGTTTACTATAAATGTACGAGAATTACTAAATTGTACTATATTTGGTATTGGGTAAAGGGATAGAGCTGAAATCCTGAAATTTGATATTCAGATTATTGATGGTTTCTACATTTGAGAGGGGAATTCGTCTTATGTTTGCACGAAAATTACCTAAATGGTATTTAATATGTTGAAAATATAGGCATAGAATCCTAAAATTTGATTTTGTCTGTTGGTCTCTCTTATTGAAATAGGGTGGTGTGTACTAAAATTGCATAAAAAAGTACTAAATAGTACTAAATTTGGGGAAGAAATATAACTGAAATCCTGAAATGTGATATAAATGTCACTGTTGGTGTCTTTGGTTGGTATAAGGAGCTGGTTTTGGATATGTGTACTATAATTGTACGAAAATACAAAATAGCACTAGATTGTGTATTTTGTTAAGCGATAGAGCTGGAATTCCGAAATTTAATACTAAGGTCTCTGTTGGTATCTGGAATTGATATATGGAGGTTGTTTTGAAACTGTGTACTGCAACTGCTCGAAAAGTACAAAATAAAACCAAATTTGGTTTTTGGGTGAGGAGATAGAGCTAGAATCCTGAAATTTGATACGAATGTTTTCTTTTTCGAAAAAAGGGAAAACTTGTTAACGGACTGGTGACACAAATCTACAATTTGAAGGTGGACTTATCGCAGACGAAGTAGCGGGCACTTGTTAGTAAATATATATATATCATTGTAAAAGATGACTGACTGACTGCCTAACTAATGTTCAGAAGAGCGGTTAGACCAATAACCTTGAATGTTGGTATGTATGTAGCTTTTGGTGGGTAGACGGGCGATAAAACGGGTTGTTTGAAAACGCATACCAACATTTATGCTGGATATGAGTATTTCGAAGGACAAAGTTTTAATGAAAGCGGATACATATGACCACTGATTGGAGATTTTTAATTTTATTCAATATTGTGGATTTTCCTGGTGGAGATACCAGAGAGATTGAAGACATCTTTTAACTATATCTACGAGAAAATTTTGGAACGTACTAAGTATGAAAACCGACTATGTGATACCCTACAACACTACAATATGTTAGAAGCCCCCTTATGTCCAAATCCATTTTGGAAGATTTCGCTTTTGAAATTATGTCATAGAGTACTGCCCAGATATTTCCCTTACCTTTTTGACCAGGGACAGCTAGAAGTTTGCCTTTTGTGTATTTTGGATTTCGCCCGTAAGTAATGCTGGTATTTTTTCATACAAAATTAGTTGTTCATTCTACCCGCTTCATGCAGGATTCCGAGTCCATTGGTTTTTATTTGTGACTTTTATAACGGCTGCAAAATCAGGAACATTTTTAGTTGTTGGTCCATTTCAACCCCTAAATATATTGCGGACATCTTTGAAAACAATAGGCCTAGCCCTCTGAGCCTAACCTTACCCTTGTGAAAATTTTAGTGAGGATCGGAGGATAATTGCAAAATGTATATAATAATCCAAACCTGTGTTGTAAGGTTAAAAAATATTACAAAATATACACTTCAATATTATAAGTCAAATTGAAAAAATCGCATGAGATGAATAATAAAAAAATGTCACAATTTATAATTTTATGCCAGGAAGGCATTTTAAATTGACAAAATTTGTCAAAATCGGTTCTGCCATTCTTGAGATATAAGCATTCTATCTCACATCTCCTTCCTTTGCATATATTTCGCTATATATATCCGATATATTTACTATCGGCATCTACGTAATGGTCAGAATTGACCTGTTCGTCTATTTGTGATTTCGCAGGGATAAAAAATATTCGCGGTTTAATGGAAAATTTGACTTTTATTTAACACAAATGTTATGGTCTATTTCAACCGCTAAATATTACCCGATGACCATCAAAATTGGAAGGCTTCTGCCCAGCTTCAAGCTCTACCTCCATGCCAACTTCCACGTCGATTGGTCTATAATTGCGACCTGTAGAGCAACTGCAAAATCAAGAAATTTTTCAGTATTAGGTCCATTTAACCCCTAAATACTATGCGATTATCCCCATTTTCAATTTCGTGAGGATCGGTTCATAATTGCGACCTGTAGCTTAATTACAAATTAATATGGACAGACGGACGGACGGACATACATAGCTAGATCGACTCATCTCGGCGAGATAGGAAGATCCATATATACTTTCATATGTGGGAAACCAATATTTCCAGGTGTTACATACTTTTTGGCCCAATCAAACTTATAATACCCCCAACACATAGTGTTGTAGGGTATAAATATCCAATTTCTATACAAGTTTTAATACAAGTAAGTGAAAGCTCCGACTCTTTGTAGTGGACATACCAGAACAAATGGGACGGGTTTTCATATATTTTAACCCTTTCTTAGCCAAACTCTAACTATGTGGTTTATTTAAGTATCTCGATCGTCCTTACTCACCAAATCATATGACAAAATATACTTATGCTTGTAAATAAGCTTAACAGAAATCTCCCTGTTACAGCAATGCTTTACAAAATAAGCTCTTTGTTCGCATCACGCCAACTACAATCTCTCGCTCATCTTGCAGCTAATCATATGTACGGTCAACAACAAAATGACAGAGGATCATCACGCTGTAATCAGTGGGAACGGACGAACATTCCCATAACCTCTAAAGTATAGCATCAGCAGCATCAGGTATATAAAGAAAAAACATGAACTGTCCCGTTTCAAGGCAAGGAAAAGTAGCGTTAAGAAACAATTACCAGCTTTGTATAGGCATTAAGAAACCGTTCAATAATTTCGCTTAAGATCTAAAGATTTGCCTTGGCCATTGTAAGTCGGTTAAGCTGTTTGTGCAAGCAGCGATGACTTTAATTTCAGTCATTTTAACTTGGTGTTCCTCTTTTTATAGTGTTTGTAAAATTGGAACATTTTTATTATGTTGGTGTTACACATGTCAATTATTTCGGTAGAGATGGGTTGCAAAATTCCAATTATTTTTTTTTATATTCGTCAATGGTTTTCGATTTTTTAGGGTGT
The DNA here is from genome assembly GCF_030504385.1 of Musca domestica. Lineage (NCBI taxonomy): Eukaryota > Metazoa > Arthropoda > Insecta > Diptera > Muscidae > Musca > Musca domestica. Next base: position 769,886 of record NW_026712334.1, on the reverse strand, counting down.
AATAAAGCAGGTGATATGAAAACATATGGTTGAATGTGAGCCATTAAAATAGCAGTTTAAATAACTGTAATAGTTTAATTTTTGGATGATTTTTATTGTCGAAATTGTACCGGAAAATAACTTTAGGTTTAAATAGCGATTGGGAGCGTATTTATGCTCTTCAAAACTATGTGTTGGGGGTATTATAAGTTTGATTGAACAAAAAATATTGTTCCCCCACATAGGAACCTATAAAAGGATCTTCCTCTCTCCCCGAGCTGAGTCGATCTAACTATGTATGTCCGTCCGTCCATCTGTCCATGTTTAATTTGTAATCAAGCTATCAATTATAGCCCGATCCTCACGAAATTGAAAATGGAGGTGGGGTTAGGGTCAGAATAGAACCGTATTGTTTTTGGAGATGACTGCATAATATTTAGGGGTTAAAATGGACCAGTTTTGCAGTTGCTCTATATGAATCAATCCACAATTATGAATCAATCAACGCGGAAATTAACATGGAGTTAGAGTTTAAGATTGGGCAGTAGCCTACCAATTTGCGCGGCCATCGGATAATATATAGCGGGTGAAATAGACACTAATGTTTATGTAAGAAAATACGAAAATTACTTATTTTATTTTAAAATATTGCCGAGTGGAAATATATAAATTCTGCTCAAAGAAAATTGCTTATATCCAATGTATCGAAATTACGAACTTAATAAAAATATCTTCGATTCGGAGTTATTAGATGCAATTCAAAATTGTTGTTGATATCAGCTTTAAGATTTTGTTTTTATTTCTCTAATAATAGCTCTTGTCTAGTCCGTCAAACACAATAATCGAAATAACCTATGACAACAAAGTACAATCGAAATTCCATAGTCTATGACTGGGGCCCAAAAGACATTCCAATTTTTTGACGATGATGTTGACGTTAAAACGCATGGTCAAAACCATATAATTTTTAGTTTATCGTTTAACTATGGATTAAGATTGATTCAGCCATACTGTGAAGTTTTGTTTTCTTTTTTAACAGGGCCAAGCAAAGACAATGTGGAAGTTTTTGAGTAGGGCCTTAACATTGTTTGATTGGAATTAAAAGCGCACAGTAAAAAGATTTTTTAAACTTTTCATTTCGATCATTACCCTTTAAAAGAAACCAATTTTTGAAATATGAATACATGATCAAATACAGAGTGAGATAAAAAACTGCAACGAAGTCAAACGACATAATTTTTAGATTTTTTTTACTCTATAACACTATGTGTTGTGGGTATTATAAGTTTTATTAGGCCAAAAAGTATGTAACACCTAGAAATATTTATTTTCCACATAGGAAAGTATATATGGATCTTCCTATCTCTCCGAGCTGAGTACATCTAGCTATGTATGTCTGTTCGTCTGTAAGCCTGTACATGTTAAAATGTAATCCCTGTACAGGTCGCAATTATGGCCCGATCTTCACGAAATTTAGAATGAAGGTGGGGATAGAGCCAGAATAGAAGCCTATTGCTTTTGGAAAAAACTAAAAATTGAAAAATTGTCTGATTTTGCTGTTGCTCTACAGGGCGCAATATTAAGCCAATCGAAGCGGAAGTTAGCATGGGACTAGAACTTAGGGCTGAGCAGAAGCTTTCCAATTTTGATGGTCATCGGTTAATATTTAGTGGGTGAAATAGACCATAACATTTGTGTTAAATAAAATATTCCATTAAACCGCGAATATTTTTAGTCCCGACGAAATCACAAATAGACGAACGGGTCAATTCTGACTGTTACGTCGATGTCGATAGTAAATATATCGGATATATATAGCGAAATATATACAATGTATATTCACAAAGGAAGGGGACGTTAGCCAGATTACTTATATCTCAAGAATGGCTGGACCGATTTTGACAACTTTTGTCAATTCAGAATACCCTCTTGGTATAAAAGTAAAAAATCTTAAAAAATTGCTTAAAAAGATGCCAAGAATGATACTAATATGGATTTTGTAGTATTTTGTGCCATTTTTTATATTTTGTTTAATATTTTTTATCGCATGCGATTTTTTTAATTTGACTTATAATATTCAAGTGTACATTTTGTAATATTTTTCACCTTACAACACAGGTTGGGGTTATTATATACAGATTGCAATTATTGGCCGATCCTCACGAAAATTGTCATAAGGGTAGTTTTAGGCTCAGAATGGCTAGGGATATTGTTTTCAAAGATATCCGCAATATATTTAGGGTTTAAATGGACCAACAACTAAAAATGTTCCTGATTTTGCCGTTATAAAGGTCACAAATAGCAACCAAAGGTCACGAAATCTCGCATGAAGTTAGAGTTAGGACAGCGGGTAGAATGGACCACTACTTTTGTGTGAAAAAAAATTAAATTCTACCGAAACGCTGAAAATAACTTACAGCGATATCCAGAATTTAGAGATACAGAGGGGCGTCTTGATTTTTGAGATGATCGCAATGATGAGAGATGATCGTTCAAATGAACCAAAAACAGAAAAAATTTCCTGAAACCAATCGACAAGCCTGAGAATATAGCTATGCACAGGGTACTGGCATTTTGGATGACCATTGGATTATATTAAGACGTAAAATGGACCACAACACTGTTAGGAGTGCGTAAATATTTGGCAAATGTCTCTGGTCAAAATGCTAAGGGTAATATCTGGGTAGTGCTCCGTGACATAATTTCAAACGAGAAATCTTCCAAAATTTGGACATGAGGAGGCTTCTAACATATTGTAGTGTTGTAGGGTATCACATGGTCGGCCTCTGACGACTATAGCCTTTGCTTACTTGTTATTATTATATTTCAAAACAAGTAAGCAAAGGCTATAGTCGTGCGGGGCCGACCATGTGATACCCTGCAACACTACAATATGTTAGAAGCCCCCTCATGTCCGAATCCATTTTGAAAGATTTCGCTTTTGAAATTATGTCACGGAGCACTGCCCAGATATTGCCCTTAGCATTTTCACCAGGCACATTTTCCCAATATTTATGCACCCCGTCGTGCTTCAATTGTGTGATCAGGATTTTTTTTTTGGTTCATTGAACCGCTAATTATTTTGCGATCAACTCCAAAAGCAAGATGCCCCTCTGTGTTTTCAAATTTCGACTCATCTATATGATTTGCATGTCTACTATATTTGGCTATATTCGTCAACGAAATAAGCATAAAAAAGCCAGAAGTTCGCCTATTGTGTATTTCGGATATCGCCTGTAACTAATGTTGGTATTAACTTCATGCAACATTTCGTGTCCTTTGGTTTCTATTTGTGACCTTTATAACGGCTGCAAAACCTGGAACATTTTGTTTTTTTTTATCCATTTCAACCCCTAAATATATTGCGGCCATCTTTGAAAACAATAGACTTAGCCCTTCCTACCTTTGTGAAAAATTTCGTGAGGATCGGACGATAATTGCAATCTGTATATAAATAATAACCCCAACCTGTGTTGTAGAGTGCAAAAATATTACAAAATATACACTTCAATATTATAAGTCAAATTGAAAAAATCGCATGCGATAAAAAATATGAAAAAGTAAAAAATGTCACAAAATACTACAAAATCTATATTAACGTCATCATTGGCATATTTTTATGCGATTTTTTTAGATTTTATACTTTTATGCCAAAAGGGCATTCTAAATTTACAAAATTTGTCAAAATCGCCCCAGCCTTTTTCAGTTTTTGGTCCATTTCAACCCCTAAATATTATGCGATCATCTCCAAAAGAAATAGGGTTCTATTCTGACCTTAACCCCACCTACATTTTTAATTTCGTGAAGATCGGGCTATAATTGCGACCTGTGGAGTGATTACAAATTAACATGGACAGACGGACGGACGGACATACATAGCTAGATCGGCCCAGCTCGGCGAGATAGGAAGATCCATATATACTTTCCTATGTGGGAAATCAATATTTCGTGGTGTTACATAATTTTTGGCCCAATCAAACTTATAATACCCCCAACACATAGTGTTGTAGGGTGTAAAGGGGCCCTCACAATGGAAACTCATTTGACACCTCACCAGCATCTGCATATGTATGAAAACACACACATATATATGAACTGCAATATCTAAACATTCATCATATGCTGCATGTTGCGTTCGTCTGTTTAGTTTTATTTTGCGCTCTTAGCAATATTTACAACACCAAACCAAACTAAACAACAACATTTGTAGGCTGCCGCAACTGATTTTTGCAGAAGCTGTGGCATTAGCGCTGCGACCGGCTTAAAGACACAGACTTAAATGTTCAGGCTGGACTTGTCAGCCAGTCAGTTACTCGGTCTGTCTGTCTGACTGTCTCCATGTCTTTCTGCCTGTCTTTCCTTCAGTCAACCAAAACAGCAGTCACCACCATCAGTCACTAAGTTTAAACTTATCCATCTGTCTGTCCAAAAATTCGGTCTCTCCTGGGCTGATTTGATCTCGGTTTTCAGTTTTCGAATTTTGTTTCTCTAACTTCGGGTGGATTGTTGTTAGAGTAAAAGGAGTGTGTTGTGTTATAAGTAGTGATTTTCCATGGAAAATCTCTTTGGGTGTTTACTGAAAGTCATTTGTTTCCCAGAAGGTGGATGTTTAAAATAGATGGATAGCTGGATGGATGGACGACGGACAATTTGGCGGGCTTACCACGCGGCCACCATTATGAAGTATGCGCTCTCTTTGGCTGTTGCCATTGCTGCTGGTGATGGTGCTAATATCGAGTGTTTGCTCCTTTATGTCAGTTGATACGGATATTTGTTGTTGTGAAATTTGGTGGATTAGCCCCTGTTGTTGCTTTAGAAAATTTGTTGTGGTTTATAGAAATGGAAAATCTGGTGACGCCCTCACCGCACATATGATTAGAGTTTAATGCAATAATAGCCTTGAAAGGAATTTTATATTTTTGTGTCTTTTCCTTTAAAAGTGCATCCTATGGATGATAAGTATCGGAGAATGGAAAAGGATACCGGATGGTGGGTTTGTAATTAAAGATTGATAGCGGATATGTTATTATCGATTTGGGTATGGATAGAAAGATGAAGGATATTGGATATTAGTCATCGATATGTCCTGAAACCTACAAAAATGTGCATGACAAATTTAATAGAAGGGTATTAAACTCAGAGAAATATTAAACAGATTTGTTGATCCCCTCCCCGATCACTGATTAACCCTTCACTTTGGGCATTCGAGCAACATCCCCCTAGGGATTTACATGGCGGCAGATTCTTTCAAGCCACCAGGATGCTCTTTTTGGAGGTTGGTAGTGAGAGAAGTTCTCTTCTTGCTCCGGTCCAAATCGACAAAATTCCAAAGGCATCTGTGATCAATATATATAGCGTTGCAGGGAGGTAAGTGTGTTTTCAAGTCCCTCACATTCGCGATATGTACTTCACAATAATGAAATTCGGTACGAGATATCTTATTGAGTTTAGAAATACCTCTTCCAAATTTCATATAGATCCGTTCAGATTTGGATAAAGTTTCCATATATATCTGTTTCCGATTTCAGCAACAAATGACTAATATCAACCCAAATGTAGATTTTGGCACTTTCGACTGAGTTCAGGTTTAGCTATAGCTCTTATACAGGTTGAGATGAAAATACTGCAACCAATTTTAGACTGCTGTCATTTCTAAGCCACTCGTCCGACAGCTGTTAAAATTATTCCAGTGACAGCTCATTATATTGTTTACAAGCGTACAAAAGTATTTTGGTGAGAATTTTCCAGAAAAAAGTTATTTGTGATGAAAATCAAGCGTAATAGTGCAATTTCTTTATATTTGACTGGAAAACCACAAGTGGCTATCGTTAGAGCACTCTCGCATTTAAATGCGAATAAATCTTTTGTGTCTCGTAGCATCGCTCGTCACCATGATACTGGTAGCGTATCCCGACATCAAGGAAATGTACGGAAGAAAAAGCAACATCAATAGAAATGGTTCGAGAAGTAAAGAAGCGACTTTATCGAAACACGCATCGTAGTAGCCGAATAATGGCTCGTGAGCCATATTCAAAAATTCCAAAATTCCATTCGGCAAATATTGAAAAATGAGTTCGGGGTAATGCCATTGAAATTTCAAAAAATGCAAGAACTTACACCGCAGTGGAAAGAAAATAGACTCAAAAGAGCTAAAAAATTGCTCCGAAAGTGGTAAACTGCCGAATTTGGTTTTCTCCGAAGAGAAAAGATTCGTTGCCCAGAAGTTTGTAAACAAATAAAATTTGCATCTTCGGTTGGACACCAGAACTCAAGAGCCGGCCATGGTGATTGTGTGGGCCACCATAAGAGTCGATGGTCCCTCTCCGCTCCTATTAATCGACCGTGGCATCAGAATAAATGCCGAATATTATCCCGAAAATATTCTGGAGGGTGTATTAAAGCCTTGGGCACGCAAACATATTGGCCGCAGACCTTGGACATTCCAACAGGACTCAGCAGCATCGCCACCAGCTGCTCAACACGCGCCACCCAAGAAAGGTTGCAAAATGAGGTTCCTCGCTTCATTTCAAGCGCACAATTGCCACCAAAATCTCCGAATACCTATACGTTTAACTATTGTATCTGGAGTATTTTGGAAAGTAAGATTGGCACTAAAAATACCAAGGTTTCGATCACCTCAAGCAACCGCTTCGACGGAAATGGGCCAAAATGTCGCAGAGCAACATTCGGGCAGCGTGTGACGTTTTCATTGGCCGTTTGAAGGCCATAATTCGTACCGAAGGTGACCAATTCGAACAAATCTAAACACATTCTAAAATTTGATGCTATTTCCGACAATTCTTGCTTTCATTCAGTGAAATTAAAACAAGTAAAAAACATTAAGTTCGGCCGGACCAAATGTTTAATACCCTCCACCTTAGGGTAAAGGAAACATTAGAAGAAATGTGGCATAAATCATTAAAATACCGAATATCGGGAGGTACCGTTATATGGGGACTATACCAGAACGTGGACCAATATATTTTATTTTCAATACCAACCATCCTAGACACAATACAAATTGTTCTGCTGAATTTTGACGCGTTACGTCAAATAATGTGGGCTGTATCGTGATTTCAACAGACAGACGGACAGACAGACATCGTTAAATCGACTTAGAATTTTATGCTGATTATGAATGTATATACTTTATGGGGTCTACGACGAATATTTAAAGATGTTACAAACGGAATGACAAAGTTAATATACCCTCCTTTCCAAGGTGGACGGTATAAAAAGAATGTAAACATTATATCATTTGACTTTGTTGCAGTTTTTTATCTCACCCTGTATATTTGTACCTGATTTCAGGTTTATTGTGCAAGAAATTGCTAATTTCAGCCCAAATGGAGATTTTGGCACTTCAATTTTCACACCGACTGAGTTCAGGCTTGAAGCGAGTTCTTCAAATGTGGTGAGAATCGGTTCGGATACAGCTATAACTCCCACATATATATTTTTCACCCGTTTAAGTCAACCAGATTCGTTATATTGACTCAACATCAATGATGTTCGGTACCAGATATCTTATAGTGCTTAGAAATCCCTCTGCAATATTTTATCGAGATCGGTTCAGATTTGGATATAGCTACCATATATATCATGTTATATCAGCCGATATTCAGAATTTGATATGACTCCCATATACGTATTCAAGTAAAGTTTATAGTTGGAATAATCTACCTCACATAAGTCTATAAAATAAAAACTTTTTTGTTACGGCTGCTTCACTAAATATGCATAGTGGTCTTGGGTATTATACAGTCGGCCAAGCCCGACTTTTTCCCTTTACCTTCTTCGTGGTTTTTGCATGGAAAAGTAATTTTTTGCTCTTTGGCCACACTCTCCCTTTGAAATGGTTTCGACCTTACAAACCAAATAAGGAGGGTAACGAGGAGCCAGAATATACCCCAAAGGCGTCTATGGAAGTACCTTGTCTTACCAAGACGAGGGTACCGAAGGACGACGTACAGAAGAAAGCATCTGTAGATAAGACCGAAAAACTAAGAACCAGATGTCGGCAGGGAAACCACTTTTACCAACAATGATAGTGACTGCTCTGTTACCGTTTGGTGTGATATTTGCTGGGGTGAGTGATAATGAGAAAGGCTCAGTGTCCCTGACTTATGAGGAACCTAGTAGGAAGCTGATGTCACCAATGAAGTCTCATTTCCCTATGCGAAGGATGGGAAAATTTAAAATAGGCGCTGGGACCGCAAAAAATCCAAGCAAGCAGGGAGCCCAAAATGATTCACACCAAAAGGGTGAAAAAAGCCTTCAAAATCGTCAAAACACTGAAATCAACCACTTATTACCTCAACTATTCACACTTATATATAAAGGAGTAAAAGATTCCATTTCAAATGAAAATTTAAATATATTTTCAATTTCACCACGATTTTGTCACTGTTCCCCTATGAAAGAAATCTTTTCAACATGTTTACCCTTCGAAAAAGTCACGCGTGTGATATCAACTGCTATGACAGTTGTGACAAGTTTCCCTTCAAGTTATTTAAATTTGCCATAAGTACTGTCTTTACAGTTGAATTTGTATTTCTATTATTTCAGCCAAGTGGTGAGTCGTGATTGCAACCACTCTTCTGGCTACAGACTATTTCACATTGGAAGACAATAAAATGTTATGACTTTGGCCATTATTGACAGTAGGCGGCAATATTTGTTGTGTCCCAGGCAAAGTCGGCTTATAGCTGTAGGGTACATTCAGCGATAAATGACAAGCCATTGCATTCATTCGTTGTTCATTGGAGACGTTTTGATTTGTGTTAGCCAACACAAAATAATAACAACAATTGACAGTTGCAAAAGGTCAAAGATGACATTGTGATTATTAATTGCAATTGAAAAAAAAAACAGAGATATTATTAAAACATGACAATGATGAGAGATCCTAAGATGATGATTATGACGGACGGGAAAAATTAAATATTTATTTAAAAGCATTGTTTAGTGTAATTATCTCTGTCACAGCCATAACCAGACAGTGACGTGGTAATTATATTTTATGGCTCATGACTTTCAAACAATGACGACCAGAATTGGCAGATCGAATATTTAGAATTAATACGTGTAAATTACATTATATCAAGAAGCAAAACTTTTTATATATATAAATGGCTGAATGGACATTTTGATATTTTTCATACAAATATTGAATATTATCCGCTGACTATCCAAAATGGAAAGCTTTTGACCTAACCTGAAGTAGTGGTTCGACAGTTTTTGGTAAAGAGAAAAAAACTTTAATTATATATCAAAGTTTCAAGTTTCAGCTCAAAAACCTGAATGTAACATTTACACTCTGAAATATTAAGTTGCATCTAATTTAATTTTAAACTTTGGGTTAAAGGATTACACTTTTAATTTTCAAATTATTAGACTGTTCATAAAAACAAAAAACATCAAGGCGAATTTGACTAGTATATTTTGCTAACTACGCATCTGCATTCAATTGTTTCCCTTCAAAGCAGAGACAATGTTAAGCTCCTCCCATTAAGATACAAAGTTATGACAAACAGCGAAGGGAATATGTCGAAATATTAGAAGGCGGTCAGTAATTGTCAAACCGCATATGTATGTATTATTGTACCAATAAATGAACAATGGATTTGTTAGAGGTAATTTTAGGTATAAATGATGTTGTGAATTGTTGGAATTTAAAACCGTAAGAAAAATTAAATTTTTACAAAATTTTTTGAGTGGAAATAAAGTCAAACTTTTTGATAGAAAGGCCTGCGCTCTTCTAAGGTTTGATCCGATCACAAATTGTGTCTAGCTTTGTATTTTATGCCTCCCCTACAACTCATTGAAAAACATTAAATAAAGTAATAAATGGTTTATTTCTAAAGGGTTTATATAAATACAAGTAAGTCCTCTGAGCGTGTTATGCTTACTGATAGTCAAGATGTTGAATTTGTATGTGCGAAATTATCTTACATTAACCAAACTATTTACATAACATGTTCGTATATTCCTCCAAATTCTGATTCAAATATTTATTTAAAACATTCTGAATTAATTAAAAACGTTTCACATATTCACTCGCCAAATTCTGTATTAATTTGTCTTGGAGATTTTAACTTACCAAATACATCGTGGATCCTTGATGATGACACGGCACATTATGTACCTGTTTCGTCAACAGTACGGTCTAACGATATGGAAAATTTTTGGCAAAATATTTTTGACCAAGGTCTATATCAACTCAATAATATTTATAATTTTAAAGGTAAAATATTAGACTTAGTGTTTTCTTCATCCGTTAATACTTCATTAAGTAAATGTTCACCTTTTGTAGAACCGGAAGATAAATATCACCCAACACTTGTCATAGACCTTGAACTTAATATTCAAACAAATTATGCAAAACCACAAACTAAGCCTCACAAATTAAATTTTTCTAAGACTAATATTAATCTCCTTCGTTCTATATTGTCCAATTCAAGTTGGTCTCATGAAGGTGACATTGAATTGCAAATTTCAAATTTTTATAGCGTACTTAAAAATGCGTTAACTATATCAGTTCCATTATTGAAGTTCTATCCTGACTCAGGACCAGTTTGGTTTACCCCACATCTTAGGCGCTTGCGCAACATAAAAAGTAGGTTATTTAAAAAATTTAAAGAATGTAATACCACTTTAAATTATTCAAAATATTCAAAAGCTCGAAGTAAATATAACATTGAAAACTTAAAGTCTTATTCGATTTATTTAAGAAAAATGAAAAATAACTTTCAGAAGAATCCTAAAAGCTTTTATAAATTTGTAAATTCAAAACGTAAAGTCCGCGAATTTCCTAGTAGCATGAAACTTGGTTGCAGGGAATCAGGGGACCACCTTGAAATAGCAAATTTGTTTGCTGACTTTTTTCAAAATACTTACTCTAAGCCTTCATCCAATCATAATGACAATTATGCTTATAATATTAGTAGATTAAATTATTTCCCCCAAATTATTCTGTCTGAGGAGGAGGTTTTAAATGGTCTTCTATCGTTAAAAAGTAGTAATTCTCCTGGTCCTGATGGAGTACCTGCTTACATTTTAAAGTCATGCGCATATGAGCTTTATTTACCTCTAACCACTATATTTAATTATTCTTTGACATCTGGTTATTTTCCTCAAGTATGGCGATCTAGTTTTGTTATTCCTTTGCATAAAGCTGATAATAGAAGCGTCGTCGAAAATTATAGGGGTATTGCAAAATTAAGTGCAATACCGAAATTGTTTGAGTTTTTAGTCTCGCGTAGACTAACGCACTTTGTTTCGTCTATAATATCGCCTTACCAACATGGATTTGTAAAGGGTAGGTCAACTGTAACTAATTTATTAGAACTTATATGTTATGTACACAGGGGGTTTTCAATAAAATGCCAAACTGATATTATATATACTGATTTCAGTAAGGCTTTTGACAAAGTGGATCACTTATTATTATTACATAAACTTGACAAAATGGGTTTCGCAACATTATTTTTATCATGGATATCATCTTATTTGCAAGGGCGTACACAGAGAGTTTCTTTCAATAATGTTCTTTCTAAACAGATAACTGTGTACTCTGGTGTCCCCCAGGGTAGCCATTTAGGTCCTCTACTTTTTGTATTGTATCTAAATGACCTTCCAACGGTTATACGTTACTCTAAGATCCTAATGTTTGCTGATGATGTCAAACTTTTTTGTAATATGGACTCTCACATTAGTTCCCTTAACTTGCAACATGATATCTACTGCCTTGTTAATTGGTGCAGTGCTAATGCTATGACGCTAAATCTCAAGAAATGTAAAAAACTGTCTTTGTTTAGAACACAACCTTTTAAAAATGATTACCTCATTGGTTCTTACAAATTGGACAATGTAGACTCATTCGTTGATCTTGGTGTAATTTTAGACAATAAATTGCGTTTTAATTTGCATATTGATTCATGTGTGAATAAAGCCAAGTCATTGCTGGGTTTTATAAAAAGATGGTCAAAAGAATTTGACGATCCTTATGTGACTAAGCGTTTATTTATTAGTTTGGTTCGGCCCACTTTAGAATACGGTTGCGTATTGTGGAGTCCTTTTTACAAAACATATTCTGCTAAATTGGAATCAGTACAAACCCAATTTCTTTTATTTGCTCTCAGAGGATTAGGATGGGACATAAATGATACACTTCCACCATATGAGAATCGCCTAAAACTAATTGATCTTCCGACACTGGAAAAGAGACGTTTAATGCTAAGAGCTTTATTTATTATAAAACTTTTGCGTGGCGAAATCGATTCACAGTTTTTAACCGGTGAATTAAATTTTAATATTCCTGCTCGTAATACTCGAAATTACATACCACTTAAACTTTGCTTGGCTAAATCCAATTATGAATCGTATAATCCTATGAGGTCTTTATGTGATATCTACAACAAATTATATAATGAGATATCATTGACAGACCCTTTGCATGTCATTAAACACACTATTTTACATCTTTAGTATTAAAGCAAGTAGTTGCCAGATTCTCTACTCTTATCTGTTATATGTTGTTTTATTTCCTGTGTGTTGTCTCTATTTGTGAATTTAAACAACCGGCTGATGTATAACTGTAGCTGGTTTCCCTAACGTACTAACCCTCCATAGTTCGGACTATGGGGTGTACGCGCTCCCTACGTAATTGGGAGGTGGCCCCCTCGGTCGGCAGGGGCGGGTGAGTGTGGCGTTGGGACCGATCGAAAAAAAAAAAAAAAAGGCTATAGCCGACTACGGGCCGACTATGTTATACCCTACAACACTACAATATGTTAGAAGCCCCTTATGTCCAAATCCATATTGGAAGATTTCGCTTTTGAAATTAGGATTTTGACTAAGGACATTTGCCCAACATTTATGCACTCCGTCGGGCTGTTAGTTGTTGTAGTCCATTTTACAGCTAAATATAATCCAATGGTCATCCAAAATGTTAGAATTCTTCCCTGTCCTTAACTCTCTTCACAGGCGTGTCGATTGGCTTCAATTGTGTGATCGGAAAAACATTTCTGTTTTTGGTTAATTTGAACCCCTAAATATTTTGCAATCATCTCCAAAAGCAAGAAGCCCCTCTGTATCTCCAAATTTAGACTTATCTATATGATTTGCTTGTCTACGATATTTGGCTATATTCGTCAACGAAATCAACATAAAAAGCCAGAAGTTCGCCTTTTGTGTATTTCGGATATCGCCTGTAAGTAACGCTGGTATTTTTTCACACAAAGTGGTCCATTGTACCCGCTGTCCTAAACTCTAACTTTATGCTAGATTTCGTGTCCTTTGGTTTCTATTTGTGACCTTTATAACGGTTGCAAAATCAGAAAAATTTTTAGTTATTGGTCCATTTTAACCCCCTCATATATTGCGGACATCTTTGAAAACAATAGGCCTAGCCCTTTTGAGCCCAACCCTACCCTTGTGAAAATTTTCGTGAGGATCGGACGATATTTGCAATACTTATATAATATCCCCAACCTGTGTTGTAAGGTGAACAAATATTACAAAATATTAAAAGTAAAATTGAAAAAATCGCATGCGATAAAAAATATGAAAAAATAAAAAAAAAATTTAACAAAATACTACAAAATCTATATTAACATCATTATTGGTATATTTTTCTGTGATTTTTTAGATTTTATACTTTTACGTCAAGAGGGCATTCTTGTCAAAATCGGTCCAGCCATTCTTGAGATATAAACATTCTAACTAACATCCCCTTTCTTTGTATATACACATTGTATATATTTCGCTATATATAACCGATATATTTACTATCGACATCTACGTAACGGTCAGAATTGACCTGTTCGTCTATTTGTGATTTCGCCGGGATTACAAATATTCGCGGTTTAATGGGAAATTTGACTTTTATTTAACACAAATGTTGTGGCCTATTTCACCCACTAAATATTACCCGATGACCATCAAAATTGGAAGGCTTCTGTCCAGCCCTTAGCTCTAGCCCCATGCTAACTTCCGCTTTGATTGGTCTATAATTGCGACCTGTAGAGCAACTGCAAAATCAGGATTTTTTCAGTTCTTGGTCCATTTCAACCCCTAAATATTATGCGATCATCTCCAAAAAAATAGGGTTCTATTCTGACCCAATCCCCACCTCCATTCTAAATTTCGTGAAGATCGGGCCATAATTGCGACCTGTAGAGTGATTACAAATTAACATGGACAGACGGACGGGCGGACATACATAGCTAGATCGACTCAGCTCGGCGAGATAGGAAGATCCATATATACTTTCCTATGTGGGAAACCAATATTTCCAGGTGTTACATAATTTTTGGCCCAATCAAACTCATAATACCTCCAACACATAGTGTTGTATGGTATAAAAAGACTTTTAAAAATACAAATTTCAATGATTCACACCCAAATGAATTGGCAAAATGTTTCACTTCTAAGAACAGTCACTAGATTTATCCACAATTGGTTCGCCATGCAACGCGTATTGTCAAAGTATAATAATAGGGTTTCAACCATCACCAAGAACTGCCAACTCCACCAGGGTGATACGTTTTGCTGTTCTACACATCCTCTGAAACCAAACACAAAAAACAAAACCTTACCTCAGGTGTCGTCAACGCAAAATCTCCTTCGACGATCTCACCGGTAATTTGTAGATACAAATCGTTGCTGTCCGAATTTGTATTGCTGTCGTAGTTCATGTATCATGCGCCTGACGTATCATCATTGGTCATTGGGACTATGTTTAAGTTATTATGATGCCAAGAACGGTCAAACTTTAAGTCACATATCACCAGATCACTGAACAACTCGACATTCTGATGTGTCGTCACTGAGCAATTTTCGTGTTTTTGCGAGCAATGGTCAACCGAACTCAGCAACGACACACATTTCCTCAGGACAGCCATTTCTGTGTTTTTGTTTAGAACAGTTTTAGTAGCCTCTTTTTCTGTAGTCTCCTTGTGATTTTAGCCAATTATATCGAGACACATAGGTTTGTGTGAAAATTGTATTAATACAGTGATTTCGATAGAATAAAAATTTTTAAAATTAAAATTAAGTATCGATTCTCCAAAACTTTGATATTATTGGAAAAATATAATTAAAACCCATCCAAAGACTAAAAATTAGACAGTGTTTTATACCGAATTCCCATTCTGAACCAGTAAAGAAAGTCCTAAATTCGGGCGGGGCCGATTTTATGATACCCTACACCACTTTGCTAATTTAGTTGAGCTCCACTTAATAATTAAAAGTTTTTATGGGAGAATTCAATCATACACGCTATGATTATAATTTAAAGTTCAAAGGACTAAATATGCCGAAGCATTTGTATCTTTTAAATTCGGACTTGTATTGCCCATTTGGTGCGAAATTAATTTAAACTATATCCAAATCTGAACCGATCTCGATAAAATTTGGCAAAGATATTTCTGAGCTGTATTTGATATATTTCCCTGAATATCGTTGTTACGGAGTGCATATTACGGCTGTGGGTAACAAATACAATAAATCGGATGAACAATATATATGGGAGCTATAACTATATCTGAACCGATCTTCACCAAATTTGGAATACTACCTTCTAGACTAAGTTCGGTCATATGTGCCAAATTCCATCCCATTTGGACAAATATTAGACGTTTGGTGCACAATAAATGATAAATCGGACGAAGTTATATTTGGGAGCTATATCCAAATCTGAACCGATCTGGATAAAATTTAGGAACGGTATTTCTGAGCTGCATTTGATATATTTCCCCAAATATTGTTGTTACAGAGTGCATATTACGGCTGCGGAGGACAAAAATAACAAATCGGACGAACAATATATATGGGAGCTATAGCTATATCTGAACCGATTTCGATAAAATTTGGCATACTTATTTTCAGGCCTAATTTGGTAGTATGTGCAAAATTCCATACTATTCGGGCTGATATAACACTTTTGGTGCACAATAAAAGGCAAATCGGACGAAGATATATATGGGAGCTATATCTAAATTTTAACCGATTATCTCCAATCGTCCTTGGGCCAAACAAATATTGTTTCAAAAATTTCATCTCAATCGGTTAATAAATGCGACCTGCATTTTGTTCACAAGAATACATGGACAGACGGACGGACGGACGGACTGACATGCATAAATCAACTCAGAAAATGATTCTATGCAGATCATCAAAAGGAACTATGGACCTATCTCGTTTCCTTTTGCCTGTTACAAACAAATGCACAAAGACATAATACCCTGACCACCTTGTGGTGTAGGGTATAAAAACGATCGAAAAGAGAAAACGATTTGGTCTAAACACTTTATACAGGGTAGCCCATATTCGACGGACCCATCTAGCAACTCTATAACTTTTGACAGAGATGTCACATCGCTTAATGACATACCGTGTTTGAAGCGTCAGTCCAAGCTGATTTTTACCATGAACCAATACACGCCACGCGAGCGCTCTGAAATAGTTGAAAAGTACAAGAAATCAATTGTGAAATCTCAATGTGCTTTTAAAACATTAAAAAATGTGAGAAGTGCGCCTTCTAAGAACACCATTAAGCGTTTATACGAATCCGAAGAGGCCATATAAAAGTTGACCAAGGCGATCGGCCGAGAATATCGCTGCCGTACGAGCCAGTGTTGAGAGGTCCACATGAACACCCCAAAAACGCCGTTCTCAGCAGTTGGGCATGGCTCGGTCCACTTTACAACGGATTATTCGCATTGATTTGCATTTGTTCCCGTACAAAATTCAATTGACGCAAAGAATGTTGCCTGCGGACAAGCCTCGTCGATTGGAATAGGCCCAAAGGGCCCAAAGGTCCGTCGAATATGGGCAACCCTGTATAACAATATTTTTATGAAACTTTAATCAAGTGCTCATTTGCAACAAAAAATTGGTTCTGGTTCATTTTTACTACATTTCATAACCTTGTAGGAGAATCCCAAATTGGCTGCCGCTTGTTCTAATTAGCCTTGTGAATTGCAACTTTGAGATCTCGAATCGACATTGGGCTATTGCCCATTAATTAAGATCTCGGTGGCGGTCTGGAGAAAACTCCAGTAAAGAGTAAACATTGTCCAAATAAACTACTACCTACTGCTACCACAAAAAATTATCAATCATATCTCAATATCGCTATACATTCACAGAACTTTCGAAAAAGTATGGTACATTACCCTGTCTAAACATAAACTGCAACAAATAGTCACATGTTGAAAATGGAAATTCAGTACATTTTTTACACCCTCCACCCTGAAAACAATAGTATGTAAACTTTTTCACTCCCTTTGTAAATCCCTAAATATTCGTCGTAGACCCCATAAAGTATATTCATAATCAGCATAAATTTCTAAATTCCGTCTGTCTGTCTGTCCGCATTTCTGTCTGTTGAAATACAGCCCACTTTATTTGATATAGAGCTTCAAAATTTTGCATAAGAGTTCACATTGTTTCTAGAATGGTTGGTATTGAAAATGGAATATATCGGTACAGGTTCTGGTATAGCTCCCATATAACGATATCTCTCGATATTTGGTATATTGTCTAAAAAAATGGCGGTTGTAGTTCGTGATGGGTTCTAGCTCCGGTGGCGGATGATTGATTGAATAAAATTATTCCATAACAGCTCATTATATTGTTTACAAGCGTACAAAAGCATTTTGGTAAGAATTTCCCAGAAAAAGTTATTCGTGATGGAGCTCAAGCGTGATAGTGTGACTTAATTATATTTGCACTCCAGCATTTAAATGTGAATAAATCTTTTGTGTCTCGTATCATCACTCGTTACCGTGATATTGGTAGCGCAGCCCGACGTCAAGGAAGGAAAAAACAGCAAATAAGGAGAAATGGTTCGAAAAGTAAAGAAGCGACTTGATCGAAACCCTCATCGCAGTGGCCGAAAAATGGCTCGTGAGCTGAACATATCGCAATATTCCATTCGGCAAATATTGAATAATGAGCTTGGGATAAAACCCTTAAAATTCCAGAAAATGCGAGAACTTACACCGCAATAAAAACAAAATATACTCATTATTATAGCATTGGGTAACCAACAATTTTGGCAGGCCTTGAACATTCTAACAGGACTCAGCACCATCGCACTCAGCACGCGCCACCCAAGAATGGCTCGCTTTATTTCTAGCGAACAATGGCCACCAAAATATCCGAATATCAATCCGTTCGACTATTGTATCTGGAGTATTTTGGAAAGCAAGTTTGGCACTAAAAAATACCAAAGGGTCGATCACCTCAAGGAAGCGCTTCGCCGGGATTGACCCATTCCCGCAGAGCAACATATGGGCAGCGTGTGACGGTTTCATTGGCCGTTTGAAGGTTATAATTCGTGCCAAAAGTGACTAATTCGAACAAATCTAAACTTATTCTAAAATTTGATGCTATTTCCGACATTTTTTGCTTTCATTCAATAAAATTTAAAAAAAATGTAAAATTGTGGCGTTTGACTTGGTTGCAGTTTTTTATCTCACCCAGTAAGCACTTTATCGCTGAAAGAAGATATGTCAATATACGTCCACGATATCGTATAGCCCACATACAACGGTTCGTAATAGGTACTAATAGGTACCTGTGACAGAAAATTGCAGGTCTTGGTATAGGCCTCATATATCAGTACCTCCCTATATTCGGTATTTTGATGATTTTAGCGGCATTATTCACCGGATTTTCCGTATTTGAATATTGTGATGGCTTATGACAATAGTTGCCTATGTAGGTCCACGTCTTCGTATATTCGGGACTTTTAAGATTTTAACAGAATTTGAAATGGATTTTTTTTCTTCAAAATTTCTAAACTTGTTCCAAAGTTCCGGTCGGCCGAACATACTTTTTTATTTGTTTTTACTTTGTTTTAGGGCTGAAAACATAGCCTTTTTTCTTTTGTCATGAATCTCATATTATTTTAATCAGATCTTAATATGCTTGTCTATTTTTGACCAGATGCAAAGTTTTTAGAAATATTTAATATTTAAGTGAAGTGGTAATGTTTATCACTTTTAGGATTCGGAAAGATTCATCAATTCTCTTCAAACGTTTGTAGTACTCTTCAAAAGTTTGGTATTGCAACATTGCAACAACAAAAATGTAAATAATTATGAAAAAAGTTGAAGAAAAACACTGTTCTTTTTTTTTTTGGAAAAAAAAATGAAGGAGAGGACTCAGGATGATCATCAACCATTAATCCATTTAAATTGGCTTACTCGTTGGTACTTCATAGCAAATTCCCAGTGTTGGGGATATATGTGAGGGGAGAACACCAAACTATCAACTTCGGACAACAACTAAGATCGTCAAATGTCGCTACACATAATTTGCTTGTTGTTATATTGCTCTCCGTTGGCAGAGGAACGTGTGGCATTCGCAATTTTTTATGGAGTTTGCCAATGAGAAATATATAACATTACATTTACTCGAATTATATACAATGGAGTTTTTTTGGAATATTATAAAGACGATGACTAAATCTGTGTGATTTTAATTCGATGTTGAAAGTTACTACATATTACCTTAATAACTGTAAAATGTTTGTTTTTGAGCCGAAATCATAGAACCAGGATTTAACTTATGCTATTTTGCGTTGCTATAACTCCTTCGACAATGAAATCCACTTTGTCAACCGACAAATGGAAATTATTTCTTTCAAAACTACCTCAAAAATTTGCTGTTGCCACTGGCGAAACATAACTCCCAAAAAATATGGCGACACGTTAATTAAAGTTCGCCTTGGAACAAAAACAGAACAACGTACTCCAACAATCATCACATGCAACAACAACAAAAAAACGAAACATTATTGCAGTTCCAAATCCATGCATTCACATAAATCTCGGTTTAAAACGCAAAAAAATGTTTTTATTTTTTGATTTTGCGTTTTACCGTAAATTAGGGTTGGAGACTTTTCGGCGCATGACAAACGATCATAATTCAGCCTTAGGTCAAAATGCGCACAGGCAGCACACATATTCACGCATACACAGTTCACATAACCGAACTATGCTCTAGATATTTACTTGCAGCCGAGTGATTTTTTTCGAACGTCTTGGATATGATTTTGGTTCGTTGTTGTTGTTGGCAAAAATGTTGTTGATGATGGAAATTGGATAAATGATATCTTCACATTTGACGGCAGTACGTTCGCATCATCAGGCAGAGTTGATGATTGGTTTAATGGAAAACACTCTATAGCCTGCAGTGAGGGTGGAGCAGGGAATCACCATTAACAAACAATGAATGATGGGATTCATAGTACGAGTATGAATCGTGGGGACATTTATTTTTTTGAATTTAAGAGGAACTTTTCTCAGAGAGAATTTGTCGTTAGGAGAAGAACTGAAAAAGATCAACCTAGTCCAAAAATCGGATGTTGAAAGCTATGAAAATAAACTTTGTCTCATTGTAAATTTCACTATATAACTAAGGACTGTCTCAAGATTAATTTGGAAAAGGCTTATAAAGTGAGGGCAAATGTGACACAGGGTAATCTCCATGGTATCGGAATCTTCAAGAAAGACGAGGTAATCCGTAAAAAAACTTGAAAACTTGGAGCGGCAAACTTTGATATGTGGTAATCAATATTTTTTGTGACTCTGTGAAACTATATAAAGGGCACCGAATAAAAAATGAATGACAGCAAAAGGGTAACTTTCTGTCTGTGCAACAATTTCCAACAAAGAATAATTTTAGAAGCATCACGTCAAAGACAAAAATGACCTTTATTAAATGTTGTTTTTGTAGAAATCATCGAAAAAAATTAAATCTCTATTTGCATTATATATCAAAAAATATTTCCATCAATGTTCCTAAAAATCAGTAAAGATAGTCCAAATTTGAAGTACTTATTTGGACTGATATCGGTCATTTGGTGCACTATTAACCCGAAATCGGATGAATATATATCTAAATTTTGAACCAATTCTCACCAATTTCAATAGGGTTCGTCCTTGGACCAAACAAATGTTGTTTGGGAAATTTCATCACAATCGGATAATAAATACGACCTGCATTTTGTTCACAAAAACAAGGACATACGGACGGACGGACATGCATAAACGCAGAATGTGATTCTATGCAGATCATCAAGAAGAATTATGGGTCTAACTCGCTCCTTGTCTATGTTACAAACAAATGGACAAATACATAATACCCTGACCACAGTGTGGTTTAGGGTATAAAAACCGAATACATTCCCTAATTTTAAAACCCTCCACCATTCTATGGAGGATATATTAACTTTGTCATTCCGTTCGTAACTCCTCGAAATACTCATGTCAGACCCAACAAAATATATATATATATTCTTGATCAGCGTAAAATTCTAAGTCGATTTAGCGATGTCCGTCTGTCTGTCTGTCTGTCCTCTCCGTCTTTCTGTCCGTCTGTCTGTCCGTCTGTCTGTTGTAATCACGCTATCTTTCGAACGAATTGAGATAGAAGGCTAACATTTTGCGCACATGTTTATTTTTCTAGTACGCAGGTTAAGTTCGTAAATAGGTCATGTGGGTCCATATAGCCCCCATATAACGATACCTCCCGATATTCAGTATTTTGATGATTTTAGCGATATTTTTCACCGGTATTGTTTCAAATTTGGTATTTGAAGTTCGAAATGGATACTACAATCTAGGACGGAATACTGTTTGTGCAGGTCCACGTCTTCGTATAGCCCTCATATAACGGTACCTCCTTATATGCGGTATTTTAATGATTTTAGCGTCATTTTTCACCGGAGAAGTTTCAAATTTGGCATTTGAAGTTCGTAATGGATACTACAGCTTATGACAGAAAATTGTTCTTACAGGTCCACGTCTTCGTCCCAATAATCGGTATTTTGATGATTTTAAGCGTCATTATTCACCGAAGTAGTTTCAAATTACGTATTTAGAGTTCGTAATGGGAACTACAGTCTGTGACACAAGATTTTTTATGCAGGTCAAGGTCTTCGTATAGGCCCCATATATCAGTACCCTCCCTATATTCGGTATTTTGACGATTTTAGGTACAATACTCACCGAAATTGTTTGAGATGTCGTATTTGAAGTTCGTAATGGATGCTACAGCCTGTGACAGAAAATTGTCTATGCAGGTCCAGGTCTTCGTATAGCTCCGATATAGCGGCACCTTCCTATATACGCTATTTTGAAGATGCTACATTATACCCGTTTATAATATGGTAATGGCTTATAACAAAAAATGCCTATGTAGGTCCACGTCGTATAGACCCTAATATAACGGCTAAATTCGGTATTTTTAAGATTTTAGCAGAATTTTTAACGGATTTTATTTTTTGAAAATTTCTAAATTCGTTAAAAATGATGGAGGGTATTCAAAGTTCTGTCCGGCCGAACTTACTGCTTTTCAACTTGTTGTCATTCCATTTGTAACTCCTCAAAATACTAATATAAGACCCAACAAAGTATATATTCTTGATAAGCACAAAATTCTAAGTCGATTTAGCGATATCCTCCTGTCTATGTGTCTATCTGTCTGTTGTAATCAAGCTATCGTTCTAACGAATTGAGATAGAAGGCCAAAATATTGGACACATCCTTTTCTTGTGATTAGGCTGGTAAAGTTCATGAATAGGCCATATCGATCCACGTTTTCGTATAGCCACAGCGCCACTTGGTTCATACATTCCACATATTTCACTAGTCTGGCGCAGGGTGCAACATTGCCGTATAAACTAAATCAAAAGACAGCGCAAACAAATCAAGTGCATACCGGTTTAAATTATGACAACTTTTGCATATGCGGGAGTGAGTTAATTACGCTCCGAAACATACAAAAGAGAACGAGAAAACAAATTAAGGTACGCATGCGTGCGATACCTTTCCTTTTTAATATGCAGCCACATGCCAGTCAACTTTTTCTTGTATTGGAAATAACAGTCATTATTGCTATATTGTGGTGATATATAATAAGTAGTTTTCCTTAAGTTTGTTTTTTTCTGGCGATTTCTAAAGTTGTCGTTCAGTTCAAAATCCAAGTCAAGTCTCGTGTTAGCACTTTAATAATTATGGTGAATTATAAAGGAATGTTGTTACAAATAAAGGTATTTTTTCATCGCTCTCAGAAATTAGTTCACAAATTAAATTTTGTTCTTTACTAATTCCACAAGTGTTAGTCGATTCGTGGCTTGTTTTGTGGTTAATGCCAAAGCAGATTGTTAGCTTTAATTCATACTTAGAATCTATGAAAACAAACACACACACACACAAAGTTTCACCTTTTGCAAGTTAATCATAAGATTATTTAGCAAATGTGTGTTTGGCAAGCTGCGACTCCAGCTTGTTAGTCATCTAGACTGACAGACAACTCTCTGACTGACTGACTGACCAATGGTGATCAAAATATCCGCTGAACCACTGAATTTAAATCCAATCTAAATCGGTTACCTTTACAAGACTTGGTACGTTGTCTTCGTCACCATCGTTGCATTCGCCTCAAACTCAAATCTATTAGCATCAGTTAATCATGAAACTACAACAGATTTAATTTTTGCTCTAGATTAAATATTTTTTCAAGCATATGATTATGAGATATTAAAATGTCCACATTTTTGGATACACTCACGAACCAAATCCAAGGACTTTATTCAAATTCCTTGTAATACTTTGGAATATCCCTTCTGGCTGAACGATTAAGAAATATCGGGGATTAAATGTGTGCGTGTACAAATGTTCACCATGATTTAGGTAGATTTTTCCCTAGATCGGATTGGATTTTACCTGTTTTGTTTACAAACCATAATTTCATAATTTATTTTTTATGACGGCGGAGGTGGTATTGTATGAGTTTCCTCTTTTTTGATTTCACAATGGATTGTTGTTTTTTTTGTCAATGGACTAAGTGAAAAAACAATAAAATTAGTTTTGCAAAACTGTGAGTGTTTTAAGAATGAAATTGTATATAAAGGTCGAACAGTAGTTTGTGGCCGCTGAGGATAGCTGATTAGGCAAGGGTAGTAGTTTGTTTTCCTCATTAGAACAACAAAAAATAACTTATTTTTTTACTTCCATTTATATTAAAAATTAATATGATGGTCTTTAAAATAAGTAATCACCACTGTAATCTGTAATAAATATTTTGCAACAACGATTATTTCGAAAATTATGGGTGAAATAAAAAAAACTGCAACAAAGTCAAACGTCATACTTTTTATATTTTTTTAAATTTTATTGAATGAATTAGCATCACATTTTAGAATAGGTTTATATTTGTTCGAATTGGTCACCTTTGGCACGAATTATGGCCTTCGAACGGCCAATGACACGCTGCCCGAATGTTGCTCTGCGGTATTTTGGCCCATTACCAGCGAAGCGCTTGCTTGAGGTGATCGACACTTTGGTATTTTTTAGTGCCAATCTTGCTTTCCCAAATACTCCAGACACAATAGTCCAACGGATTGGTGTCAGGAGATTTTGGTGGCCATTGTGCGCTGGAAATGATGCGAGGAACCTCATTTTGTAACCATTCTGGTGTGGCGCGTGTTGAGTGATATGGTGCTGAGTCCTGTTGGAATGTCCAAGGTCTGCGGCCAAAATGTTTGCGTGGCTTTGCCAAGGCTTTAA
Source organism: Musca domestica (assembly GCF_030504385.1). Taxonomy (NCBI): domain Eukaryota; kingdom Metazoa; phylum Arthropoda; class Insecta; order Diptera; family Muscidae; genus Musca; species Musca domestica. Next base: position 745,320 of record NW_026712334.1, on the reverse strand, counting down.
TACACCCTCCAGAATATTTTGACAATAATATTCGGCATTTATTCTAATGCCACAATGTCGATTAATACGAGCGGAGAGCCACCATCGGCTTTTATGGCGGCCCACACCTGCACCTTGGCCGGCGCTTAAGTTCTGGTGGCCAACCGAAGGTGCACATTTTAAGCTGACCTCTTTGGCAAGTAAACACGATCATTTTGTATGTTTACAATATGCTGGACAACGAATGTTTTCTCATCGGAGAAAACCAAATTCGGCCAAGCGAAGCACCTCTTTAGCTTTTTTGAGTGTATTTTCTTTCTGTTGTGGTGTAAGTTCTTGCACTTTTTGGAATTTTAATGGCTTAACACCGAACTTAATTCTCTATATTTGCCGAATGAAATATTTCGATATGTTCAGCTCACGAGCTATTTTTTCGGCCACTGCGACTCGGATTTCTATCAAGTCGCCTCCTTACTTTTCGAACCATTTCTGATGATGTTGCTGTTTTCTTCCGTCCACTTCCTTGATGTTGCTGTTTTCTTCCGTCCACTTCCTTGACGTACCATTATCACGGTAACGAGCGATGGTACGAGACACAAACGATTTATTCAGGAGTGCTCTAATGATAGCCACTTGTGATATTCCAGCCAAATATAAATAAGTCACACTATCACTCTTGAATTCCATCACGAATAACTTTTTTCTGGAAATTCTCACCTAAATGCTTTTGTACGCTTATAAACAATATAATAAGCTGTCACTGGAATAATTTTAACAGCTGTCGGACGAGTGGCTTAGAAATTTCAGCAGTCTGAATTTGGTTGCAATTTTTTCATCTCACCCTGTATATGCAAAATTTCATACAATTTGAAATGATAACACATGTTTGCTGCACAATAAAAAGCAAATCGGACGAAGGTAAATGTGGGAGCTATATCTAAATTTTGACCGATTATCTCCAAAAAGGCTCGTCCTTGGGTCACACAAATGACTTGTGCAAAATTTCATCTGGATCGGCCAATAAATGCAACTTGTACTTTGTTTACAATAATACATGGAAGGACAGATAGATGGACGGACATGCATAAATCGACTCAGAAAGTGATTCTATGAAGGTCATCAAAAGGGACTATAAGTCTATCTCGTTTCCTTTTGCCTGTTACAAACAGATGCACAAAGACATAAGGTAGGGTAGTCTATTTTAATATATCAACCTTTCGGGTTTTTTAACATATTTTTAATTTCAGTTATTAAAGTTAAACTAGTAAAAAATCAGGATGTTCGGCCGGACCAAATTTGGAACGAATTTGGAAATTGAAAAAAAAAATCCTTTAAAATCTTAAAATTACCGAGTGTAGGGAGTTGTAGGGTATATACGAAGATTTGGACCAACATTGCAAATTTTGGTCATAGGCCATTACAATATTGAAATACGAAACTTGAAAAAATTTTGGTAAATAATGCAGCTAAAATGATCAAAATACCGAATACAGGGAGGTACCGATGTATGGGGCTATACGAAGACCTTGTCCTGCAAAGACAATATTCTGTCGTAGACTGCAGTACCTATTAGGAACTTCAAATACTAAACTTTCCGGTAAATATTGTACCTAAAATCATAAAAATACCGAACATATGTACCGTTATATGAGAGCTATACAAATACATCGGCCTGCATAGACAATTTTATGTCACAGACTGTAGTACCCGTTACGAATTTCAAATATGAAATTTGAAACAATTCCGGTGTATATTTTAGCTAAAAAAGTCAAAATACCGAATGCAGGGAGGTACCGATACATGGGGCCCATACGAAGAAGTAGGCCTGCACAGAATATTCTCTGTCATAGACTTTAGTATCCGTTAGAAACTTCAAATGCAAAATTTCAAAGAATTCTGGAGAATAATGACGCTAAAAATATCAACATACTGAATATTGGGAGGTACCTTTATATGCGGACTGTACCTAAACGTGGACTCATTTTCAATACCAAAGATCCTGCAGACGAAACACATATTTGAGCAAAATTTTATCAACATACTTAAATTAGTCGGAAGGTAGAGTCATTTCCAAGGACAGACAGACGAACAGACAGACGGACTGTTATCGTTAAATCAACATAGAATTTTATGTTGATCATGATCATATATATAGTTGGAGGGGTCTAAAATGTATATTTCGAGGTGTTACAAATGGAATGACAAATTTAATGTATACTCCATACCATGGTGGAGGGTAAAAAATATGTTTTTGGTCCATTTCAACCCCTAATTGTTTTGAGATTATTTCCTAAAGAATATTCTGACCCTAACTCCACCTCCATACTAAATATCGTAAGGATCGGACCGCAATTAAGGTCCTAAGGACCTTTAGTGTGATTACATATTAACATGAATGGACGGACATACATAACTAGATCGACTCAGCTCGGCGAGATAGGAAGATCCATATATACTTTCCTATGTCGGGGACTAATATTTCGAGGTGTTACATAATTTTTGGCCCAATCAATCTTATAATACCCCCACCACTAAATGTTGTAGGATATAAAATAAGTTATTTGATGAACCCTGTATATACTTTGTAGGATCTAACAGGACTCTGGGAAAAACAAAAATTGCCCAAATTGAAAGTTGTTTTTAGAAAGATATATATTTCTTTGTATCAGCGTCCGTCAATTTTTGGTAATTATAAAAGTTTTATACACATAAGACAAAAGTTAACAATTTTCTAAAACTTTATCAGAAGTCGAGTTTTTTTTCGAATTCGATTCAAAGACTTTCCGCAACTCTGATTCCTACAATATGACAGTAGATCTAATTTTCATTGTTCTTGCTGTTCCAATGATTTGTCCTCTTTCACATGTAATTAAATGTAATTAATTTCCCCCAAATAATTAAAAAATCCTCCCATTTTGATTCCTTTCAAATTTAATATGCCAACAAAAAAACAGCTTCACTTTGGACTTAACAAAAATTAACATTTAACTATTTACGATACTTGTCCAAATATTGGTGCGCCGGCAGACAAACAAACCAGACAGACGACGCACATTTCGAAGGCAAAAGGTTAATGAATATTATGTTCCGCTGTCTACCGACAACGACTCCCATTATAGCTTCCGACAGAGAATCTGTTTAACCCGAACTAAGAAATGTAGACATACGTACGTACATACGAGTACAGCCAGTTAGTAGCCAGCCAGCCAGCTAGGCTTTGCAGAAAGCAAAAGGCATGGCCAACCGCAAAGTTCACATACTCGCAATTTCTCTCTCAACAGTTAAAACTACAGCTAGTAAAGATGGATACACTTGGCTGCCTGGAGTGAAACTGGGATGTTTTGGCAAAAAAAAGAGAAAAAATGGGCTACAAAAGTTCCAAACAGCAACAAAAATATGTATTATTACCGGCTAGTGTAGGCGTAATTGTTTTTACGATTATGTTACCGCATTAAACAAATAATAGCACAAGACAGACAGACAGACAGACATAAGCGCAGACGGACAAAAACTAACTCCTTGCCAAAGATATTGAACGGTTGTTGTTCATTTGATGTGTTGATGTGATGATGCTGGCTGGCTGGTTGGCTGGCTGGCGCATCATAATATTGTTATAACTTTTCAACGCTCCACGTTGCAGAGTTAAGGTGGATTTACCAAAAAAACAACATCGGCATCCTTCTTCAGTAGTACCATGTGGTGGCATTTGGTAGTACTTTTTTAGTTGTTCACTGCTGCAGTAGTAGTGGCAGTGGTAGTAAATTTCAAGACGCACCCTTTGAAACCCACACCAATTTCGCGTTGAGTACCCAGCCATCCATCCATACATGGCAATGGCTGGATTCATTCAGAAAAGTATCTGCCGACAGATGTACATAGCTTAAGTTTTTATGTGTAAAGCTGCACAAAATGCAATGAGCGGGTTTTTTCAATTTTATGCTAATTAGCTTGGAATAATCCTGGGATCTGTTATATTTAGTGCTTTTGAAGAGCTCAAGCACGAAAAGGGGAGGCGTTAACAACGTCACCACAGACTTTGGTTAGCCAGTTTGGAAATAAAATTGTGGGCACTTGAGTTTAATATAGTTTTTCAAATAGTTTTGGATCTCTCAAGATATTCAGGCTTAATACTAATGATATTCATCGAATATTTTATTGGGATGCATTTTTTTGCAAACAAAGGCGTAAAATAGGAGAGGCCGTAGTTTGAGACCGAACAACATACGGAGGTAACAACCCATTAAAACCAAATTTGAAACAATTTCGTGGGTAAATGTGACTAGGATTATCAAAATACCGAAAATCGATGGGTATCGTTATATGTGTTCTGCCGCCAGAGCTAGAACCCATTATGTGGAGGCTATACGAAAACGTGGACCTATACATACTATGTTCTGCCACCGGACTAGAATCCATTACAAACTACTAATGCCATTTTTTGCATAAATCCGTGGGAAAATGTGGCAAAAACGATCAAAATACCGAATATCGGGATGTACCCTTATATGGGTGCTATACAAAAACGTGGACCTATACATAAAATGTTTCGTCGCCGAAGCTGGAACCCATTATGGCGTACAAATAAAATATTTAAACGAATCCGTAAAAAACATGTACTATTTTCAATACCAACCATTTTATGGACAATACCAATTGTTCTGCAAATTTTGTGGGCTGTATCGTGATTTCCACAAACAGACACAAGGACATCGTTAAATAGTTTTAGAATTTTATGCTGGTTATGGATATACAGAGTGAGATGAAAAGAATGCAACCAACTTCAGACTGCTATCATTTCTAAGACATTCGTCCGACAGCTGTTAAAATTATTCCAGTGGCAGCTCATAATATTCTTTACAAGCGTACAAAACCATTTTGGTGAGAATTTTTCAGAATGGAATTCAAGCATGTTAGTGTGATTTCTTTATATTTGGCTGGAAAACCACAAGTGGCTATCGTTAGAGCACTCCAGCATTTAAATGTGAATAAATCTTTTGTGTCTCGTACCATCGCTTGTTACTGTGCGATGGTAATGCTACTGGTAGCGTAGCCCGACGTCAATAAAGTGGAACCAACTTGATCGAAACTCGCGTCGCAGTGGCCGAAAAATGTCTCGTGAGCTGAACATATCGCAATATTCCATTCGGCACATATTAAAAAATGAGCTAGGGGTAAAGCCATTGCCATTGAAATTCCAAAAAGTGCAAGAACTTACACCGTAACAGAAAGAAAATAGACTCAAAAGAGCTAAAGAGTTGCTTCGCTTGGCCGATAGTGGCGAACTGCCGAATTTGGTTTTCTCCGATGAAAAGACATTCGTTGTCCAGCAGTTTGTAAACAAACAAAGTGATCGTGTTTACTTGCCAAAGAGGTCAGCTGAAAATGTGCACCTTCGGTTGGCCAACAGAACTCAAGCGGCGGCCATGGTGATGGTGTGGGTCGCCATAACAGCCGATGGTGGGTCCCCGCTCGTATTAATCGGATGTAGCATCAGAATAAATTTCGAATATTATCGCAAAAATATTCTGGAGGGTGTATTAAAGCCTTGGCGTTGAAATGTATATATAAGGAGTTATAAGCATTATAAAATAGGCTATTTTTAACTTTAAACCAGTAAAGAAAGTCCTAAAGTCGGGCGGGCCGATTTTATGATACCCCACACCACTTTGCTAATTTAGTTGAGCTCCACATAAGAATTAAAAGATTTTGTGGGAGAATTCAATCATACACCCTATGATTATAATTATAATTTATAATTCAAAGGACTAAATATGCCGAAGCATTTGTATCTTTTAGATTCGGACTTGTATTGCCCATTTGGTGCACAATTAATTTGAAATCAGATAAACATATATATGGGAGCTATATCTAAATCTGAACCGATCTCGATAAAAGTTGGCAAAGATATTTCTGACCTGTATTTGATATATTTCCCTGAATATCTTTGTTACGGAGTGCATATTACGGTTGTGGGTAACAAATATAACAAATCGGATGAATAATATATATGGAAGCTATAGCTATATCTGAACCGATCTTCACCAAATTTGACACACTAGCTTCTAGACTCAATTCGGTCGTAAGTGCCAAATTCCATCCCATTTGGACGAATATTAGATGTTTGGTGCACAATAAAAGGTAAATCGGACGAAGTTATATATGGGAGCTATATCCAAATCTGAACCGATCTCGATAAAATTTGGCAAAGAAATTTCAGAGCTGTATTTGACATATTTCCCCGAATAACGTTGTTACCGAGTGCATATTACGGCTGTGGGTAACAAATACAACAAATCGGATGAACAATATATATGTGAGCTATAGCTATATCTGAACCGATTTCGATCAAATTTGGTATACCTCTTTTCAGGCCTAATTTGGTTGTATGTGCAAAATTCCATACTGTTTGAACTGATATTACACGTTTGGTGCACAATAAAAGGCAAATCGGACGAAGATATATATGGGAGCTATATCTAAGTTTTTATCGATTATCTCCAAATTCAATAGGGTTCGCCCTTGGGCCAAACAAATGTTGGTTGAAAATTTAATCTCAATGGGATAATAAATGCGACCTGCATTTTGTTCACAAGAATACATGGACAGACGGAGATCCTCAAAAGTAACTATGGGTCTATCTCGCTTCCTTCTCCATGTTACAAACAAATGCAGAAAGACATAATACCCTGACAACTATGTGGTGTAGGGTATAATGACCACCTTGTGGTGTAGGGTATAAATACCGAAATATCAATATTTAAGGAGTTATGAAAAATTTAAAATATCATATTTTTATACCGAAATATTAATGATAGACCCTAGAAATTATTTATACATATATCCGATATATTTGCCATCGGCATTTATGTAACGGTCAAATTAACTTTCTCGCCTATTTGTGATTTCGCTGGTATTAAAAATATTCTCGGTTTAATGGAAAATGTGACTTTTATTTGACACAAATGTTATGGTCTATTTCACCCACTAAATATTACCCTATGACCATCTAAATGGGAAGGCTTCTGCCCAGCCCTGAGCTCTAGCCCCATGCATTTGGATTATATTAGCGGAATTACTCAAATTTCGTATTTTCTGTTTGGAATTGGTACTAACGCCAATGACTATCGAAGGAACACTTCTTCGTATAGCCCCCACAAAAAGAATTTTATTTCAGAAGTACTTTTTTACGGATTTCCTTCAAATTCGAAAAGAGGAGCAATTAGGTTCAACATTTGTTTTTAATATGGGGATGTTTCTTGGGGTAAGCTTCATTGTAGTGAGAAATGTTTCAATGTGAGGAATTTTGCGGAATGGCTTTCTAATGGAAAATAGAAAATTTTTTCTTTTCTCGGTAAATTAAAAAAAAAACAAGAAATTTTGCGTTTTATTGCATGATTTGATTTTGGATCTAAGTTGGAAAATTTGTCGTGAAATAAGTCTTGAATAGTTATGAAACTTGATAAAAGATCAAGCATTCCGAAAAGCCTCCGGAAAAGTCGCTAAAGTGGCGTCCATTGGGATTTAAAAAACCAGACTTGAGACAATTTCTTTGAAAAATAAATCATAATAATGTTGAAAATCTTAAAATTATTAAAGTTTTCACATAACTGTTTTGCTTGGTAAAGTGTGAGGGTACTAAAGAAATGAACAAATGGTTATAATATTCAAAATGAAAATCTCTACGTGGCTTATATGTAGACACTACTGACAATTATTAGGCATAATTCCAACAGAGATTCCCCACTCAATGTTACTTTGAGCGGTTTTGTTATTACCCATATCTAGACTTTACCATTATTTTGTTAAAAACCCGAAACATTTGCAAAAATACAACAAAATTTAAATAACCTTCATTCATTGTATTTTGCTTTGATTTGCCGAATAAAATAGAAAGTATGTCACTTTTGATTATAACGCTTAGGCCGGTCTTAATTAGACATACCTCCGATTTCTTTTATCGATGCGGCGGCATACAAGTTAGCGTTTTTTTTATAGGACTTCAGATGAGATGAACCGGGCAGTTTCTGTGAACTTTGCCGAAATCAAAGGGCAACATTATTTTTTTTTTTTTGTATTTAAATTATGACATGAATTAGTATCTAATGATTAATAACTATTCATAATTTTGACATTGTTTTGGTTTCTTTCACGTTTAGCTAATTTCATAGTGGGCCTAAAAGATTCGCCAATACCTTTGAATTGGGGAATAGCAGACGCCTAACTGACATGTAATGATCTTTTTATAAATAAACATGAAAAGCTTTCACATTGATTTTTTAGATTCATATAAACAATGTTGCCCAAACGACAGAGAGGTAGTCGTTCAGCAGTCAGTGGGGTAATTAACAATGATTTTTTGTGTCCTATTGAAGCTCCGCCCAAATGTTTCCATACAAAACTGATGCGCCCCTGATTGCCTTACGTGTGTCCCATGTCGTTGATATATGGGGACTGGCTACATTCCAATCACACGCATGCGCGTACAACATCACCAACTAGTGACGAGTCATTCTTAAATAATTATCCATCATATTGAGAAAATTGAACACACAGAAATGAGAATATTCGTGCAGAACAACAACAACAACAAAAAACTAAAATCAAAACGGAAAACAATTTTTTTTTGTTCAACACAAACAGACCTATGAAATATTTACGTATTATGAAAGTAATTTATCACAGCGAACGCCTGCTGTTCATCATCATCAGCCTCCTCATCGACATCGTTGTTGTCTTCGTCAGCATGATGATGTAAAGATTTTGGCGGTGATCGTGATCGTCGCCAAGTTCGATCGCCTATATGCCATAGAGGTTATATATTTTCTTCGACAAAGACATAAGGCCGACCATCTCAATAAGCGGTACAGCGGACAGCCCAGCACCAATTTCAAATCATTCATTCGATACATTCGTCGCTGTTGTCCATCAGATGAAAAAATGACGATGACGATGGACACCAAAGTGTGCAGAGTTAATCAAAGATCATCTGTACCTAAAAAAGAAGGGTAAATGGAAAGGAGAAAAAAAAAAACAAAATCTGAAACAACGAAATGACGTGCCGCCATGTAAAGTTTGACGCTCAATCACAAATAATGACCTAAAACTTATCTGTAAAGGTTGAAATCACACTACCACCTCGAAGCGAGATATTTTCCAATGGTGACGACCATTCTCAGTCGCAACCAATACCAAATTGGAACGTTTGTCAAGAAAACCAATCAAAGTCCCATGCAGGGCAAAATGGAGGGGGGAGCAGCAAGAAAAAAATAACAAAATGGATTCTACAAAGTAACCAACGCAATATACTTGCTGTACTGTAACGAATTACATTGTCATTGCCTTCATTTTGAAGAGGTAGAATTTTTTTTAAGGATATTTGGATGCTAGGCTTGAAATATGATCACAATTTAGAAAATAATAAAAAAAAATCCAGTAGATTACAAAGGTTGAGCTAAAAATTTGTTTCTTCATTATAGAACCGCACTACACTAAAATTTGCCGAAATAAATGGGAAATTTATAATTAAAACGTAAAAAATACTAGAACCGGTGCTTACGCTTATATTAGGTCTATAGCAAATATGTACAAATCCATTTTTAAAGTTTATTATTCTTGAATTAACCCAAAACTCGATTAAAATTGCGAAATGCAGCTATTAATATTGGGCATCCCATTGTGTAAAGGCTACATATAAAGGTAATACACAGTTTGGACTAAGAATAAAAAAACTCCTGTGGGGTTATGATTTACAAACCGACTCAAATCATCTTGGAATTTCTGACGGCCCAATTTGGCTCTTGCACAGGGATATTTTTAGAAAATTTGGAGTAAAGATGAAATATTCCTATAGTTTTCGAAAATAAAGAAGAAAATTTATTTTATTACAAAAACTGATGACATTTTATAATATACAGGGTGAGAAAAAAAAAACCTGCAACCAAGTTAAAAGCCATAATTTTTACATTTTTATACCCTACAACACTATGTGTTGGGGGTATTATAAGTTTGATTGGGCCAAAAATTATGTAACACCTCGAAATATTGGTTTCCCACATAGGAAAGAATATATGGATCTTCCTAGCTCGCCGAGCTGAGTCGATCTAGCTATGTATGTCCGTCCGTCCGTCTGTCCGTCTGTCCATGTTAATTTGTAATCACTTTGTCGCAATTATGGTCCGATCTTCACGAAATTTAGAATGGAGGTGGGGCTAGGGTCAGAATAGAACCCTATTTCTTTTGGAGATGATGGACCAAAATGGACCAAAAACTGAAAAAATGTCGGATTTTGCAGTAGCTATACAGGTCGCAATTATAGACCAATCGAATCGGAATTTCGCATGTAGCTAGAGTTAAGGGCGGGGAAGAAGCCTACCAATTTGGGTGGTCATCGGATAATATTTAGCGGGTAAAATAGACCATATCTTTTGTGTTGAAAAAATTCAAAATTTTTCATTAAACCGCGAATATTTTAAATCGCGGCGAAATCACGAAGCCATGACAAGGTTACTCCTGACCTTAACATTGATGTTAACATCCAACAAAACGGATATATAGCAAAATATGTGCGATATATATGTCTATCAAAGAAGATATGCTTGAAAGATCTCTTATATGTCGAGAACGGCTGAACTGATTTCGACAGTTCTCATTAATTCAGAATGGCCTCTTGGCAGGAAAAAAAAACAACGTCTAAAAAATCGCATAAAAATATCTCTCTAAAGATGAAAATATTGATTTTGTAAAATTTTCTCATATTTTTTCAATTTTGTCATATTTTTGGCATATTTTCATTTTGAATTAAACATTAGGTAATATTTCTACAGCTAACAAAACTAAGTAGTTAGGATATCAAGATATCATATACAGATCGCATTTATGGCCCGATCCATACGAAATTTTGCATGGGGATAAGATGAGGGTCAGAATAGAAGCCTACTCTTTTTGGAGATGATCGCCATATATTTAGGGGTTGAAATGGACCAAAAAGTGCAAAATTGTCTGTAGGTCGTAATTATCGCCCGATCCTCACTCACATTTGAATGGGGGTTACCGGACATTGCAAAAGCCAAGGAGTTTTGGATGGCCATCCAAAAATATTCAATCTGTGAAGGAGTTTGCCAACTTTTGTAGACAAAATACGAAAATGTCAATTCCAGTGACTTTTTGGAGAATTCACAAATACAGGAAAGACGCACTTCTGACTATTTCGTTAACGCTGATTTAGTTGAAGAATATAGTCAATTGGCTGTATCTCATATAGATGCGTTTCAGTCAAAAACCAATAATAAATGTTAATCTTTTGCCACTTCTGAGAGATTATAGGTGTTTGGGAAATATTGGTTCCAGATCTAGGAAGACCATTTACGTGCAACATCTACCAATAAATTGGAAATGAGCAAATTAGTTTAAGTTGCTTTTATCCGAAAATTAGAGACCGAAACCTGATGGTTTTCTTTTATTATTTGTCACAATATCTTGTGCAATTCTTTCGAGTAACTCGCCTATATGAACTGTATCGTTTATTATAGTGTTGTAGGGTATTCAACGGTCGGCCCCGCTCGACTGTAGCCTTTTCTTACTTGTTTTTAATTATATTTGGTGAAAGCAAAAAATCTGAAATACCATCAAATGTTAGAATAAGTTTAGATTTGTTCGAATTGGTCACCTTTGTCACGAACGATGGCTTTCAAACGGTCAATGAAACCGTCACAGGCTGCCCGAATATTGCTCTGCGGTATTTTGGCCTATTACCGGCGAAGCTCTTGCTTGAGCTGATCGACTCTTTGGTCGCTTTAAGTGCCAACCTTGATTTTCAAAATACTCTAGACACAATAGTCTACCGGAATGGTATCCAGAGATTTTGGTTGCTATTGTGCGCCGGAAATGAAGCGACGAACCTCATTATGTAACCATTCTTGGGTGGCGTGTGCTGAGTGCGATTGTGCTGAGTCATACTAGAATGTCCAAGATCTGCGGCCAAAATTTGCGTGCCCAAGGCTTTAATACACCCTCCAGAACATTTTCGCTATACTATTCGTCATTTATTCTGATGCCACGGTCGATTAATAAGAGGGGAGAGACAATCGGCTGTTATGGTGGCCCACACTATCACCATGACCGGCTCTTAAGTTCTGGTGGCCAACAGAAGGTGCACATTTTCAGCTGTCCTCTTTGGCAAGTAAACACGATCATTTTGTTTGTTTACAAACTGCTGGATAACGAATGTTTTCTTATCGGAGAAAACTAAATTCGGCAGTTCACCACTTTTGGCCAAGCGAAGCAAGTCTTTAGCTCTTTTGAGTGTATTTTCTTTCTGTTGCGGTGTAAGTTCTTACACTTTTTGGAATTTCAATGCCCTTACCGCGAGCTCATTTTTCAATATTTGCCGACTAGAATATTGCGATATGTTCCGCTCACTAGCCATTTTTCAGCCTCTGCGACGCGGGTTTCGATCAAGTCGCTTCTTTACTTTTCGAACCATTTCTGCTAATGTTGCTGTTGTCTTTCGTCCACTTCCTTGACGTCGGGCTACGCTACCAGCATCACGGTAATGACCTATGGTACGAGACACAAAATACTTATTCACGTTTAAATGCTGCAGTGCTCTAACGATAGCCACTTGTGGTTTTCTAGCCAAATGTAAAGAAATCACGCTTGAATTCCATTACGAATAATTATTTTTTCTGCAAAATTCTCACCAAAATGCTTTTGTACCCTTGTAAACAATTTAATGAGTTGTCACTGGAATAATTTTAACAGCTGTCGGAAGAGTGGCTTTGAAATGACAGCGGTCTGAAATTGGTTGCAGTTTTTTTCATCTCACCCTATATAGCAACCGATCTATAGCAAGAAGTAAATGGATCCATTTTTAAAACTTATAATTCTTGAATTAATCCAAAACTCGATTAAAATTGCCATAACATTAGGGATTATACGAAGACGTGGACTTGCATAGACAAGTTTTCTGTCACAAGCCATTACAATATTCAAATGTGAAAGTTGAAAAACTTTTCTGCCATAGGCTGTAGTATCCATTACGAACTTTAAATGCTAACTTTGAAACAATTCCGGTGAAAAATGTCGCTAAAATTAACAAAATACCAAATATCGGGAGGTATCGATATATGGGGGCTAAAGTCGCTGAAATCATCAAGATACCGAATATTAGGAGGTGCCATTATATGAGGGCTATACGAAGGCGTGGACACACAGAAAATTTCAAAATACGAAATTTGAAACTTTTCCAGTGAATAATGACGTGGCCTTACATGACCCATTTTCAATACCAAAAGTCCTGCAGACACAATATATATTTGAGTAAAATTTTAACAACCTACTTCATTTCGTTCGGAAGCTAAAGTGATTTCCACAGATGGACATACGTTCGGACATCGCTAAATCGACATTGAAATTTATGCTGATCAATAATATATATACTTTGTGGGGTCTAAAATGTACATTTTGAGGTGTTACAAAACGGAATAACAAACTTAATATAACCTCCATATTATGGTGGAGGGTATAAAAAGGCAACAAATGTCAAATGAAAAAATGTTATAAAGAAAACAATTTTTCATTTCATAGAAAATAAATCCAGCGTCATGTTTCAATTTTTTTGAAGGAAACTCTACCAAACCATCATCTCATTAGGATCAGCGAGTTTTGAATGCGAACTACATTGAACTTCGGACGCATTATTTGGGATAATCAGGGCTCTCACAGAAACCATGTCGGTTTTGCTTATTGTCGTTTTTGTAAACCAATGTTGGTTTCATTTGGTGTCATGAAACCAAGTTGGTTTTGTCAATTTCGAATGTAAATAAAACCAATGTTCGAAACAGCTGTTGTTGCTTACATGTGTTGTTTGTATATTTGTCATTGAAATATCAGTAAAAGTAAAGTAAATAAAAAAAGGAAAAAGTCGCTATAAATAAAGTAAGATGGCATCAGCAGTGGTAGTTTTTGTGTTATGGACGAAGAACGCTCAGAAAAGGTGACGAGAAAAGCTCTTAGAGATTTCAGCAACCCACTGGAGTTGCCGGAGACAGCGTAAGTAAATTTTTTTATTGTGAACTTACTCATAAAGATGCATTGCAGATTTATGGTTTATGGTCCTTTAAAAATTCCTTAAAAAATCCACGTTTATAGTCCTTTAAAAATTCTTTAAAAAATCCACGTTTATAGTCCTTTAAAAATTCTTTAAAAAATCCACGTTTATAGTCCTTTAAAAATTCTTTAAAAAATCCACGTTTATAGTCCTTTAAAAATTCTTTAAAAAATCCACGTTTATAGTCCTTTAAAAATTCTTTAAAAAATCCACGTTTATAGTCCTTTAAAAATTCTTTAAAAAATCCACGTTTATAGTCCTTTAAAAATTCTTTAAAAAATCCACGTTTATAGTCCTTTAAAAATTCTTTAAAAAATCCACGTTTATAGTCCTTTAAAAATTCTTTAAAAAATCCACGTTTATAGTCCTTTAAAAATTCTTTAAAAAATCCACGTTTATAGTCCTTTAAAAATTCTTTAAAAAATCCACGTTTATAGTCCTTTAAAAATTCTTTAAAAAATCCACGTTTATAGTCCTTTAAAAATTCTTTAAAAAATCCACGTTTATAGTCCTTTAAAAATTCTTTAAAAAATCCACGTTTATAGTCCTTTAAAAATTTTTTAAAAAATCCACGTTTATAGTCCTTTAAAAATTCTTTAAAAAATCCACGTTTATAGTCCTTTAAAAATTCTTTAAAAAATCCACGTTTATAGTCCTTTAAAAATTCTTTAAAAAATCCACGTTTATAGTCCTTTAAAAATTCTTTAAAAAATCCACGTTTATAGTCCTTTAAAAATTCTTTAAAAAATCCACGTTTATAGTCCTTTAAAAATTCTTTAAAAAATCCACGTTTATAGTCCTTTAAAAATTCTTTAAAAAATCCACGTTTATAGTCCTTTAAAAATTCTTTAAAAAATCCACGTTTATAGTCCTTTAAAAATTCTTTAAAAAATCCACGTTTATAGTCCTTTAAAAATTCTTTAAAAAATCACGTTTATAGTCCTTTAAAAATTCTTTAAAAAATCCACGTTTATAGTCCTTTAAAAATTCTTTAAAAAATCCACGTTTATAGTCCTTTAAAAATTCTTTAAAAAATCCACGTTTATAGTCCTTTAAAAATTCTTTAAAAAATCCACGTTTATAGTCCTTTAAAATTCTTTAAAAAATCCACGTTTATAGTCCTTTAAAAATTCTTTAAAAAATCCACGTTTATAGTCCTTTAAAAATTCTTTAAAAAATCCACGTTTATAGTCCTTTAAAAATTCTTTAAAAAATCCACGTTTATAGTCCTTTAAAAATTCTTTAAAAAATCCACGTTTATAGTCCTTTAAAAATTCTTTAAAAAATCCACGTTTATAGTCCTTTAAAAATTCTTTAAAAAAATCCACGTTTATAGTCCTTTAAAAATTCTTTAAAAAATCCACGTTTATAGTCCTTTAAAAATTCTTTAAAAAATCCACGTTTATAGTCCTTTAAAAATTCTTTAAAAAATCCACGTTTATAGTCCTTTAAAAATTCTTTAAAAAATCCACGTTTATAGTCCTTTAAAAATTCTTTAAAAAATCCACGTTTATAGTCCTTTAAAAATTCTTTAAAAAATCCACGTTTATAGTCCTTTAACAATTCTTTAAAAAATCCACGTTTATAGTCCTTTAAAAATTCTTTAAAAAATCCACGTTTATAGTCCTTTAAAAATTCTTTAAAAAATCCACGTTTATAGTCCTTTAAAAATTCTTTAAAAAATCCACGTTTATAGTCCTTTAAAAATTCTTTAAAAAATCCACGTTTATAGTCCTTTAAAAATTCTTTAAAAAATCCACGTTTATAGTCCTTTAAAAATTCTTTAAAAAATCCACGTTTATAGTCCTTTAAAAATTCTTTAAAAAATCCACGTTTATAGTCCTTTAAAAATTCTTTAAAAAATCCACGTTTATAGTCCTTTAAAAATTCTTTAAAAAATCCACGTTTATAGTCCTTTAAAAATTCTTTAAAAAATCCACGTTTATAGTCCTTTAAAAATTCTTTAAAAAATCCACGTTTATAGTCCTTTAAAAATTCTTTAAAAAATCCACGTTTATAGTCCTTTAAAAATTCTTTAAAAAATCCACGTTTATAGTCCTTTAAAAATTCTTTAAAAGATCCACGTTTATAGTCCTTTAAAAATTCTTTAAAAAATCCACGTTTATAGTCCTTTAAAAATTCTTTAAAAAAATCCACGTTTATAGTCCTTTAAAAATTCTTTAAAAAATCCACGTTTATAGTCCTTTAAAAATTCTTTAAAAAATCCACGTTTATAGTCCTTTAAAAATTCTTTAAAAAATCCACGTTTATAGTCCTTTAAAAATTCTTTAAAAAATCCACGTTTATAGTCCTTTAAAAATTCTTTAAAAAATCCACGTTTATAGTCCTTTAAAATTCTTTAAAAATCCACGTTTATAGTCCTTTAAAAATTCTTTAAAAAATCCACGTTTATAGTCCTTTAAAAATTCTTTAAAAAATCCACGTTTATAGTCCTTTAAAAATTCTTTAAAAAATCCACGTTTATAGTCCTTTAAAAATTCTTTAAAAAATCCACGTTTATAGTCCTTTAAAAATTCTTTAAAAAATCCACGTTTATAGTCCTTTAAAAATTCTTTAAAAAATCCACGTTTATAGTCCTTTAAAAATTCTTTAAAAAATCCACGTTTATAGTCCTTTAAAAAATCCACGTTTATAGTCCTTTAAAAATTCTTTAAAAAATCCACGTTTATAGTCCTTTAAAAATTCTTTAAAAAATCCACGTTTATAGTCCTTTAAAATTCTTTAAAAAATCCACGTTTATAGTCCTTTAAAAAATCCACGTTTATAGTCCTTTAAAAAATCCACGTTTATAGTCCTTTAAAAATTCTTTAAAAAATCCACGTTTATAGTCCTTTAAAAATTCTTTAAAAAATCCACGTTTATAGTCCTTTAAAAATTCTTTAAAAAATCCACGTTTATAGTCCTTTAAAAATTCTTTAAAAAATCCACGTTTATAGTCCTTTAAAAAATCCACGTTTATAGTCCTTTAAAAATTCTTTAAAAAATCCACGTTTATAGTCCTTTAAAAATTCTTTAAAAAATCCACGTTTATAGTCCTTTAAAAATTCTTTAAAAAATCCACGTTTATAGTCCTTTAAAAATTCTTTAAAAAATCCACGTTTATAGTCCTTTAAAAATTCTTTAAAAAATCCACGTTTATAGTCCTTTAAAAATTCTTTAAAAAATCCACGTTTATAGTCCTTTAAAAATTCTTTAAAAAATCCACGTTTATAGTCCTTTAAAAATTCTTTAAAAAATCCACGTTTATAGTCCTTTAAAAATTCTTTAAAAAATCCACGTTTATAGTCCTTTAAAAATTCTTTAAAAAATCCACGTTTATAGTCCTTTAAAAATTCTTTAAAAAATCCACGTTTATAGTCCTTTAAAAATTCTTTAAAAAATCCACGTTTATAGTCCTTTAAAAATTCTTTAAAAAATCCACGTTTATAGTCCTTTAAAAATTCTTTAAAAAATCCACGTTTATAGTCCTTTAAAAATTCTTTAAAAAATCCACGTTTATAGTCCTTTAAAAATTCTTTAAAAAATCCACGTTTATAGTCCTTTAAAAATTCTTTAAAAATCCACGTTTATAGTCCTTTAAAAATTCTTTAAAAAATCCACGTTTATAGTCCTTTAAAAATTCTTTAAAAAATCCACGTTTATAGTCCTTTAAAAATTCTTTAAAAAATCCACGTTTATAGTCCTTTAAAAATTCTTTAAAAAATCCACGTTTATAGTCCTTTAAAAATTCTTTAAAAAATCCACGTTTATAGTCCTTTAAAAATTCTTTAAAAAATCCACGTTTATAGTCCTTTAAAAATTCTTTAAAAAATCCACGTTTATAGTCCTTTAAAAATTCTTTAAAAAATCCACGTTTATAGTCCTTTAAAAATTCTTTAAAAAATCCACGTTTATAGTCCTTTAAAAATTCTTTAAAAAATCCACGTTTATAGTCCTTTAAAAATTCTTTAAAAAATCCACGTTTATAGTCCTTTAAAAATTCTTTAAAAAATCCACGTTTATAGTCCTTTAAAAATTCTTTAAAAATCACGTTATAGTCCTTTAAAAATTCTTTAAAAAATCCACGTTTATAGTCCTTTAAAAATTCTTTAAAAAATCCACGTTTATAGTCCTTTAAAAATTCTTTAAAAAATCCACGTTTATAGTCCTTTAAAAATTCTTTAAAAAATCCACGTTTATAGTCCTTTAAAAATTCTTTAAAAAATCCACGTTTATAGTCCTTTAAAAATTCTTTAAAAAATCCAACGTTTATAGTCCTTTAAAAATTCATTAAAAAATCCACGTTTATAGTCCTTTAAAAATTCTTTAAAAAATCCACGTTTATAGTCCTTTAAAAATTCATTAAAAATCCACGTTTATAGTCCTTTAAAAATTCTTTAAAAATCCACGTTTATAGTCCTTTAAAAATCATTAAAAAAATCCACGTTTATAGTCCTTTAAAAATTCTTTAAAAAATCCACGTTTATAGTCCTTTAAAAATTCTTTAAAAAATCCACGTTATAGTCCTTTAAAAATTCTTTAAAAAATCCACGTTTATAGTCCTTTAAAATTCTTTAAAAAATCCACGTTTATAGTCCTTTAAAAATTCTTTAAAAAATCCACGTTTATAGTCCTTTAAAAATTCTTTAAAAAATCCACGTTTATAGTCCTTTAAAAATTCTTTAAAAAATCCACGTTTATAGTCCTTTAAAAATTCTTTAAAAAATCCACGTTTATAGTCCTTTAAAAATTCTTTAAAAAATCCACGTTTATAGTCCTTTAAAAATTCTTTAAAAAATCCACGTTTATAGTCCTTTAAAAATTCTTTAAAAAATCCACGTTTATAGTCCTTTAAAAATTCTTTAAAAAATCCACGTTTATAGTCCTTTAAAAATTCTTTAAAAATCCACGTTTATAATCCTTTAAAAATTCTTTAAAAAATCCACGTTTGTAGTCCTTTAAAAATTCTTTAAAAAATCCACGTTTATAGTCCTTTAAAAATTCTTTAAAAAATCCACGTTTATAGTCCTTTAAAAATTCTTTAAAAAATCCACGTTTATAGTCCTTTAAAAATTCTTTAAAAAATCCACGTTTATAGTCCTTTAAAAATCCATTAAAAATTCTTTAAAAAATCCACGTTTATGGTCCTCTAAATATCCATTAAAAATTCTTTAAAAAAACCACGTTTAAAGTTTTATAAATATTCTTTAAAAATTCTTTAAAAAATCCACGTTTATGGTCTTTTAAATATCCTTTAAAAATTCTTTAAAAAAAACCACGTTTAAAGTTTTTTAAATATTCTTTAAAAATTCTTTAAAAAATCCACGTTTATGGTCCTTTAAATATCCTTTAAAAATTCTTTAAAAAAAACACGCTTAAAGTTTTTTAAATATTCTTTAAAAAAACCACGTTTAAAGTTTTTTAAATATTCTTTAAAAAATCCACGTTTAAAGTTTTTTAAATATCCTTTAAAAAATCCACGTTTAAAGTTTTTTAAATATCCTTTAAAAATTCTTTAAAAAATCCACGTTTATAGTCCTTTAAATATTTTCATTTTTTCTTGTCGTTTTTAAAACCAATAGTGACAAAATTGGTTTCTATGACAGCCCTGAATAAAATAGTTTAGAACTTTATGACGTTTTCTACTTTCTCTACGTTTTAAAAAGTATTATGACGTTTTCGACACTTACAACTTTATGACATTCGAAAACCTAATAAACTTTCGAACGGACCATCTATTTTGCCTGAAAAGCGACATAATCTTACTACAGGTTGACCGTATCCCAATAAAATTTTTCCATGTCAGCAATGTTTGAATGTTTGATTTATAGTTGAAAAATATTGTAAATTATTTCATTAAAAATTAGAAAATTTCAATTTCATTCAATTCGTTTGCACCCCATTGGAAGTTATTCAGTGTGGTTTCCAGTGCGTCGGCTGTTACCGCTGGTGGAAACCCCAGTTTAATGAGATTTCATGCAATTTAAGTCAAAACAATTTTAGCACGGCTGGATACTTACGACGATGATGATGACGGCGACGACGACGTCCACAATTGCCAACATGGAAAAGCATTCCGAATGGGGAAAATAAAAACCAACGACATCAGCGATAACAACGACAACCGAGTGAAGAACACAGAGACAATAAAATACATTTATTCAATTTCAATTCGTTCGCTGTTTGAGGACAGACAGCCAAGATGGACAGAAGTGGTCGGTGGTGGTCACAAGCAAAGGATCCAACTAAAAGCACAAAAAAAAACATACGATCAGAACACGTACCACGTACACAGGGCACAACGGAATTATCATGTACATTCTCGTAACGTGCATATGGCGGTAGTAAATTGTTTAAAGAAAGTCCCAAGAAGACGACGGCGATGATGATGATCGGCGGCTTTGTGGCGTCTTCAACACAGTGCGCGTTAATAACAACTCAACGTGAGAGCATGTTGTGCAAACTCGTCGCCAAAAATATTACAAAGTCACAAAGTTCCCCTTTTATTGCCCACCCCGAGCAAGTTCCAGCCCAACCCAGGTGAGTCGTTTGCCTTCCGACCAATGCAAACTAACGACAACGTCTTTCGTTTGGCTTATTGTCAAGCGCATTTGGGTGCATCGGAGCAGTAACCAAGAAGTTGTACAAACACACACATATACACTCGCGTCGCTGTCCTTCTGTACTCGAGTACAGGATATAATTTTGTTGCAGACCATACATAGTCAGTCCATGACGATATGTCAATGCTTTTCCATTATGTTGTTGTTGTCGTTGTTGTGGTTGCTGCTGTTGTTACCGGTGCCGAAGATGTCTTTTAAATATTGTCGGGCCGGACGATTTGTTGTTGCATTTTATGTTTATTGATACAGGGCAGTTGTTTTCGTTGTTGTTGTTGTTGCAGTTCGATTGTTGTTGCAATATTTGTGCAAAAAATTAATAATTTCTTGTCATTTTCGCTTGTTGGCTGTATTCAATGGTGTTGTTGAGTTTTTTTTCGTTTTGTCTCAAAATTTTAAATAACAACACCATAAAATACAACATTACCGAATTGAACAAATGGGGAAGGAAGGGGGGAGGTGAAGGATGCAATAAACTGATATAATGTAAAATCAATACAAATCAATGCAACCCAGCAAAGATTTCTGTAAGAAGCTTTAAGTTTCAGAATATTTGTCAAGAAAACGTATACCTACAGATACAATGTTCTGCCACAGGAGGTAGAAACGAGTACCGAATTGTATACCATTCTGTATGGAGCTTTAAAAAATGTGGGCTTAATTAATTCGAAAAGAAGCGCATTAAGACATACATACGAGAAAGGACATAACTAATCGATTGAGAATATTGCGCTGATGCAGAATATTTCGAGGAGTAAAACGGAATAACACAGTTAATATACCCTCCATAGAATGGTAGAGGGTATAACAATTTTGGATCGAGCAAAATTTGAAGAAAATTTGACACTTCTTTTTCAAACTTGGGTAGCTATTATTATTCAAAATGTTGACCCTTGGTAGAGGGGGCTCAAGAAGTCACAAGTCACAAAGTTCCAGTTCATTGTACACCTCGAAATATACATTTTAGACCGCACAAGGTATATACATTCAATGTCGATTTAGCTTCCGAACGAAATTAAGTAGATTAATAAAATGTAACTCAAATGCATACTGTGTCTGCAGGACTTTTGGTATTGAAAATGGGCTCTGTAGGTCTACGTTTTGGTATAGCCCCCATATATTGGTACCTCCCGATATTCGGTATTTTGACGATTTTAGTGACATTATTGTTTCAAATTTGGTGCTCGAAGTTCGAAATGGATACTACAACTTAAGGCAGAAAATTGTCTGTGTAGGTCCCCGTCTTGGTATAGCCCCCATATGAAGGTATCTCCCGATATTCGGTATTTTGTTGATTTTAGCGACATAATTTACCGGAATGGTTTTAAATTTGGTATTTGATGTTCGTAACGAATGCTACAGCCTAAGACAGAAAATTGTTTGGGCAGAAAATTGTCTTCGTATAGCCCCCTCCCTATATTCGGTATTTTGATGATTTTAGCTACATTATTCACCGATTTTATACCATCCACCATACATAGTATGGAGGGTATATTAAGTTCGTCATTCCGTTTGTAACTCATCGAAATAATCATTTTAGACCCAACAAAGTATATATATTCTTGATCAGCGTAAACTTCTAAGACGATTTAGCCATGTCCGTCCGTCGGTCCGTCTGTCGTAATCACGCTACAGTCTAAACGAATTAAGAT
The DNA here is from genome assembly GCF_030504385.1 of Musca domestica. Lineage (NCBI taxonomy): Eukaryota > Metazoa > Arthropoda > Insecta > Diptera > Muscidae > Musca > Musca domestica. The sequence goes on along the minus strand of NW_026712334.1, from coordinate 722,962 downwards.
AGGAAGCTATAATTTTTCACAGATCCTTCCTTTGTCTGCAGTCAGGTCAAGTTCGAAGATGGGCTATATCGGCTATATTGTCCCACGATATCGTATAGCCCCCATATAGCGGCACCCCCCCCCCCCCTTCATATTCGGTATTTTGATTACTTTAGCCACATTTTCTATGGATAGGTCTGAAAATGCACACAAGAAGTTCCTTATGTGTGCTTTTTCCCTTGGAAGAGAATTATCTATATAGGTCCACGATATCGTATAGCCCCCATTTTGATGATTTTACCCACATTTTTCAACGGAATTGTCTGATAATCCACACAAGGAGTACCTTGTGGGTACTTTATACCTCGGAAGAGAATTATCTATATAGGTCCACGATATCGTATAGCCCCCATATAGCGGTACCCCGCGATATTCGGTATTTTGATGATTTTTGCCACATTTTTTACGGATTTTTCTAAAAATATATATTTGTTGGTCATAATAGGTTCTAGCTCCGGTGGCGAAACAGTGCATTTATAGGTCCTCGTTTTGTTATAAATCCCATATAACGGTACCTTCCGATATTCGGTATTTTTATGATTTTTGCCACATTTTCCCAAGAATATATCTAAAAATTGGTATTTGTGGGTCATGATTTGTTCTAATGCTTCATTTACCTTAAGGTGGAGAGTATTAAAAGTTGGGTCCGGTCGAACATATTGTTTTTTTACTTTTTAAATAATATTACTTTAAATTACCTATACATCGGAGCACCTATTTCAAATCTACACACATATTTGCTGGGAAACTTTCCTTCGAATCGGGAGCAACAGAGTATGGATAACACTCACAAAACATTAAACGTCGATGTTGTGTGTGACCCTCTGTGAGAATTGGTCAACTCAGAGACACATTGGTAACAAACCATTTGGCGGTTTAGCCAATTGATCCCCTCAAAATGCCCATGAGCTGTATTTGGGTTTGCCTCCTTGTCCTAAGGTTTTTTGGTGATATTTTCTTGTTTCCTTTCCTTACAAGATATTAATCGACACATATAATAGTTTTGTGTATCGTGTGCAACATCAGTATCGAATACGAATGAGTATATTATGTTTGTATGTAAATTATCATCATTTTCATATTTATTATTGAACTGTTAGCCGTCGTCATCGTTGCATTGCCCCAGTACTGATGTTCTGTCCTACACAAATACACGATGCACAGCTTTACTATTGGAGTAAAGGGAGCAAAAAAAGTGTTTTTTATTAACCCTTAGAAAATATAAAAATAATATAATTTTTTTCCAAAATTAAGGGAGTTTGACCAACGTCTGTAGTTTAGATGCTGTAAAAGCTGAACAGCAGTAGACATTATTGATCCACGGAATATCTTCTCACCAACTTAAGGGTTAACACAAATACCCATTTCATCTTCGTATACGATTTGCCGATTTGTCTTTTATTCGATTGCAAATATTGAGGGTTTTCTCTTACCTTTATTTTTCCCATATCGTCAGTGGCTACTACAAAAAAGGAAGTATAAGAAATACATAAAGTTGTAATATTCAAATTATTTTTGATATCGTTTCATCATGTGCCGCCGACATTTCTTTCAGACGATTTCACTTCAAAATTTCCGTGTTGTTGTCGTTTCTGATGTTGAACTAATTGTTTTGTTTGCAATTCTCTCTGACTCATGTTTAGCGATTTACTCCTTAACTTTTGTGTCATTTGTGATATTTGACTTCATATGGCGAAAAGTTAAATAATTGCAAATTTTTGTTTGTTTTTTGTTCGTCTTTTTTATAAGAAGTCTGCAAATATAATTTAATGTCACGCGATTCCGACTTAAGTAAATCACTTGTGTTTCTAACACTTCAGAATTAGTTTATTTCCCAGAGAAATAATAAGTGTTTGATTTGAACTTTGCAAAGGGTTGCACAGTGGAAGTCTGAGGTGGAATTCTTAAAATATAAAACATACAGTTCGTCGCAATAATTTACAAAAATTTTGTAAAATGGAAAATCAGTGTTAGATTCATCCGAGCTGAACTTTAAATACACTCCATCATGAATTAAAGAAACCCTTTAAAAATTACAAAAGAGCAGTTTGACCGGGCCGAACTTGCAATACCTTCCACCATGTGGAAGGAATTTCCAAAACATTCGTTGAAAAATACTGCCAAAATCACTATAATACCGAAAATAAGAAGTTGCTGTTATATTGGAGCCTATACGAAGACGTGGACCTGTATATGCAATTTAAGTCATAAGCCATTACGATATTTAAACACAAAACTTGGAACAATTCCGGTAAATAATGTTGCTAAATTCGGCAAAATAACCAATATAGGGAGTTACTATTATATGGGGGCTATACAAAGACCAGGACCTGCATATGCAATTTTCTGTCATGCGCTGTAATATCTGTTAAGAACTTGAAATACGAAATTTGATCAAATTCCGGTAAATAATCATCAAAATATCGAACATAAGGAGGTACAGTTATGTGGGAGGTATACAATATAAAACGTGGACCAATATAGCCGATTCTCAGTATCAAAAGTCCTGCAGACCTATCATAGATCTGAGTAAAATTTTATCAACCTACTTTATTTCGTTGAAAAGCAAGAGTGATTTCCACAGACGGACGGGCATCGTTGAATCGGCATAGAATTTTATTCTGATATGATAACCTCCCAGCTATTATACCCTTCATAATATAATAAAATTATGGGGACTCGAACGAGTTGCATTGTAAACTTGACTATTTTATCCCATAAAGATTGTTATATACTTGGAGTGTCAAATATAAAATTTATAAAATTCCACGAAAAAATGTGGTTAAAATTATAAAACCGAAGATAGAATCGTTTGCTATTAATCTAGAATTTTTAAAAACATCCGAAATATTGTCTATCGGACGTCACAATATAATATTTTTATCCCTATAGACATATGCCTACATAGGGTATATATCATGGTACAATAAAAAGGTAAGGTAGAGATACAAGCTGATTACAATTTTTTTTAAAAGTGCCTGACTTCTGCCAGTTTTGTGTATTTATAAAATAAAATATTTTCAAAACCAATGATTAGAAGACACGTACATTGCGGATCGCGCATTAAAGCTATTAACCAGTTTAGCTATGAAATTGAAAATTTAACAATTTGGATCATATTTTTCAGAGAAAATCCCGGCATTTCACTTTTTTTCGCGCTATTTAGCTTATTTAAAAAATGAGGAAAAATATGAAGAAATGCTGTATATAATTTTGACAGGAAGCGTGCATAGCTTCAGGGCTGTATTTCTGTAGTTTTACGAAGCTGTTCTATCTCCTTATTGTACCATGGTATATATCATTTGATACGGCAAAAAAGAATCATTCGATTCTTCAAATTTCAAACATCTCAATATCATTATCAACATAAGATCGAGTGAGGAAACAGGATTTATCGATGAACTACCACAGGTAGCTCCCCCACAAGAGGTCAAAATTTTGAATAAAATATGAAATAAGAGTCCTATGTTCTCCAAATTTCAGACATTTCAATTTTATTGTCAACACTAGATCAAGAACATATAGAACGGATCACACCTTTTGGTAACTCCACCACAAAGATATTAGATACAGAGCTGAAATATTTCTGGAAAATTTTGTAGAGATCGGTTCAGATTTGAATATTGCTCCCATATATATCTCCAACCGATTTCGTGTTAATTGTGCAACAAAAGTCTAATATCAATCCAAACAACTTGAATTTTTGCTCATCCGACCGAATTCAGTCCAAAAGCAAGTAAATCAAATTAGGTGAACATTGGTTCAGATATAGCTATAGCTCACATATATATGTTTCATCCGATTTGGTCTTTAAGTCCCTCACATTCGTAATATGCACTCCACAACAATGGTATTTGATACCAGATATCAGATACAGCCCAGAAATTCCACTGAAAAATTTTATCGAGGTCAGTTTAGATTTGGATATTTTCAACCGATTTCGGGTAAATTGTGGACCAAGTCGCCAAAACAGCCCAAATGACCTAAATTATGGCAAATCCGACCGAATTCAGTCTAAAAGCAAGTACATCAAATTTGATGAAATTCGATTCAGAATTGGACATTCCTCTCATATATTAGTTCTCTCTGAAACAAAATTTTAACTGTTGTAAAGCCATAAGTTGATAGGTGGTATGATCTACTACAAATAAATTCGTTTTTTTGGGACCTCTACTAAATATTCATAGTGGTAAAGGATATCATGTAGTCGGCCCCGCCCTACTTTTGGCTTTTCCTTATTGGTTTTGATTATCAATTATTCGCATACGATTGGAGATAAGTGTTCGATTTCCTTTAAATTTTGCAAAAACCAATATTTTTATTAGTATAAAGTTGAATTAGAGGGGAATACTTTAGTCCGCTATAAAAAAATGATCACATAAAAAGTCAAATCTGGTACATTGCCATATTTATGTTTAGGTCAGATACGAAATGGACAATATTGGCTCACTTATTCGGAACAGCTCCATAAAGTGCCAAACAGTTGGAATAATCATAACGCAAGCCTGGGCGTATACATCTGTCTGCCAAACCGACTGATCATTGTAGAATAATTCAGGTAGTCACATCACGCCAATTTCAGAATTGAAAATTTTAAATGAAAAAATATTGAAATTTGTTAAAATATATGAAAATGCATGCCGTAACAGCCGATTGGCGTAATAGAAAAAAACATATAAAAATCTACTTATTAAAAAAAAAACAAGTAAAAAAGCTGTAAGTTCGGCCGGGCCGGACTTTGAATACCCTCCACCATTTGGAAAGAAATTTGCAATTTTCAAAAAAAATATCCGTTGAAAATTCTATTAAGATCTTAAAAATGCCAAATACCATCAAATATAAAAATATCATCAATATAGGGAGGTTCTATTGTATTGGGGCTATACCAAAATTAGACATGCACAGATAATTTTCTGCCTTAGGCTGCAGTATCCATTACGAATTTTAAATACCAAATTTGAAACAAGTCCGATGAATAATGTCGCAAAACTTATCAAAATACCGAATATAGGGAGATACCGTTTTATGGGGGCTATACGAAGACGTGGACCTTCATGGCTCATTTTCTGTCTTAGGCTGTAGTGTCCATTACGAACTTCACCAAATACCTAATTTGAAACAATTCATGTGAATAATGTCGCTAAAATCATAAAAATTACGAATGTCATGAGGTACCGTTATATTTGGGGCTATACGAAGACGTGGACGTGCACAGACAATCTCCTGTCATAGGCTGCAGCATCCATTACGAATATCAAATGCCAAATTTGAAACAATTCCGGTGAATAATGTCGCTAAAATCAACAAAGTACCGAATATCGGGAGGTACCTTTATATGGGGACTATACCAAAACGTGGACCTACATGGCCCATTTCCAATACCAAAAGTCCTGCGGACATAATATACATTTGAGTAAAATTTTATCTATCTACTTTATTTCGTTCGGAAGCTAGAGTGATTTCCACAGACGGACGGACATCGCTAAATCGACATAGAATTTTATGCTGATCAAGAATATATATACTTTGTGGCGTCTAAAATGTGTATTTCGAGGTGTTACAAACGGAATGACCATACTAGGTGGAGGGTATAAAAAAACTCGTATTTGAAAGGACAGCCACTGTATTATAAAAATCACCAAGGAAACAACAAAAATAACTTCCTATGTTATACAAACAACATCAATCTAGACCTTTGGCTATCAAAAACAGAAACATGTCAGTTGCAAATAATTTCCAAATAAAGGACATTTTGTAAGGATTCTTTGACATGCACATATTATTCGTACAGTGACACCACAACCACTTGGCGCAAAAGTTTTTGATATGCCGCAAAGCAATTTTCCATAATTATATTAAGTTTGAATGACTAAAACAAAAAAATGCATAAAAATGGCGTGTCTAACGCTTTTCGAAAGAACCCCTGTCGAATGGTGCTGTCTACAAAAAAACATGGGCAAAGGTGTAAAGTGGGGAAGAAAAACGTGCAAAAGTTTTGTGACAATAATTACCCTAAATTTAAGAGGCGGTATAAATTGTTCTGCTCCAATGCGCGCCACCATGAAAACGTTGACAGGCCAAAGTTGCCATGAATTATTCCCACCATTATTTGTATGTAGTTCTTCGCTGCAAAGGGCGTCGCAAGAAAACAACCAATAAATAAGTGGTACTTCAGACTGTCAGCCATGTAAATAATTTGCCAAAATTAATGGAATTATAACCATGTTTCCACTCTTTGGGAGCGAAAAGAGTAAGAATTGGTTCTTAGTTTCCTTTGGGGGAAGGAGTTCGTTCGTTTTTTGCCCACCAATTAGATGAGAAGCTTAACAAATCTGTAAAGCAAACGTAAGGCCGTACTATGGCCATGAACACTTCGTTCTTGTTCGCCTGTTGTCTCAAAAATATCCACGAGCATTAAAGATGTCAACCTGTCTGTCAGTATGACATTGTACGCCGTTGAATAGCAAGACGCCTTTGCCAAAGGATCCAAGACTTGTTAATGTAAAATGACAGATAAATGCAATGTTAAATGGAGAAATTTATTTCTACCCCCAGACACTAGATTTTTTTTTTTTTTGAGATGTCATTTTTAAACATTTTACATTTCGTTCAAGGTAATTTGCTAACAAACATATGTTGAAGATTTTTTGTATCATCAAAGAACATATATGGCAAAGATTGCCAGCTTATTGGGAATAAAATCGAAGGAAACGGCTGAGACCCTAAAAAAGAGAGCAGAGTTGAAAATAAGGCGGAGTGAGTTGAAAACTAAAATGCAGAGCTCTCTAAACCTAACCATTATAGGAGTGAAGATTATAGTGTAGATTGGGAAAACAAAATAAAACTTATGTTTCCCTACGTTTAAGTGACATTAAGGTCCTAATAACCCATCGTAGAAAAAATGAACTTTGTCAACAAACTCGGGAAGGAAGTATTCGATATAAACAATGTTCGTTCAGAAAGCATATTTTTAGGATCTCAGAGGATAAAAATCCATGTTGGAGGGCCTTGCTCAGCTCGATAAAAATTCGTTCCACGTTTTCAGGCCTTGTTGGGTTTATCAAAAATTCTTTATATTGTCAACATTTTTGGGTCTTAGCATACTAAATAGAATTTGCTGAAAAAACCATTTTATGAGATCATTTTGGAATCAATAAATTTCTTTGAAAAACCCGTATTTTAGAGCTTTGTTGAGCTCAATAAAAATTCTTTTAAAACACCACATTTTGGGGACTTGCAAGGGTCTTTTGAAAAATCCAAATTTTCTAGCCTTGCAGGAATCATAAACAATTCTCAAATTTTTTTAAGATTTTATACTTTTGTGCCCAGATTCTGAATTGACAAAATTTGTCAAAATCGGTCCAGCCATTCTTGAGATGTAAGCATTCTAGCTAACATTCTAATGCTTTTCTGAGCCCATTCTAATGCTTTTCTGAGCTCAATGAAAAAAATAAATATCCACGCTTTAAGGCCTTTTTCAAAGAATTTTTATTGATCCCAGAAAGTTCTAAAGACTTTATGGATTTAATAAAAATTCTTTGAAAATTCATATATGACTCATTTCAATGGCCAGAGTCTTTTTTAATAAACGATCTAAAACCTTACAGGACTCAATTAAATTTCCTTAAAATATCAACCGTTGATGGTCTCACTAAAATTCCCTTTAAAATCCACGTATCAATAAAAATTATTAAAAAATCGACCCCTGGAGGCTTAATGGGCTAAAAACATTTTCTTTAACAAATCCACAGCTTTTCTGAGCACAATCTCAAAGGGTGTCAAAACACCCTACACATAGTGGTATGTGCATTTCTTTGTAACATAGAAAATTATTTTTTTTTTAGAATCACTCTCTACATATGCATATCCGTCCGTCTAGCCATGTATTTTTGTGGACAAAATGCAGGTCACATTTATTATCCAGTTAAGATAAAATTTTCCAAACAATATTTGTTTCCCAAGGACGAACTCTATTGAAATTGCTTTAAATTTAAATATAGCTCCCATATATATCTTCAACCGATTTCAGGTTAATTATGCACCAAATGGCCTGAAATTTGGCACTTCCAACGGAATTCAGTCTAGAAGCACGTACATCGAACTTGGTGCAAATCGGTTAAGATATAGCTATACCTCTCATATATATGTTTCATCCGATTTGGTCTTTAAGTTCCTCACATTCCCAGAAATACATCTGCCAAATTGTATTAAGATCGGTTTAGATTTGGATATAGCTCCCATATATACCTTCAACCGATTTCGGGTCAATTGTGCACCAAATGGCTAATAGATGCCCAAATATACAGAATTTTGACAATTCCGACTGAATTCATCCAAGAAACAAATACTTCAAATTTGATGGAAATCGGTTCAGACATAGCTGTAGCTCCCGAATATATGTTTTATCCGATTTGGTATTAAAGTCCCTCACATGCGTACTATGCACTCTGCAATTTAGTTGAATGTGGAAAACTTTGTCTAACTTGGACGTTTGCGTGCCCAAGGCTTTAATTAACCCTCCAGAATATTTTCGTGATAATATTTGGCATATATTCTGATGCCACGGTCGATTAATACAAGCGGAGAGCGACTATCGGCTTTTATGGCGACCTACACCATCACCATGGCTGACGCTGGTGGCCAGCCGAATGTGCACATTTTCAGCTGACCTCTTTAGCAAGTAAACACGATCATTTTGGTTGTTTACAAGCTGCTGGACAACGAATGTGTTCTCATCGGAGAAAACCAAACCAAGTCTTTAGCTCTCTTGAGTCTATTTTCTTTCTGTTGCGGTGTAAGTTCGTGCACTTTTTAGAATTTCAATGGCTTTACCCTAAGCTCATTTTTCAATGTTTGCAGAATGGAATATTGTGATATGTTCAGCTCACGAGCCATTTTTCGGCCACTGCGACGGGGTTTTCGATCAAGTCGCTTCTTTACTTTTCGAACCATTTCTGCCGATGTTGCTGTTTTCTTCTGTCCACTTTCTGACATCGGGCTACTCTACCAGTATCACGGTAACGAGCGATGGTAAGAGGCACAAAATATTTATTCACGTATAAATGCTGGAGTGCTCTAACGAAAGCCACATGTCATCTTTCAGACAAATGTAAAAAAATCACACTATCACGCTTGATTTCCATCACGAATAATTTTTTTTCTGGAAAATTCTCACCAAAATTCTTTTGTATGCTGGTAAACAATATAATGAGCTGTCACTGGAATAATTTTTACAGCTGTCGGACGAGTGGCTTTGAAATTACTGCAGTCTGAGTTTGGTTGCAGTTTTTTCATGGCACCATGTACTTCAAATACCTAATTTTAAGCTATTCCATTAGAAATTATGCCTACAATCATCAAAATACCGAATATAAGAAGGTGTAATTATATGGAGGCTATACGAAAATGTTGACCGACAGGGCCCATTTAGGAACATAACCTGCCTAGACATATGTGCAAAATATTGACACAATTTTTATACCCTGCACCACAAGGTGGTCAGGGTACTGTCTTCGTGCATTTGTTTGTAACAGGCAAAAGGAAACGAGATAGACCCAAAGTTCCTTTTAATGATCTGCATGGAATCAATTTCTGAGTTGATTTATGCATATCAGTCCGTCTGTCCGTCCGTCCGTCTTTCCATGTATTCTTGTGAACAAAATGCAGGTCGCATTTATTATCCGATTGAGATGAAATTTTCCAAACAATATTTGTTTGGCCCAAGGACGAACCCTATTGAAATTGGAGATAATCGGTTAAAATTTAGATATAGCTCCCATATATATATCTTCGTCCGGTTTGCCTTCTATTGTGCACCAAACGTGTAATATCAGCCCGAATAGTATGGAATTTTGCACATACAACCAAATTAGGCCTGAAAATAAGTATGCCAGATTTGATCGAAATCGGTCCAGAAATAGCTATAGCTCCCATATATATATTGTTCATCCGATTTGTTATTTTTGTCCTCCGCAGCCGTAATATGCACTCTGCAACAACAATATTTGGGGAAATATATCAAATACAGCTTAGAAATGCATTTGCTAATTTTATCGAGATCGGTTCAGATTTGGATACAACTCCCATATATTACTTCGTCCGATTTACCTTTTATTGTGAACCAAACGTCTAATATTTGTCTAAATGGGATGGAATTCGGCACATACGACCGAATTGAGTCTAGAAGGTAGTATGCCAAATCAGTTCAGATCGGTTCAGATATAGCTGTAGCTCCCATATATATTGTTCATCCGATATGTTGTATTTGTTACCCACAGCCGTAATATGCACTCCGTAACAACGATATTCAGGGAAATATATTAAATACAGCTCAGAAATATCCTTGCCAAATTTTATCGAGATCGGTTCAGATTTGGATATAGCTCCTATATATATTTTTATCCGATTTTAAATTATTTGTGCCCCAAATGGGCAACATAAGTCCGAATTTAAAAGATACAAATGCTTCGGCATATTTAATCCTCTGAACTTTATACTATAATTATAATCATAGCTTGTATGATTCAATTCTCCCATAAAAACTTTTAATTGTTATGTGGAGCTCTACTAAATTAGCAAACTGGTGTAGGGTATCATAAAATCGTCCCCGCCCGACTTTAAGACTTTCTTTACTAGTTCTATCTCAATTTGTTTGAAAGATATCGTGATTACAACAGACAAACAGACGGACATTGCTAAATCGACTTAGAATTTTACGCTCATCAAGAATATATTTGTTGGGTCCAACGTTAGTATTTCGAGGAGTTACAAATGGAACGACCGAGTTAATATACCCTTCATAGTGTGGTGGAGTCATTAAGGTTTTAAGGCTTTCTGCAGTCAATAAAAATTATAACAAAAAGGCTTTAAAGATCGACGATCCAATGTTTTTGGTTTCATTAAAATATCGACACAAAATCTTTGTCGTAACATTTCAGTAAACAAACAACGTTCCACGTTCTTTGAAACAATCACAATTCTTCAAAGTTTAATCTGTGGTGAAAACATCAGGTCTTCTTTACTTGAAAGTTGGCAACTCTCGGGATACAAAAATGACATTTGTGGAAATTCATGCTCAAAGGAAGTAGTTAAAACTAGTTTTCTGTACTGATTTATATCTTGTGTGTCATTTTGAATTTCAGTTCTTTTCTCCATTTACGGCGCTGAATTCTACCCGATAATCTTATGAGTGAATATCCATCACAATTTCTTTCTCTTTTTCCTGCTCTTCTTCTTTAACGTCTTAGTGCGTTAATTTTGCGGACCACACAACAGTTTGAAAAGATATATACATATTTTCATACTTTTATACGCAATGCGTTTCAGTCACCGCCTGGATGATATTTCATCAACGTTCCGACGCGCCAACAGGAATGTTCGAAAGAAAAGGAAGAAGACGACGAATCAGCATTATTTTTGCTACACTTCGTTAGCAGACAATCAACTAAACTTTTGCACATTATTTCTGTCTCAGTCCATTGTGTCATTAAGTTTCAACGCTGCACAAGATGAATTAGCTGACCCTTATTCGCCAAGAACAACGACTTGAAATTACCAACTTCAAAACAAAAACGAGCTACATGTCTTAAGACAATAAGATATTGTATTAAAGTCGTCATCTTTATGAGTCTGTGCAGCACAAATGAGAAAGAACTTCGGCAACACATTAGGAGGAAGTGCAGCATTTGTGGACCATGCATAACCGATTATATGCGGGAAGATGTTCGTTTTGTTGTTTTGCCCACATCGTAAAGAAACAGGTGATTATTATGCTTTAACATAATGGCAAAATTCTTAGCGAATTTTACTGTACATTCTGCCATGTCATGACATTCGTTTAGTTTGGTGGTTTATTGACAAACATTTATCATAAGATGACACAAAGAAAATTTAGCGTAAGAGTACAAACAAAAAAAATCGCATATAAATTTCATAATTTATTTTTGAAGTCTTTTACCAATATATACGACAAAACAATAACAAATACGAAAGTTTGTTTAAAAATGTATGAAATACGCTTAAAACATATATAGTGGAGGTGGTATGATAATAGTTATACCCACCACCATTATATGGAGGGTATATTAACTTTGTCATTCCGTTTGAAACTCCTCGAAATACTCATGTTATGCCCAACAAAGTCAGATTCTAAGTCGATTTAACTATGTCCTTATAACTGCCTTCTTGTGTGTCTCTCTGTCCAATCGGTTTTGAAAGCTAAAATTTTGGACATACAGGGTGAGATAAAAAAACTGCAACAAAGTCTAACGCCATAATTTTAACATATTTTTACATTTGATTGAATGAAAGCAAAAAAAATCGGAAATAGCATCAAATTTTAGAATAAGTTTGGATTTGATCGAATTGGTCTCCTTTGGCACGAATTATGGCCTTCGAACGGCCAATGAAACCGTCACACGATGCCCGAATGTTGCTCAGCGGTATTTTGGTCCATTCTCGGCGAAGCGCTTGCTTGAGGTGATCGACACTTAGGTAGTTTTTAGTTCCAACCTTGCTTTCCAAAATACTCCAGACACAATAGTCCAACGGATTGGTATCCGGAGATTTTTGTGGCCATTGTGCTCTGGAAATGAAGCGAGGAACCTCATTTTGTAACCATTCTTGTGTGGCGCGTGCTGAGTCCTATTGGAATGGCGAAGGTCTGCGGCCAAAACGTTTGCGTGCTCAAGGCTTTAATACACACTCCAGAATATTTTCGCGATAATATTCGGCCACGGTCGATTTATACGAGCGGTGAACGACCATCGGCTGTTATGGCGGCCCACATCATCACCATGGCCGGCGCTTGAGTTCTGGTGGCCAACCGAAGGAGCACATTTTCAGCTGACCTCTTTGGCAAGTAAACACGATCATTTTGTTTATTTACAAACTGCTGGACAACGAATGTTTTCTCATCGGAGAAAACCAAGCGAAGCAAATCTTTCGCTCTTTTGAGTCTAATTTCTTTCTGTTGCAGTGTAAGTTCTTGCACTTTTTGGAATTTCAATCGGTTTACCCCGAGCTCATTTTCAATATTTGCAGAATGGAATATTGCGATATGTTGAGCTCACGAGCCATTTTTCGGCCACTGCGACGCGGGTTTCCATCAAATCGGTTCTTTACTTTTCAATCCATTTCTGCTGATGTTGCTGTTTTCTACCGTCCACTTCCTTGACGTCGGGCTACGTGAAATTTGATATAAATGTCACTGTTGGTGTTTGTTTTTTAAATATGGAGGTGGGTTTTGGAAATGCATACTTCAGTTGTGCGAAAAGTACTTAATTTAATTAAAGTTAGTATTCTGTGAAGGGATGGAGCTGGAATCCCCAAATTTGATATTGAGATCATTTTTGGTGTCTGGAATTGAGATATTGTGGAAGTTTTGGAAATGTATACTATAATTGTACGAAGAGTACAAAATAGTACTTAATTTGGTATTTGGCGAAGGAATAGAGCCGAAATCCTGAAATTTAATATAAATGTCACTGTTGATGTAATTTGTTGAGAAGTGAAATCTTGTCCATTTTTGAACTTGATCTAAGTTTTATAGACATCTTACACGCATGTCTATAGTTTGCACAAACCTGTACAATGTATGCGGGAGTTATCGTGCACACCAATTAGCCGGGCAGAGGGCAAAACCATGTGGTGCTAAGAATATAAAAATTTCCACCCTTAAAAAGACCTATATATATACCTATATTTATGGTCTAAGACCCTATGTCTCTTTGGGCAAAATCCATTTCAGGATAATTGGAGTCGATCTAGGGGTTTCTGCCCGTCTGTCTAGTATCCGATGTGGTCGAAACGATATACCAACGTAATATTAGGTTTCAAAGAAAATAGTTTACCTCATAGAAAGATAAAGTATAATTCGATTTTGTGCAGACTTTGCAAATCCCAATATGTTTTATCAGTGCTAGGACAGGGGCTAAGATGCACAATATCGATCCATTCCATCAGGCGCATCTCCCACAAATAGTCAACATTTTTAATAATTATAGCTCTTGTAAAATGTGAAGTAAGAGTCCGACTGAGTCCGAAATTTCATACATCCCAATATTTCTATTAACACAAAGTCTGGTGTGAAGATGGGATATATCGGCCTACTCGAGGTACCAGAACTATTTCACAGAGACGTCAAAATTTTGAATAAACGTGAAAAGTGAAATCCTATTCAATTTTCACAAGTTTCAATATATATGTCTCCCATAAGTCAGTGATTCTCTCCAAACTTGGTATATCTAAATATTTCACTCATCCAGATGTCTGATGCGAATTTGGAATTTATGGCCATCTCGTAGCTCTCCACAAAAGTTTAAAATTCCTTTGTATTCTCATAAACAGACAAAACCATCATATTTGGTTCAGGTAAAAGAATGCATAAAAAGTGGAGAGAGATTCCAATGTTTATAAGTGCCAAAAGAATTTAAGTTTAATTAAATCTTTTGGTACCTCTTTTATTGAGCTTACGATCTCGTCACTTGAGTAAAAAAGGTTTTTGTCACTGGGGTTATTGTGAAATAACTCCTGGCTAGAATATCCTCAGATAAAAACCACTGGAATTGATGAGGATCGGTGGTTCTGTCAATGATTTACCCTCTGGTAAACATTACCATCGCGAACAAATCCAACTCTGTTCTTTTTTTTAAAAAATGTTCAATATTTTTAAATGTTTTACTTCTCAATATTTTAATCAGTTTTAGTCGGGCACTATATCAATGTAAATTATCACATATAATAGTTATATCAGCGATAGCTCAGATACAAAATGGACTATATTGGCAAACTCCTTTTGAACCTTCTTGAGAAGAGTCAAATATATTTAAAAACAATCGAAAAAGCTGTAAGTTGTAAGGCCGGGCCGAACTTGGAATACCCTCCACCATTTGGTACAAAATTTAACAATTTCCAAAAAAATAAAATCCGTTAAAAATTCTGTTAAGATCTTAAAAATACCGAATGTAGCCGTATATTAGGGTCTATACGACGACGTGGACCTGCATAGGCAACTTTTGTCACAAGCTATTACGATATTCAAATGCGAAACTTGAAAAAAGTCTGTTTGTAATGTAACTAAAATCATCAATATACCGATTATAGGGAGATACCATGGGGGTTATAAAACGTGGACCTGCACAGACAATTTTCTGTCATAGGTTGTAGTATCCATTACAAACTTCAAATACAAAATTTGAAATAATTCCGGTAAATAATGTCGCTAAAATCATCAAAATACCTAATATCGGGAGGTACCGTTATATGGGGGCTATACGAAGACGTGGACCTGCACAGACAATTTTCTGTCATAGGTTGTAGTATTCATTTCAAACTTGAAATACCAAATTTGAAACAATTCCGTTGAATATTGTCGCAAAAATCATCAAAACACCGCCCATTATATGGGGGCTATACGAAGACGTGGACCTACATTGCCCAATTTCAATACCAAAAGTCCTGCAGACATAATACACGTTTGACTAAAATTTTATCAACCTACTTCATTTCATTCGGAAGCTAGAGTGATTTCCACAAATCGATATAGAATTTTACGCTGATCAAGAATATATATACTTTGTGGGGTCTAATGTATATTTCGAGGTGATACAAACGGAATGACAAACTTAATATAGCCTCTATACTATGGTGGAGGGTATAAAAAGGTCATTGGCTGAGGGTATACATCTGTCGGCTAAAACGACTGATACTTTTTAACATGTCGTGATTTTGGTTAAATTAGTAAAAGGGTTTTCATTAAACCTAGTTTTCTCGTAAACTTGAATTTACTCTCACCCACCCTCGTATTCGATGAATACATAATAAAAACATTTTCAAATTGTATTTTTTCGAAATTATGTTGTATTGTTGTTGATGATATATATTTGTTGATTATTTTCGTTCATTTATTTGTTGTTTTCAGGCACATCACAGCTGTGGGCATCAATTCTGTGATTCGAATGTCGATGACCAATCACAGGCAGCAAAACTAAAAATCTCCCGACAGTCGTACACTTAAATTGATGTGAAAAAAATGTCTTCTAATTTATCATTTTTGTGCCGCGGATTGGTCCGGCGTTATGGGGTATTTGATTTGTTTCGATTTGTGGCCGTCATTTTAATAAATGTCTTTTCCTACAGTGCCTTTGCTTTCAATTTCTTGAATTCGCCCAACGTCAATGCAATGAAGGAAACAAACGCCATACAAAACGCTGTGAGATTTTATGGTTTCATTTGAGAGGGCCTGGTAAGGTTGTCTGGGCCATTAATTGCTTTGATTGTTCGTTTTCGGCCTAACCTTTGCTATTCTTTGGATAAAAGCCAACCACCATGGTGGGTAAATGCCTTAGAAGGCGTTATGAAATTAGTACTGATTAATAACAGGTATGTAGGTACTTGGAATTGTGTGATTGTCTTTGGAATTGTTTACATTTTGTAATCATGCTAGTCCCGTCAAAATTTATATATTTTATATTACAAAATAATCAATACAGTCACAATGTGGAGATTACTATTACAAGTAAAAGACATCGATTCTGTGTGTGAATAATATTATTTTGGTTAAAGGGGAAACAATTTTTTTCTTGAAAAATCAAAGTGCGTCTCCATGATGTTGTCTTCGAAGAGTTTACAGTCCTGAGATATACAATTCTAAATGTCACATATAATTTTCGTATATATATATATATATATATATATATATATATATATATATATATATATATATAAAAATTGTCTGTGCAGGTCCACGTCTTCGTATAGCCCCCATATAACGATCCTACCTCCCAATATTAGGTATTTTGATGATTTTAGCGTCATTATTCACCGGAGTAGTTTAAAATTACGTATTTAGAGTTCGTAATGGGAACTACAGTCTGTGACAGAAAATTGTGTGTGCAGATCCAGGTCTTCGTATAGGCCCTATATATCAATACCTCCCTATATTCGATATTTTGACGATTTTAGGTGCAATACTCACCGAAATTGTTTGAGATGTTGTATTTGAAGTTCGTAATGGGTGCTACAGCCTGCGGCAGAAAATTGCCTATGCAGGTCCAGGTCTTTGTATAGCCCCCCCTATAACGGTACTACCCAATATTCTGTATTTTGTTGATTTTAGCTACATTATTCGCCGTTTATTTCAAGATTCGAATTTGTTTCACGTCGTAGAATTAATAGACTTTTTAACGGATTCTATTTTTTGAAAATTTCGAAATTCATTCCAAATGGTGGAGGTATTCAAAGTTCGGACAGGCCGAACTTACTGCCTTTTGACTTGTTTTTTAATTGAGAGCAGCTTCGGTAGTATGGCACGTAGCGCCATCCGATTGAAATCAAGTGTTGTCAATATTCTCCTCGTCAATTGTTGTATACAAAAATTCTTTCAAATTTGCCCTATACGTAAAGGTCATCCCCTGACCATTTTCGAAAAAAAATTGCTTACTTTGCCTCTAGACCAAAATCCGCACTAAACAGTGACTCGTTTTGGGTGCATCGACTTTTCAAAGCATGTGTGTGGTTTCTCTGTGTCCCAATTCCGCCAATTATTATATTCTTCTCCACATTTGTGTGGTATCTAACATGGAGAAGGAAGCGAGAGAGACACCATATTTACTTTTAAGGATCTTCATAGAATCACTTTCTGAGTCGATGTATGCAAGTCAGTCGTGCGTCTGTCCATGTATTTTTGTGAACAAAATCCTTGTTGCATTCAAGTACTCGTAAACGATTGAGATGAAATTTTCCAAACAATATTCGATAGGCCCAAGAAGGAACCCTATTGCAATTGGTGAGAATCGATTAAAATTTATATAAAGTTCCCATACGATATATTCAAGCGTTTTCGAGTTAATTGTGTAACAAATTGCCATTATCAGTCCAAATAGCTTGAGTTTTGACACATCAGACCAAGTTCAGTCTAAAACCAAGTACTTCAAATTTGAAGAAAATCCGTTCAGATATAGCTATAACTCTCATATATATTTTTCATCCGATTTGGGGTTTTAAGTCCCTCACATGCGTAATATGTACTCCAAAAGAATGATATTTGATACCAGATATCACATAAACCCCAGGAATACCTCTATCAAATTTAATCGAGATTGGGTCAGATTTGGATATAGCTCCCATATATATCTTTATCCGACATCACGTTTATTGTGTACCAAATGGATAATATTAGCCCAAATAAACTTAGCAACTCCGACACTCTCTGCCAAATTTTTATCGAGTTCGGGTGAGATTTTTATATAGCTTCGATAACATCTTCATCCGATTTTACGGTTATTGATCACCATATATGTAATATCAGTCCCAAAATTTACAATATGTTTTCATGTTCAACAAAATTTTACCAATTGATGAAACTCGATCCGGTTAATAAATCCAATAAATATTTTTTATACCCTACAACACTTTGTGTTGGGGGTATTATAAGTTTGATGGTGCCAAAAACTATGTAACACCACAAAATATTGATTTCCCATATAGGAAAGTATATATGGATCTTCCTATCTCGCCGAGCTGAGTCGATCTAGCTATGTATGTCCGTCCGTCCCTCTGTCCATGTTAATTTGTAATCACTCTACAGGTTGTAATTATGGCCAGATCTTCACGAAATTTAAAATGTAGGTGGGATTAAGGTCAGAATAGAACCCTATTTCTTTTGGAGATGATCGGCAAATGTTTAGGGGTTGAAATGGACCAAAAACTGAAAAAAATCTTGATTTTGCAGTTGCTCTACAGGTCACAATTATAGACCAATCGAAGCGAAAGTCAGCATGGGGCTAGAGCTTAGGGCTGGGCAGAAGCCTTCCAATTTTGATGGTCATCGGGTAATATTTAGTGGTTGAAATAGGCCATAGCATTTGTGATAAATAAAAGTCAAATTTTCCATTAAACCGCGAATATTTTTAATCCCGTCGAAATCACAAATAGACACAATGGTCGATTCTGACCGTTTCGTAGATGTCAATAGTAAATATATCGGATATATATAGCGAAATATATACAATGTGTATACGCAAAAGGAGGGAATGTTAGCTAGAATGCTTACATCTCAAGAATGGCTGGACCGATTTTGACAAATGTTGTGAATTCAGAATGCCCTCTTGGTATAAAAGTATAAAATCTAAAAAAACCGCATAAATAGATGCCAATAATGATGTTAATATAGATTTTGTAGTATTTTATGACATATTTTTATTTTTTCATATTTTTTATCGCATGCTATTTTTCATTTTGACTTATAATATTGAAGTGTATATTTTGTAATATTTTTGCACTTTACAACACAGGTGGGGGTTATTATTTATATACCGATTGCAACTATCGTTCGATCTCCACGAAATTTTTGACAAAGATAGGGTGAGAGTCAGAAGGGCTAAGTCTATTGTTTTCAAAGATGTCCGCAATATATTTTGGGGATGAAATGGACCAGCAACTCAAAATGTTCCTGATTTTGCATCCGTTATAAAGGTCACAAATAGAAACCAAAGGACTCGAAATCTTGCATGAAATTAGAATTTAAGACAGCGGGCAGAATGGACCACTACTTTTGTGTGAAAAAATACTAACATTACTTACAGGCGATATCCGAAATACACAAAAGGCGAACTTCTGGCTTTTTTATGCTGATTTCATTGACGAATATAGCCAAATATCGTAGAAAAGCAAATTATATAGATGAGTCTAAATTTGGAGACACAGAGGGGCCTCTTGCTTTTGGAGATGATTACAAAATATTAGGGGGTTCAAATGAACCAAAAACAGAAAGCAAATCCCTGACCACACAATAGAACCCAATCGACACGCCTGAGAAGATAGTTAAGCGCAAGGAAGAATTCTGGCATTTTGGAAGACCATTGGATTATATTTACCCGTAAACTGGACCACAAAAACTAACAGCACGACGGAATGCATAAATATTGGGAAAATGTCCCTGGTCAAAAAGCTAAGGGTAATATCTAGGCAGTGCTCCGTGACATAATTTCTATATATAATTTCTAATTACTATAGCCTTTGCTTACTTGTTAATATAAACTTTATCGAAGTACACTAACCAACAATGCTATTTTGTTCATAGTTTGTATTATCTATTTGCCTATTTCTCATAAATACGCATAGTGGTGGAGGGTATCATATAGTCGGCCCCGCCCGACTTCTGGCATTTCCTTACAGGTTCTTGTTTACATACAGAAATAAAATAATCTCCAGTCTCACTCTCTTAACCATCAGTAACAAACGTTCTTATTTGTGACGATAAAAATCCAAAAGTCCATATTGTCTTACATTTGGAATTCTGAGAAGCTCGAATCCCCAACTCAAATTTCTCTATAATCCATTACACCTTCACAAACTCACCACCGATGTTGACACTTTGGTTGGTCAACATCATTAAACACAGTTTTCAGGAAACAATAACAACACCAACAATCAAAAGCCGACCATAGAAAATCCATTGACATTTCAACTCAAATGAAAATGAATAGAAAATATAAAACTGAAATCAAAATAAATCAATCATTTTTGTTACAACAACGGTGGTCGTTGATTAATGTTCTTTCACACTCAAACATCAAACAATAACCCACGCTTACAAAACTGATGAAATCTCACAACATCGTAATATCGTAGATCATTCTATGCTGAGCGGTAAAAAAAAACGTTTTGCAAAACAAAGCCCAACTCCACACATGTAAAATCAAAAGAAAATATTTATATTTGACATTTGATACAATAAATCATCGAAACAGTTAGGCCTCCAGTTCGAGTTACAAATGTGTTGATAGTTTTTATAGAAAACCTATGGATTGGGTGGTATGTGATTTGAGACTTTTTTTCACACTTGCAGTCCATGTATCTATGAATTTCAAATATTCTGCCGAAAAAGACTACACAATATGTCAAACTCTGCCGATCTCCACTCAATATAAATTTGATGGGAATATTACGATGCACCCAATGTGGACGAAATTGGATACACCCTTCTAGAGTTATTATGTGTACCAGCGAGACAAACAGACGGACGAATCGTCGCTAGAACGACTCAAAAACGGCATTCGTATGGAAAGACTAATGATTTGTTCTGATAATCCTACATATGAAAAACATTCTTTATCGCAATAACGTTTTAAACCCTAGGTCCCTTTGGACCTAATCCGTTTCAGGGCAATAGGTGTCGATCTAGTGATGTCTGCCCGCCTGTCTGGCTGGCTGGTGCGCACGATAGCTCTCGAAGGGAGTATCCGATTAGATTCAAACTTGTTACATCCTAATACCGAATTCGGAGCTGGCCAATATCGTTCAGCTCCTCCTCAATATTTTTATGAACACAATATCTTGTGGGAAGATGGAATATAGCGTACCACTCCTTTAAGTACCTTCCTACAATTTCATAAAATTCATAATTAATTTCATAAAAGTGGAAATAAATAACGTTTGGACATCTCAATATCTTTATAAGTAACATGAAAATGAAATACTACGGGCCACTCTTTTCCGTATTTTCCCTACAAAAGTTCAATATTTAAAAAAATATATATATATATGCATATATCTCAAATAAAGTGGTTGAAGTTCTCAATGTAGTCCAAACCTGGAAGGTAGTATGAAAGTTAGGTTAGGTTTGGTTAGGTTGAAGGATGCGCGGTTTTATAAACAGCCACTCCACTCGGAGAATAATTGGTCTATTGTGTTCATCCTAATTTAAGATGATAGGAGAATAGAGTAGAGAGAAGAGAAGGAAATGAATAGCGGATAGTGAAGAAGCAAGAATATGAAGAAATAGTAGAGAAGTTAGTAGGTTTGCATCAATGGTGTATCAGCGTGTCGTCCTTAGCCATTTTAGACTTCTAGCTAACTGAAAAATGACTGCTGGCTTGATGTCGGAGAGGGAAGACAAGTCTGGCAGAATTTGTCCCCATTTGGATGTCATGGCTTTTATGTTGCAGTGTCCTGTAATTAGGCCCATCACAAGCTTCAAGTCCAGCCAAATCTTTTGGGAGACATTACATCCCCTTCCAGTTAGCCAGTTCTGTTGAAATTTCCCAAGATAATGCTTATGAAGTACTTGGAAGTATGAAAGTTGTGAGCATGATTTAGAGTTCTCATTGAGCTTATTAGGTCTGTACAAAAATCGGTCAAAATCGGTCTTCCTTTTTTTTTGGTATTTTAAAGCCTCCATCCAGGACACCAATAGAGATACCAGTTCTATCCATTCACGCAATACCAAATTTTCGTACAATTGTAGAACACATTTCCAAACCACAGCCAAATCTCAATTCCAGATACCAAAGTAGACTTCAATATAGAATTGTAGGATTCCAGCCCTATACTTTCACACAAAACGAAATTTAGTACAATTTAGTTCTTTTTTCTACAAGTTTTCCTATTTTTATAGTCACCTGGGCCTGGCCTCCTCTGAAATGTAAACAAAATAAAAATGTTTTCGGTTGACCTACTCCCCAAAACGGTTCCGAGAAACATATCTGGCTATGTGAGTGTCCTAGACACATGATGACACATGTCGATTTTAATACCCTCCACCTTGTCAAATGTGTCATTCCCTTTATAACACCTCTAAATATTCGTCGTAGACCCCATAAAGTGTATTCCTGCTCAGCATATAATTCTAAGTCTATTTAACGACTCCCTTCTGTCTGCTGAAATCACGATACAGCGCACAATTGTTTGTATTGTGTCTAGGATGGTTGGTACTGAAAATGAGATAAATCGGTCCACGTTTTGGCATGACCTCCAATAACAATAGCTGCCGATATGCGGTATTTTAATAGTTGTAGCCACATGTTTGCATGGATGTGTCTAAAAAATAAATGCGGAAAATAAATTGGTATTTGTAGTTCGAAACGGGTTCTACCTACTGTGGCGGAACATAATATGTATAGGTCCACGTTTTCGTATAGCTCCCACATAATGATAGCTCCGGATATCCAGTATTTTGATGATTTTTGCCACATTTTCCACGGATTTGTATATTTGTAGGTTATAATGGATTTTAGATCCGGTGGCAGAACATTGAACATTTACGTTCCTTTAGCGCACATATAACGATACCCATCGATATTCGGTATTTTGGTAATCTTCATCACATTTACCTACGAAATTGTTTCAAACTTGGCATTTAAGAAGATTTGGTAAGTCCTTGAAGTATAAAATCGCCTATAGAGGTTCCCGTTTTGGTATGGCCCCCATATAACGGTCTTACCCACTTTATGGTTTTTTGAAAAGTCAGAATTAAAGCCGATTGATTTTGAAGATGTATATTTAGATGTTCAATTGGACCGATCAAAAAAATTAAAATTTTTGCAGTCGCTCTACAGGTCATAATTGAAAACCAATCGGCACGAAATTTTATATGAGAAGAGAGTTAAGACCGGGTAAGAAGTCTAGCATTTTGGATGTCCATTGGATTATATTTAGCTGTAAAATGGACCACAGCTTTCGTGTGAAATTGTTTAACAACACGAGGGAATGCGTAAATATTGGTCAAATACCCCCGATCAAAAAGCCAAGGGTAACATTTGGGCATGACTTTATGACATCATTTCAAAAAAGAAATTCGATTTTGACATATTGTAGTGTTGTAGGGTATTAAATGGTCGTTCCCGCACGACTATAACAATTAATAGCAATGCAAGCAGTATTTAGATATTTGTAATATCCTGACCATAATTTCCAGCTGAGTAGCTGTAATTTGGAAACCTCAATGATCTGGAAAATTTCTGGCAAAAGTTGCCTAATGTAGGCCCATACAACGATCGCCCCCCCAATGAAGTGTGGAGTGACGGATTGAAGTAAAAAAAGACAAGACAAACACAAGTAAAACAGCACCTATGTTCGGCCGGGCGCACCTTTCATACCCTCCAACATTTGGAAGAAACTTGAAAAAATTAAAAAAATAACAGTAAAGAAAGTCTTAAAGTCGGGCGGGGCCGACTTTATGATACCCTACACCACTTTGCTAATTTAGTAGAGCTGCGCATAACAATTAAAAGATTTTATGGAAGAATTTAATCATACATGCTATGATTATAATTATAAGTTCAAAGGACTAAATATGCCGAAGCATTTGTTTCTTTTAAATTCGGATTTGTATTGCCCATTTGGTGTACAATTAATTTGAAATCGGATAAAAATATATATGGGAGCTATATCCAAATCGGAACCGATCTCGATAAAATTTGGCAAAGATATTTCTGAGCTGTATTTGATATATTTCCCTGAATATCGTTGTTACGGAGTGCATATTACGACTGTGGGTAACAAATATGACAAATCGGATGAACAGTACATATGGGAGCTATAGCTATATCTGAACCGATATTCACCAAATTTGACATACTAGCTTCTAGACTCAATTCGGTCGTAAGTGCCAAATTTCATTCAATTTGGGCAAATATTAGACGTTTGGTACACAATAAAAAGTAAATCGGACGAAGTTATATATGGGAGCTATATCCAAATCTGAACCGATCTTGATAAAAATTTAGCAAATGTATTTCTGAGATGTATTTGATATATTTCCCCAAATATTGTTGTTACAGAGTGCATATTACGGCTGCGGAGGACAAAAATAACAAATCGGATAAACAATATATATGGGAGCTATAGCTATATCTGAACTGATTTCGATCAAATTTGGCATACTTATTTTCAGGTCCAATCTGATCGTACGTGCAAAATTCCATTCTATTCCGAATGATATTACACGTTTGGTGCACAATAAAAAACAAATCGGACGAATATATATATGGGAGCTATATCTAAATTTTGACCGATTATCTCCAATTTCAATAGGGTTCCTTGGGCTAAACAAATGATTTGTGCAAAATTTCATCTGGATAGGGCAATTAATGCGAACTGTAGTTTGTTTACAAAAATACATGGACAGACGGACGGACATGTATAAATCGACTCAGAATGTGATTCTATGCAGATCATCAAAAGGAACTATGGATCTATCTCGTTTCCTTTTGCCTGTAACAAACAAATGCACAAAGACATAATACCCTGACCACCTTGTGGTGTAGGGTATACAAATCCGTCGGAAAATGCCGATCCATATGAAAACCGTTATATGGGGGCTGTACGAAGACGTGATCCTGCATAAGAAATGCGTGTCATAGGCTGTAGTAACTGTTCCGAATTTATATACGACATTTGAAACAATTCCGCTGAATAGCGTCGCAAAAATCATCAAAAAATCATAAAATCGCAAAATCGCAAAAATCATAAAATCGTGAATCTATTCTCAATACAATTCTCTTTCAGGGGGTAAAGTACTCACAATGAACTCCTTGTGTGGATTTTCAAATAATTCTATTGAAAAATGTAGCTAAAATCATTAAAATGTCGAATATCGGGAGGTGCCGTTATATAGGGGATATACGATATCATGGACCTAAATAGACAATTCGCTTGCAGAGGGTAATGTACCCATAAAGAACTCCTTGTGTAGAATTTCAGACAAATGCATAGAAAAATTTGGCTGAAATCATAAAAATTCCAAATATCGTGGTGTACCGTTGTATGGGGGCTATACGATATAGTGGACCGATAGAGCAAGTCAGATTTGTGCAAAATTTTAGCTTCCTATCTTAATTCGTTTTGACTGTAGCGTGACAACCGGACGGACGGGGCTAAATTGTCTTAGAATTTTACGCTGAGGTTTAAAATTATTATTTCGAGGAGTCACAAACGGAACCACGAACTTAATATACCATGGAGGGTATGTACTATGTAGGGTGGAGGTATAAAAATTTTGAGTATTAGGATTTTAAGACAAAAACCTAATTTCTCACATAGTGGAGGATACAAATAAATATGATATATTATCAATGGGAAAGCATGCGGCCAACAATTTCAAACATTTTTCCCATCAACCTAGATGGGGGTAAAAGAAAACCATAAAATCTCTTCTATCACCTATATCCCATCACAGTTCTTCACAGTACGTCACTTTTAAAATATGTTTAATGATATATTAGTTATGGCATCAAAGCGCTTTACTTTGGCTATTCTTTTTGACATTTGTCATGGCTAGTTCAATTGTCAAGTACTCGGGCATCAATGGAGCTTTGTTTTGGTATTTTCTTTGTCGTTAAGAAAAAGGCCATGTCCAATTCTAATGACTTCCAGTTATTGTTTAACTGTCTTTTGTCGCTTTGTCATACCAGCTCAATATAAATGACTTTGGTCGGTCAGAGACATGTATGTATATTTGTTGTTATGTTCACAGGGCTCCACTGTGTGTGTGGTAAACGAAGATTCCGCTTTCGGCTTATGCTACAGATCTTTGTTTTAGTTCTTTTTTTTCCTTTGTTAGCCCTGTTGGCATACATTTTCGTCATTTTTGGGTCTTTGAACATTTTGTCATAACACTTTACTACTGTTAAGTGACAAATAATTTTGATTGATTACATTTTATTTTTGGACAACTCAGGTACACACTCAGATTGGTCGGTAGCAGATGAGATAGAACTCTGATGCGGAACATCATTTCAAATAAATTCTTAAGTTTTTGTTTGTTTTATTTTTTTTTTTTTTTTTTTGGAATTTTTTAAGTGTGTCCAGAAGCTCTTTAGTATTTTTAAGCCGATTATTTGGGCCTGTTCATAAGTCTGATGAGCTTCTTTGGAAATACAATTCTTTGTCACTGGTGTCTTTCGTGTATTTCTTCAGTAGTGCGCTGCCAGTGATTTATGGTAGTCACATTCAAGCTACAAACACTTTGCTGAACTTAATGCTCACAAATGTCATTTTTGATTATTATCAAGAATGTCATGCATGTTTTGTTTTCTCCCAAAATGAAGACAAACTACGCCATTTATCTTGAATGCGACATACTAAACACCAAGCGCAGAGTTTGCTTGGGATATTTAATGTAATTTGTAGTTTTTTTGCTTTGAACTTAGACTTTGAGTAGCGTACAGCAATCTTTAATTATCATCAAACATGGCATTTGTGAAAGTTGAAATTACCAAACTTAGCAAATAAACAATAGTTATTTGATTATTCTATTACAACAATTTAATTTCTGTGGTTGCGATGATGTGCAAATTTACGTCTATATCCTTTTTATTCTCTCCACCACACCTAGTATGGAGGGTATATTAGGTTCGTCATTCCGTTTATAACTCATCAAACAAAGTATATACTGGTGAGATAAAAAAAGCTGCAACTAAGTTAAACGCCATAGTTTTTACACTTTTTTTTTTAATTATATTGAATGAAAGCAAAAAATGTCGGAAATGGCAGCAAAGTTTAGAATAAGTTTAGATATGTTCGAATTGGTCACCTTTGGCACGAATTATGGCCTTCAAACGACCAATAAAACAGTCACACGCTGGCCAAATGTTGCTCTGCGCAGGAATTTTTTTAAATTTCGAATTTGAGGTTCGCAATGGGTTCTACAACCTATGACGGAAAGTTATCTATGCTGCTCCACGCCTTTATTCGGTATTTTGATTATATTAGCAATGACAGCCTATGACAAAAAAATCCCGCACCACGCCCCAATATAAATGGTTTCATTTGCATTTCGATAGATTTTTTTAATTTTCCTTCCGAATGGTAGAGGGTACAAAAAAATTTCGAAAGCCACCTTTATATCTTAACTCCAGATATCAAGGGAAACCTCGATACCAAATTTCAAAATTCTATAAATATCACAACACCCAACGGCATTTTCGGTAGCATTTTGCACTTTTTGTATGTTGGTTCTATGCATTTCCAAAAGCACTCTCTTCTCTCAACTACAGACACCATTACTGATATCCATATCAATTTTCAAGATTCCAGCTCTATCCCTTCACTCAATACTAAATTTAGTAACATTTGGTACCTTTGTAATGATAGTACTTATTTTCAAAACAATCTCAGATGCCAATAGCGACCTTAAATCAAATTTCAGGGTTTAATCTCTGTAATTTCCACCATTACCCAAATGCAGAAGTATTTAGTACAATTTTAGTCCGCATGTCCAAAACCAACTTCTTCTCCCAACCACAGACTCCAACAATGACATCCATGTAAAAATTGTGGATTTCAGCTTTATTCCTTAACCCAATGCCAACTTTAGTACTAATTAGTACTTTTTGTTTATTATAGTACTCATTCCCAAAATAACCTCCATATCTTAATGCCAGATACCAATAGAGACTTCAACATCAAATTTGGGGATTCCAGCTCTATTCCTTCACCCAATAACCAAATTAAGTACCACTTAGAACTTTTTGAAAAATTATAGTACACATTTCCAAAACCCCGACAGACACCAACAGTGACATCTGTAACAAATGTCATTATTTCAGCTCTATTCCTTCATCCGATACCCACATAAGTACTAATAAGTACTTATCGTACAATTTAAGTGCACATTTCCAAAACCACCTCCATATCTTAATTCCAGATATAAACAAAGCCCTCTATTTCAAATTTGAGGATTCCAGCACTTTCCCTTCGCCCGATACAACATTTAGTACTTTTCGTACAAATATAGGACGAATTTCCAAACCACCGCTAAATCTCAAACACAGATACACATATAAAATTCCATGTAGATTAAGCGATGCCCGTCTGTCTGTGAAAATCACTCTAGCTTCCGAACGAAATGGAGTAGGTTGATAAAATTTCACTCAAATATATATTATATCTGCAGGACTTGAAAACGGGCCATGTAAGTCCACGAGAGGTACCATTATATGAAGGCAATACCAAAGCCTTCATATAATGGTACCTTCCTATTTTCAGTATTCTGGTGATTTAAGCGACATTATTCACTGGGAATGTTTCAAATTTGGAATTTAAAGTTCGTAATGCATATTACAGCCCATGACAGAAAATTGTCTGTGCAGGTCCTCGTCTTCGTATAGCCCCCATATAACGGTTCCTTCCGATATTCGATATTTTACCGATTTTAGCGACATTATTCACCGGAATTGTTTCTAGTTTGGTATTTCAAGTTCGTAATGGATACCACAGCCAATGACAGAAAATTGTCAGTGCAAGTTCACGTCTTCGTACAGCTCCCATGTAACGGTACCTCCCGATTTTCGGCATTTTTAAGATTTTAGCTACATTGTTTACCGATTTTAAGCTTCGCATTTGAATATTGTAGTGGATTTTTACAAATGTTACCTATGCAGGTCCATGTCGTCGTATAGATCCTAATATAACAGCTACATTCGGTATTTTTAAGATTTTAACAGCAAGTTTAACGGATTTTATTGTTTTTGAGAAGTGTCAAATTTGTCCAAATGGTGGAGGGTATTCAAAGTTCGGCCCGGCCGAACTTACAGCTTTTTTACTTGTTGGAATTTCAATGGCTTAACCCCGAGCTCGTTTTTTAATATTTGCCGAATGGACTATTGCGATATATTCAGCTCACGAGCCATTTTTCGGCCCCTGTGAGGTGAGCTTCAATCAACTTTTCGAACAATTTCTGCTATAGTTGCTCTTTTCTTCCGTCCACTTCCTTGACGTCGGGCTACACCACCAGTATCACGGTAACGAGCGATTGTACGAGACACAAGAGAGTTATTTACATTTAAATGCTGGGGTGCTCTAACGATAGCCACTTGTTGTTTTCCAGCCAAATATAAAGAACTCACACTCACACTTGAATTCCATCACAAAAAACTTTTTTTCTGGAAAATTTTCACCAAAATGCTTTTGTACGCTTGTAAACAATATAATGAGCTGGGACTATAATAATTTCAACAGCTGTCGGACGAGTGGCTTAGAAATGACAGCAGTCTGAAGTTGGTTACAGTTTTTTCATCGCACCCTGTAACATATATGATAATAAAACATTACTCTCCTCTAAAATATAATACAAACTAAATCTGATAAAATTTTAAATTTTTCATCATCAAATATTTTATGAACTCGAAAAATAATTAATCATTTGAAACCCCTCTCTGTCTCTCTCTCTCTCTCTCTATCTCTCTCTCTCTCTCTCTCTGTATGTATGAATGTTTATCTCGAAATCGTTCAAGTCAATTGTTCTCAATATGACATTATGAAATCAAAATTAATGATGTTTCTCAGCTGATGGTATCTTATAAATTTCTAAAACCAGAAATCATAAAGTCACATGGAAAACAAATCGAACAAATATCACCACCATGGCGAGGCTATAACAAATACAAATCCTACCACTTGTCCTAATGAAATGTTGCCAACAAATGACCCAAAAAGGCAACAACAACAACATATCGTTTGACAAAACGTTGGCTGGTCATCACTAAAAAATCATTATCCCAACAACAGGACATCACATTTGGCACACTTGCCCACTTGCCTCTCTTATCTCTATCGGTGGAGGGCTATGAAAAAGGCAAAACGGGCAAGCCACACCGAACGAACATCAGACAAAATGTTACAAAATCGAAACGCAGCGGCAGACTTTTGCACCCTGCGTACGACGGTTCTTTGATTGCTGTATTGAATTGATATGGGAAGGTTTGCAGGGGTCATGCGTATGCAATCACAATGATTAATGTCATTTTATTGTTACTCCAAAGTAGATTTATCGATACAATTTTCTGAGTTAATATTTAAAGATGGAAATTGATGTGTGTGTGAGTGTTTGCTGTGAGTAAGCAGGTGAATTCTGTTTGTGGTTACATGTGTATATGAAAGTTGTAAAAAATGTTTACATTATATATGGAGGTATGCATGCGAACATATATGGTTAGAATGAAAAGAATAAAATCTAAATTAGTCCCTAGAATTACAGGTCATTGGAGTATCGATGGCAGGATAGTAACATTTTTAGATTTTTCTGCCTCCTATAGGAAAACGAATAAAAATTAGCATTTCAACTTTTAAAGTGGGGAATTTCGACCAGAAATCATGTGGTTCAAATTGATAGAATATGCAACACTATGCTCATCCTGTTTAGTAGTAGCATCCGTAAGAAATCAACACACTAATAAGATTGGCAATATATGTGAATCTACACCTTTTTCAGTAGTAATTCAAAAAATGTTAGGCAAAAATAGGCAGCACGGTTGGTATATCATTTATAAAACCAGTAAAGGAAGGCCAAAGTCGGGCTGGGTCTTTGTGCATTTGTTTGTAACATGAGAAGGAAGCCAGATAGTTACTTTTGAGGATCTTCATAGAATCACTTTCTGAGTCGATTTATACATATAAGTCCGTCTGTTGTTTGTGAGAAAAATTCAAAATTCGCATTTATTTTCCGATTGAGTTGAAAATTTCCAAACAATATTTGCTTGGTCCAAGAACGAACCCTATTGAAATTGGTGAATATCGGTCCAAATTTAGATATATCTACCATATATATCTACAAACGATTTCGGGTTAATTGGGCACCAAATGACCTGAAATTTGGCACATCCAACCGAATTCAATCTAGAAGAAGGTTAATCAAATTTGGTGTGGCACAAATAGCTGTGGCTCCTGTATATATGTTTCATCTCATTTGGTGTTTAAGTCACTCACATTCGTAATATGCACTTCACCAGAATGATATATGGTACCAGATAACTTATGAAGCTCAAAAATACCTCTGTATAATTTTATAAGGTAATATTAGGATATAGCCCCCAATATATATATTTATACCCTACAACACTATGTGTTGGGGGTATTATATGTTTGATTGGGCCAAAAATTATGTAACATCAAGAAATATTGGTTTCCCACTTAGGAAAGTATATATGGATCATCCTATCCCGCTGAGCTGAGTCGATCTAGCTATGTATGTCCGTCCGTCCGTCTGTCCATGTTAATTTGTAATCACGCTACAGGTCGCAATTATGGCCCAATCTTCACGTAATTTAGAATGGAGGTGGGGCTAGGGTTAGAATAGAACCCTATTTCTTTTGGAGATGATCGCATAATATTTAGGGGTTGAAATGGACCAAAAACTGAAAAAATTGCTGATTATGCAATTGCTCTACAGGTCACAATTACAGACCAATCAAAGCGGAAGTTAGCATGGGGCTAGAGCTTAGGGCTGGGCAGAAGTCTTTCAATGTTGATGGTCATCGGGTAATATTTAGTAGGTAAAAAAGGCCACAACATTTGTGTTAAATTAAAGTCAAAATTTCCATTAAACCGCGAATATTTTTAATCCCTGCGAAATCAAAAATAGACGAACAGGTCAATGCTGACCGTTACATAGATGCCGATAGTAAATATATCGGTTATATATAGCGAAATATATACAATGTGTATATACAAAGAAAGGGGATGTTAGCTAGAATGCTTATATCTCAGGAATGGCTGGACCGAGTTTGACAAATTTTGTCAATTCAGAATGCCCTCTTGACGGAAAAGTATAAAATCTAAAAAAATTGCAGAAAAATATACCAATAAATATGTTAATATAGATTTTGTAGTATTTTGTGACATTTTTTTATATTTTCATATTTTTTATCGCATGCGATTTTTTCAATTTGACTTATAATATTTTGTAATATTTTTCCACCTTACAACACAGGTTGGGGATGTTATATAAGTATTTGCAAATATCGTCCGATCCTCACGAAAATTTTCACAAAGTCAGGGTTGGGCTCAGAAGGGCTGGGCCTATTGTTTTCAAAGTTGTCCGCAATATATTTGGGGGTTGAAATGGACCAACAACTAAAAACAACTGATTTGGCAGCCGTTATAAAGGTCAAAAATAGAAACCAAAGGACACGAAATCTCGCACGAAGTTAGAGTTTAGGACAGCGGGTATAATGAACGACTAATTCTGTGTGAAAAAATACCAGCATTACTTAAAGGCGATATCCGAAATACACAAAAGGCGAATTTCTGGCTTTTTTATGCTGATTTCGTTGACGAATATAGCCAAATAACGTAGACAAGCAAATCATATAGATGAGTCTAAATTTGGAGATAGAGAGGGGCTTCTTGCTTTTGGAGATGATTGCAAAATAATATACCAAAAACAAAAATAATAACCAAAAACAGTAATGTTTTTCCGATCACACAATTGAAGCCAATAGACACGCCTGTGAAGAGAGTTAAGGACAGGGAAGAATCCTAGCATTTTGGATGACCAATGGATTATACTTATCTGTAAAATGGACTACAACAACTAACAGCCCGACGGAGTGCATAAATGTTGGGCAAATGTCCCTAGTCAAAATTCTAATTTCAAAAGCGAAATCTTCCAATATGGATTTGGACATAAGGGGTTTCTAACATATTGTAGTGTTGTAGGGTATAACATGGTCGGCCCCGTACGACTATAGCCTTTTCTTACTTGTTATCCGATATCAAGTTTATTGTGCACCAAATGGCTAATATCTGCCTAAATAGACTGAATTTTGGCAATTCCGACTGAATTCATTCTAGAAACAGATATTTCAAATTTAATGAAAACCGATTCAGATATAGCTATGGCTCCCATATCCAGGGTGAGATGGAAAAACTGCAACCAACTTCAGACAGCTGTCAATTCTAAGCCACTCGTCCGACAGCTGTTAAAATTATTGTTTATAAGGGTACGTCCAGAAAAAAAGTTATTCGTGATGGAATTTAAGCGTGATAGTGAGATTTCTATATATTTGGCTGGAAAACCACAAGAGCACTCCAACATATAAATGTGAATAAATCTTTTGTGTCTCGTACCATTGCTCGTTACCGTGATACTGGTAGCGTAGCCCGACGTCAAGGAAGTGGACGGAAGCAAACAGCAACATCAGCAGAAATGGATTGAAAAGTAAATAAGCGACTTGATCAAAACCCGCGTCGCAGTTACCGAAAAATGGCTCGCGAGCTGAACATATCGCAATATTCCATTCCAGAACTCAAGCGTCGGTCATCGTGATGATGTGGAGTATTTAGGAAAGCAAGATTGGCACTAAAAATTAACAAAGTGTCGATAACCTTAAGCAAGCGTTTCACCGGGAATGGGCCAAAATACCGCAGAGCAACATTCGGGCAGCGTGTGTCGGTTTCATTGGCCGTTTTAAGGCCATAATTCGTGCCAAATGTTACCAATTCGCACAAATATAAACTTATTATAAAATTTTATGTTATTCTCGACAATTTTGTTTCATTCAATAAAATTTAAAAAAATGTAAAAATTATGGCGTTTGACTTTATTGCAGTTTTTTTTTTTTATCTCACACTGTATATGTTTTATCCGATTTCAGGTTTTTTTTGTGCACCAAATGGTTAACATCATCCCAAAGGGACCGATTTTTTTCACTTCCAACGGAATTCAACCTAAAACCAAGTGCTTTAAATTTTGGTGAATATCGGTTCTGATATAGCTATAGCTCCAATATATATGTTTCATCCGTCACGTGCGTAATATGCACTCCACAACAATGATATTTGATACCGGGCATCAGATACTGCTCGAACATACACCTGCCAAATTTTATAGAGATCGGTTCAGATTTGTATACCCTACACCACAAGGTGGTCAGGGTATTATGTCTTTGTGCATTTGTTTGTAACAGGCAAAAGGAAACGAGATAGACCCATAGTTTCTTTTGATGATCTGCATAGAATCACATTCTGAGTCGATTTATGCATGTCCGTCCGTCTGTCCGTCCGTCCGTCTGTCCGTCCGTCCGTCTGTCCATGTATTTTTGTAAACAAAGTACAGGTCGCATTTATTGCCCGATGCAATTTTCCACAGATCATTTGTTTGGCCCAAGGACGAACCCTATTGAAATTGGAGATAATCGGTCAAAATTTAGATATAGCTCCCATATATATCTTCGTCCGATTTGCCTTTTATTGTGCACCAAACGTGTAATATCAGCCCGAATTGTATAAAATTTTGCAAATACAACCAAATTAGGCCTGAAAATAAGTATGCCAAATTTGGTCGGTTCAGATATAGCTATAGCTCCCATATATATTCTTCATCCGATTTGTTATTTTTGTCCTCCGCAGCCGTAATATGCACTCTGCAACAATAATATTTGGGGAAATATATCAAATACATCTCAGAAATACACTTGCTAAATTTTATCGAAATCGGTTCAGATTTGGATAAAGCTCACACATATAACTTCGTCCGATTTACCTTTCATTGTGCACCAAAAGTCTAATATTTGCCCAAATTGGATGAAATTTGGCACTTACGACCGAATTGAGTCTAGAAGCTAGTATGTTTAATTTGGTGAATATCGGTTCAGATATAGCTATAGCTCCCATATATACTGTTCATTAGATTTGTCATATTTGTTACCCATAGCCGTAATATGCACTCCGTTATAACGATATTCAGGGAAATATATCAAATACAGCTCAGAAATATCTTTGCCAAATTTTATCGAGATCGATTCAGGTTTAGATATAGCTCTCACATATATCTTTATCGGATTTCAAATTAATTTTGCACCAAATGGGTAATACAAGTCCGAATTTAAAAGATACAAATGCTTCGGCATATTTAGTCCTATGAACTTTAAATTATAATTGTAATCATAAAATTTATGATTTAATTCTCCCATAAAAACTTTTAATTGTTATGCGCAGCTCTACTAAATTAGCAAAGTGGTGTAGGGTATCATAAAGTCGGGCCCGCCCGACTTTAAGACTTTCTTTACTGGTTATATTATATATTATTTATATATTGCCCAAAGATTTTTTCATACTCAGAGATTTTTTCATAATCAACCGAATTTTACCATTAGGTGGAACTTGGTCCGGTATATCTATTGTTCCAATAAATATTTTTTTTTAATATAATCCTTATCAAAGTCATATAATGAGCTATACAGTGTGAGATGAAAAACTGCAACCATCTTCAGGCTGCTGTCATTTCCAAGCCACTCGTCCGACAGCTGTTAAAATTATTCCAGTGACAGCTCATTATATTGTTTACAAGCGTACAAAAGCATTTTGCTGAGAATTTTCCAGAAAAAATGTTATTCGGGATGAAATTCATGCGTGATAGTGCGATTTATTTATATTTGGCTGACTTAGGAACCTTCCTCATTAAGGGTCAACAGTTTGAATTATAATAAAACAAGTCAAATTTAAATAAACGCACAGTAGTTGAGGATATACATCTGTTGAAAAACCCGACGGATTTAAGCTGCCTTAAAATTAGCTTAAACTGACAGTGAACCAAATTGAATATTACAGGATATTGTGAATGCATGTTTTGTACGCAGGACAATACGGAAAGCTCAAATTAATATCCTTACTGACAAACCGTACTTCCGATGATTTATTGGCGGCCTATATTTCAAGTCGATACAACGAAATATAACTGCATTTGTTAATATTCCGTTGGTATTTTGTAACATTTTTGTGATATATGGACGTATCAAATTACATTTCATGAAGTAATTTCAACAGCAACGTCAACAAGGAATGGAACCAACTTTACAATACGTGTAACGTTGTCTCGTGTCAAAATGTTGTCGAAATGTTTGCCAGAGCCACAACAACAACAATACCAACAAAATTAAGGGAATTAAACATATTTTATGATCGTGTTTCATATTTCAACAGCCCGCAATAAAGGAAGATGATAACCGACACTGGCGTCCAAACAGCGAAACCTTTACTGCCAACTAAATGACCCAAACTACCATCAACGCCAGGCCAAATCCGCTTCGGACAAGTGGGCGGACATTGAAGTGCAGCCAAGAATGAAGGCATCTCCCCCGGAGTTTTGTGTTGCAGCATCGACAAAACTTACAACAAAATGTGTGTTATTGAATCGCGAAACGACCTACCGCATGTTGAGCGAGTACGCAATCCGATGAGCGGCCAGCAGCACAATCTATTCCATCTGCAAGCAACCAACTGCCTGACGACGCGTCGTAGTCCAAACAGATGCAAAAGAAACGGATCATGCTTGTATAATCTCTACTGTGCCTCCTAAATGTATCGGCATCCTGAGTAGAGGCAGAGGACAACGCACATTGTACGTCAAAGATACACAAATTTTAATTGTTAACATTAATTGATTTAAAACTCACCGAATACATGGTAAAGGACCATCCATCTATGAATGTATGTCTGTTGTGTTGTGGACCCACAAGCATCAGTTGTAAGCTGTGAGCGTTGTTAACCTATGAGAACTCCAAATCGAGTGATGGACCATCGTTGGCGTACGACGGATATATTTATGTGTGTATGTCTGTAAGTTGGTACAACTGCTAAATAGATGAACATGATTAGTTGTGTTACCAAGTTATGTTTTCTTTAATTGATTGGCGTTTCTTTGCAACATGTTCGATTAGAAGTTCGTAATTCTAAACCAACTTCAAATAAATCGGACAGTTTTGGGTAAAGAATTTCTGATGTGTATATGATTTAAAGGAAATTGAGAAATTTGGTCATAGACGAGGTTTTCGGAAATTGTTATTGTAGTTTATGTAGACATTACTAATAGGGCATATAAACTACTAAAAAGAGCCCACTACTTCGTCAACGAAAACTCCACCTAAAAATTTTAAATTCGTTCCTACAGTTCGAGTTAGGCTTTTTAAACTCTCCACAATAGTATGGAGGATTCTATGTTGATTTAGCGATGTCCGTATGAGGAAATCGCTCTAGCTTTCAAAAGAAATGAAGTAGGTTGATAATTACAGATGTGTTTTAGGTCTGCAGGACTTTTGGCATTGAAAATAGGCTATATAGGTCCACATGTTGGTATAGTTCCCACATAACTATACCTCCAGATATTCGGACTTTTGATGATTTGTGTCAAACCTTTCACCGGAAATGTTTAAAATTTGGAATTTGAAGTTATTGGTGGGTACTACATTCTATGACAGGTCCCATATAACGGTATCTCCCTATATATACGATATTTTGATAAATTTAGCATCATTTTTCATCAGAATTTTTTCAAGTTTCATATTTGAATATCGTAATGCCCTATGACAAAATAGCAAATGTAGGTCCCCTATATTTGGAATCTTTATGATTATAGCAGAAATTTCAACGACAATTTTGAGAAAATTTACAAATTCATTGCAAATTCATTCATTCCTATTCAAAGTTCCACTCGGCAGAACCTACTGTTTTTTCACTTGTAATTTTTTCAGTCTGACAAAAATTTTTAATCACAACTTCAATCCCATCCAATTTTCTTTCAAAAATTATTTTAACGTTTCCATATGTAAACCCTAGAAACCAACAGTGATCTCAATGTCAAATTTCAAATCTACCCCTTTACCCAATAACAAAATTTGGAACATTTCGTACGCATATCCAAAACAATCTACATCTCTTTATCCCAGACACCAGCAGTAATACAAATTATTATAATTTGAATTTCCGAAACCGCATCAATTCCACATATCAACAGAGACCTCAACATCAAATTTGAGGATTCAAAAACTATGCTTTCATCGAATACAAAATTTAGTACCATTTAGTACTTTTCGTACAAATATAATAAGCATTTCCAAACTCCCGTCAAATTTCAAAAACAGTAATCTAAATATCAAATTTCTGCATTTATCTGTATCCCTTCACCCAATGCCAAATGTAACACACACACATTTCCGAAACCACCTCCATACCTCAGTCCTACAATGCAATTGTAATCTTATTTCCAAATTTAAGGATTCCAGCTCCATCCGGTCCTCCAAATTCAAATTATAAAAACTTAAGTACCGTTTAGTACTTTTCGTATACATGAGTACACACTTCCAAAACTACCTCCTTGCATCGACTCTTCTCCTCAAACATATTTCCCATTCTAAATTTTAAGTTTATAGCTCCGTTTGGTTCCGTTCACATGGTTCCATTGGTACCATTTTAGGACTTTTCGCATCTATCAACAACTCCATCAGTGACGTCATTTACAAATTCAAGAGTTATAGCTCTACTGATTCCTCAAATACAAAGGGTACCATATATGGTAATGTTAATATCAGACTTATGTCAGCACCGAACAGGGAAAATATTGGACTAATGCTTCTGGCATATCCTGCACAGGAGAGGCCTCCCTATAGTGCTTCCAGTCTCTACAGCAGCCTTTCAATGTACGCGTTTACGTTACTTTACTGGCTGTAATTTGCAGATTCAGACTCTCAGGGGTTATTATATTCCCCAGCAGGAAATTTATAAAATGGGACTGCACTACCCATGTACAGTGTGAGACAAAAAAACTGCAACAAAGTCAAACGCCATAATTTTTACATATTTATTTTTTTATTTATTTATTTATTTTTTTTTTTTTTTTTTGAATGAAAGCAAAAATGTCGGAAATAGCATCAAATTTTAGAATAAGTTTAGATTTGTTCCAATTGGTCACCTTTGGCACGAATTATGGCTTTCAAACGGCCAATGAAACCGTCACACGCTGCCCGAATGTTGCTCTGCTGTACTTGAGTTGATCGACCCTTTGGTATTTTTAGTGATTCCGGAGATTTTGGTGGCCATTGTGCGCTGGAAATGAAGCGAGAAATCTCATTTTGTAACCATTCTTGGGTGGCGCATGCTGAGTGCCAAATGTTTGAGTGCCCAAAGCTTTAATACACCCTCCAAAATATTTTCACGATAATATTCGGCATTTATTCTGATGCCATGGTTGATTAATACGAGCTGAGAGCGACCATTGGCCGTTATGGCGGTCAACACCGTCACCATGGCCGGCTCTTGAGTTCTGGTGGCCAAACGAAGGTGCACATTTTCAGCTGACCTCTTTGGCAAGTAAACACGATCACTTTGTTTGTTTACAAACTGCTGGACAACGAATGTCTTATCATCGGGGAAAACCAAATTCGGCAGTTCACCACATTCAGCCAAGCGAAGCAACTCTTTAGCTCTTTTGAGCCTATTTTCTTTCTGTTGCGGGTTAAGTTCTTGTACTTTTTGGAATTTCAATGGCTTTACCCCGAGCTCATTTTTCAATATTTGCCGAATGGATTATTGCTATATGTTCAGCTGACGAGCCATTTTGCGGCCACTGCGACGCGGGTTTCGATCAAGTTGCTTCTTTACTTTTCGAACCATTTCTGCTGATGTTGCTGTTTTATTCCGTCCACATTATCACGGTAACGAGCGATGGTGCGAGACACAAAAGATTTATTCACATTTAAATCCTGGAGTGCTCTAACGATCTAACGACCAAAAGAGACCTCAACATGAAATTTAAGGATTTCAGCCCTATCCTTTCACCCAATACCAATTTTAGTACAATCCAGTACTTTTCGTACAATTATAGTAGACATATGCGAAATAACCTCCATATGTATAGGCTACACATTAATACCAAATTTTAAATTTCAAGCACGATCTGTTCGCCCAATACCAAGATGTACCAAATATAGTACTATTTAGAACTTTTCGTGAGCAATACCAAATTTAATACATTCTAGTACCATTCATACAATTATAGTTCACATTTCAGATATCGCCCCAATTCCACATAACCAATAGAGACCACAATATCAAATTTGTGGATTACAGAACTATTCTGCCACCCGATACCAATTTAAGTACCATTTAGTACGTTTCGTACAAATTAGTTTAGGTAGAAACTCATGTACTGAGTTTTCCAGATACCATCCAAATAAGAAAAAAATTAAATCTGATAAGGGGAGCAAAATCCACCGAAATATATAGTATGCAGGGTATATTAAGTTTGTCATTCCGTTTGTACAACGTCGAAATATACATTTTAGACACCACAAAGTATCACTCTAGCTTCCGAACGAATTGAAGTAGATTGAAAAAATTTTACTCAAATGTATGTTATATCTGCAGGACTTTTAGTATTGAAAATTGGCTATGTAGGACCAGGTTTTGGTATAGCCCCCATATATCAGTACCTCCCGATATTCAGTATTTTGATGATTTTTGCGACAATATTCATCGGAATTCTTTCAAATTTGGTATTTGAAGTTCGAAATGGATACTACAGCCTAAAACAGAAAATTGTCTGTGCAGGTCCACGTCTTCGTCTAACCCCCATATAACGGTACCTCCGGATATTCGGTTCTTTGTTGATTTTAGCGACATTATTCAACGGAACTATTTAAAATTTGTTATTTGAAGTTCGGAATGGATACTACAGCCTATGGCAGAAAATTTTCTGTGCAGGTTCACGTCTTCATATAGCCCCCATATAACCTCCGGATATTCGGTATTTTGATGATTTTAGCTACATTGTTTACCGATTTTAAGTTTCGCATTTGAATATTGTAATAGATTATGACAAAAGCTGCCTATGGAGGTCAATGTCGCCGTACAGACCCTAATGTAACAGTTACATTCGGTAATTTTTTTTTTAGATTTTAACAGAATTTTAACGGATTTTATTGTTTTTGAGAATTACCAAATTCATTCCAAATGGTGGAGAGTATTTAAAGTTCGGCCCGACCGAAGTTACAACTTTTTTACTATTTTTATCATGGCAATCACCCAAGTAAATCGCAACCCTTTCTTGTAATACAGGATTCATAAATTCGAAGAAGCAAAACACATGTGTTCAATGAATTCATGCGTGTTCATACTTTTGACATTGTTAGGTCTATTAGATATAAATTAACCCCTCACATATCTAAACTATTGGAAGGGCGATAACTTGCTGGCGTGCTGATATTTCTTGAGATGAAACAATAGTTGGGTTTTTCCTTATTCAACTTTCTCTCAATACATTCCCCTGCAAAGACTCTTTACCATGACCAAGAACTTAAAACAAATGATTTTTACGCCTGTCAATTTAAATATCCTTTGGCCAACGGATATTGTTTGGTGCTTTCAATCTGTTTTTCATTGTTAGAAGTTTGTCCAAGAAAAGGAGAAAAAAACAAACTTGGACTTTTAAAGATTGTTTGCAAAACTTTTTGACATTTTGGTTTTAACGCTTCAGCAAATTTTCGTTTGCAAGATTTCACCCCTTATGTGGTTGTTTTTGGTTTTCTGCACCAACTGTAAGAATAAAAGGGGGAAGAAACATTGGCATCTTGTTCTTACATTGATCCTTTCGTCATTGCGTTTTTAGTATTGATAAAGGATTACCAAGTATTTGTCTCGTATTAAGTTTGTTTTTTTTTCGACATTTACAACATACCTCTAACAAAGGTATGTTCATCCATTCAGTCCTTATTTATTTATGGACATTTGAGATGGATTGCTTCCATTTTACACAAAGGTGCAAACCATTTATTACGGCCCAGCAAAATAGACAGCTAAGACCAAACCAAAAAAAAAAGGTTATTTTCTGTGTATCCTTTAAGCTCCACATCGATTTTGATGGCACTTTGATACTTAGCATAGCAACGTACTTTTTGTTTGTCCATATTCAAATGGGACATTGTTTTATCCTTTTGTTTGATAAATTGCCATCTAATCAATGTTGAAATGTTTGCCAATTCATCACTTTATGGCAGAATCAAAATGAAATATTGGCAGGACGGAATGTAGGGAAATTAGTTTTAAATAAACTGCTGGAATGTGGAAGGACATTGTAGCCATGTAAACTTTGTTCGAAATTAAGATTTTGTATGATTTCCGATAATTTTGTATGATTTCTATTTGAAGAGATATACTCTTAGAAATTCCAAAACAAAAGAAGCCTTCAAATGCCCCCAAATCGAAAACCGAATTTAATGTTTATATGCAGGGTCGATGATTTCCAATTCCGTTGGCAAACATTGTCATAATCCTAAAATTTCCTAAAGTCGGATGTTACCATTCTATGGGGATTATTACAAGATGAAACCTGATTTAAATATTGCAATTCCGAGTTAATGTTGCATGAAATCAGGTTGTACTGATAAATGGAAAAATCTCTATTATTTATACAAATTTAATGCACTTAATAAAAAATTAAAGTAATAGTGTAAGCCTTAAATTGGGTAAATATATAATTTCATTTTCTTGGGATTTCAGAGTCTTCGGATGATCCAGCCCAGGAAAAATTTGATAGTCATATGTGCCACTTTCCGCTCTACCAGTAATAACAATTACATACCCTCTGCACTACAACTGCATATCATCTTAT
Source organism: Musca domestica (assembly GCF_030504385.1). Taxonomy (NCBI): domain Eukaryota; kingdom Metazoa; phylum Arthropoda; class Insecta; order Diptera; family Muscidae; genus Musca; species Musca domestica. The sequence continues at coordinate 679,983 of NW_026712334.1, read as the reverse complement.
TTACCAGGAAGCTATGAATAATGGCTTCTTCCTCAGAAAACTGCAGGGAAAATGACTTACTTTATCATAATAAGTTCAACTTCAACATAACTTCAAAATCTAAGGACGATAATTCAAATTTTCGGGTTTACAAAGGCTGTGTGCATGGTTCAGCTTCTCCATCAGGCAAAGAAAATAACAACAAGTAAAAAAGCTGTTAGTTCGTCCAGGCCGATCTTTCAATACCCTCCATCATTTGGAACGAGGTTGGCAATTTTCAAAAAAATAGAATCCGTTAAAAATTCTGTTAAAATCTTAAAAATACCAAATGTAGCCGTCAGATTAGGGTCTGAACGAAGACATGCACCTGCATAGGCAACTTTTGTCATAAGCCATTACAATATTCAAATGCGAAACTTGAAAAAAAAAATCGGTGAATAATGTAGCTAAAATCATCAATGTAGGGAGGTACTATTATATGGGGGCTATTCCAAAATGTGAACCTGCACAGACAATTTTCTGCCTCAGGCTGCGAAAACCATTATGTACATCCTGCAGACATAATATACATTTGATTAAAATTTTATCAATCACTTCAATTCATTCGGAAGCTGGAGTGATTGCCACAGACGGATGGACATCGCTAAATGGACATAGAATTCTATGCTGCTCAAAAAAATACAGGGTGATATAAAAAACTGCAACAAAGTCAAACGCCATATTTTTAATTTTTTTTTTCAATTTTTTTGAATGAAAGCAAAAAATATCGGTAATAGCATACAATTTTAAAATAAGTTTAGATTTGTTCGAATTGGTCACCTCCGGCACGAATTATGGTCTTCAAACGACCAATAAAACCGTCACACGCTGGCCGAATGTTGCTTTGCGGTATTTTGGCCCATTCCCGGTGAAGCGCTTGCTTGAGGTGATCGACACGTTTATTTTTAGTGTCAACCTTACTTTACAAAATACTCCAGGCACAATAGTCTAACGTATTGGTATCTGGAGATTTTGGTGGCCATGGTGAGTGCGGTGGAAGTGAAGCGAGGAACCTCATTTTGTAACCATTCTTGGGTGGCGCGTGCGATCGTGGTGATTCCTGTTGGAATGTCTAAGGTCTGCGGCCAAAATGTTTGCATGCCCAAGGCTTTAATACACCTTCCAGAATATTATTGCTAAAATACTCGGCATTTATTTGGATGCCAAGCAACTCGGCATTTATTTTGATTACGAGCAAAGAGCGACCATCGGCTTCCATCACCATTTTCAGCTGACCTCTTTGGCAAGTAAAAACGATCATAATATTTGTTTACACACTGCTGGAGAACGAATGTTTTCTCATCGAAGAAAACCAAATTCGGCAGTTCACCACTTTCGGCCAAGCGAAGCAACTCTTTAACTCTTTTGAGTATATTTTCTTTCTGTCTCGGTGTAAGTTCTTGCACTTTTTGGAATTTCAATGGCTTTACCCCGAGCTCATTTTCAATATTTGCCGAATGGTATATTGCGATATGTTCAGCTCACGAGCCATTTTTCGGGCACTGCGACGCGGGTTTCGATCAAGTCGCTCCTTTACTTTTCGAACCATTTCTGCTGATGTTGCTGTTTTCTTCCGCCCAATTCCTTGACGTCGGGCTACGCTACCAGTATCGCGGTAACGAGCGATGGTACGAGACACAAAAGATTTATTCACATTTAAATTTTGGAGTGCTCTAACGATAGCCACTTGTGGTTTTCCAGTCAAATATAAAGAAATCACACTATCACGCTTGAAGTCCATCACGAATAACTTTTTTTCTGGAAAATTCTCACAAAAATGCTTTTGTACGCTTGTAAGCAAAATAATGAGCTGTCATTAGAATAATTTTAATATTTGTCGGACGAGTGGTTTAGAAATGACTGCAGTCTGAAGTTGGTTTCAGTTTTTTCAACTCACCCTGTACATGGCGAGGGATTTGGAAATATGTACTAAAAAGTACAAAAAATTCTAAACTGTATTAACTTGGATAGGTGGACAAGGGCTAGAGCTGGACATAGACCAACTAACGGATTTTTTTTGTTATTTTATACCCTTCACCATACTATGGAGGGTATATTAATTTTGACATTCCGTTTGTAACTCCTCGAAATACTCATGTCAGACCCAACAAAGTATATATATCCTTGATCAGCGTAAAATTCTAAGCCGATTTAGCCATGTCCGTCTGTCTCTGTGTTTGTCTGTCTGTCTGTTGTAATCACGCTATCTTTCGAACAAATTGAGATTGAAGGCTAAATTTTTGCGGACGTGTATATTTTGCCAGTAGGCAGGTTAAGTTCGTAAATGGGCCATGTAGATCCAAGTTATCATATAGCCCCCATATAACGGTACCTCCCGATATTCGGTATTTTGATGATTTTAGCGACATTATTTAACGGAATTGTTTGAAATTTGGCACTTGAAGTTCGAAATGGATACTACCGCCTAAGACAGAAAATTATCTGCGAAGGTCCACGTCTTCGTATAGCCCCCATATAACGGTACCCCCCAATATTCGGTATTTTGATGATTTTAGCGACATTATTTACCGGAATCGTTTCAAATTTGGTATTTGAAGTTCGTAATGGATGCTACATCCTAAGTCAAACAATAAGCCATGTAGGTCCACGTCTTCATATAGCCCCCATATAACAGTACCCCCCGATATTCGGTATTTTGATAATTTTAGCGACATTATTTAACGGAACCGTTCCAAATTTGGTATTTGAAGTTTGGAATAGATACTGCAGCATAAAACAGAAAATGGTCCACGTCTTCGTATAGCCCCCATATATCGTACCTTTTGGAATTATGTGAACAGATGGAGGTAAAACTTAAAATTTGGTATGAGAACCAATTCCTGCGAATAGGGATAATATAGGTAGGTGGTTTTTAAAATGTGTATTACAATAGGGTAGGGTTAGAGAAGTCACTCTATCACGCTTGAATTCCATCACGAATAACTTTTTTTCTGGAAAATTCTCACCAAAATGCTTTCGTAAGCTTGTAAACAATATAATAAGCTGTCGTTGGAATAACTTTAACAGCTGTCGGACGAGTGGCTTAGAAATGACAGCAGTCTGAAGTTGCTGTAAAGGTAAATGTTGCAACAATCCTAATTTCCATTCCAATGTAAGCAAAACTTTTTAGAAGACAGATCGATTCGGATTTAACAAACCCCCAATGTAAAGTTACATTTTGTTATGGGAAACACCACTTCTGAATATCCACATTGCTGATATGGTTATCATATAGCCGGTAATGTTCGATTTTTTCATTTCATTAATAGGTATTCGGTCATGTAATTGTAACATCAGACATGCATTTTCAAGTAACCTTCTCCAATGGGTAATAGCATTCTCCAGACCATATAACAAGAATTTTCGTTAAAATATTATTTTTTTTTGTCCCACATTTATGTATACCAATATCTATAGGCTATAAAAAGATTTCATATTTATCATTTCAGTTGTAAATCATTTTCAATTCTGCACATTTTCCTTTTTTTTTTTTGGTATAGCTCTATAGCTAAATTGTGAATTAAGTGAATTTGTTCACACCTTTTTAAAGTACATTGTTGAGCCCCCAAATGTTCACATGCACGCACCTCAGACCGTTTGCTTTTTTTCCTTCGCTTGCAGTCGTTTATATCATCACTTAAGTCGCAGCGGTTGGTATGCATTTTGTTACATTTGTTGGGGAAAATTTATGTTTGTAAAATATTTTGTCGCATTAAATAACAAACAAAACGCCAATGACACAGAGAACGAAAAAATAATAACAACAATTCCTAAAGAAAAGATGTGTAAATAACCAAAAACACACGGGGTCCTGGTCGCATTCAAACTGCATGTTGGAAAGATAATTTCAATTTCAGCAACGCTTCGCCGAGTTGTACGACGGTGGAACCTGGTTGCGAGCTTAATTTATAATTGAGTCTCCATAAACAAATGTTGGGCATTGATCATTTGTGTACATCCTGTCGTCAGATTCATTTAAAGTGGAAGAACAGTTTGATCTTCCGTGATCGCACAACGACACAGGACGATGGACCGACCATCCTGAACACTTGCACGCGGATGATGGTCACAAGCAGCAGAAGAAGATGAAGAAAAAACTGATTACATTTCACGCAGTGCCACAAAAATAAGCACTGTCCCTTTCTGGGGAGTATGTGTTAAGTTTATCTCATGGTACTTCTTCATTTCATTTCACATTGCGGCTATGGACACAGCCTGAGGCGCCAATGTCTTCAGCGCCACAGGGGATTTTTGATTTTTTTTTTTGCAAAGTTTTCTTTCAATGTTTTTTTTTTTTTCTGGCACAATGTTAAAATAAACTGTTGACTGCAGATGTATTGTATGGCGACCATGTGCCTCTTTGAAATTGCATCTGCAATAAAAGCTGGAAAAAAAGTGGAATTTTTTGTTCGGGCAAAAATTCGGGGCTTAGTGTGTTTTAAGATCTCTTTGAGGTTTATATTTCAAAAAAGCAAATAATAATTATGTCACAAATGCTTTATAATCTGATAGATGGGAAAATTAAGATTATGTGTAAAAGGAAATATAAAAGGGCTCGATTGGATTTAACATACTATTAAGTTCGCTAAGATCTGTTTGGAACTTAATTTAAGTCCACGTCAACAAAACTAGTATTAAGAAAATAACATTACCCCAGCACCCACCTCTGTATCATCTCACATGTTCTATTGAATGTCCATACAGAATAGCGATAAATAGAATAATTTCCATCTAAGGTAACAATTATTAACGTAACTTAACGAACCGAAAACAACATAATTGTTACAGTGGCAACAACATTTTGGCCACAACAGGGAGAAGAACATCACGACTCGATTGAGATTCAAAACAAACATGCTTGAGTTCGCACGCATGTGCAGTAATTTGCATAAATTAAAAAAAAATAAATATGTACGGACCAACATGTATGTACATACATGTTACAACCACAACTACGACTGCTGCATATCACAGTTGAGGTAGACGTCCGAAGTTATACTCATGCTAAAACTGCAGATGAGTACAACAAAAAATGCAATGATTGCAATTAACTTTTTGTTTTTTGCTGCAGATTTCATTGAAATAGATAAAATGAACATGAGTAGGTATTTAGACCTTGGTCCACATGATATCAGCGTTAAAATGTGCCTAATTCAAATAACAGTTTTAAACCATATGTATCTTTGCAGGAAAACCCTTGAGTCTGACTAGGGCATCCGATGAAAATGTTTCCCATTATGTAAGAAACATCCCTGCATAGAGCTGGCAATATAGGTTTCGGTATATGGGGACTATATGGGGAGGGGGGTTTATATGGGGACTATATAACTGTGCCTCGGGATATACCGTATTTAGAATCCGGTCTAGTCAAATTTGGAAATTCGGTTCAGATATAGCAATAGCTACCATATATATGTTTTATCCGATTAGGAGTTTAAAGTCCTTCACAAGGGTAATATGCATTCCACAACAATGATCTTTTGTACCAGATATCAAATACAGCTCTGAAATAAGTGTATCAAATTTTGTCAAAATCGATTCAGATTTGGATATATTTCCCATATATATCCTCAACAGATTTCAAAGGCCAATATCAGCCCAAATGGACTGAATTTCGGCATATTCGACCGAATCAGAGTAGAAAACAAGTACATTAAATTTGATGAAAACCGGTTAAGATATAGCTAAAGCTCCGTTGCATCTGATTTGGTGTTTAAGTCCTTCACATTCACGTAATGTGCATTCGACAACAATGATATTTGGTACCAGTTATCAGATACAGTCCAGATTTACTTCTAACAAATTTTATCAAGATCGGTTCAGATTTGGATATAGGTCCCATATATATCTTCAACCGATTTCGGGTTAATTGTGCACCAAATGGTCAATATCAGTCCAAAAGGCCTGAATTTTGTTACATTCGACCAAATTCAAATTTATTGTGCAAATAATGACTAATATCAGCCCAAATGGAGTGCATTTCGGGACGTAAGTTTTCATTTTGTGCAATTCGGCTCCGATATACATTTTTTAATATAATCCTTCTCCCAGTAATATCATGCACTCTATAGCAAACTATGACAGTTCTAAAGCCTAATGTTAGTATGATCTACTTGAAATAAATTATTTTGTTAGGGAGCTCTACTAATTATGCATAGAGGCGCAGAGTATCATATAGTCGGCACTTCCCGACTTCTGACTTTTTTATACCCTGCACCATACTATGGAGGGTATATTAACTATGTCATTCCGTTTGTAACTCCTCGAAATACTCATGTCAGACCCAACAAAGTATATATATTCTTGATCAGCGTAAAATTCTAAGTCGATTTAGCGATGTCCGTCTGTCTGTCTGTCTGTCCGTCTGTTGTAATCACGCTATCTTTCGAGTGAATTGAGATAGATGGCTAAAATTTTGCACACATGTTTATTTTTCCAGTAGGCAGGTTAAGTTCGTAAATGGGCCATGTAGGTCCCCATATAACGGTACCTCCCTATATTCGGTATTTTGATGATTTTAGCGAAATTATTCACCGGAATTGTTTAAAATTTGGTATTTGAAGTTCGTAATGGATACTACACCCTAAGATAGAAAATTGTCTGTGCAAGTCCATGTCTTCGTATAGCCCCTTATAACGGTACCTCCCGATATTCGGTATTTTGATGATTTTAGCGACATTATTCACGGGAATTGTTTCAAATTTGTTACTTGAAGTTCAAAATGGATACTACATCCTAAGACAGAAAATTGTCTGTGCAGGTCCACGTCTTCGTATAGCCCCCATATAACGGTACCTCCCAAAATTCGGTATTTTGATGATTTTAGCGACATTATTCACGGGAATTGCTTCAAATTTGGTATTTGACGTTCGTTATGGGAACTACAGTCTGTGACACAAAATTGTCTGGGCATGTCCACGTCTTCGTATAGCCCCCATATAAAGATAACCCCTATATTCGGTATTTTGATGATTTTAGGTACAATACCCACCGAAATGGTTTGAGATGTGGATTTGAAGTTCGTAATGGATGCTACAGCCTTTGACAGAAAATTGTCTATGCTGGTCCAGGTCTTCGCACAGCTCCAATTCAACGGCACCTCCTTATATACGATATTTTGATGATTTTAGCTACATTATCCACGTTTATTTCAAGTTTCGAATTTGAATATGGTAATGGCTTATGACAAACAATGCCTATGTATGTCCCATCGTATAGATCCCAATAAAACGGCTATATTCGCTATTTTTAAAATTTTAAGAGCATTTTTTAAGGATTTTATTTTTTCAATATTTCCAAATTCGTTGCAAATGGTGGAGGGTATTAAAAATTCGGCCCGGCTGAACTTACTTTTTTTTTGTTTTTTATTTTTTATTTTTTTTTTTTTTGGAAATTTGCATTGTTCATACTCATATTCAAAGTTCTGCCGGTTATGCTTTTTCATTTGTTTTTGATAATACTGCTAATAGCTCAAGATTTGACTACAGGGTGTTATTGTTCTAATATTTCAAGCAAACTTAGATCATGTTTTTAAGATGTAGAGGTCAACTCCTTTCCATTCTCTAACACCCACAAGCTATATGAGGTATGTTGATAGAATTTTTCCCAAATGTGTTTTGTATCCGTTTTCAGCGGATTTTCTTAAAACCTGACATTTAAAGTTTGAAATGTATTCTCTCTTCTTTGTCCTACTGCCGTCATATAACCGTACCTCCCTATCATCGGTATTTTGACGAATTAAGCCACATTTTCAAACGGAATTGTTAAAAACTCAGTATTTAGAGCCCATATTGGATCTACTTCCTGTGCCCGAGAGCTATGTATATAGGTTTTCTGTAGCACCCATATGACGGTACATCCCAATATTCAGTATTTTAATGGTTTTCGCCACATTTATTCACTTGAAACTCGCAATTAATAACAAAATTTGTGGCAGAAATTTGTAAATGTGGGTTCACGTTTTTGTATAGCCGGTACCACCCACGTTATGATATTTTGAAGACTAACCGACCTTTTACTGATTTCGCTGGCATTTGTACTCTCGCTATTTTGAAACCTTTAGAAACAATTTCTAACAGAATCACCACTTCACAACGGATTATTCGCATGATTTGCATTTGTTCCTACTTGATTTAACACCACTTGCTCGCAGTTCTTATTTTCATATTAACTTGATTGAAATTAGTGTAAATATTAATATAACTAACCGAAATGTAAAATATTAAGATTAATATATTTACTTGCGACATGACCGTCGCATTACTGCATTGTAAATAATTCCTAAAATGTATGCTTTCGCACATATATATATTCTTGTGGCCACCCGAGAATACTCCAACAACCTGTTCCCCATATATATCATCTCCATTCATAAACGATCAAATGATTGAATACGCGTGAACATCAGTTCAGCCACAAAAATACCACAATGTAACCCGATGCAAATTGAATAATTACACTAATACTTCATAAATAATTAATATTTTATACGAGAAAAAGTGCATCGCGTAGGCCATCATTTTTTGTGTCTGTGTTGGCCGACAGACCTTCTGCATTTGCTGCCAACAGCAACAACAAACATTGTGCAAATGTGGCTCAATTACCAATTGTTGTTCTTTGTTGGCCGCAAGCAACACTTGTTTACGGCAAAAGAAATATCAGCAGTTTTTATACAACAACAACAACTACAAAGCGCACAACAAAGTATTGAAAATATGAATCAAGTGCTTGTTGCTGGTTATGGTTGGGCATCATCAGCAAAATCTCCCAAACACTGGTCACTGGTTGCATACGAACGAGTGTGGTAACATACGTTTCCCATATGACCAAAATCGAAGTAATGAAAACCCAACAATGTATGTATGCATGTGTATAAGGCTTTTGTTTGGCAGTTGCACATGCGCAGACATTTTTCGCATGGGCATACACTGTGAATTGGAAGAGAGTCCATAAGTGTTGCATATTTGCAAAGAAGGCGCTAATATCACCCTCAGGCAATGATACGCGCACTCACTTTTTTTTTTTTTTTTTGGGGGGGGGGGCTTACAATGTTCTCCACTTTCATGCTCAAATAAAAGAGTATTTACTTTAAAATCATACTCATCATCGTCACCATTTACCACGTCGCCACATATGTGTTCGAAAATATTCGCAGTTAAACTAAAAGGGTGTAGCAGCATTTGAATATTGACTTTTATACCCTCTGTCATACATAGTATGGAGGACATATTAAGTTTGTTATTCCGTTTGAGACACATCGAAAGATAAATGTTAGATCCTAGAAAGTATATATATTTTTGATCGGCATAAAATTCTGTGTCGATTTAGCGATATCCGTCCATCTGTAGAAATAACTCTAGCTTCCGAACGAAATTAAGTAGCAAGACTTTTAGCATTGAAAATGAGCTATACAGAGTGAGATGAAAAAATTGCAGCTTCAGACTGCTGTCATTTCTAAGCCACCCGTCCGAAAGCTAATAAAATTATTCCAGTGACAGCTCATTATATTGTTTAAAAGCAAAAGCATTTTGGTGAGAATTTTCCAGAAAAAAGGTTATTCGTGATGGAACTCAAGTGTGATTTCTTTATATTTGGCTGGAAAACCACAAGTGGCTATCGTTAGAGCACTCCAGTATTTAAATGAATAAATTTTTGTGTACGAGACGTACCGTGCTCGTTACCGTGATACTGGTAGCGTAGCCCGACGTCAAGAAAGGGGACGGAAGAAAACAGCAACAAATGTTTCGAAAAGTAAAGAAGCGACTTGATCGCAACCCGCGTCGCAGTGGCCGAAAAATGAACATATCGCAATATTCCATTCGGCAAATATTGAAAAATGTGCTCAGGATAAAGCCATTGAATTTCCAAAAAGTGCAAGTGCACTCAAAAGAGGTAAGGAGCTGGTTCGCTTGGCCGAAATTGGTGAACTGCCGAATTTGGTTTTCTCCGATGAGAAAATATATTTATACCCTCCACCGTAGTATGGAGGGTATATTAAGTTTCTCATTCTATTTGTAACACCTCGCAATATACATTTTAGGCCCCACAATGTATATATATTCCTGATCAGCATAAAATTCTATGTCGATTAAGCAATGTCCGTCCGTCTGTGGAAATCACTCTACCTTCCGAACGAAATGAAGTAAGTTGATAAAAATTAACTCAAATGTGTACTATGTCCGCAGGACTTCTAGTAATGAAAATGGTCCATGTAGGTCTACGTCTTTGTATAGCCCCCATATAACTGTACCTCCCGATATGCGGTATTTTGATGATTTTAGCGACATTATTTACCGGAATTGTTTCAAAATTGGTATTTGAAATTCGTAATGGATACTACAGCCTAAGACAGAAAATGGGCCATGTGAGTTCACGTCTTCGTATAGCCCCCATACAACGGTACCCCCCGATATTCAGTATTTTGGCGACATTATTTACCCATATATATCTTTCATCCGATTTGATCTTGAAGTCCCTCACATTCCTACTATGCACTCCACAACCGTGATATTTGGTACCAGGTATTAGATGGAGCACAGAAATAGCTGTTTTAAATTTTATCGAAATCGGTTCAGATTTGGATATAGCTCCCATATATATCTTCATCCGATTTCGGGTTAATTGACCACCAAATGGCCAATATCAGCCCAAATGGCCCGAATTTTGGCATATGTGACCGGTTCAGATTTGGATATAGCTCCCATATATATCTTCATCCGATTTCGGGTTAATTGTGCACCAAATGGCCGATATAAGTCCAGATGGACTGAATTTTAGTACATCGGACCAAATTCAGCCTAGAAGCAAGTATATCAAATTTAGTGAAAATCGGTTCAGATTTAGATATAGCAACCATATATATGTTTCATCTGATTTAGTGTTTTAGACCTTTACATTCGTAATATTCACTCCACAACCGTGATATTTGGTACCAGGTATTAGATGGAGCACATGAATAGCTGTTTTAAATTTTATCGAAATCGGTTCAGATTTGGACATAGCTCCCATATATATCTTCATCCGATTTCGGGTTAAATGTGCACTAAATGGTCAATATCAGCCCAAATCACCTGAATTTTCGTACATAAGACCGAATTCAGTCTAGAAGCTAATACGTCAAATTTGGAGAAACCCGGTTCACAGATAGTTATAGTTCGTAAAATGCACGATAGAATTAGACAGATTTTGATTTTGTACCAAATATCTCATAGAGCTCTGAAATGCCCTGTATAAACCTTTTTACGAGAGCTCTACTAAATATGCATAGTGGTGTAGGGTATCATATAGTCGGCCCCGCCCGACTTTTGAGCTTTCCTTACTGGTTTACCTTGTTTTAGTGCATATCTGTTTTATACCTTCCCCTGCGCAAGTGTCATTTAAAATATCTTTCACTCCCATTGTGTATAATATTACACAAAACTATCGCCTGTAAGCATATCCATTTTATTTAACAGATGCAACAACATAAGTGAATATTATTACAACAATATTCAGTCGGTATGTTTTTTTTGGTTTGTCACAACGTTTTCTTGGGTGGCTTTGAGTCATCGTTTTCTATGTTCATTGCACAGCCACTGCGAAGGCATGCAAATTTGTTGGCAGTATCTGTCGCTGATCTGCTAGTTGGAGTTTTTCTTCTCGCTCAGACTCTGGCAAACGACTTTAGTCTAGGCATCATAATCATCGCGATGCCGTCGTAGTTGTACAACGACGTATAACACATGTACATATGCAAATTAGTTGCATGCAGCCTTGTAATCCATCGTCCGCTTAATTGAGTTGTCATCCGAATACATACGCTTTTAAATATTTTTGCAGAGGTTATGTGAAAAAGAACACAGCAATACTAAGTTTTTTGGTTATTGTGGTCTGGGTGTGTGTGTAAGTAGCGATTAATTTCAATTCATTCATGCGGAAGAAACTAAATCCACAAGAATTGCGAAAAATAGAACAAAAATATGGGAAACATTTATGATTGTAAGATTGTCCATTGCCCGCGGGCTTTTTGAGAGTTTAAAAACGCGAACAAAAAACTGGAGCTAAAATATCATTGTGTTAACAAGTGTCAAGATAATCTCAAGAAATTAATTGTAGGTATGCCGAGTTAGCATTATATTTTAGTTAAAGAAACAAAGTATTATAATAGGCGGTGATTTAAAGGAATAGAGCATTGCAAGTTAGAAATATATCAGTGAAAATTGAAATTTAGAAATTGAAAAAACAAGTAAAAACCAGTAAGGAAAGCTCAAAAGTCGGGCGGGGCCGACTATATGATACCCTACACCACTATGCATATTTAGTAGAGCTCTCGTAAAAAGGTTTATACAGGACATTTCAGAGCTCTATGAGATATTTGGTACAAAATCAAAATCTATCTAATTCTATCGTGCATTTTACGAACTATAGCTATCTCTGAACCGGGTTTCTCCAAATTTGACGTATTAGCTTCTAGACTGAATTCGGTCTTATGTACGAAAATTCAGGTGATTTGGGCTGATATTGACCATTTAGTGCACAATTAACACGAAATCGGATGAAGATATATATGGGAGGCATATCCAAATTGGAACAGATTTTAATAAAATTAACTATTTTTGGGCTTTATCTGATATCTGGTACCAAATATCATTCCTGTGGAGTGCATATTACGAATGTGAGGGACTTAAAGACCAAATCGGATGAAAGATATATATGGGAGCTATAGCTATATCTGAAGCGATTGTTACTAAAATTGGTGTACTTGCTTCTAAGCTGGTTTCGGTCGGATTTGCCAAAATTGATGCTATTACGGCCATTTGGTGGTCAATCACCCGAAATCGGATGAAGATATATATGGGAGCTATATCCAAATCTGAACCGATTTCGATAAAATTTAAAACAGCTATTCCTGTGCTCCATCTAATACCTGGTACCAAATATCACAGTTGTGGAGTGAATATTACGAATGTAAGGGACTAAAACACTAAATCGGATGAAACATATATATGGTTGCTATATCTATATCGGAACCGATTTTCACTAAATTTGATATACTTGCTTCTAGGCTGAATTTGGTCCGATGTACTAAAATTCAGTCCATTTGGACTTATATCGGCCATTTGGTGCACAATTAACCCGAAATCGGATGAAGATATATATGGGAGCTATATCCAAATCTGAACCGATTTCGATAAAATTACAAACAGCTATTTCTGGACTGTATCTTATATCTGGTACCAAATATCAGTCTTGTGGAGTGCATATTACGAATGTGAGAGGCTTAAACACCAAATCGGATGAAAGATATATACAGGAGCTATAGCTATATCTGAACCGATTTTCTCCAAATTTGTTGTATTTGCTTTAAGGCTAATCTCGGTCACATGTGCCAAAATTCGGGCCATTTGGGCTGATATTGGCCATTTGGTGGTCAATTAACCCGAAATCGGATGAAGATATATATGGGAGCTATATCCAAATCTGAACCGATTTCGATAAAATTTAAAACAGCTATTTCTGTGCTCCATCAAATACCTGGTACCAAATATCACGGTTGTGGAGTGCATTTTAGGAATGTGAGGGACTTAAAGATCAAATCGGATGAAAGATATATATGGGAGCTATAGCTATATCTGAACCGATTTTCTCCAAATTTGATATACTTGCTTCTAGGCCGAACTCGGTTGGGTGTGCCAAAATTCACGTAATTTGGACTGATAGTGGACATTTGGTGCACATTTAACCCGTAATCGGATGAAGATATATATGGGAGCTATATCTAAAATTGATCCGATTCTCACCAATTTCAATAGGGTTCGTCCTTGGGCCAAACAAATGTTGTTTGCAAAATTTCATCTCAATCGGATAATAAATGCGACCTGCATTTTGTTCACAAGAATACATGGACAGACGGACGGACGGACGGACGGACGGACGGACGGACGGACGGACGGACGGACGGACAGACGGACGGACATGCATAAATCGACTCAGAAAGAGATTCTATGAAGGTTCTCAAAAGTAACTATGGGTCTATCTCGTTTCCTTCTCCATGTTACAAACAAATGCACAAAGACATAATACCCTTACCACTATGTGGTGTAGGGTATAACCAGTAAGGAAAGTTCAAAAGTCGGGCGGGGCCGACTATATGATACCCTACACCACTATGCATATTTAGTAGAGCTCTCGTAAAAAGGTTTATACAGGGCATTTCAGAGCTGTATGAGATATTTGGTACAAAATCAAAATCTATCTAATTCTTTCGTGCATTTTACGAACTATAGCTATCTCTGAACCGGGTTTCTCCAAATTTGACGTATTAGCTTCTAGACTGAATTCGGTCTTATGTACGATAATTCATGCCATTTGGGCTGATATAGGCCATTTGATGCACAATTAACACGAAATCGGATGAGGATATATATGGGAGCTATAGCTATATCTGAACCGATTTTTACTAAAATTGGTGTACTTGCTTCTAAGCAGGTTTCAGTCGGATTTGCCAAAATTGATACTATTACGGCCATTTGGTGGTCAATCACCCGAAATCGGATGAAGATATATATGGGAGCTATATCCAAATCTGAACCGATTTCGGTAAAATTTAAAACAGCTATTCCTGTGCTCCATCTAATACCTGGTACCGAATATCACGGTTGTGGAGTGAATATTACAAATGTAAGGGACTAAAACACTAAATCGGATGAAACATATATATGGTTGCTATATCTATATCTGAACCGATTTTCACTAAATTTGATATACTTGCTTCTAGGCTGAATTTGGTCCGATGTACTAAAATTCAGTCCATTTGGACTTATATCGGCCATTTGGTGCACAATTAACCCGAAATCGGATGGAAATATATATGGGAGCTATATCCAAATCTGAACCGATTTCGATAAAATTACAAACAGCTATTTCTGGGCTGTATCTTTTATCTGGTACCAAATATAATTCTTGTGGAGTGCATATTACGAATGTGAGAGGCTTAAACAGCAAATCGGATAAAACATATATATGGGAGCTAAAGCTGTTTCTGAACCGATTTTCTCCAAATTTGTTGTATTTGCTTTAAGGCTAATCTCGGTCACATGTGCCAAAATTCGGGCCATTTGGGGTGATATTGGCCATTTGGTGGCCAATTAACCCGAAATCGGATGAAGATGGAACGGATGGAAGCTATATCCAAATCTGAACCGATTTCGATAAAATTTAAAACAGCTATTTCTGTGCTCCATCTAATACCTGGTACCAAATATCACGGTTGTGGAGTGCATAGTAGGAATGTGAGGGACTTAAAGATCAAATCGGATGAAAGATATATATGGGAGCTATAGCTATATCTGAACCGATTTTCTCCAAATTTGATATACTTGCTTCTAGGCCGAACTCGGTTGGACTGATAGTGGACGTTTGGTGCACATTTAACCCGAAATCGGATGAAGATATATATGGGAGCTATATCTAAATTTGATCCGATTCTCACCAATTTCAATAGGGTTCGTCCTTGGGCCAAAAAAATATTGTTTGGAAAATTTCATCTCAATCTGATAATAAAAGCGACCTGCATTTTGTTCACAAGAATACTTGGACAGACGGTCGGACAGACGGACTGACATGCATAAATCGACTCAGAAAGTGATTCTATGAAGGTTCTCAAAAGTAACTATGGGTCTATCTCGTTTCCTTCTCCATGTTACAAACAAATGCACAAAGACATAATACCCTTACCACTATGTGGTGTAGGGTATAAATACCGAATATCGAGAGGTACCGTTATATGGGGGCTATACGAAGAGGTGAACCTGCACAGATGATTTTCTGTCTTAGGCAGTAGTATCCATTGCGAACTTTAAATACCAAATTTGAAACAATTTCGGTGAATAAATTCGCTAAAATCATCAAAATACCGAATATCGGGAGGTACCGTTATATTGGGGCTATACGAAGACGTGGACCTGCAGAGACAATTTTCTGTCTGAGCCTGTAGTATCCATCACCAACCTCAAATACCAAATTTGAAACTATTCCGGTAAATAATGTCGCTAAAATCATCAAAATACCGAATATCGGGAGGTACCGTTATATTGGGGCAATACGAAAAGGTGAACCTATATAGATATAACATACATTTCGTTCGGAAGCTAGAGTGATTTCCACAGACAGAATTTAGAATGCTAATCAATAATATATATACTTTGTGGGGTCTAAAATGTGTATTTCGAGGTGTTACAAACGGAATGACAAACTTAATATACCCTCCATACCATGGTGGAGGGTATAAAAAGTTAGCAAAGACATGTGTTACCACTACAATATGTTGGAAGTGCCCTTAGTCCAACAAGTTTTTTTCTTTTGTGTTTTGAAACAAAGCATTTGAGTTTTAAAAATACATGGAACCAAGTTGCTGGTCAATGATCGGTTTTAATGTTTATTGTATTAGCCGTAAATTTCGAAATTTCATGTAGATAATGACAATTATAATTACTTTGGAAGGAATTTAATACATATTCTACCAATTGTACTGACATGAGCAGGTCGTAATGGAACTTGATCGAATACCGTGCCTTGATATTCTTATTTTCTACAGCTTTCATTGATTCTAACTACATACCTCCCCAATAAATTCCCTTCATAGATACAGACTTAAAATTTTCTCTTTTTTCCCAAATAAATTCCAAAATTTATTGCTTGTCATTTGCTGTATAACAAAAAAATAAATAAAAACAAAAATGCTATCAATTTAGAAGTGGCAATAAATAAAAAGCATTGATTTATTACCGAAAATCAATGCCACATTTCGGTTTGTCTCAAAGGATTACCCAAAACGTCCGGCAAAAGTTTGCTGTGGCTAAGAAGAACTACAAATAAATAGTTTTCGTTTGCAAAAGGGATAAACATGCAAAGGATAATGTGTACACAGTCAACACTCACACATCCGCACACATAGTATCTGTTACGAAATATTTCCATATAAATATTTAATGAGGCCAAATTAGAAGTGGCATTGTTACCGGAGGATTACAAATATTAAAATATTCGAAATGAATAATTTACTATTTACCAGACTAATGAAGAAATACTTGTAATAAATGTATTGTAATCCAATACAATAAATTAGTCAACATACTTAGGCAAGAATGTCTGCGTGTGTGTGTGAATGTTCGTAATGTGTGCATGGAGTATGAAGTATATCTTTTCTTGGGTCTCATTTACCTACACAAGTTGGTTTTGGCATAGCAAGAGATGGACATTTGCAAAATATAGTTTTGCATCATTAACTGTAGCGCTGGTTCTATGACGCAAGGATTCCTGATATTTCAGGGTACGATATGCGTACGGATGTGTACGATAACGAATATTTCAAGAAAAATGACAATTATGTATAATATTGCAGGTATATGAGTCAATATATAAACCTGTGAAACAAAAATTACGTAAAAAGTCGGTGAATTTACAATTCCTTTTACTCGAACTTTTCGTATGATTAATATTGTCCTGAAATAGATTCATCAATAAGTCCAAAATTCCCCCCTCGCCATGACTACATAAGGTCAAGGAATTTTGGAAACATTTGCCTGTTTTGATTCCAATATTCGCATAGTGAACCCGTCCGATTTTTTAGGTTCTTCACAGTGATACATTTACTAAATAAAAAAGCCGAACTTTGTATACCCTCCACCATTTGGAAAGAATTTTGCATAAATAAATAAATAAAATAAAATCCATAAAAATTCTGTTAAAATCTTAAAAATACCGAATGTAGCCGCTATAATAGGTAAATGACGTGGACATGTATAGGCAACTTTTGTCATAAGCCATTACAAGATCCAAATGCGAAACTTGAAAAAAAGTTTGGTGAATATTGTCGCTAAAATCATCAAAATAACGAATATCGGGAGGTGCCGTTATATGGGGGCTATACGAAGCGTGGACCTTCTGTCATAGGCTGTAGTACCCAATACGAACTTCAAATACCAAATTTGAAACATTTCCGGTGAATACTGTCGCTAAAATCATCAAAATGCCGAATATCGGGAGGTACCGTTATATGGGGGCTATACGAAGACATGGACCTGCACAGATAATCTCCAGTTATAGGTTGTAGTATCCATTTCGAACTTCAGATACCAAATTTGAAACAATTCCGGTGAATAATGTCGCTAAAATCATCACAATACCGAATATCGGGAGGTGCCGTTCTATGGAGGCTATACGAAGGCGTGAACCTGCACGAACAATTTTCTGTCATATTACGAACTTCAAATACCAAATTTGAAACATTGCCGATGTATAATGTCGCTAAAATCATCAAAATACCGAATATCGGGAGGCCTACAGGGTGAGATGAAAAAAACTGCAACCAACTTCAGACTGCTGTCATTTCTAAGCCATTCGTCCGACAGCTGTTAAACTTATTCCAGCGACAATTCATTATATTGTTTAAAAGCGTACAAAAGCATTTTGGTGTGAATTTTCCAGAAAAACGTTATTCGTGATGGAATCCAAGCGTGATAGTATGATTTCTTTATATTTGGTTGGAAAACCCCAAGTGGCTATCGTTCGAGCACTCCAGCATTTAAATGTGAATAAACCTTTTGTGTCTCGTACCACCGCTCGATAACGTGATACTGGTAGCGTAGCCCGACGTCAAGGACGGATGAGAACAGCTACATCAGCAGAAATGGTTCAAAAAGTAAAGAAGCGATTCGATCGAAACCCGCGTCGCAGTGGCCGAAACATGGCTCGTGAGCTGAACATATCGCAATATTTTATTCGGTAAATATTAAAAAATGAGCTCTCGGTAAATTCCAAAAAGTGCAAGAACTTACACCGCAACAGAAAGAAAGTAGACTAAAAAGAGCTAAAGAGTTGCTTCGCTTGGCCGAAAGTGGTGAACTGCCGAATTTGGTTTTCTCCGATGAGAAAACATTCGTTGTCCAGCAGTTTGTAAACAAACAAAATAATCGTGTTTACTTGCCAGAACTCAAACGCCGGCCATAGTGAAGGTGTGGACCGCCATAACAGTCGATGGTCGCTCTCCGCTCGTATTAATCGATAATCGATTAATCGGCATCAGAATAAATGGCGAATATTATCAGTTTATTAGTTTTGGTCACGCAAACATTTTGGTCGCAGACCTTGGACATTCCAACAGGACTCAGCACATCGCACTCAGCACGTGCCACCCAAGAATGGTTATAAAATGAGGTTCCTCGCTTAATTTCCAGCGCACAATGGCCACCAAAATCTCCAGATTCCAATCCGTTGGACTATTGTGTCTGGACTATTTTGGAAAACAAGGTTGGTACTAAAAAATACCAAAGTGTCGATCACCTCAAACAAGCGCTTCGCCGAGAATAGGCTAAAATACCGCACAGCAACATTCGTGCAGCGTGTGACTGTTTTATTGTTCCGATTGAAGGCCATAATTCCTGCCAAAGGTGACCAATTCGAACAAATCTAAACCTATTCCAAAATATGATGCTATTTCCGACATTTTTTGCTTTCATTCAATAAAATTAAAAAAATGTAAAAATATGGCGTTTGAATTTGGTGCAGTTTTTTAATTCTCACCCTGTATATCTGATGAAAAAGTTGAAATATATCACCTTCATTTTGTGAAACTTATCAATTTTAAATAATAATGCATTACTAGATGATAAAACTGAAAATATTGTCTTAGTCCTTACTCATAAAGAGTAAAAGTTTTAAAATACAATTATAAACAAGTACAAAAACATTAAGTTCGGCCGGGCCGAACATTGAATACCCTCCACCTTAGGGTAATGGAAACATTAGAACCCACAAATACCAATTTTCAGACATATTGGTGGGAAAATGTGGCAAAAATCATCAAAATACCGAATATCTTGAGGTACCGCTATATAGGGCTATACAAAAACGTGGACCTATACATACTGTTAGCGGGAGAATCAAATTCTAGAACTTGTTTGTTCGTTTGTCAGTTTAATTCTAATTTTATTGAACAAAATGTATTACTTAAGTGCTAGTACACAACAGAAATCTTAGGGGGGTTTAATCTTATGCATCTACTTAAGGCTACAAACACTTGACATTTCTAATTCTATGCATAGGCCTAATGCAACACACAATTGCTGTGATCTATATTTACTCCCCAGCTGAGCGCATGTTTATGGGAGAATATTCTTTATTATCAATGCGTCTCCAGCAGCATGAAGTGTTATCATCCCTTATGCTCTTATCTTTCATGCACACACATTTACAAGTACTCTAGAATGTTGGGTTAAAAATACATAAACATTTTATAGCCTAAATCACTTAACGATCTAATTTATTGCAGCAGTCTTTCATGTTCATAGTTTTATGAACATTTTCCCGGGCGGCAAATAATTTATTTAGACATCCTGGCCTCGGGGAAATTGAATTTCGGTTATGCGTTTTAATTTTTTCTGTCTTCTTATAAATAAAATAATTAGAATTATTATTACTATAATTACTAAAATAAAAGCTACGTGTGATGAGATGTGATGGAACTTCAAGCCTCGCAATTCCACATTTTCTTTCTTTAACTTGTCCACGAATTTCTTTAGCTCGTCAATTTCTTGATGATGATTGATAAGTATATTTCCAAGGGGTTTGATTGATTCTTTTTCGTCCGGACTTACATCCTTCAAAAGAAACGAATGGAATTCTGTGCTTATCTCGTTATGAACTCTATGCACAGCTACCAACGTTACTTTACCGATCCTCGCTGTACAGTCTGCATCCAGCGTGAGAATTCCTTGCTTTGGAAGTTCCATAATCGTCTGTTGTTTGTGAGAGCATTGCAAATGAGCTGTTGCACTTGAAAAGGTTTTAAAAAGCCAATTGCCATTTCGTTTCAATGGCATCCAATAAGGCATTCGTTCCACTTCGTCATAGGCGCAGTTTAGTTTTATGTGCGGTCTCAGAGGAGATAATTCACAATTATTTGTAGTTGCATCTCTCCATGGAAAATTCTCTTCGCACATTATCTCCTTACCCAACGTCTCTTTGCACTCATTAAGCATAGGCTGTGTTAAGAAATGAAAAGAATCCAGCTCAAAATTATATACAATGTACGGGGAATTCACCCGGGCTATCAATATCGTATTTCCTTCTTCAAATGGTATCGGAATTACTTTGTAAAACTGGGATGACTGCCGATTGAACAGCGGTATTTTTATATTAATTACCAGTTGGGACCCCACAAACGATCCGTGGCACGTCATCAAATGTAAGATCTCTTTTAATTCCATTCCCGTACGCTTTCCTGGCAGTACATATTTTTCAGGCAGAGCATCTCGTATTTTTACTATCTCTGCTTGTAATTGTTTGGGTGTTATCAGGACGGGATGAAACTTACCGCTGTTTACATCAATTAATGCATCAACAACTTCTTTTTGGACTTCGTCACATTCTTCCAAAAGCTCATGAATTTGTTTTGCTATTATAAAGAATCGTATGGATTCTCTATACACGAAGTAATTCTCATTCATTGTAGCACTTATGTTCTCAATTTTGCCTTTGATATCCGAAAAGTGCGAATTCACTTCCTCTGTGGTTTTCCTTAAAAGATTTACTGTAGCGTCGACTACAGATGTCTGTTGTTTTGCTAACTTCTTCAAATCCTTTTGGTTGGCTAATAGATTTTTCATATTGCTCTCCATAGCTACTCGATCGTCATCGTCCATTACCCCAAATGCCCAGTGTTGAAACGAACCTACAAATTTCAACGGAGCTCCTCTTTTTTGACGATTGTCTTCTCTGAGGAATAATCGATTGTTGGTCTTTATCTTATTAATCTTGAGTTCCATATTGTTAATCGTGGACCAACACTGCTCCTCAAAAGTTTGAAGTCGTGGGCATAAGCTTTTTGATGTTTTCAGCAATTCGGAAGCCAGGTCTAATGTTTCTAAATATGGTTTCAGCTCAAAGTACACAACCATATTCCATGATGAGGAAACCATGTGAATTTGAGACATGGGATCCAAATATACCGCAGCCGAACTATTCAGTTCATGTACAGATGATGCCTTGGTAGATATTAGTAAAAATAAGTTCAGCATCATTGCCCACGTTATTGGTTGTTTCCTTATTTTTCGCTCACATCTTGTCATATTAGTATGTGTAATTTCCGCCTGTTTTTCCTGTCTGGGCAATTCTTCAGATTCCTCGTCCATATGCTCCAATGGACATAATTTGTTAATTGGCCTCTTTATCACGCCGTCTTGTGTTTTAACTGTCACAATCCTTACAACTCCGTCCTTCCCTGGATGGACTTCTACCACCTTGGCCAGTGGCCATCGCGCCGCGTGCGTTTCTTCGTTTTTCAATATCACCACATTGCCTATTTCCACATTATTATTTTGTTTCTTCCATTTCATTCGGTTTTGTAATGTGGTTAGATACTCCTCTTTCCATCTGCTCCAAAAATGACTTTTAATTCGTTGTAGCAGTTTCCATCTATTAAGACATCCTAAGTTACCTTCATCGATAGTCGCCGGTGATTCTAACATCGGACGCCCAATTAAGAAATGTCCAGGTGTTAAAGTGTCAATATATTCTGTACCGCTTCCAAGTTCATGTAGCGGCCTCGAATTTAATACTGCTTCAATCTGAGATAGCACCGTACTCAACTCCTCGTAAGTCAATTTCGTATCACCAATTATTCTTTTTAGGTGATATTTCATGGACTTCACTGCTGCTTCCCAAATTCCTCCAACGTGAGGAGCTGCCGGCGGAATGAAATGCCAACTTATTTTTTCATTTTCCAAAATGGGAGCTAACTTCGTGTTGTTTTTAACGGCATCCAAAAAGTCTCTGTCAAGCTGCCTTGCTGCCCCTACGAAGTTCGTTCCGTTGTCTGAATATAAGTCGGTTGATTTTCCTCTTCTCGCGAAAAATCGCCTTAGCGCCGCCAGAAATGCTTCCGTTGTAAGTCCGCTGACAGCTTCCAAATGAACCGCCTTAGTTACCATGCATACGAACACCGCTACGTAACCCTTCATAGCCTTCACTCCTCTTGTTTTGGAGCACCGTATTTGTAGCGGACCCGCATAATCAATGCCACAGTGTTGAAAGGGTTGATTTATACTGACACGGTAAGCTGGTAAATTTCCCATCAATTGATTTCGCACTTCACCTCTAAAGCGCGTACATCTTGGACAACACCTAATGCAAAGTTTTATCCTATTTTTAGCTCCAATAATCCAATATTTTCGTCTTAGTATATTTTCCATAAGTCGATTTCCTCCATGCATCGTTTGAATATGACAATTTCGAATGATATTTCCCGCTAATCTTGACTTTTGAATAATTATTGGATGCTTTTGGTTATAGTTCAGCTCTGACAAAGCAAGTCTTCCACCAACCCGCATTATGCCATTTCGATCCAACTGTGGATGTAGTGAAGCTATTTTACTTTGATGATCCACCGTTCCCAATGTCTTCAATTTCCTTAGTTCCACTGGCCATTCTCTTTCTTGATGTAGTTTTATTATCTCCATCTCTGCTTCTTCCAACTCTTTTGCCGTCAAATGCTCATTTACTGCTCGCTTCTTTTTTAGCCCTTTTATAAAACGCAGTAGATAAGCCATTACACGTATCTGTTTCTTAAATGACGAATACTTCATCATACTTTCATATAAGTGGTTTTCAGTCGAAAACTTTACTGTTGTTGCTACTGTTTGATTTATGTTGCTTTTTGGCCAATCTTGTTCATCTTTTTTCAGCCATTCGGGGCCTTCCCACCACAATGTATTGTTTGTCAAAGTCTCCGGTGGGACACCCCTTGAACCCATATCTGCTGGATTCTCCTTTGACTTGACGTAGCCCCATTTCGCTTCGGGTATTCTCTCCAAAATATCCATCACCCTTGTTTTTATGAACTTATCCTTGTTTTTGGAGTTGTGAATCCATGCCAAGGAAATCATGGAATCACTCCAAGCAAAAGTTGGTGTTGCTGACTTCAATACTCCTTTGATCTTCTGTAGTAGTTTAGCCAATAGATGTGTTGCACAAAGTTCCAGCTTTGGAAGCGTCTTCCTATTTTTTACTGGATTTACCTTACTTTTTGCAGCCACTATGGTCACCTGCGAATTTACCTTAAGGTATACGACTGCTGCATAAGCCTTCTCGGAAGCATCTGCAAACCCATGTAACTGTGCAGTTTTGTCTTCCAATATTCCAAACCATCTTGGAATCCTTAAATTTTCTAAAGCAGGCAGACTGTATGTAAACTGCCGCCAATCTCCACTCAATTTCTCCTCCAATGGCACCTCCCATTCTATTTGTTGTATCCATAACTGCTGTATAAATAGTTTTGCTGTTACCGTGACTGGCGTCAGCCAACCTAATGGATCGAATATTTGTGCCAGTCTTGACAATGCTATTCGTTTTGTCAACTTGTCTTCTTTTTTAATTTGCATACTAAATGTAAAGCAATCGATCTGTGGATTCCATTGTAATCCCAATGTTTTCAAGCATTCATCTTCTTCTATTCTCAGCACTTCATTTTCTTCATTCAATTTCACCGCACTCAATACTTCAGGAGAGTTTGATATCCATTTTCTTAAATGAAACCCATAATCCTCCAGTTGCAGCGTTATCTTCTTCTGCACCTCCCTGCATTCTTGTTTTGTATTCGCTCCTGTTAAAAGGTCGTCCATGTAGAAATCTTCTTTGATCCTCTGAGCGATTTCTTGATTCTGGCACCTATTTCCAATTTCTATGAGCGATCTTACAGCCAGAAATGGTGCTGATGCAGTGCCATATGTTACCGTAGTAAGTTTATATTGTTGGATAGGCTCCGACGGATTACTCCTCCACAACACATGTTGGTATTCCTGGTCTTCTTTTTCAACTTTAATCTGACGAAACATTTTCTCCACATCAGCTGAGATGACAAACTTCCACGATCTCCACTTTGTTACAATGTCAAATATATCTTTTTGAAGCCTTGGTCCCACGTGAAGTATGTCATTCAGCGACTTCCCATTTGAAGTTGTCGATGAAGCATCAAATACCACTCTAACTTTTGTGGTTAGACTTGTTTCACGTACCACTGCTTGGTGCGGCATATAATACAAAGCCTTCTTACTTGGATCCACCTTTACCATTTGGCCCATGGATATGAGCTCGTTCATTGTTTTCTCGTACTCTGACTTTAATTCCGCATTATTTTCTAATCTTTTTTCCAAGTTTATAAACCTCGCCATGGCTCTTTTATATGAATCTCCCAAATCTTTTTCTTCAATTAACGGTAAACGCACGACAAATCTTCCTGAATTGTCTCGGCGTGTTGTGTCTTCATATAACTTAAGGCAGTATTCGTCTTCTTCGGTCGTTTTTTCATCTTCTATTTCCTCTATTTCCCAGAACCTCTCAATTGTTGTTGTTGCTGCCGATTTCTTTATGTTCAATCCAGGATTTACTACTACTGTTCCAGATAAAATCCAACCCAACTTCGTATTTTGTCCCACAATTTGCTCATCGTGGCGAACTCCTTCTTCCAATATTTGTGAGTAAAGATCGGCTCCAATGACTAAATCGATTCTTTCCGGGCTGTTGAAATTTGGATCTGCCAAATTTACATTTCTCCATTTATCCACGTCATATTGAAACCTTCTGTCGGGATGTGCTGATGCAAGTGCTGGAAGGACTAGTGCTTCTGCCTTAATCATTATGTTGCTCAAAAATCTGGGTCGTAGTTCCAGTGCAACTTTAGATTTCGCCACGCCAACTAGGGTCTCTCCTAGACCTTGTAACCTCACTTCTGTCTTCTTCCTTGGTAGCTGCAACAGTTGAGCCGCGTCCTCTGATATGGATGTAATTTGTGATCCTTGGTCTATCAGCGCTTTGACTGTTACAAATTCTCCATGCAGTGATTTTATACGAACTTGGGCTGTTGCTAGCAGAACATTTGTTGTTGTATTGGTGGTCATTGCTTTCGTATGTCCTCTTCGCTCTAAATGCATCACTGTGATGTGATTCATTCCACACTTCTGGCATTTAATTTCATTGTAACATTTTTTATCCTTGTTGTGGCTTAAGCATCTGAGGCAGACCTGTGCTGATCTTGCCCAATTGTATCTTTCATTCGAAGATAACGCCGAAAATTTTCTGCACCATGCGATATCATGTCCGCTCATTTTACAGAACTTACATTGTTTTAATTCCGCTACCACTGCTGATTTTTCTTGGAGTTTGTACAGTCCTATGTTATTGTGTTTTCTGCCTACTGAAGCTTCCAAGGCTTGAAACTGCTGCTCCAGGAAGTCCATCACATCCTCAAGTTTTTGGATGTCCTTGGATTTCTTTACATTCTGCTCATAAAGAATAAGCCCATCCTTATCCAGTTTCCGTATAATTATTCGGGCTAAAATGGGATCCGCTTGCTCTAGGGGAATATCCATTGCTTTCAACGCCTGAATACTTTCATTTACATTGTCCAGCAAATTTCTTATGCTTATTGCTGACAGGCTGTTGATGTTTTGATGGTCCAATATTCTATCTACCAATTTAGTGAATAAAATTCTCCTGTTGCCATATCTTTTTTCCAGTAATTCCCATGCTGCTTCATAATTTGCCTCGGTCACTTGAAGATGTTGCACCAAGCGAAATGCCTCTCCTTTTAGATTTGTCTTGAGGTAGTACAGTTTTTGAACTTTTGATAATTTGGAGTTTTCATCAATCATCTTTTTAAATAAATCGTGAAATGAACTCCACTCTTCCACATGACCACTAAAGGATGGTATTTGAACTCTTTTTAGTTCTACTTCCAGTGACTCCTCTTTAAGACCATCTATCCTTCTTATCATATCCTGCATTTTGCTCTCAAACTTTTCTTCAATTTCTTCAAATTCGAGATCTACCTCTTCCATTCCATGCACCGTTGAGAGCTCGAGATGCAATTTCCTAATTTCATCCATATGCTTCTCCCACGATGACTTCATGTACTCCAAAGCATATTTTGATAGTCCAGCTAAATCGCTTTCAACGGCATCGGCGAGTTTGTTTACTTTTTTCCTGAATTGGTAGATGATTGCGCTTACTTTTATATTCGCCTGATTGCCCATTGGTGATGATTCTATATGGGTTTGTCTTTCTTCCTCATTTTCTCTTTTATTCTTCTCGAACATCAACATAAATTGTTGCATTTGTTGTTGCATCTGTTGTTGCATTTCCTCTTGGAAGGCCTTTAACTGTTGATCGAGCATTAGCCCATGCACTTCGGGCTCTGCTTCTTTTATTACCCTTTGCGGTTCTCGCTCGACCTCTTCTTCCAAACTCGCTAGGAGTTCCTTTGCTTTTCCATAGTTCAAGTTGATGAGATCCCAAACATTTTCTTTGAAATAGGGATCAGTGTTTTCGCCATGCACTCTCAGCATTTCGTGGTTCGTAGTGGCTTCCTTCATTTTGCTTTCCAGGGATCGTAGTGTGTCACCCATGGCTGCTTTCCGAACCATGCCTGCTTGCAGTTTTTCCTTAATCCCAATTACTTCTTTAAGGAGTAGGCTTTGGAGCTTATACAAGTTATGTCTCGACGCCATTTTTCCTTGTTTTGTGAAGCAAGTAAAATTTGTAGTTTTAGCTTCTTTTCTTTTAATGCCCCTGTGGCTTTTTTCAAAATTATTCTGTTTTTATTTCTTTGCTTTTGTTGCCCCTATGGCTTTTTTTGATTTTTTCTTTGCCCCTATGGCTTTTTTTGTTTTTTCTTTGCCCCTATGGCTTTTTTTTTGTTTTTTATTTGCCCCTATGGCTTTTTTTTGTTTTGCCCCTATGGCTTTTTTTTTGTTTTTTATTTGCCCCTATGGCTTTTTTTTTCTGTTTTTTTTTTTACAAAAATATAATTCTCTTTTTTTTTTTGAAATATATTTTTGTGGCCGCTGGTTTTTTTTTTTTTTTTTTTTTTTTTTTTTTTTTTTTTTTTTTTTTTTTTTTTTTTTTGTCGAAGGACCAATGTTAGCGGGAGAATCAAATTCTAGAACTTGTTTGTTCGTTTGTCAGTTTAATTCTAATTTTATTGAACAAAATGTATTACTTAAGTGCTAGTACACAACAGAAATCTTAGGGGGGTTTAATCTTATGCATCTACTTAAGGCTACAAACACTTGACATTTCTAATTCTATGCATAGGCCTAATGCAACACACAATTGCTGTGATCTATATTTACTCCCCAGCTGAGCGCATGTTTATGGGAGAATATTCTTTATTATCAATGCGTCTCCAGCAGCATGAAGTGTTATCATCCCTTATGCTCTTATCTTTCATGCACACACATTTACAAGTACTCTAGAATGTTGGGTTAAAAATACATAAACATTTTATAGCCTAAATCACTTAACGATCTAATTTATTGCAGCAGTCTTTCATGTTCATAGTTTTATGAACACATACAATGTTTTGTTTTTATGCTGATAATGAATATATATGCTTTATGGAGTCTACGACGAATATTTAGGGATGTTACAATGTGGAGGGTATAAAAATATATGAAATACGTCGGTGATTTTTCAAAATTGGCAAATATGGATATTTCGATCAAAATAAGATGAAATGTATCAGTCCACTCTTTCTGGTTACCGATGTTTCTACCTTTACACACAACGGAATATTTTTATATCAAACTAAACCGGTTTCCTTTAAAGTTTGTACTCTTTTCACCTATGGTCAACCTTTACAATATCCCGGTATCTCCAAGACTTACACCCTATCATTTTGTATCGTAAATTTCAGCTCTATCATTGCAGTAGTCCCAACCATGCAAACTATTTTCTGAACCTTTGTACATATTTACTTAATCATTTACATCTCACATTTTAGTTTCTCTCCTCAAAAAGGACATGGAAAACGTTGATGCGACAAGATTTTCCATTCAAATTTCGCTTAAAAACCGATTTTTATTATAAACTTTACCACATGGGCTGATGATATCATATTTCAAACCTCCCTGCCCTCACTAACATTACTATCCCAATGATTGGTAATTGGTTGGACGAAAGAAGGTGGTTGCTTGTGTCTAGCCCTTTTGTCTTAGCTTAGTTTCAATATTTCATAGCATTAATATTTTAAAACTAAATGCCCTCCACCTATATGTCGTTGTAACGATGTGACAGACCTATTTCATAAAAATTGACATCACCACATAATTCTTTACCAATGGTAGACAACCACACGAATACACAAATCCTTTGGCATTGCCCATAAAATTGCCCTTAAAATGACAGGGTTGACAGGTAACTGAAAGTGGGTGTCCTTTCGTGTGGCCCATTAAAAAATATGGTTGCATGGTTATGGAGATGGGACAGTATTGATGATATTCGTACGTACATACATAAAAAAGGGTGACGCAGTTAAATGTGATGAAAAATTAAAAATTAATAAAAAGCAGCATTTGAAATGTAATTATTTCAGGGGATGTACAAATATGGATCAATGAGCATTTCTGATTGAAGAGTATTCGAAACAAAAAAAAACTATTCTTGATAAAAACTCATGTATCATCACTAAGCTTCATAAAGTAACCTCATGACATTTTTGTGTTGGTCTTTCTTCTTTTCTTTGTTGTTCCTTCGTTGAACCTATAGTCCGTTAATATTGAAGTAAAATATTGAAGTTTATGCTTGGCATGGGTGACAATCCTTAACATAAGCAAAACACGCAATCCCATCCCATTTAAAATATGTACGTATGCCATCATATCCCGCACACCATACATCGGATGACAACCAGTCAGCAGAGCAGAAGAATGGACAGTTTGTCGGTCTGCATTGGCAGGGGAAACACAGGGATACCAATGTAGTCCACAGCTATCTGGTGGTCATTACGACAAAATATTCCTCGGCTCATTCTTTTCAATATCGATATTGAAGTTATTAATTATTGTTTACATTATTGAATTGGGTCGTTGGATCTGCGGCTTGAGTTTGTCCTCAACGACAGCGCGTGTGTGTGTGCGGATATTTAATAACTTACAATTTGACATTTTGTTGAAGTTTTCATAATTTATCACATTTTAAATACACTGAACGAATTTAGGGAGTGATTCTGTAATAATTTACTTTACCTAAGAATTTGATGATGGTGGAGACTGGTTTTAAAGAAAACAAGTAAGCAAAGGCTATAGCCGTGCGGGGCCGACCATGTGATACCCAAATCCGTTTTGGATGATTTCGCTTTTGAAATTATGTCACGGATATTAGCCTTAGCATTTTCACCAGGGACATTTGCCCAACATTTACGCACTCCGTCGTGCTTTTAATTGTTATGGTCCATTTTAAAGCTAAATATAGTCCAATGGTCATCCAAAATGCTAGAATTCTTCCCTGTCCTTAACTCTCTTCTCAGGTGTGTCGATTGACTTCAATTGTGTGATCAGGAATTTTTTTCTGTTTTTGGTTAATTTGAACCTCTAAATATTTTGTCAGAATTTACCTTTTCGTCTATTAGTGATTTTGCGGGATTAAAAATATTTGAGGTTAAATGGAAAATTTGACTTTTATTTAACATAAATGTTATGGTCTATTTCACTCACGAAATATTACCCGATGACCATCAAAATTGGAAGGCTTCTGCCCAGCCCAAAGCTCTAGCCCCATGCTAACTTCTGCTTCGATTGGTATATAATTGCGACCTGTACAGCAACTGCAAAATCAGGATTTTTTTCAGATTTTGGTCCATTTCAACCCCTTAATATTATGCGATCATCTCCAAAAGCAATTCTAAATTTCCTGAATATGGGACATTATTTTGAGACCCATAGAGTGATTACAAATTAAAAACGGACGGACATACATAGCTAGATCGACTCATCTCGGCGAGATAGGAAGATCCATATATATACTTTCCTATGTGGGAATCCAATATTTCGAGGTGTTACTTAATTTGTGGCCCAATTAAACTTATAATACCCCCAACACATAGTGTTGTAGGGTATAAATATCCTGGAGAAGGAAAAATGTACTAAAAATTGAATATTTAATTAAGGTAGATATGTGAAATTTGGAAAGAGAGTCACTGACGGGGTGCAGGATAGAAGTACCAAAAGGTTATTGGAAGATCGAACATTAAGCTTCCGAAAAGTTCTAATAGATCCAAAATTAGTATGGCAACCAAGATTGGAAAGTAAGATCGATATACGAAGGTCGTTTTGGAAATGTGAACTAAGTGTTCGAACTGTACTAAAAAAAATTAATTCCGAACAGTTTTGTTTAGGGTGAATAAATGAAGCTGGAATTTTGAAAATTCGTATTGGGGTCACTGTTGATATGTGATAAATAGGTAATTTTGGTAGCACAATTGTAGGAAAGTACTAAATTGTACTATATTTGGTACAATTTAGTATTGGGTGAAGAGATAATTATAGAAATCTGAAATTTGATGTAAGAGTTGCTGTTCATTTGTATCCTGGGCATATGAAGGTGGTCTCGAAAACGTGTACTATACTTGTGTTCTCTAAATTTAGTAAATGCTACTTAACGTGGTAATGAGTGAAGGGATTGTTCCAGCCGCAATTTTATATTCAGGTCTCTGTTGTTAACGGTGTTTGAGATTTGACGGTGGTTTGGAAATGTGCTACGTCTTTAGAATAAGTTTAGATTTGTTCGAATTGGTCACCTTTGGCACGAATTATGGCCTTCAAACGGCCAATGAAGCCGTCACACGCTGCCCGAATGTTGCTCTGCGGTATTTTGGCCCAATCCCGGCATAGCGCTTGCTTGAGGTGATCGACACTTTGGTATTTTTTTTTAGTACCAACCTTGCTTTCCAAAATACTCCAGACACAATAGTCCAACGGATTAGTATCCGGAGATTTTGATGGCCATTGTGCGCTGGAAATGGAGCAAATAACCTCATTTTGTAAACATTCTTGGGTGGCGCGTGCTGAGTGAGATGGTGCTGAGTCCTGTTGGAATGTCCAAGGTCTGCGGACAAAATGTTTGCGTGTCCAAGGCTTTAATAACCCTCCAGAATATTTTCGCGATAATATTTGGCATTTATTATTATGACACGATTAATATGAGCAGAGAGCGACCATCGGATGTTATGGCGGCCCACACCATCACCATGGCCGGCGCTTGAATTCCGGTGCCCAACCAAAGGTGCACATTTTCAGCTGACCTCTTTGGCAAGTAAACACGATCATTTTGTTTGTTTACAAACTGCAGGACAACAAATGTGTTCTCATCGGAGAAAACCAAATTCGGCGTTTCACCACTTTCGGCCAAGGGAAGCAACTCTTTAGCTCTTTTGAGTCTATTTTCTTCCTGTTGCGGTGCAAGTTCTTGCACTTTTTGGAATTTCAATGGCTTTACCCCGAGCTCATTTTTATTTTTTTCCAAATGGACTATTGCAATATATTCAGCTCACGAGCCATTTTTCGGCCACTGCGACGCGGGATCCGATCGAATCGAATTTACTTTTCGAACCATTTCTGCTGATGTTGCTGTTTTCTTCCGTCCACTTCCTTGATGTCGGGCTACGATACCAGTACACGGTAACGAGCGATGGTACGAGACACAAAAAATCTATTCCCATTTAAATGCTGGGGTGCTCTAACGATAGCCACTTGTGGTTTTCCAGCCAAATATAAAGAAATCACACTATCACCTTGAATTACATCACGAATAACTTTTTTCCGGAAAATTCTTAAATTGGAAAATGCTTTTGTACGCTTGTAAACAATATAATGAGTTGTTACCGGAATAATTTTAACAGCTGTCGGACGAGAGGCTTAGAAATGACAGCTGTCTGATGTTGGTTGCAGTTTTTTCATGTCACCTTATAATTGTAAATAGTATGTACTAAATTTTTTATTGGGTGAAGGAATGGAGCTAAAATTCGGAAATTTGATATTGATGTAATTGTTGGTATCTGTGTTCGTGATTTAGAGTTTGATTTGGAAAAGCGTCCTATATTTGTACGAAAAGTACTAAATAGTATCAAATTTGGTATTGGGTGAAGGGATAGAGCTGGAGTCCCGAAAATTGATATGCAGGTCTCTGTTGGTATTTTGGATTGGGATATGGAGGTGGTTCCGATGTGTGTAATGTAGTACTAAATTTGGCACTGTGTGAAGAAATAGAGGCTAAATAGTGAATGTTAATATCTGTATATGAGATTTGACTGTGGTTTGAAAATGCGTTCTATATTTGTACGAAAAGTACCAAATGGTACTAAATTCGGTATTGGCTAAAAGGATAGGGCAGCAATCTTCAAATTTGATATTGAGGTCTGTGTTGGTTTATGGAATTAAGATTTGGAGGTGTTTTCTAATGTGTGCTATAATTGTTCGGAATGTACTAAATAGTACTAAATTTGGCATTGGGTGAAGAAATAGAGCTGAAATACTGAAATTTGATATGGATGTTCTTGTCGATGTCTGTATTTGAGGTTTGGCGGTGGTTCAGAAATGTGTTCTATATTTGTACGAAAAGTACTAAATAGTATCAAATTTGGTATTGGGTTAAGGAATAGATCTGGAATCCCCAAAATTTACTATTAAAGTCTCTGTTGGTATCTTGGATTGGAATATGGAGGTGGTTCCGAAGTGTGTACTGTAGTACTAACTTTGGCATTGTGTGAAGAAATAGAGATTAAATCCTGAAAGTTGATATCAGTGTTTGAGATTTGGCTGTGGTTTGAAAATGCGTCCTATAATTGTACAAAAAGTACTAAATGGTACTAAATTCGGTATTGGCAAAAAGGTTAGGGCAGAAATCTTCAAATTTTATATTAAGGTCTGTGTTGGTATCTGGAATTAAGGTTTGGAGGTGTTTTCAAATGTGTACCATAATTGTTCAAAATGTACTAAATATTACTAAATTTGGCATTGGGTGAAGAAATAGAGCTGAAATCCTGTAATTTGATATGGATGTCATTGTCGGTGTCTGTTTGGCGGTGTTTTAGAAATGTGCCCGATATTTCTACGAAAAATACTAAATGGTACCAAATTTAGTATTTGGTGAAAGAATAGAGCTGATATGCTGAAATTTAATATCGAAGTCTCTGCTGATATCTGGAAATGAGATTTTGAGACGGTTTTGGAAATGCGTCCTATATTTGTACAGAAAGTACTAAGTGGTTGGGTATTTGGTGAAGGGATAGGGCTGGAATACCGAAATTTGATATTGAGCCCTCTGGTGTTGTGATCTTGTGGTGCGTACCAAATGTTACTTAATTTGGTATTGGGTGTAGGGATAATTCTGAAATTTGATATCTGTTAGTTTTTACGTTACATATGGAGACGTTAAAATAGTTTTGAACAGAAAAAAATTATGTTGCTCCATTGCGCAATGATTTTACTAATATTCTCCTCGGATGTCGTCATAGAAAATCAGCAGCATCCAATAAAGTGCAGTTGTTGGTCAGCCTACAGCATAGATTGTTCTCACAATGAGATTTCCGAAGAATTTTAAAATGGTATTACAATATTTCCCACCTCTTAATATATTTTAAAACTTCCCCGAGACAAATTAATTTCCATGGAGAATAAATCTGATTCCCTCAAGAATGAATGGTTGCTTTGTACAGTTTAGCGGCATCCATAATAAGAGGAATCTCTCGGTACAAAACAACATCACATCAATCACAAACAACTTGTGAATCAATTCTTTATTTCACAACATTTTATATAAAAATTCCCACACTTTGAATCCGAAAAACGTATAAAAACGACTTCTAACCCGCAATTGAAACACAATTTCGCATACAGCAAACAACAACAACAACAAATGAACAAAAAAAATTATTTCTCATAACTGACAATAATGAGGCCCCAAGAAGTAATAATTTATCAATGAATCCTTGAGATTAGCCAGCAGCAAAGTCATTGAAGCATGCAAATGGCCACATTCACAGCGGCTATGGCCAGTATGAGCTCAAACATTTATTGCAAAATAACGCATCGGACATTATCAGACAAATTAAAATATCCTCAAAAGCGTACCCCATAATAAAAGAGGGATTGATTGGTATTGGCCGTGTTCGTTACTTGGCATGGCCGATGTTAACAGAGAATACCCCCACAAACTGCGACAGCGAACGTACATTCATCCAATTTCAATTGGCAGTCAGGCAGTTTAGTCAGTTATTGAACCAACCCTGCCATATGGCCATCAGAGAACAGCCAATATATGAATATTTGCTGCAAAACTCACATAAGCCGGCTAAGCGTTCTTAGAAATTCGTGACGGTGATCACCGCTCAAAAGAAAGTCAAAAAGTCAATGCCTAATATTTGAGCGATACTCCGCTTTACGCTGGTGTAACGAAATCGGTTATGCCCCAAAAAAAAGTGTCTATAATTTTAGGATTCTGTATTCACTGACGCTGTCAGATTGTGGCAATGTCAAATGAAGTTGCTATCGAATACTCAGCAGCTGGCTTTGTTCATCAAATCCACACGCTGATCCCTGAGTAGAAATAAAAAACGAGAAGTTACCAACAAAAAAACCAATTGAAGCGTTAAAGCCGTAGATCAATCCTTGGTTAAGTGAGCAACTCCCTTTTATTAATTGTAATTACTTAAATGAATGGCTTCTGGTCTTTTGAGCATTTGCGTACGATGAGAATTTTTACTTGATTTATACAAAGTCGTGTGTGTGTGCTTTTTTTCTGCACTCCACCATACCTAGTATGGAGGGTATATTGAGTATGTCGTTCCGTTGGTAACTGATCGAAATAATATTTTAAGGTCACATAAAGTATATAGAAATTCTTTATCAGGGTAAGATTCTACGATGATGGCGTGTTTTAAGGCTGGGTTTTTGGAAATTCGTAGTTAAAGGATACGAAAAGTTCTAACATGAGCTAAAAATTAAAAACTTAGTATTTTACAGACAGAATGAGCTAGAATTCTGAAATTTGAAATAAGAGTCACTGATGGAGTGCAGGATAGATGTACTAAAGGGTCTTTGAAATCTCGAACTGAAAGCTTACAAAAAGTTCTAAGATTGTATATGTGAACGGATAGAGCTGAAAGAATCAAGGTTGGAAAGCAAGTTTGATAGAGGATTTTGGAAATGCGTAATAAGTGTGCCAACTGTACTAAATGGTAAGTTTGGTTTAGGGGGAACGAATGAAGATGGTATTTTGAAATTTTCTATTGGGTCCCTACAGGGTGAGATAAAAAACTGCAACAAAGTCAAACATCATAATTTTTATATATATTTTTTAAATTTATTAAATGAAAGCAAAAAATTCGGAAATATCATCAAATTTTAGAATAAGTTTAGATTTGTTAGAATTGGTCACCTTTGGCACGAATTACGGCCTTCAAACGGCCAATGAAACCGTCACAAGCTACCCGAATGTTGTTCTACGGTATTTAGGCCCATTCCTGGCGAAGCGCTTGCTTGAGGTGATTGACACTTTGGTATTTCTTAATGCCAAACATGCTTTCGAAAATACTACAGACACAATAGTCCAACGGATTGGTATCCGGAGATGTTGGTTTGTTTACAAACTACTGGACAACTAATGTTTTCTCACCGGAGAAAACCAAATTCGGCAGTTCACCACTTTCGGCTAAGCGAAGCAACTCTTTAGCTCTTTTGAGTCTATTTATACCCTACAACTCTATGTGTTGGGGGTATTATAAGTTTTATTGGCCCAAAAGTTATGTAACACATCAAAATATTGGTTTTCCACATAGGAAAGTATGTATGGATCTTCCTATCTCGCCGAGCTGAGTCGATCTAGCTATACATAGCTGTCCATGTTAATTTGTAATCACTCTACAGGTCGCAATTATGGACCGATCTTCACGAAATTAAGAATGGAGGTGGGGCTAGGGCCAATCAAAGCGGAAATTTGCATGGGGCTAGAGCTTAGGGCTGGGCAGAAGTCTTCCAATTTTGATGGTCATCGGGTAATATTTAGTGGGTCAAATAGACCACTACATTTGTGTTCAATAAAAGTCAAACTTCCATTAAACCGCGAATATTTTTAATCCCGGCGAAATCACAAATAGACGAACAGGTCAATTCTGACCGTTACGTATATCGGATATATATGTGTATATAGCGAAATATATACAATGTATATATAGAAAGGATCTTAGCTAGAATGCTTATCCCTAAAGAATGGCTTTACACATAAATTTTGTCAACTCGGAATGCCTCTTGGCATAAAATAATAGAATCTAAAAAAATTGCATAAAAAGATGTCAATAATGATGTTAACATAGATTTTGTATTACTTTGTGATATTTTTCATATTTTTTATCGCATGCGATTTTTTCAATTTAACTTATAATATTGAAGTGTATATTTTGTAATATTTTTTCAGTTTACAACACAGGTTGGGGTTACTATATACAGATTGCAATTATCGTCCGAACCTTACGAAAATTGTCACAAGGGTAGGATTAAGCTCAGAAGGGCTAGGCCTATTGTTTTAAAAGATGTCCGCAATATATTCAGGGGTTAAAATGGACCAACAAGCTGTTATATAAATGAGCTGTCACAAGAATAATTTTAACAGCTGTCAGACGAGTGGCTTAGAAATGACAGCAATCTGAAGTAGCAGTTTTTTCATCTCACTGTATTGGTCCTATGTTTGTGATAAATATCGTCCTTATGGGTAGTGTAATATGTGACCGAAAATTTACTAATTTAATGGTAACTCCGTATATTCAATAGTTTTAAGATTTTAACAGAATTTTTAACGGATTTTTGTATTTACTTTTTTTATACTTCCAAATTCGCTACAAATGTTTTTTTTTTTTTTGTAATATATTTTGCACTTGAATAAAAGGGATTATTCCTTTCTCGTTTTCGGGTGAGAGTAAAGTCCGGAGCGTAGAATCTACTCTTGTCGAGTACTTTTTAGTACACGATCCAGATCTCCGAAAAGCTCGCTCGAATTCGAATTCGAGCACATTGTGAAACTCGTTAAAATCTAGGACTCTTAAAGGTTTAGTTTCTGGTTCCCAGGTATTGGTGTAGCTTGTAGGGTACTTACCGTTTTCCTATTAATATATATCACCGTTTGTATAAAAATAAAAGGGATGCATTCAGGCATATTTTCTTATTAAATCACTTCCTCTAGTGAAGGGTATCAGAAATTCAGCTAAAACTGAACTTTACACATTTTACTTGTTTTACCTTGGACACTTGTTCTTTGGTGTTATTATTCGGGAGTATTAGGATGGCCAGGCAATAATTTTACGCCGTAGATTAAATTTTTATATTGATAGCAAAATCGCATTTTATGAGCAATTTTCGTTCTTCGAACTTTAACAATTATAATAAATGTGGATGATAGTTACCATAATTAAACACCATGTCTATAGTCCAATATATAACCCTTTACAGTGTTTGTATTATATTCTGAGTGTTTAAGACCACCCTATACAAATTGAATTTGTTCAAGGAATATGAAAAACCAAACGGTTTCTTGGTCAGTTCTTCTTGGACAATAAAATAGGAAGAAATAAAACATAACCCATACAACACGCAAGCCCCAGCTAATATGAGCTCAGTACACAAATTGGTCATCAATGATGTCCCACCACCAACACCACCACTAACATCATCCGTGCAATAGCCGACAAGATGTACCAGAAGTTTAACATTAAATCACTTCCACATCCATATGTTAGTTATGTCAGTTCCTGGGATAGCGCTAACGTCAGCCATCCACGGAACTCAAAGCCAAAGAGCCGAGTTGGAGTAGCAGTAGCAGAAGTTGGAGAAATGAAAAATTTTCTCAGGCTTTGAATCGGAGGCCGAATGGGATGTTATGACCAGACTATTGGGATTTGTGAGGAAGACAAAAAAAAAAAAACGCTGAAAACATAACAACAACAATAACAACATTTGTAAGCTATATCATTAAGTGGCAGTTACAAACGTTGTCGACGTCTTCAATACAAGTTCTACGCCATATCTTCGCTTTTGTTTTTGCATACGATTGGGCGGCCTAATGAAGGTGGATGGATATGCAGCCAGTGTGTGACCGACCGATCGACCACATGAAAGTTAAGATTATTATGACGTCTTATGGATTTTGTGCTGCCGCTTAGTTTTCTTTTTTTTTCCTCTTTTATGTTAAAGATGGCCAAAAAGGAAACAAGAAGTCATTGAAGTAGTCAAATTTGAGTTACCACAAAATCTTATGAAATAACATGCAGACAAAAATAATAAAAACACTAACCAATTGTCTAATGAATATTCTTCGTTTTCACTTTAAACATCGATCACACACTAGGATTGGGGAAAGATAAATTACTTTAAATTGTTTTTGTTGCTTGCAGAAAAACGGGTATTCTGAAAAGTTTGGTTAGAGAACTCGAAAATTGATTTGAAGAGAGCCCTAGTAGTCCACCTAAAGGAAGCCTCAAAAATGTATTTTATAGATTACTCAAAAAGCGTAGTTTTAGACGAGCTAAAAGACGTCTTCTTATAGAGGAGAGGGCTTCTGAGAAGTTTGCTTTCTTCTCAAAATTCGTGCTCTACAGACGAGCTGAAGGTCGTCCTTTTCAATGTTCTGAGGGACGTAATTTCCGACGAATACCAAAGTTCTTTTTGACGAACTGAAAAATAAAACAAGTAAGCAAAGGCTATAGTCGTGCAGGGCCGACCATGTGATACCCTACAACACTACAATATGTTCGAAGTTTCCTTATATCCAAATCCATTTTTGAAGGTTTCGTTTTGAAATGATGTCAATGACATATAATACCCTCAAAGCGTAGTGTTGAGGAGTGTAAAAATTTAGAAAATTTTCAATTCAAAATTGTAAGTCAAATTGAAAAAATCGCATGCAATAAAAAATATGACATAAATTAAAAAAAATGAAACAAAAGATATTCTCTCATTTATTGGTATGTTTTTCTGTAATTTTCTTAGATTTTATCCTTTTCTGGCCAGAGACCATTCAGAATTAAGGGGAATTGTGAAAATCGACCCAGCGGTTCTTAACTTATGAGCAGAATAAATAAGATCTCTTTCTTTTACATATATTGTTCCTATTTTGTTATATATCCGATTTCTTGGCTAACAGCATCGTTTTAATGGTCAGGAGTGACCTTTTAATGTAGTTGTGATTTGGCAGGGGTTAAAAATATTCGCGGTTTAATGGAAATTTCCTATTTACTTACATAAAAGTTAGGGTCTATTTTACCCGCTAAATATTGTCAGATGGCCGCGATTGGTAGGCTTCTTCCCAGGTCTAACCTCTAACTCCATGTAAATTCCCGCGTCGTTTGGTTCATAATTGTGGCTTATAGAGCAACTGCAAAATCAGGAAATTTTTCAGTTTTTGGTCCATTTCTATTCTGACCTTAACCCCACCTCCATTTTCAATTTCGTGAGGATCGGTTCATAATTGCGACCTGCAGCTTGATTACAAATTAACATGGGCAGACGGACGGACGGACATACATAGCTAGATCGACTCATCTCGGCGGGATAGGAAGATCCATATATACTTTCCTATGTGGGAAATCAATATTTCGAGGTGTTATATAATTTTTGGCCCAATCAAACTTATAATACCCCCAACACATAGTGTTGTAGGGTATAAAAATCGTTCTGTTCGACAATCCTATGGACGTCCTTTTCGACAGTTTAAAGGACGACATGTAATCCTTTTCAACGAGTGTAAGGGCACCCTGTTAGATAAGCTAAACGTCGTCCTTTTCGACAAGTTCAAGGGCTAAAGGATTTAAAGTACATCTTTATAGATGATCCCAGGGGGCCCTTTTGGATTAACTGCCATACTTTTTCGAGGACCAGAGGGGCTTAAGTTCTTACTTTTATAGCTGAAGACCTTCCTATTCGATGAACTAGGGTACTTTTTTATACCCTCCACCATACATGGAATGGAGGGTATATTAAGTTCGCCAACACCAACAAAGTATATATATTCTTGATCGGGGTAAAATTCTGAGACTATTTAGCCCTTCCCGTCCGTCCGTCTGATGTAATCACGCTACAGTCAAAATGAATTAAGATAGGAAGCTAACATTTTGCACAAATCTGTCTTTTGTCTGCAGGCAGGTCAAGTTCGAAGATGGGCTGTATCGGTCCACGATATCGTATAGCCCCCATATAACGGTACCCCCGATATTTGGTATTTTGATTATTTTGGACACATTTTTCAATTAAATTGTCTGAAATTCTACACAAGGAGTTCTTTGTGAGCACTTTACCCCCTGAAAGAGAATTGTCTATAGGTCCAAGATATCGATAGCGGTCATTTGAAAATTTTCAAGTTTTTTCCAAACGGTTGAGGGTATAAAAAGTTCGACCCGTCCGAACTCAGCTGATAATTACCTTTAATCCCTTTCGAAGGGCTCCCTTTTAAACGAAAGCAGTCTCTAAAGTCGACGTAAAGAGTATTCGATCTTATTCGATTAAAATGCATAGGACAAGCTGAAGGAAGAATTTTTAGGCGAGCTGAGGTGCATGCTTTTAGGAGAGCTAAAGGACCTTCATGTAGTCAAGTTCAAAAGCGTCATTTATAAGAGTTAATGGAGGAAAAGAGCGCTCTTTCTTGCGAGTTAAAGGTGTTGGTTCTAGGTGAAATAAAGCGCGTCCTTTTATATGACCTAAAGTCAGTCATTCTTTAGACGAGGTGAATCAAACATCTCTCTATAGTGGAGTTTACGACAGTGTATCCCTATTTCTCATGTATAGACAAGCTGAAGGTAGTCTCCCTCCTCATAGACGAGTTGAAGGCAATCTCTCTCCCTCTCTCTCTCTCTCTCTCTCTCTCTCTCTCTCTCTGTAAACACGCTGATGGCGATTTATATTAATAGTCAAGGTGAAGGCATCTTTCATATTATTCATATAAACCATTTAAGGGGAGTCTCTGTAGCTAGGACACACTTTTAATTTCCCCAATTTTCTTACTCTCTGATGTCACTTTTATGTAATTTTATTAAATATTGTTATTTAATACCCATCCAAATGTATGCTATTTTGTCAATAGGAAAAAATGAAAATATGGCTAATAGATTTAGATGAATCGTATTGCTATTACATTGTGAAATAAAGTACATATTAGAATGAAAGAAGAAAACAAAATATAATAAAATGTGTCCATCGCACTTGCATCTGAATCGGATGTCGATAGATTTCGAAAACATCCTGCTTTAGCTTACAATGTCGGTATATTTCGGACCCATCCAACATTCGCTTACATTGTCGGTAGATTTCGGACTCGTCTGACGGCCTAAGCCATCGCTGTGTAAATGTAAGTAGAAATTGTATACAGGCTTTGGATGAGTCACACTTACATTGTCAGTGGTCTCAGTTGGAAGATGTATGTGCAAAAATCGGCTGGGTTGTCTAGAGTGGATATGAAGTCAGTCTTTCTAACTCTCTCATTATAGACTAGCTGAAGGCAGATGAGTTAACGGCAGTCTTTTTCTCCCCATAGAAGAACTGAAACCAGCTTCTCTTTCTGAAGGCAGTTACTCTCTAGAGTGTGAAGGTATATTTTATAGGAGGAGTTGAAGGGGGTCTATATAGCACGGCCGAACAGGGAGTTGCAATTTAATCTTAATGGACGAGCTGAGACTAATTTTGTAGGGAGCAAAAAATGGCTCAAAATTATGAGAATACTATAAAATCTAGGACAAAATGTTTTTATAGACAACCAGAGATGTGGCTCCTGTTCAACAATTTGATGAAAATTTTTGTAGAAAGCAAAAATAGTTAATTTTCCAAATTATTATATCCCCATCGTTACCTTTAACGAATATTAAGTACATATTCGTATATTTCGGAATAACCACACTAAAATTGTTCAAAGCCTTGGTTGTAGCTACTGTAAGGATGCTACTGTTTTGGTCTTCTTTACAAAAACATGATGTTTTTTTCTCAGTTTCATGGTTTTCTTGTCTTCATCTTATTTGAATTGAAAAGTTTTTTTTTTCCTTTCTGTTTAATTTGATGACCGTAATTTACGCTTTTGGTTTTGTCTTCAGCTTTTTTTTTCTTACCACTTT
Organism: Musca domestica; assembly: GCF_030504385.1. Classification (NCBI taxonomy): domain Eukaryota; kingdom Metazoa; phylum Arthropoda; class Insecta; order Diptera; family Muscidae; genus Musca; species Musca domestica. The sequence goes on along the minus strand of NW_026712334.1, from coordinate 637,016 downwards.
GCATTAGGCAAAGCCTCAACACAGCAACTTCATTTTGGGAATATTGAAAATTTGATGAGGCACACTAGCGGCTCTGTGCCGTCTTGGCTGTTAGTAAGATTATGGGAGGGAATTTGATTCGAGTTTTGCATGCAACCAACTGAGTAAGTAGCCAAGAAAAAAAGGAGAAGACGCCAAAAGTCAATCAATTCTAACCACATTAGCCCAAAAGCATATCCCGTGATTGAGAACCGATGTTGGTGGTGGTGTTATATTCAATATGTAGATTTTGTAAATTATATTGTTTGTCATACACCAACCGAACTAAATAAGGCCCTGCGGCTAGCCAAGAAGGGATACAAAATGATGGCAAATTTACGCAGTAAGTATTAACAATTTACATATGAATTAAATTTGCTATAAATTTGTTAATCTTGTGTGAGCGGTATTGATTAAATTGTGAGGAAGGAAATTTGAGGTTACCGAGAGACATCCTTCAATTAGTGGTATAAAATTGACTTAATGAGTATGAAAATAAATTTTTGCATAAATACAATTTTTTTTTTATTTTCTGGAGTTTAGCTAAGCTGTGGCATCACCTAAATCAAAGGAATCCAAGAATTGTTGAATTTAATATATTAGTTAAAAAACAATAAACTTTTCTAGATTTGCTAGAGTATATTTAAACTGTGGATTATTTTGTAGGTCTAGTTTTTGAAATGGGGGAAAGAACTCTAACTATTTCTAGAAAAATATATATTTTTACCTCAAATTTGTTTTATCATCCCGAATGATTTATCTCAGATCATCTGTATAGTTTTTCTGTTTGGACTCTCTTCAACTCTTCTAGAAAAAACCTCTTTAACTCGTCTCTAAGGTCTCTTCGGCTACTCTATCTAAGACATCTTCAGATCGTCTGTAGACTACTTCTAGCTCCTACACGGCCTTTAGTCCGTTTTTTAAGACAGCCTTCAGCACGTCTATTAAGACAGAAGATCTCTTGAAAATCTTCTGCCCATAAAAGACCTCTTGAAGATCTTGCATCCATAAAAAAACCCTTTGAAGGTCTTATATCCATAAAAGACCTCTGGAAGGTCTTCTATCCATAAAAAACCGCTCTAAGGTCTTCTATCCATAAAAAAACCTCTGGAAGGTCTTCTATCCATAAAAGACCCTTTAAAGACTTTCTAAACATAGAAGACCTTTTAAAGATCTTCTTTTTACAGAAGACCTCTTAAAAATCTCCTATACATAGAATAACTCATTGAAGGCCTCCTACACAAAACAGACCTATAAAGGTCTCCTATCAATAAAATACCTCTTAAAGGCCTTCTATCCATTAAAGACCTCTTGGAGGTTCCATATCCATAGGAGGCCTTTTAAAGGTCTTATACCCATAGAAGACTTTTTGAAGTTCTTATATCCATAAAAAACCTCATGGAACTCTGCTATCCATAGAAAACCTTTTAACTTCTTCATAAACGTAATTTTCTATAGAAGCCCCTCGATCTCTATCCATAAAAGAGCTCTCGAAGATCTTCTATTCAAAAAGACCAATTGAAGGTCCTTTAATCCTTGAAGACCTCTTGAAGAAGACGGCTTGATGATTTCTAACCATAGAAGGCCTCTTGACAGATGTTCTCTCAATAGAAGACCTCCTAAAGGTCTTCTAATTATACAAGACCTCTTGAAGATTTTGTTTCCACAAAAGTCCTCTTAATGGTCTTCTATCCATAAAATACCTCTTAAAGGCCTCCTGTCCATAGTAGATCTCTGGGAGGCATCCCACCCATTAATGACCTCTTTGAGGTGTAATATCCATCGGAGGCTTCTTGAAGGTCTTGTAGGAGACTTTTTGAAGGTTTTAGATCCATAAAAGATCTCCTGGAGCTCTGTTATCCATAGAAGACCCGTTAAAAGTCCATGCCTAGACTGCATCTTAAACGTAATTTTCTATAGAAGCCCCTTAATGTGGTCTATCCATAAAAGAGCTCTAGAAAGTCTTCTATAAAGACCTATTGAAGGTTCTCTAATCCTTCAAGACATCTTGAAGGTCTCACATCGATAAGAGACCTCTTGATGTTTTTCCAACCATAGGAGGCCTCTTGACAGATGTTTTCTCCATTGAAGGCTTCCTGAAGGTCTTCTAATAATTGACGGCCAATTGATAGAAGACCGTATGACGGTCCGTTTTTGGAAGACTTCTTGAACATATTCCGTCTATAGAAGAATCTTTCAAAGTATTCTATCTATCGATGTATAGAACTTTGAAATAGAGGTCTTCTATGGATTGAGGGACTATCCCGCCCGCCTGTAAAGACAATCTTCAGATAGTCGGTAAGGTGGCCTTTTCTCTATAGGAAAGATTTCTTTCAGTTCGTTTATTCAGCTCGTCTATTGAGACCATCTCTTGCTTGTCCCTAAACTTTACCTACAGCTCATTTTTAGAGCGCCTTTCTATCCCACTCCATTATTTCCAAATTTGTCCTTGAAAACAACATCTTTCATTGAACACATTCAAAGTGTTTTGAGTACCAAACCAAAAAATAAAACAAAATACCGTTAACATCCGTTCAGACAAAATCTAAATCCCTACAATTTGCATAAATTTAGGACAAAACATTAGCAAAAAAAATGTTTATTCATTAAATTTTTTCTGGCTTATTTTTAGGCCAGACTTTTATTGACCATCATTAAAATCATTAAATCTTTAAGGAAGGTAAGCCACACATTTAGAAATGTTTCTTTTGAACAGCCTCGGCAGTCAATCAGTCAGTCATGAACATCCAGAGGCACACAATTGGCATTAGACACTAAACACACTCTCTGGCGTTTGGCTCGGCCACTTTATAAGGTCAAGGCTTCTGATGTCCAAAAAACAGCAAAAAAAAAAAAAAACGAAAAAATCCGAATACCAGTAGAAGATCTAACGCTTCATGGCGGCAGCAGCAGAAGAAATTGCATATCAAATTAGCTCCCAAAAAACAACACGAAGGGATCGTGCATAATTTGGCACAAATTTAGGCAAATTATTATCAACACATTGAGACAAGATACCAATTTGAAATAAAAAAGTTTGGACTAAAGTTAAGTTAAACGACAATGTCTAGACTTAAATTAGTGACATTGTGGTTAATTTTATACAACAGTTGTTTTTATCTGATAAAAATTATTGAATTTAAACCCCAGCAATAATCGAACACAAGAAATAAAAAAATTTTGTTTTAGTTTTTTTTTAGAATTAAATTTTTTTAAAAAGTATAAAATGCCTAAAGATCAGCCTTATAATATCGAATTTAAACAAATCAGTCTGAAGATTTGGCTAAAATCACCAAAGGTCGAATATCGGAAAGTACCGTTATATGGGGAATGTAGTAAAGCAGGTAAAGTTCAATCAGTTTGAAGTTTTAACACCCTCTGTCCTGTATTTTCAAGATAAGGCATTTTAAATTCCAAATTTGAAAAATATAATCCAAATTGATCCATTATTGCAAGATGATTATTGCTTATTAATACTACCGTAAAGTGTGTCAAGATATAACAATATTCTGGCAATTATTAGGAACAAACCCATTGAGTAGGTATTACATGATGATGATATATTACATACAAAGTGAGATAAAAACAAGTAAAAAAGCCTCCACCATTTGGAACGAATTTGGCAATTCTCAAAAACAATGGAATCCGTCAAAATTCTGTTAAAATCTTAAAAATACCGAATGTAGCTGTTATAATAGGGTCTATATGACGACATGGACATGCATAGGTAACTTTTATCATAAGACATTAAAATATTCAAATGCGAAACTTAAAAAAATCGGTGAATAATGTAGCTAAAATCATCAAAATACCGAATATAGGGAGTTACAGCTTTATGGAGGCTACACGAAGACGTAGACTTGCACAGAAAATTTTCCGTTTTAGACTGTAGTATCCATTACGAACTTCAAATACCGCATTTGAAACAATTCCGATCAATAATGTCGCTAAAATCAGCAAAATACCGAATATCGACAGGAACCGTTATATGGGGGCTATACGCAGAGGTAGACCTGCACAGGCAATACCAATTTTGAAACAATTCCGATCAATAATGTCACTAAAATCAGGAAAATACCGAATATCGGGAGTTACCGTTATTTGGAAACAATTTGCTGTCTTAGGCTATAGTATTTATTTCGAACTTCAAATACCAAATTTGAAATAATTCCGGTGAATAACATCGCTAATATCATCAAAATACCTAATATCGGGGGGTACAGTTATGTAGGGGCTATACGAAGACGTGGACCTGCATACACAATTTGCTGTCTTAAGCTGTAGTATCCATTTCGAACTTCAAATACCACTTTTAAAACAATTCCGATGAATATTGTCGCTAAAATCATCAAAATACCGAATATCGGGAGGTGCCGTTATATGGGGGCTATACCAAAACGTGGACCTTCATGACCCATTTTTAAAAGTCCTACAGACAAAATATACATTTGAGTAAAGCTGTATCAATCCACTTCAATTCATTCGAAAGCTAGCGTGATTTCAACAGACGGACAGACGAACAGACGGACGGAAATCGAATTTTATGCTGATCAAGATTATATATACAGGGTTGCCCATATTCGACGGACCCATGACTCTTTGGGCCCAGACCGAACCAAGCCCAACTGCTGAGAACGGCGTTTTTGGGATGTTCTTGGGGACCTCTCAACACTGGCTCGTACGGCAGCGATATTCTCGGCCGATCGCCTTGGTCGACTTTTATATGACCTCTTCGGATTAGAAAGAGCCTTACCAGTCGAAAATTTTTCGTATAAACGCTTAGAAGGCGCACTTCTCACATTTTTTAATGTTTTAAAAGCACGTTGAGTTTTCACAATTGACTTCTTCTGTTGAATGTAAATTTCAACTATTTCGCGTGGCGTGTATTGGTTCATGGTAAAAATCTGCTTGGACTGACGCTTCAAACGCGGTATGTCATTAAGCGATGTGACATCTCTGTCAAAAGTTATGGCGTTGCCAGATGGGTCCATCGAATATGGACAACCCTGTACTTTGTGGGGTCTAAAATGTAAATTTCGAAGTGTTACAAATGGAATGACAAACTTAATATACCCTCCATGCTATGGTCGAGGGTATAACAAGTCAAATGTCATAATGAAGCGAGGAACCTCATTTTGTAACCATTCTTGGGTGGCGCGTGTTGAGTGCGATGGTGCTGAGTCCTGTTGAAATGTCCGAGGTCTGCGGGCAAAATGTTTGAGTGCACAAGGCTTTAATACACCCTCCAGAATATTTTCGCGATAATATTCGGAATTTATTCTGACGCCACGGTCGATAAATAGAGCGGAGAGCGACCATCGGCTGTTATGGCGACCCGCACTATCACCATGGCCGGGGTTGGAGTTCTGGTGGCCAACCGAAGATACACATTTTCAGATGACCTCTTTGGCAAGTAAACACGATCATTTTGTTTGTTTACAAACTGGTGGACAACGAATGTTTTCTCATCGGAGAAAACCAAATTCTGCAGTTCATCACTTTCGGCCAAGCGAAGCAACTCTTTAGCTCTTTTAAGTCTATTTTCTTTCTGTTGCAGTGTAAAATCTTGCACTTTCTTGAATTTCAATGGCTTTACCCCGAGTTCATTTTTCAATATTTGCCGGATAGAATATTGCGATACATTCAGCTCACGAGCCATTTTTCGGCCACTGCGACGCGGGTTTCGATCAAGTCGCTTCCTTACTTTTCGAGCCATTTCTGCTGATGTTGCTGTTTTCTTCCGTCCACTTCCTTGACGTCGGGCTACGCTACCAGTATCACGGTAACGAGCGATGATACAAGACACAAAAGATTTATACACATTTAAATGCTGGAGTGCTCTAACGATAGCCACTTGTGGTTTTCCAGCCAAATATATAGAAATCACACTATCACGCTTGAATGAAATCATGAATAACTTTTTTCTGGAAAATTCTCACCAAAATGCTTCGTAACAATATCGGACGAGTGGCTGAGAAAGGACAGCAGTCTGAAGTTGGTTGCAGTTTTTTCATCTCACCCTGTAGATTTATTTTTCAGTGAAACTCAATAAAGAGGATTTTTGTCTTTGAAGTTTTCCTTTTATTGGAGATTGTTGTTTAAACTCGCCTAAAGTGCGGCTTCAACCCTAAAATGTGATTTTTATATATGTTCATTCCTGGCTATTATGTAAGATGTAGACTTGTTTGTTGTATTTTGAAATCAATTGTGGAATTTCATAGCAAATAATTTTTCAGAACATTTTTATTCATATTTTGGAAAATGACCAAAAAGAATCATTTGGTTATTTGCTTCGTAGTTAAAAAATAATGAACCAAAAAATCCTCTTAATTTTATCTGCAATGTGGCCGAATACACTATATACCTAGGATTCACGTATCCCAAGGAATCTTAATCCGAAATTCTCAAAACAAAATGTGGCATACAATTAATTTGCCCCCTCTATTAGGTTAAATCGCAATGGAAATTTTAAAAACGCCGTTACAAATGCCTTTAATTTTTAGCTTTACTTAAACATTTATTTTTAGCTGTACTTTCATAATCCACAGGGTGTTTTCTGTAATTTTACGAAAAATTGAGTTTTGTCGCACAGTGTAATAAAACAATCTATTTCATGCTTTATAAATATTTTTGATAGAATACAACTCTTTTATAGCGTTCCTTTTTTAGTCGAAGTTAAAATACTATGATAGAAATAAGATCCGTTTGCATAAATGGTCATATCAAATTATGCCTTCTATCTCATATTTGTTTCATTGCAATGCCTAGCCCACTAAAATTCTTCAAGCGTATATCTTTTGTTGTTGTACTTTGCATCCAAACGACACCTGTACAATTGAAAGCACTGACATCTAGCGCCGGGTTATGGGAACTGTATTAAAAATACAGATAAATTTGTTACGGTTTATGCCTTCGTATAAATAACAATTTGCTGAATAGTCTATCCACAGACCACTGCAGTATCTTTTCAGATAAATCAGCAGATTTTAGATTTGTGAACTTATATTTACGTACACTATTGGCCGCTGGGCGGCGAATGTAGCAGACACGACACAAACCTTGTTAAATTAACAGCCAGTTCCACGATATCGAAAGAACACGTTCGCACAACTTTTACACGACAAACAGCTGATTTCCGTTCCACTAAAATCCATCAGAACGAAAATTTGCACGAAAATCAAAGCGAACGAAAACGTAAGCATTTCAGTGTAATTTTGCGTTCCACTATCTTTTTTCTTTCGTACGCATGCGAACACAAATGTCAAAATCAGTCACTTGTGTGTTTGCTATCGTATAATAACAATTAAGGAAAATTGTTTTAACATAAACATTGCTTGTTTGAAAATGGAAACAAAAATGTAAGTAAAAATAATAAATGCAATTTAATATGTGAACAACAAATATATATTTTTTTATTTTCTCAATTCCAGCACAAAAAAATCATCAACTACACAGCTGCGGGCACTAGTATATGGAGGAGAATCCTGTGTTCGCCAGAGGAGTGCCAATTTTTGGAAGCAGCAGAAGAAGTTTTAAATCGGGGCGGATTTGGGTAGTTCTGCAACCGGGCACCCACTTCACTTCCATCATATCCAAAAGAGCCCGAAAACTTCCTTCGACACACGAAAATTGGCCACAAACCTTGAAAAAATTATTATTATTATTTTTTGTTATTTCAAAAATGTAAAAATACAATCATACTTACTGGTTGTTAGGTACTTCAAATAAATTCGAAGCATCTCTTAAATGCCTCCGTGGCACATTTTGAACCTCCTCCACATCATCCATAAAAAATAGGGCTACGGAAATATTCTTTTTTTATTTTCTAAGAGCACAAATAGTTTGAACACAATCACTAGAATTTTTATTTTGTTTGTTTATTTACAATTTGTTTGTTTACAACTGAAATGTCAGTTGAGACAGAGCCACTGCTGCTTTTTCGCGTTTAAATTAGACATTTGGCGCTTTTTTGCCTTATTTCGCGATTAATTTTTCCAAACAAATATTTAGCAGCACTGAATCACGTAAGGCTATGCGAAAGAAAGAACGAAAGTTAGTGGAACGCATTCTTATACGAAAGTGAGTGAGTAGCCTTCGTTCGCACAAATTTTCTTTCGAGATCGTGGAACAGGCTGTAAATTCTGTTTTCAAACATATCGTCCAAAAATTTACGTGCGAGCGGAAATTTCAATTGTCGTTTTGCGGTGGATTGGTTTATAAAATATATAAATACAATTGTTTAGCACACATACGAACCGATATTGATATCGATAACTGCGTGGTGTTGAATGAATGAATTGAATGATGTGAATGTAATGTGAAAATATTCAAACACCATTTTCAAATATAAATCAGAAAATAACAATCGAAATTCAGAAAGTGCTCGTGAAATTCAAATTATTTAATTTTATTTAAAAAAATGTAAATTGAGACTCAGAAATTTCATTTGAAAATAAAATTTCAAATTCAGATAATGTCAATTGAAATTCAGAGTTTCTATTAAGAATTCAGAACACATTAATTGAAACCTAAAATTTTTATTTGAAATTTACAAATTGCATTTGAAATTCAGGATATTGTGATTGAAATTCAGAATTTCCATTTGATATTCTAAAGTAATATCAAAATTTCAATTTTTTTTTAATTTAGTATCTTAATTTTAAACTTAATTATCCCATTCAATATGGTCGGACAATAAGGTTATTTTGACAACAATTTGACAATAAACATAGTATTTTTTAAACCCTTGTATTTGACTTTTTTCAATTTTTTAATCACAATCATGTATTTTGCAGCAAACGGTATTTCAGCATGACCGTCCGTCTGTGGAAATCACACTAGTGAAGTTGGTTAATAAAAAAAAATTACTTAGACGTGTGTTTGTTCTGCAGGACTTTTGGTCATGAAAATGGGCTTTATAGGTCCAAATTTTGGTATAGCTCCCGTATAATGGTGCCTCCCTATATTTAATATTTTGATGATTGTAGCTACTTTATTTACCGGAATTGTATCAAATTTCGTATTTGAGGTTCATTATTGGTACTACACTCTGTGACAATTTGTTATACGGACCCACGTCTTCGTATAGCCCCCATATGAAAGTACCCAATAAATTTTGAGATATTATTCACTGGAATTGTTTCAAATTTAAAATTTCCACGTCGTAATAGCTACCAAAGCCGGTGCCATAAAAAAAAAATCAGATAGTAGGTCCCTCCCTATATTCAGTATTTGATAATTTTAGTGACATTATTTACCGCAAATTTTTATGTTTCGTATTTGAATATTGTAATGGCCTATGACAGAACTTGCCTTTGCAATTTCAACGTATTTTTTTTAATTTCCAAATTCTTTCAAAATGGTGGAGGATATTCATATTTCGTCTAAGCCGAACTTACTTCTTTTACTTTTTCCTAATATTTTGACCAATTTTTCTCGGTCGTTTTTCAAATTAATGTGTGAAACCAATATAAATTAAGTCAGCCTTGGTGCGTAGGCGTGTAGTAATGCTGGGTTTTTGGAAATTCATCCTTAAATGTACGAAAAGTACTAAGAATTGAAATGTATTGGGCAAACGGAATGATCTAGAATTCTGAAATTTGGAATGAGAGTCACTGAGGCAGTACAGGATAAATGAACCAAAGGGTTTTTGGACATTTGAACTTTAAGGCTACGAAAAATTCTTAAATGATATTTAACTTCAAAAATGGTACCCATTGGTATTATGTGAACGGATAGAGTTAACAACTTGAATTTTGCTATGAGAATCAAAGTTGTCAAGAAAGTTTAATGCATGAAATTGGTTTTGGAAATGTGTACTATTAGTGCACGAAAAGTACTATATTTGGGTAAGTAAATAGTGCTTGAAATCTGAAATTTTGTATTAGGGTCGCTGTTAATGTATAGCCTGGACATATGGAGGTGGTTTCGGAAAAAGTACTGAAAGGTACTATATTTGGTATTAGGATTGAGATAACATTCTGAAATTGGGTATTTGGGTTTGAGATTTGGCGGTGGTTTGGAAATGTATCCTATATTTGCTCGAAGAGTACTAAATTTGGTATTGCGTGAAGGGTTAGAACTGAAATCCTGAAATTTAATATTTAGGTCTCTGTTAGTATCTAGTATTGAGATATGAATGTTGTTTTGGAAATGTTTGCTTTAATTTCACGTAAAGTACTAAAATGTACCATATTTGGTACAATTTGGTATTGGGTGAGTAAATAGTGCTTGAAATCTGAAATTTGGTATTAGGGTCGCTGTTCGTGTATAGCCTGGACACATGGAGGTGGTTTCGGAAATGTGTGCTATAACTGTACGAAAAGTATTGAAAGGTACTTAATTTGGTATTGGGATAGAGATAAAATTCTGAAATTTGGTGATGGTTTGATAATTGCTCGAAGAGTAATAAATGGTACTTAATTTCGCATGGGGTTGAAGGGTTAAAACTAAAATCCTGAAATTTAATATTTAGGTCTCTATTAGAATCTGGGATTGAGATATGTTGTTTTGGAAATGTGTACTTTAATTGCACGAAAATTAGTAAATAGTACTATATTTGGTACAATTCGGTATTGGATGATGGTGTTTCAAATCTGAAATATTGTATTAGGGTCGCTGTTTATGTGTAGTCCGACATAAGGTGGTGGTTAGGAAAATGTATGCTATAATTGTGCGAAAAGTACTGAATAGTACTATACATATTTGATATTGGATGAAGGGATAGATATACAATTCTGAAATTTTATATTAAGATTAGTGATGGTATCTTGTGTTTGAAATTTGGCGATGCTTTCGAAATGCGTCTACTTGGAAATGTGTACTATTAAGTGGTACTGGAACTAAATATCCTCAAATTTGATATTTAGTTCTCTCTTGATATTTGGGATTGAGATATGGAAGTGGCTTTGGACATGTGTAAGATAATATGACGAATAGAACTTAAAATTTATTTAAATTTAGTATTGGGGGAAGGGATAAAGCTTTAATCCTGAAATTTGATGTAGATGTCATTGTTAGTGTCTGTCTTTGAGAGCGGTTTTATAATTGTACTAAATGTTACTAAATATGGTATTGGGTGAAGAATAGAGCTGAAATAAGTGTCCATAGTGCAATGGTTATACTGATATCCTCCTTTGACATTTTACTGATATCCTCCTTTGAAGACTTTTTTGGTGTAAAAGGAAAACATTTTCTTATTTGAACAATGTAAAAAACATTGGGAGTCGGAACATTTTTTAATTAGTTTACTAATGTTTCCACCTTCCCAACATATTTAATAACTTCCCTGAGGACAGATTACCATTACCACAAAGAAAAAGTCTTATTCCCTAAACAATGAATGTTGATTTGTAAAGTTTTTAGGGCATCCATAATAAAAAGGATAGCAATGTACAAAAAATCACAAATCAATTTTTTATATCAAAATGTTTTACATAAAAGTTCTCTCACTTTGAAAAGACATATAAAAACGACTTCTAACCGGCACTTGAAACCTAATTATGCATAAAATAACAAAAACAGTAGTATTTCGATAATAAAATGCAAAGATTTGCAATCATTATATCTTTGTAAAACACTTCACGGCTAATCTTTAGACCAAACAAAAAATTTAAACCAAAATGATAATAGCTAAAAAATCACCCTTTATGAGATCTCAAATTATTATATTATTGTATTTTTCCTAAACTTCTTCAGAATATTTTTTTTCTTAAATTTCTCACCATTTTCCCCATATTTCTTCCAATGTGCGCTTCATTACAATATTCCACCAACCCTTTGTGACGAAACACTCACCGTTTAGTCATACCAAATGAACAGCGACGGCAACACTATTCCCACAACAACAACAAATCAACAAACTCAGATAAAAATTCCCTGTTCCCGATCAAAGCTCTCTAAGTCAATAAAAGAAGAAACAGCAGCAGCAGCAACACCGCCAACAACAACACAACAAACCAGTCTTATTTGCCACAACAGACTTTATTCGTAGCCGCTCCAAACAAAAAGAGCAGCAACAGCATTTGTGGTTTAGATCAAAGCTCAATTTAGTCTGCTCCAAGCATTCTGTGAGATTGCATTCGAAATGTGGCGGAGTTTAAAGCGAAGTGCATTTTTTGAGTGAGGCAGCAACAAACAACGTTACAACGGCCATAAACAAAAGTGGGAAGTGAAAAACGAAATGCAGATACATTTTATTTGAATAAATAAAAAACCAATACATTTTTCTCTTATGAAACAAACAAAATACAAAACGTGGAATTAAAGTGCTCGGTCTTAACAAAAACAACAATTCAGTTAAATCGCCTGTTAAAAGCGTCATTAATTTTGTAAAAATAAAACAAAAGAATTTTCAAACACAATTTTGCGATAACAATCTTTGCAAACAACAACGTTTTTGTTTGTTTGTGTATACGGAAGCGCAAAAATCTATTCACCGTTCAGACCTGGAGTTTGTGGTATCCGAAAAACGTCCAACCACACAAAAAACGCATCGTTCGCTTCGTGGTACTGCGGGCCAACAAAAACAGAAAACCAAAAAATCTATAGAAAAAAATAACAAAATTTAAACCTAAACCTCAGCTCTCAATTTGAAACCGGTTTCAATTTTGTTGTCATCGTGATCTTTGTGTTGAGTAAGCGATATTTTGCTGCTGGGTCGGTGTGGGAATTTTCTGTTGAAGTTCTCCCCACTCTGTGGAGAGTGAAGTGGTGGCGGAGAAAGAGAGGTGGAAGTGCAGTGCAGTGATTCTTTTTGCTTTTTTGTTTATGTTTTCTCATACCTACTCTCAAATCACGCCAGCAAACTCGAAGTGTAACAATAAAGTTGGAAATCAAAACAAAGTAAACAAATGAGACAAAAAAGCGCAGGCAGAGAGAGTGTGAACCCATGAGGATCAGTGTAACAAAAGCATCCAAGATAACATCATCATCATCATCGTCATGAACAATAGTCGGAGCAGCAACAATAGTTAAAATGAAGCGGTTAAATGCACACGATTGCAATATGGCAACATCTATTGAGAAAGGTAAGTGTGTTGAAATGCAACTCTGGTATGAAATTGAAACAATTCAAAAAAAAGTGGTAAAATGTACAGTTGTACACGTTTGTGATGCATTCATTCGTTGGTGTTTCAAGTTGTACTCGAACTTATACATTACCAAAAATAATGTTGCGAATTGATGTAGTGTTCTGTTTGATAAATCAATGTATTTTATACCATTAACCATACATAGTAGGGGGCATTCCTAAAGATGTATTCATTCAAACAAAAATTTAAATGCCGACAACATGTTTTAATTGTTACATGAATTTATACCAATATGGAATGTTTTAGAAATACACGCTTCTACCCGTCAATAACCTCAAACACCAAACTATGATAATTTTCCAGAAAATGGGGTTTATTCTAAAACAAAAATGTACATTACGCACAGCCTGTAAAATACATTGCGATAAACTTTACTAGTAATGAAAGGTGGATTTCACAGGGTGAGATGAAAAAACTGCAACCAATATAAGACTGCTGTCATTTGTAAGTCACTCGTCCGACAGCTGTTAAAATTATTCCAGTGACAGCTTACTATATTGTTTACAAGCGTACAAAAGCATTTTGGCGAGAACTTTCCAGAAAAAAAGTTATTCGGGATGGAATTCAAGCGTGATAGTGTGATTTATTTATATTTGGCTGGAAAATCACAAGTGGCTATCGTTAGAGCACTCCAGCATTTAAATGTGAATAAATCTTTTGTGTATCGTACCATCCGAAAAATGGCTCGTGAGCTGAACATATCGCAATATTCCATTCGGCAAATATTAAAAAATGAGCTCGGGGTAAATGTCAAAAAGTGCAATTACCTACACCACAACAGAAAGAGCTAAAGAGTTGCTTCGCTTGGCCGAATGTGGTGACCTGCCGAATTTTGTGTTCTCCGATGAGAAAACAGTCGTTGTAAACAACTGCAGTTTGTAAACAAACAAAATGATCGTGTTTACTTGCTAAAGAAGTCAGCTGAAAATGTGCACCTTCGGTTGGCCACCAGAACTCAAGCGCCGACCATGGTGATGGGGCCGCCATAACAGCCGTATTAATCGATGGTAGCATCAGAATAAATGCCGAATATTATCGCGAAAATATTCTGGAGGGTGTATTAAAGCCTTGGGCGCGCAAACATTTTGGCTACAGATCTTGGAAATTCCAGCAAGTCTCATCACCATCGCACTCAGCACGCGCCACCCAAGAATGGTTACAAAATGAGGTTCCTCGTTTCATTACCAGCGCACAATGGCCACCAAAATCTCCGGATACCAATCCGGACTATTCTGTCTGGAGTATTTTGAAAAGCAAGGTTGGTAAGCGCTTTGCCGGGAATGGGCCAAAATACTGCAGAGGAACATTCGGATAGCGTGTGACGATTTCATTGGCCGGTTGAAGGCCATAATTTGTGCCAAAGGTGACCAATTCGAACAAATCTAAACTTATTCAAAGATTTGATTATATTTCAGACATTTTTTCTTTCATTCAATAAAATTTAAAAAAAATATTAAAATGAATTTGTTGCAGTTTTTATACCCTCCACCATACTATGGAGGGTATATTAACTTTGTCATTCCGTTTGTAACTCCTCGAAATACTCATGTCAGACCCAACAAAGTATATATATTCTTCATCAGCATAAAATTCTATGTCCGTCTATGTCCGTCCGTTTGTCTGCCTGTCTGTCTGTCCGCCTGTCTGTTCTAATCACGCTATCTTTCGAACGAATTGAGATAGAAGGCTAACATTTTGCACACATGTTCATTTTTCCAGTAGTCAGGTTAAGTTCGTAAATGGGCCATGTAGATCCACGTTTTCATATAGCCCCCATATAACGGTACCTCCCCATATTCGGTATTTTGATGATATTAGCGACATTATTCAGCGACATTATTATTTCAAATTTGGTATTTGAGATTCGTAATGGATGCTACAGCATATGACAGAAAATTGTCTGTCCAGATCCACGTCTTCGTATAGCCCCCAATAACGGTACCTCCCAAAATTCGGTATTTTGATGATTTTAGCGCCATTATTCACCGGAATTGCTTCAAATTACGTATTTAGAGTTCGTGCAGATCCAGGTCTTCGTATAGGCCCCATATATCAGTACCTCCCTATATTCGGTATTTTGGCGTATTTTTTAGGTAAAATACCCAACGAAATTGTTTGAGAGATCGTATTTGACGTTAGTAATGGATGCTATAGCCTGTGACAGAAAATTGTCTATGCTGCTCCAGGTCTTCGCACAGCTCCGACATAATGGTACCTCCCTATATACGATATTTTACATTATTCACCGCTTATTTCAAGTTTCGAATTTGTATGTAGGTCCACGTCATAAAGACCCCAATATAACGCCAATATTCGGTATTTTTAAAATTTAACAGAATTTTTTAAGGATTTCATTTTTTTTTAATTTCCAAATTCGTTTCAAATGGTAAAGGGTATTCAAAGTTTGTCCCGGCCGAACTTACTGCTTTTTAACTTGTTTTTATCTCATTCTGTACATTCTTGATCAGTTTATAATTCTATAGGAATGCCCGTCCGTCTGCGGAAATCACTCAATCTTCCAAAGTTGGTTAATAATAAAAGTACGCAGATGTAATTTAGGTCCGTAGAATTTTTGGCATTGGGCTGTAGGTCCAGGTGTTGGTATAGGCCGCATGTACTGTACCGCCAGATTTAGAATGTTTTTGTTGTTTTAGGCTCAATTATAACCAGAATCTGCTGTAAACTGGCAGTTTGTCTTCCAGTATGTAGGAAACATTCTCACACAAAACTGTCTTTCTAGGTTCCCATATAACTGTACCTCTAGGTATTCGAAATTTTATTGATTTGTCTCACAGTTTTTGCTGGACTTGAAGTTCGAAATTGTTACTACTTCCGGTGACAGAAAATGTCCTTGTACAGATCCACGTCTTCGTATAGCCCCCATACAAAGGGGGCTAATTTTAGAACTATTTCAAACTTGACTTCAACTCCCGAAAAGAAAAAAAGTTATTAAAATAGGGAGTATAAGCCGATGGATCTACACTTTTAGGTGTTTTGCAAAAATGTTTCCTAACCTCTAAAAATTAGAAATAACAAATAAAAAACATTCAGCCCGTAAAGCGCGGTTAATACTTAAAAAAATATCGAATATCTGACACTATCGATATTTGGGAGCAAAAACGAAATTTTCTTCTTGTGCCCATTAAGTGTTCTATTTGAGGAAAAATAAATGTTAGCTGTAGTGTTTAATGCTTTGCCTTTCCAGAAAGAAATGTGTTGAAGGTTCATTTAGATTTGTTGCTTGTCGCCACAACTTCGTTTTAAATAACTAAAAATATTAACCATGACTTTTGCATTGCAACTGTGCAATGGAAAAATGTGGGAAAATAATTCTATTTCCGGAAAATCCACAATGTCATTTTCACTTTCATGCCAGGTAGATTGTTTGTTTGTCTGTCCTTAACAAATAAAGATAACTACATTGCAAGCCCACAAAAATAGAAATCGATTAACTTTGTTTGTCATCATCGTCTTACCTGGTTTTCAACATTTGCTTATTTCATTTCCTTTTTTGTATTGGAAATTTCATGAATTGTCCTGCCAAGAAAAACATAATTCCAATAAGAGAAATAATTTAGGAAATGTTTGAATCCGTGGGGTATTGATGTTTTTACTCTCTGATATTCGGACAGAAAATCTGACTATCCCAAATAAAATATCTACTTCTATTGTAAAAGAAAATAATTCAATCCAAGGGCGTACAAAGAAATGCATTTTGGTACTTTTTCGGACAAAAATTATCTTTTCTATTTAAAATATACAAAAAATAGGAGAAAAATCAATAAATGGTATTGGTAATCTGGTAAACACCTAAAACCGCTATGAAAAACTATATCAAATAAATAAAATAAGTAAGATCTATTTTATATTTTTAAGAAGAGTTTATCTGGCTATAAAGAACCTGATCGGATACTTCAAAATATTGAAAATTAGTAGTTACCCTTGTCTGGATGCAAGATCAAAAAGTGGACATACATTGATTTTTTTCGAGAAATTAAAATACTCCATGAGAAATCGAAATGCGAAATTACACCTGACTTGTATGGAACTTGGAACCATTATCCTCAAAATACCCACAATCATGCGGTTTTGTTGTATGGGGGATATACCAAAGAGTAATATTTGTTGAGAAACGGAAATATCGAATTACCCAGCAAGTGCCCCCTACTTCGTCAGTGAAAAGTCCACCTTAAAATTTTTGATTACTTCCAACAGTTTTAGCACAAATTGTTCATTTAAAAAAAATAATAATAATCCAAACTTTATATATCGGACTAATTTTTTTAAACTTTCTAGGTTTTATTTGTTACAATACTTTTTGCACCAAAAAGTCTTCTTAAATTTTGAAGTTTATCGAAGAGTGTATTACCCTTGCGCAATGGTTTCACATCCAACAACAGTGACCTCAAATTTCAGGATTCAAACTCTATCCATTCAGTCAACGGCGAATTTTGTACCATTTAGTACTGTTCGAAAAAAACATAGTATACACTCCACCTCCTTCTACAAAACCACCAGTGACCTCGATACCGAATTTCGACACATGTTGTGTCATTTTGCAGTTTTTGTAGGTTCGTAGTACACCTTTTCAAAACCAACTCCTCTTAACCACAGACACCAACAGTGACATACATATCAAATT
Source organism: Musca domestica (assembly GCF_030504385.1). Lineage (NCBI taxonomy): Eukaryota > Metazoa > Arthropoda > Insecta > Diptera > Muscidae > Musca > Musca domestica. The sequence goes on along the minus strand of NW_026712334.1, from coordinate 619,265 downwards.
TCAGGATTCCAGTTCTATTCTTCACCCAGCACCTAATATAGTAGCATTTAGTTATTTTCGTACAGTTAATTTACGCATTTCCAAAATCATATCCATATCTCAATCCTAAATACCAACAAAGACCTCAAAATCAAATTTTGAGATTCTAGCTCTATCCATTCACCCAATACCAAATTTAGGACCACATAGTACTTTACGTACAATTGTAGTTCGCATATCCAAAACCACCTTCCTATCTTAACCCTAGTCACCAACAAAGTGACACCTACATCAAATTTCAAGATTTCAGCGACATTCCTTCACCCAATACCAAATTTAGTACTTTTCGTACAATTATAGAACTAATTTCCAAAAAACAACTCCATATCTCAATTCCAGATACCAAGAGAACCTCAGTATCAAATTTGATAATTCGAGTCTTATACTTTCCCCCAATACCAAATTTAGCAGAATTTAGTTGTTTTCGTACAGTTAAAGTTCGCATTTACAAAATAATCTTCATGTATCAACCTCAGAAGCCAACATTAACCTTAAAAAACTTTAATTTCTCCATTACCAAATCTAGGACCACCTAGTACTTTTCGAACATTTATAGTATACATTTCCAAAACCACCTCCATATCTTAACCACATGCACCAATAAAGTGACACCTATATCAAATTTCGGGATTTCAGTTTTATTCCTTCACCCAATACCAAATTTAGAACTATTTAGTACTTTTCGTACAATTAAAACCACCTCCATATCGCAATCTCAGATACCAGCAGAACCTCAGCATCAAATTTGAGAATTCAAGCCCTATGCTTTCACCCAATACCAAATTTAGTAGAATTTTGTTCTTTTCGCACAGTTAAAGAACGCATTTTCAAAATCTTCATATCACAAACTTAGATTCCAACATTGACCTCAATATCAAATTTCAGGATTTTTACTCTATTCCTTCTCCCAATACCCAATTCAGTACTACTTAGTACTTTCATTGCAATTATTGTACACATTTCCGAAACCACCTTCATATCTCAATTCCAGATACCAACAGAGATCTCAATATCAAATCTCGGGACTCCAGCTTTATCCCTTCGAAACTATATCTACACCAGATTTAATAGGGTTCGTCTTTGGGACAATCAAATAAACTGTGCAAAAATCCTCTTAATTAAATCTGAGTCCACGTCCTTTCCGGACATACACAAATTGACTTGATTCTATGGTATAAAACGAAAGGAATGTTTCCTCCAATTAATGATGTACTGCAATAAATAGCTCCTATTTTGATTTCACTCGTTAAAGTTGTTCAATTTGCGATCTTATTAAATTGATCCCATATTGAATAGTTATTTGGAGAAAAAACTATTTTTTGTCACGGCTTGAGGGTTAGATGTCAATTTTAACATTTCTCGACATTAGAGATTTCCATAAATAAATTGAAGTGCTTCATTGATGGGTTGTTGACTTTTAATTTGAAAAAATTACTTCTTAACAACTTTCGAACCCTCCATGTCTTTTAAATTTTTATTTGCTTTTGGTGGTTCATTGTAACAATATCCTCATCACCAAACATTTTTTTAACTTCGGTTTTTTTTATACCCTCCACCATAGTTGGAGGGTATATTAAGTTTGTCATTCCGTATGTAGCACCTCGAAATATACATTTTAGACTCCACAAAGTATATTATATTCTTGATCAGCATAAAATTCTATGACATAAAATTCTATGTCGATTTAGCAATGTCCGTCCGTCTGTGGAAATCACTCTAGCTTCCGAACGAATTGAAGTAGATTTATAACATTTTACTCAAATGAATATTATGTTTGCAGGACGTTTGGTAATGGAAATTAGCCACGTAGGTCCATGTTTTGGTATGGCCCTCATATAACGGTACCTCCCAATATTCGATATTTTGATAATTTTAGCGAAAATATTCACCGCAATTGTTTCAAATTTGGTATTTGAAGTTCGTATTGGATACTACAGCATAAGACAGAAAATGGACCATATAGGTCAACGTTTTCGTATAGCCGCCATATAACGGTACACCCCACCCCCCATATTCCGTATTTTGATGATTTTAGCGACATTATTTACAGGAAATGTTTCAAATTTTGCATTTGAAGTTCGTAATAAATACTATAGCCTATGGCAGAAAGTTGTCTGTGCAGGTCCACGTTTTATAACCCCCATGTTACCTCCCTATATTCGGTATTTTGAAGATTTTAGCTACATTTAAAACAGATTTTTTTTCAAGTTTCGCATTTAAATATTGTAATAGCTTATGAAAAAAGTTGCCTATACCTAATATACGGCTACTTTCGGTATTTTTAAGATTTTAACAGAATTTTTAACGGATTTTTTTTTTTTGAAAATTGAACAGTGTTGGCTTGTTTGTTCGGGATACCGTAGTATTTTGTTGTTGCAAAATGGTCAGGCTTTATCCCTTTATTGTTGTTTTTATAAAACAACGTTTTTTTATTAGTGGAGAACGATGGTAATGTTTACCAGAGGGTAAGGCAGGGAATACCTAGGTTTCGGAAAGAGCCACAATCCTCAACAGTTCCCTTGTTTTTTGTCTGGGATATTCTCCCCAGAAGTTATTTTAAAAATAACTTCTATGAAAAAAACATTTTTTTACCCAAGTGACGAGATCGTAATCTCAATAGAATTAAATAAAACTAAAATACTTTTGGAAAGTCTTCTAAATCTTACAACCGCACTTATAAACATTTACATCTTTCTCCACTTGTTATGCTTTCGTTCAACCCGAACGAAGTAGCATAACCATGTAAGTTGGTTTTGTCTGTTACAACAAAAACCCCTTCGTCGACCGTGCCTTTTCTATTAATAGAACAGTGTTGGCTTGTTTGTTCGGGATACCGTAGTATTTTGTTGTTGCAAAATGGTCAGGCTTTATCCCTTTATTGTTGTCTTTATAAAAATTGTCAAATTTGTACCAAATAGTGGACGGTGTTCAAGTTCGACCCGGCCGAACTTACAAATTTTTTACTTGTTTTTTTTTTTTTTTTTTGTAAGTTTAGTTTTTGCTTTCTCTTTTATGACAACAGTTACCTATGCAGGTCCATGTCGTCGTATAGACCCTAATATAACAGCTACATTCGGTATCTATAAGATTTTAATGTTTTTTATTGTATTTGAGAATTGCCAAATTCGTTCCAAATGGTGGAGGGTATTCAAAGTTCGGCACGGCCGAACTTACAGCTTTTTTACTTGTTTTTAATTAACGAAGTATTGAAAGCTATTTTTACAAGTGGATAATTAATAAAAATTGTAACCCTCAAATCACTGTAAACAAAATCAACGTTTTTTATGGAAATCACGACACACATACTCACATGTTTGAAGCTGTTGAGTTCAGATGTGATGTTATGTTGTAATGATTGCTTCCGGGAGTTAGATCGTGAAATTTCAAGTCAAATATTGTCTAAGGGTTAACTGGCAGTTGATGTTCAAGATTGTGCCACTGGCTGCGTACATGTACTTCATTAAACAATTGAACGTTATCAAAGCAAAAATACCATCAAACATAAAACCAAACATAAAAACAATTACAATAAACCGTTTTCATCAAATTTTACTGGCAAAAACTATGTTAAAGCAATAAAACTGTTGACCACCTTGTAGCATTCTGTAGCATTCATTCATGGTAAGTGTTTGCCAGTTTTATTCCTCTCATTCACCAATGGCCATAAAAAATCTAGAACTTGGTTTACTGCTACCGCTTCTGCCGGTGGCTACCATTTCTTTTTCTTCTTCGTCGTCAATGAAACAATCATCCGAAGCGTCAAATCCATATTTACTTGTTGCACGCAAGCGCATTGCAAACGACAATAACTTCCTTTCTATCTTCGTTCGTTCTCCAAATTGTTTACCATTTGAACATCCGCTTAGCGCTGGAAATTTTCTTTGGAGCAGAAAAGAGAAAGAAAAATCAAATAAAATTCAATGTAATCTAATAAACGTAACCACATTTCCCCTTTTGCAACGCGCAACAACATTCATTTTATTTCGGAGGACATTGTTGCATGCTTTAACCTGTTTCATGGTAAGGTCCGAAGAGAATGCGATAAAAAATGTACACACTGAAACGGAATCAAAAAAGGAAACATTGATTTATGATTTTTTATATGACAACTGTCAAATAAGTGTCAGAATACTCATTTCCGCAGGGGGTGTGTGAGAAAATGAATCATTTTTTATTACAAGTCTATATATAGAGGTATAGAAATAATAAAAATCCACCATATCTGAAACATAAAAATTCATATGGAATGGGTATAACATGTACCATGGGAATAAATAGAGGACTACTGAAAAAAGTGTTAAATTCGGCCGACCCGAATTTTGATACCCTACAAGTCTTTTTGGCGGCCATAAGTTTGAATTGGCCATAAAGTTTTAAAAATCGTAAAAGGGGTGAGATGAAAAAACTGCAACCAACTTCAGACTGCTGTCATTTTTAAGCCACTCGTCCGACAGCTGTTAAAATTATTCCAGTGACAGCTCTTTATATTGTTTACAAGCGTACGAAAGCATTTTGGTGAACATTTTCCAGAAAAAAAGTTATTTGTGACAGAATTCAAGCGTGATATTGTGATTTCTTAATTTTTGGCTGGGAAACCACAAGTGGCTATCGTTCGAGCACTCCAGCATTTAAATGTGAATAAATCTTTCGTGTCTCGTACCATCGCTCGTTACCGTGATACTGGTAGCGAAGTGGACGGAAGAAAACAGCAACATCAGCAGAAATGGTTCGAAAAGTAAATAAGCGACTTTATCTAAACCCGCGTTGCAGTGGCCGAAAAATGGCTCATGAGCTGAACATATCGCAATATTCCATTCACAATATTGAAAAATTAGCTCGGGGTAAGGCCATTGAAATTGGAAAACGTGCAAGAACTTACAGCGCAACAGAAAGAAAATAGACTCAAAAGAGCTAAAGAGTTGCTTCGCTTGGCCGAAAGTGGTGAACTGCCGAATTTGATTTTCTCCGATGAGAAAACGTTCGTTGTCCAGCAGTTTATAAACAAACAAAATGATCGTGTTTACATGTCAAAGAGGTCAGATGAAAGTGTGCACCTTCGGTTGGCCACCAGAACTTAAGCGCCGGCTATGGTGATGGTGTGGGCCGCCATAACAGCCGATGGTCGCTCTCCGCTCGTATTAATCGACCGTGGCATCAGAAAGAATGCCAAATATTATCGCGAAAATATTCTGGAGGGTGTATTAAAGCCTTGGGCACGCAAACTTTTTGGCCGCAGACCTTGGACATTCCAATAGAATTCAGCACCATCGCACTCAGCACGCGCCACACAAGAATGGTTACAAAATTAGGTTCTTTGCTCCATTTCCAGCGCACAATGGCCACCAAAATCTTCGGATACCAATCCGTTGGACTACTGTGTCTGAAGTATTTTGGAAATCAAGGTTGGCACTGAAAATATACCAAAGTGTCGAGCACCTCAAGCAAGCGTTTCGTCGGGGATGGGCTAAAATACCACAGAGCAACATTCGGGCAGCGTGTGACGGTTTCATTGGCCGTTAGAAGACCATAATTCGCTCCAAAGGTGACAAATTCTCACAAATCTAAACTTATTCTAAGATTAGATGCTATTTCCGACATTTTTGCTTTCATTCAATAAAAGTTAGAAAAAGTAAAAATTATGGCGTTTGACTTTGTTGCAATTTTATACCCTCCACCTTAGTATGGACGGTATATTAAGTTTGTCATTCCGTTTGTAACACCTCGAAACATACATTTTAGACCCCACAAAGTATATGTATTCTTGATCAGCATAAAATTATATGTCGATTTATCAATGTCCGTCCGTCTGTGGAAATCACTCTAGCTTCCGAACGAAATAAAGTAGGTTGATAAAATTTTACACAAATTTGTATTATGTCTGCAGGACTTTTGGTATTGAAAATGGGCTATGTAGATCCTCGTCTTCGTATAGCCCCCATAACGATTTTAGCGACATTATTTACCCCGATATTCGGTATTTTGAAGATTTTAGCGACATTATTTACCGGAATTGTTTCAATTTTAGTATTTGAAGTTCGTGATGGATACTACAACCTAGGACAGAAAATGAGCCATGTAGGTCCACGTCTTCGTATAGCCGCCATATAGTAGTACCCCCCGATAGTCGGTATTTTGATGATTTCAGCGACATTATTTACCGGAATTGTTTCAAATTTCGCATTTGAAGTTCGTAATAGATACTACAGCCTATGACAGAAAATTGTCTGTACAGGTCCACGTCTTCGCATAGCACCCATATAAAGGAACCCACAATATTCGGTATTTTGATGATTTTAGCGACATTATTTACCGGAATTGTTTCAAATTTTATATTTGAAGTTCGTAATGGATACTACAGCCTATGACAGAAAATTGTCTGCGCAGGTCCACGTTTTATAACTCCCATAGTACCTCCTTATATTCGGTATTTTTATGATTTTAGCTACATTATAAACAGATTTTTTTCAAGTTTCGCATTTGAATATTGTAATCCACGTCGTCGTATAGACCTTAATATACGGCTGCATTCGGTATTTTTAAGATTTTAACAGAATTTTTAACGGATTTTATTTCTTTGAAAATTGTTAAATTTGTACCAAATGGTGGAGGGCATTCAAAGTTCGGCCCGGCAGAACTTACAGCTTTTTCATTTGTTTTTACAGTTGAAATATAGGTTTTTCCTCTTTGGTGACATATAGTAAAATTTTATGAATATTATTTTTGTCTTCGAATTCATCCTTCTAAAATCATGCCGTTGGATATTTTTACACAAACTCCCACAAAGTACGGCTTTAACACTAAAATGTATTTTTAATGAATATGAAGATTTCGACCCTTGAAGTCTTCCAGGATCTTTTTTTGTAGGATATTTAGACTTGGTAAGATCCCGTTTGAATGGAGTTCAAATCATATTTATATAAAAGGAAAGGACAAAAAATATACCTTTTTTTATCTGTAATACAGCCTAAAATCAACGGATTGCAAGGAATCTTAATCCGAAAAGGACAACAAATGTGGAAGAGGGAGGAATTTACGCCCTCTATTTATATAAACTTTCGAAACGCCGATATACGTGTCTTTTTTTGTGTAAGCTTTACATTCGTACTAGATTTATCTGTAATTATTATACACCGTATTATCCTAGACACAATGCTTAATATTTATCCACATTTTCAAAGCTCTTCAAGAAATATCTACTCTATGGGGTCTCCGAATATGTCCAGGTTTTGCGAACAGAATTACATATATAATACAGTCTCCTTGTAATGGTTATTTACGGGTTGTGTTCTTTATTATAGACATAATGGAGATTACCACATATGTTATTAATATTATTATTAATATTGTTTCTAATTATACCCTACAACACTATGTGTTGGGGGTATTATAAGTTTGATTGGGCCAAGAATTATGTAACACCTCGAAATATTGATTTCCCACATAGGAGAGTATATATGGGGCTTCCTAGCTCGCCGAGCTGAGTCGATCTAGCTATGTATGTCCGTCCGTCCGTCTGTCCTTGTTAATTTGTAATCACTCTACAGGTCGCAATTATTGACCAATCAAAGCGGAAGTTAGCATGAGGCTAGAGCTTAGGGCTGGGCAGAAGCCTTCCAATTTTGATGGTCATCGGGTAATATTTAGTGGTTGAAATAGAACACAGAATTTGTGATAAATAAAAGTCAAATTTTCCATTTAACCGCGAATATTTTTAATCCCGGCGAAATCACAAATAGACGAACAGGTCGATTCTGACAGTTACGTAGATGCCGATAGTAAATATATCGGTTATATATAGCGAAATATGTACAATGTGTATATACAAAGGAAGGGGATGTTAGTTAGAATGCTTATATCTCAAGAAATTCTGGACCAATTTTGACAAATTTTGTCAATTCAGAATGCCCTCTTAACATAAAAGTATAAAATCTAAAAAATCGCCGAAAAATATGCCAATAATGATGTTAATATAGATTTTGCAGTATTTTGTGACATATTTTTTATCGCATGCGATTTTTTCATTTTGACTTATAATATTCACCTTACAATATAGGTTGGGGATATTATATAAGTATTGCAAATATCGTCCGATCATCACGAAAATTTTAACAAGAGTAGGGTTGGGCTCAGAAGTGCTAGGCCTATTATTTTCTAAGATGTCCGCAATATATAAGGGGGTTGAAATGGACCAACAACTAAAATTTTTCTTGATTTTGCAGCCGTTATAAAGGTCACAAATAGAAACCAAAGGAAGCGAAATCTCGCATAAAGTTAGAGTTAAGGACAGCGGGTACAATGGACCGCTAATTTTGTGTGAAAAAAATACCAGCATTACTTACAGGCGATATCCGAAATACACAAAAGGCGAACTTCTGGCTTTTTTATGTTGATTTCGTTGACGAATATTGCCAAATATCGTAGACAAGCAAATCATATAGATGAGTCTAAATTTGGAGATACAGAGGGGCTTCTTGCTTTTGGAGGTGATTGCAAAATATTTAGGGGTTCAAATTAACCAAAAACAGAAATGTTTTTCCGATCACACAATTGAAGCCAATCAACACGCCTGTGAAGAGAGTTAAGGCCAGGGAAGAATTCTAGCATTTTGGATGACCATTGGATAATATTTAGATGTAAAATGTACTACAACAACTAACAGCCCGACGGAGTGCGTAAGTATTGGGCAAATGTCCCTAGTCAAAATCCTAATTTCAAAAGCGAAATCTTCCAATATGGATTTGGACATAAGGGCGCTTCTAACATATTGTCGTGTTGTAGAGTATAACATAGTCGGCCCTGCAAGACTATAGCCTTTGCTTACTTGTTAATATTGTTTCTGATTTATTTTTATTTTAACTTTTATTTAATTTTATTTAATTAGTCCATAGCAACATTTCTTTGAGCACTGTCGGCTTTCATATGTCTTTATCATTGCAAAACTATTTTTGTTTATTTAACTTAAAAATTATCACACCATGGTACTTCTAAGTAAAGAAGAAAAAAAATACGTCGAACTATTTCAACGTATGGGTTATTGAACAAATAGGAAAAGGTGTGAGTTCAATAAAATAGATGACTTTAAACCGTAAACACAATAAAAGGACAATAGATAGTAGATCTGTAAAATTCAGCACATAGCGGTCGTTGTTGACTTTTACTTCAAAAAGCCGGGGTTTAACATTTATGACTTTATAACACCAACAGCCAACCATCCAGCCAGGCAAACAAACAAACCAAGAAATTCCCTCAGATTAAGATAGTGAGTGGTGGCATGGGTTCACTTTAGGCTTGGTGAATCAAAAGAGAGAGAATGAACCCATTTTTGTTTCGCTAAAGAAGGGAGAGTATGAGAGAGAGTGTGCTGAACAACAATGTGACCAAACAATTTCAAAGGGAAACAAAATTCCCAATTAGAGTTAAAATGCGGCATAACAGTTAAAAGAGGGTTCATCATACAATGAACCCCCAACATACTAGAGTGCGCGCACACACACTCACTCACACAGATAAAGAAAAACGTAAACAAACCACACACGCACACACACTCATACAAAGAGACTGACAACTGGCCGGTAGACAACAATGGAAAAGTATCTGAAAGATACTTCACTGACGATGAACACGAACCGCACCACTATACGACCATCATCGGTGTATTGTTTAGTTTGAACTGTTTAGTTATTGACGAGAACTTGAGCCGGTTGGTTGTCAAGCCATTTAACGAATGAAGTAGAAGCCGTTGCTACACAACCCAAAATAAAAATAAAAGAATTATTTTCTTTTGAGTTGAAAAATTATTTACATATTTTGTTGTTATTGTGAGTGCGCTGTTGTGTTTTGTTTTTTTTTGTTTTGTAAACAAAGAAAAGATAAATTAAATGTCGAATTGTGCAAAATTGCAATTTTGTTGCGTAAAGAGGCAAATATTCTGCGGAATAATCCAGGTGTAACAATAATAAGTGAAAAACGTGTTGCGAAGTAACCGCGTTAATGGTGAAATAAAAAAAAAAAGTGGTGGTTAAATTGAATTCTGGAACCACTGAAAACCCAAGATTGAAATTAATGTTTGTCTCGCTATTGGGGTTGATGGTTAGATCAAGGTGATAAAGCAAAAACAAAAACCAACGTGGTCTAACTGTTCCGAGACAAAAATTAAGGTAAATTTCAAAATACTGCCCTAATTGTCATTTGTTGGAAATTTGGATATTATTCGGCCAACCATGTGACTGACACTTTGGATAATTCAACAATTGAAATGCGTGTTGTTTTCGAAACCCCACAACAACAGCTAAATGAAGTAAACAAATAAAACCACATTAATTGAAGTAGAGTTTGTGGTCGAAATTAAAACCCCATTTAATTACTTCTTTAGAATTCTGATGTGCGAGCGATGTGAACCAAAATCTGTGTAAAAAATGTTAAGAATAATTAAGAGAAATTTAACAACGATGTAAAGTGAGGCTTTTTAAAAGTGTAATAAAAGTGAGATTTAATTACAAACAAAACAAAAAAAAGAAGATGAATATAAATTAAAATGTACCAAATGTTATGACAAACCTTTACAGTTGGAAACAAAATTTTGAAAAATAAATTAACAAAAAATAAATACTTATGTAAAATATGAGTATTTTTTAAACGAAATATAAATTTCGAGGAAAAAAAATAAAAAAAAACAAATCCAACTAAAAATTTAAAAAATAAAACTACTTCAAAAATTACATGGATTTTAAATATGATTAATTCTTAAAACACTAAAATCGAAAATATTATTAAAAATGAATAATAAAAAGAATAAAATGCAAAAGTCGATTCAGCACTGTTGGAATTAAAAATTAATTAAAAAAATTATATACCACTCAATATCTGTTAGGCATGGATTGCTAGACCATATCATACTCTCTAGTAGGATTCGCCGTAAATCTATTTGGGTTTGGGATTCGCCGTAAATCTATTTTACCACAGTCGATGCCTGTGAAACTTCCGTTGCTCCGAATGACCATAAATTACATCATATCTATTTTCCGAAACGAGCTTGAGACACAGACCACGATATCGACTACAGATGTAAATTTTGTCACATATTTCTAGGAAAAATCGGTAAAGAAAGGTCTAAAGTCGGACGGACCGACTATATGACAACCTACACCACAATGCTTATTTAGTAGGGCTACTCGTTACAAATAAACGTTTTTATTAGGAATTTACGAGAAGTTGATCATACCAACTATGAACCTTAGCTGAATACGTCATGGTTTTAGAGTAATGACAATTTGGGAACTATATCAAACTCCGAATCGATTTTCAACAAATTTGACGGAGGCTTTTGTAGATCTAGTATCAAATAACATTGATGTATAGTGCATGATATGTATTCGATAAGAATTATATTAAACAAGTAAAAAAGCAGTGAGTTCAGCCGGGCAGACATTTGAATACCCTCCACAATTTGAAACGAATTAGGACATTTAAAAAAAAATTAAATAAATAAAATCCGTTAAAAATTGGGGACCATACGAAGACGTGAACCTGCATAGGCAACCTTCATCGTAAGCCATTACAATATTTAAATACGAAAATTGAAAAAAAATCCGGTTAATAATGTAGCTAAAATCATCATAATACCAAAGTACCGTTATATCGGGACTATACGAAGACCTGGATCTGCATAGACAATTTTCTATCCCAAACTCTGGTACCTGTTGGGAACTTCGAATACGAAATTTCAAACAATTTCGTTGAATATTGTACCTAAAATCGCCAAAATACCGAATATAGGGAGATACTGATGTATGGGGGATATACGATATCGTGGACCTATATAGGGAATTCTCTTACAGGGGATAAGGTACTCACAAAGAACTCTTTGTGTAGAATTTCAGGCAATTCCATTGAAAATACCGAATATCGGGCGTATTTGGCATTTTAATGATTGGATTTGATGATCTGGTGTATTTCGCATGTGAGGGACTTAAAACGCCAAATCAGATGAAACATATGTATTGGAGCTATAGCTATATCTGAACCGATTATCACCAAATTTGTAGGACTTATTTCTAGAATGAATTCAGTCAGAATTGCCAAGATTCAGTTAATTTGGGCCGATATTAGACATTTGGGCTGATATTAGACATATGATATTGGACTGATATTAGACATTTGATATATGGGACCTATATCCAAATCTGAACCAATATTGACAAAATTTTAGGCCCTTATTGCTGAGCAATATCTGATATCTTGTACCAAAGATCATTGTTGTGGAGCGCATACTACGTACGTAAGGGACTTAAGACCCCAAATCGGATGAAAAATATATATGGAAGTTATAGCTATATCTGACAAAATTTGAAGTACTTTTTTCTAGGATGAATTCAGTCGGAATTGCCACAATTCACTCCGTTTGGGCTGATATTAAACATTTGGTGTACTAAAACCCTGATATTGGATAAAGATATATATGGGAGCTATTTCCACCAAATTTCATGTACTTGCTTCTAGACTAAATTTGATCGAATGTACCAAAATTCAGGACTTTCGGACTGATATTGGCTATTTGGTGCACAATTAACCCGAAATCGGTTGAAGATATATATGGGAGCTATATCTAAATTTGAATCGATTATCACCAATTTCAATAGGGTTTGTTCTTGGGCCAAGCAAAAATTGTTTGGAAAATCGGATAAACAATGCGACCTGCATTTTGTTCACAGGTACAGACGGATGGACTGACGGACTGACATGCATAAATTGAAAGTGATTATATGAAGATCCTCAAAAGTAACTATGGGTCTATCTCGATTACTTCTCCATGTTCCAAACAAATGCACAAATATATCATATCATTACCACTATGTGGTGTAGGATATAAAAATCGATTATACATTTATATTTTTATAACCTCACCAAACTATTGTACTATAGTAAACTCATAGTTCGAATTTCTAAAAACATGACCTTATCTTACTCCTTCACACCATCATTGACTGATATGCAAAATATCAAAATTCTAGTTTCACCTGTAAGCTAATTCGGTAGGCCAGCCACTCGATCACTCAAAGATTTTTTTTAAATGCATATTGTTGTTGCAAAATAGTCAGGTTTAGTCCCATTATTGTTGTTTTAATAAAAAACAACATTTGTTTATTAATGGAGAACGATGGTAATGTTTACCAGGGGGTAAGGCATGGAATACCTTGGTTTCGGAAAGAGCCACCAATCCTCATCAGTTTCCTTGTTTTTGTTTGGGATATTCTCCCCAGGAGTTTTTTTTTAAATAACTCATACGACAAACAACTTTTTTACACAAGGGACATAAAACATTACATAAAACTAAAATTCTTATGGAAAATTTTCTAAACCTTACAACCGCACTTATAAACATTTTCATCTCCCTCCACTTCGAAATTAATGCACTTTTCACTTAAATGACTGTAAATCATGAATCTGCGAAAACATACAAAATTTTTGTTTGGAATTTTCCAAGTTTTTCACTACGATTTTTCAATTTTTACGTTACGTTCGAAAAGCCATTACGGAACAATTACTTCCCAGCAAAAAAAACACAACTTTTGACGTTTTAATTTTCCGACTATTCTGCAGACTTTCTTCGAGATTTTCGTTCGGTGAACCCTTCCCATTGCAATTACAAACAACTGAAAAAAAATTGATTCAAATCAGTCCTGCCGTTCTCAAAAAATGAGTTACTGTACCATTTTTATAAATACAGGGTGGGATGAAAAAACTGCAACCAACTTCAGACTGCTGTCATTTCTAAGTCACTCGGACGACAGCTGTTAAATTTATTCCAGTGACGGCTCAGTATATTGCTAAAGAGTTGTTCGCCAAAATACCGCAGAGCAACATTCGGGCAGCGTGTGACGGTTTCATTGGCACTAAAAAATACCAAAGTGTCGATCACCTCAAGCAAGCGCTTCGCCGGGAATTGGCCAAAATACCGCAGAGCAACATTCGGGCAGCGTGTGACGGTTTCATTGGCCGATTGAAGGCCATAATTCGTGCCAAAGGTGACCAATTCGAACAAATCTAAAATTATTCTAAAATTTGATGCTATTTCCGACATTTTTTGCTTTCATTCAAAAAAATGTAAAAGTTAGGGGTTTGACTTTGTTGCAGTTTTTTTTATCTCACCCTGTAGAGGTTTGAAAAGCTAGTCGTGGTCAGTTCCTCCGCACCCAAATAAACATTTAAGGTTGAAGAGATAGCCAAAAATATCTCATATACTATTTTTCAAAGCGATATACTCATTATTTTGGCTAAAGTGGGCGTAAAAGTGGACATGGTCAATTTTTTCCTCCGTAAGCTGGGGTAAAATTTAATTAAATGAAAAATTATTTGAATTTGTCGACATTTTATTTTTATATATGTAGATTTATGGTAGAAGACCTTTGGTAGTCTTCTATTGACATAAAGGTTGCGTCAGCTAAATCTAATTAAAATATCTTCAAAATGTCTTTTGAGGATGGATATTAGGTCCTGCCATATGTTGTTTTCCGACACGCAGAGTCGACTGCTATAAATATACAATTTCTATTAATGCTTACCTTGTAAAAATGATTTACAATTTTCACTTCCCTTTATCGATTTTAGTGGTTTAAGGGTTAATTTATAATTTCATTCCAGGAATGTAATATACACCACATGCAATAAAGCAAAAATTGTCATACACTTTTTTTGCCATTAATATGTATTTATCAATTTGTTATCATTTTGAATTGTGACAAAGATATTTCGCAAATTTTAATTTAAACGAAAGCAGAAACCCAACAAAAAATTAAAAAAAAACACACGGGTTTTTACCAATTCTGTGTCATTTTCGAAAGAAAGCCAACTCTGCAACAACGTCAACGGAACCAGCACCGAACAACAGCCCGAACCGTTATCAGTTCAAATAGTACTTGTGTAGCACAGAGAAGAGACAAATATACACAAACGTACATGAACATTTAAACAGCAATCATCAAGGTAAATATACTTAAACTTAAAGATATGACCAGCAAAGTTATGGGCAAACCTAACGACAGACAGACAGACCGACGGACGGATGGACGGAGGTACACACAGACAGTTATGTCCACAATAATCACAAATGAAATGGAGTCAAACTATAAATATAGAATGTTACCCAGCAAACATTTATTAAATGAAATATGATATCTAGCCAAAGAGAGCGTTTAGGTCTGAAGACTTCATCTTCATTGAATATTTTACTTCCTTTCTATTTTCAATTTATTGTACTCACATAATTAATGGAAAGCATTGAAAACTTCAAATAATTCTAATAAACCATTGGTCCATCTTTTTATTAAACAATCAATTTGGAATTCGGGCATTTATTGAAACGAAGTTAATCAATTTTTATAAAAAATAAAACTAAAACAATTTTTTATATTTTATACATAGTGCACAATCTATGATAATTTATGTTGCTCAATATTCATTAATTCTTTTAATTGCATGGTATTATTTCCGATGTATACCGTCAATTCTTTAATAATTTTCTAAATATTATCTTTACCTCATCGTCTGCCTTTGATGGCAAACGAAAAACGTTTTGAAACGTTTTATGAAAACTACATTCATATCATAGTGCACAATCTATGATAATTTATGTTGCTCAATATTCATTAATTCTTTTAATTGCATGGTATTATTTCCGATGTATACCGTCAATTCTTTAATAATTTTCTAAATATTATCTTTACCTCATCGTCTGCCTTTGATGGCAAACGAAAAACGTTTTGAAACGTTTTATGAAAACTACATTCATACCTCATTGATGCATTATGACTGTGGCTGATTGTTGTTGTTGCTGCTGCCGCTGCTGCCGTTAAATATTGAAATCACATTACCAACAACAATATTCTGAAACAACACAAAAACAGCCCAACAAATGAAAAATAAATATTATAAATAACGCTTAGCTAGGTACATCAGCAAGCGTCATGAACTCGCTCTCCAAAGATCGTGAAACACTTGTCTATTGTCTAAACAATTTCATTTGATGATTGCACGACCGACCCTGAGGAGGAGTTTTTCCTGTCTGGTTATTTGAGCAAACAAAAAATACACTACACTACGAGAGAATACTTTCTATCGAACAGCGATGAACAATTATAATGGGTTCTGGAATGGAACAGTGGTACATAGGTGGGAGAATTATAGTTTTTATAGATACAAGACTTTTCTATATGGAAAACCATCTAATGTATACGAATAATGTTCCGCATATAAATAAGTAAAAATGGATTTAAGTTCGGCTGGGGCGAAGTTTTGATATCCCTCACCCCGAGAAAATATGAAAAATATGTTCAAGGCATTTTTCGAACGCTCGCAAACCTTAATAATTACATGTCTTGAAAACCCTCAAAATTCCGAATATCTGGTGATACCGTATTATAGCGAAACATAGACCTGTGTCAAACAAACACTTTGTAAAACGATTGTAAATTTTGCATTGAGAAGTCGAAATAGCTAATTGTGAACATTTTGCATTAATGAGAACTCCAATTGTAGCCAGTCCAGTGGGAAAATGTGGTCGTGGACAAGTTTCGACATTTTTTGTTCAAATAATTAGTTTTTAACGGGAATTGTTAGTGAAAATCAAATAACTAAATCATACCTGAAGTAGGGCGTAGCTGTTATATTGAGATATAGGACAACGGACAATGGCCATACGCATCATATAACGGTACCTCGCGATATTCGGTATTTTCAGGATTTTAACGACCTTATTCACGGGAATCGTTTCAAATTTCGCATTGGAAGATCTTAATGGGTACTGCAACCTATGGCAAAACATTTCGTATGCAGGTCCACGTCTTCGAATAGCCCCCATATAACGGTACCTCCCGATGTTCGGTATTTTTATGATTTTAGCCAAGTTATTTATCGGAATTATGTCAAATTTCGTATTTGAAGTTCGTAATGGGTACTACAGCCCATGACAAAATTTTTGTATACAGGTCCACGTCTTCGTATAGCCCCCATATAATGGTACCTCCCGATAGTCGGTATTTTCATGAATTCAGCAACATTATCCAGCGTAGTCGCTTCAAATTTCGTATTGGAAGATCTTAGTGGGAACTACAACCTATGGCAAAAAAATGTGTATGCATGTCCACGTCATCGTATAGCCCCCATATTACGGTACCTCTTGATATTCGGTATTTTCATGATTTTAGCGACATTATTTACCGGAATCGTTTCAAATTTCGTTTTGGAAGATCTTAATGGGTACTACAATCTATGGCGAAAAATTTCGTACGGTTTCAACGGTTTCAAATTGAGTGGTTGTTTTCGTTTTTTTTGACATTTTTCAATTTCGGCCCTGCCGATCTTAGCTTCCTTTTTACTTGTTATATTTTAACAGGTCTTCCAATGCATCGACGTACACAGAAATGCATTTCGAAATTAGTAAATAATTAGATTTTTTTATGTTAAGTAAGCAAAGCATATAGGGGACCACCCTCTCTCTCTGTACGTCCCTATCCCCTACACTGAATGTCTGTTTAAATTAGTAAGAGCTACCAACCGTTACCAATACGTATCCTCACACAGGAAGTAACTTCGAGGCTCTTCCAATTAAATCCAACATCGTGTCTCCTTTATTGGGCGGTTTATTGCTCAGAGTCGAACTCTAGAGAGTATGAGAAATCTTGGGCTACACTCTCCAACTCGTGGCCTCTCTGATGTGAAATTGAGGGTTCTAACAGATCTTCTACTGCAAGAATGCGTTTTACAAGTACGGGTTGCCCATATTCGACGGACCTTTGGGCCTATTCCAATCGACGAGGCTTGTCCGCAGGCAACATTCTTTGCGTCAATTGAATTTTTTACGGGAACAAATGCAAATCAATGCGAATAATCCGTTGTAAAGTGGACCGAGCCATGCCCAACTGCTGAGAACGGCGTTTCTCAACACTGGCTCGTACGGCAGCGATATTCTCGACCGATCGCCTTGGTCGACTTTTATATGGCCTCTTCGGATTAGAAGGAGCCCTACCAGTCGAAATTTTTTCGTATAAACGCTTAATGGTGTTCTTAGAAGGCGCACTTCTCACATTTTTTAATGTTTTAAAATCACGTTGAGTTTTCACAATTGACTTCTTGTAAATTTCAACTATTTCAGAGCGCTGGCGTGTATTGGTTCATGGTAAAAATCTGCTTGGACTGACGCTTCAAACGCGGTATGTCATTAAGCGATGTGACATCTCTGTCAAAAGTTATGGCGTTGCCAGATGGGTCCGTTGAATATGGGCAACCCGGTATTATAGTTTCGACTTTTATATGGCCACCTTACATAGCCTTCAAAAATGGTGTAAGGATTTGAAAAGAAACCCCCGAGCTTCCATTCTTCAAAATAAAAGGTTTGTTTGCAGCGAGTTTTCATTACCTTCCCTCTTCACCATAAAATGCAGTGTATATTAAATTTGTCATTATGTAGAAATATTCGGCGGAGAGCGCATATGGTATTTTTACTGATAAGTATAAAATTCCATTTAAAATTTAGAACAGGCAGGTTTGGACATTTTGGCCGATAGCCGATTTGCTAATAGCTAAAGTTTTCGCATAGTGTTGGCTATTAAGTCCGGCCTTCTATCTTGCATAGAAGCTTAGCACTAATATCTGGTATACTCTTTGCAAATAATTGTCTATGTAGATGTATTACGTTTTCTGTAAAAATATTTTTCATTCGGAAAATCAAATTTCAATCCATAACAAAAAACTGAATTTTCTCTTTGAATAAATGGGAAATATGTTTATTCCCTTTTAATTTTATAACAGCCCTTAATTGTTTCAACGAAAATTTTCTTATCTTTATTTTTTCATACAGATCTTCTCTTCAACTCCAAACACTGTGCCAATGAATATTATTTGTTCTTTTGCTTAGCAGTCTGCACTGTTTGCATTGCACCAAAAACAAAATTCCGAGAGCGAACACCAAACCAAGTCAGAGGTTCTCTAAAACAAACAAACAAAAATAACAGCAAGAACGACAACAACAAAAAGTGGAAATTCTTTCATTTACAATTTTGTTTTCTATCATTCACTACAGCTTCGAAAGCATTGTTATTTACCGGCTATGGACAGGGAGGAAGAAAAATCTCTCTATTTGGGTTAACCAAATTAATTAAAACGAAATCTATTTTGTTTAATCTTGCATTCAAATAAAAATTAGGTCAAATTACATTTTAAACACCAAACGGGGTCAATTTGCTTTGCCGCGCCATTCTCAAAACGTTTACGCATTCAAAGCGCAATTATTAGCAGTACCCCCCGAGTTTGTGTGGAATCGAGGAAAATATCCAACATATTTTTCGCACTTTCCATTCCACCACGAGTTACGACCGGCCGATTGTAAAACACATCTGTTAGCATTTGGTTTGAAGTTCTAAAAATATATTTTGCTTGTTTAGAATGAAGGAAGGCATCTATTTGTTAATTCATGTCGCATGCGATGTATGACTCCATTCACAATGGCTGACTGGATTTCGAGGGCTATTGAAAGGGAAAAATCTTCGTAATCCATTGTTACACATTCAGCTCTTGTTGCGAGGCTGCAGCACACACATTTCCGGAATAAAATGAAAGGAATCTATTCGGTGTCGCTGATTGGTGTGTTTAGCCGAAAAGTGACAGCTGACATCTAACATCAACATCTTTTAGCGCATGTTGGGGTATTAGGGAAACAATTTACAACTCGATTGATGAGACATGTTTTAAGGAGGCAAAATTAAATGTGTTAAAGAAAATAATCATTTGGAAATCTATGGATCTTCAGAAATGCCATTAGGGGCTAAGATGGTGGGATATAGTGGATAAAATTACAAATAAATAAAATAAGAAAATTTAGAGTGGAAGTCCAAGGCATTGGGGAAGCTGCAAACGTCAGTTTTAACATTTGGTAGGCTTCAGATAACTAGACATTAGGGTAAAGTAAGTAAAAAAATAGTATTCCTAGAAAAGTAGTTTTCGCTAGTCTAATTCGAATTAGACCAGCGAAAAACTGTTTTCTGGAAATAATACACAAAGTCAGAATTTCCACAAAGTAGAAGTATTATTTATTTTAAAAAATTCTTGAAATAACTGACTGGCCGATTCAGAATTAACGGCCAGATGAAACAGCTGAAACTAGAAACTGAAATTTGCAAGAGTGTGTGTCTTAGTGTGTAATGAGGCTGGGTCTTTGGAAATTCTTACTAAAGGGTACAAAAAGTACTAAAATGTCCTAAAAATTGAATACTTTGTATTAGACAAATGGAATAACTATTTTGGAATGCGAGTTATTGATGGAGAGCAGAGAAGATATACCAAAGGGTTTGTGGAGATTCGAACTTTATAGGTATGAAAAGTTTTAAAACGGTACCATTTGGAGTTATGTGAACGGATAGAGCTAAAAATTTGAAATTGGTACTAAAAGTTCTAAATAGTACTATATTTATTTGGCATTGGACACTATGATTGTTCGAAAAGTACTTAGTGGTACAAAACATGGCTTTGGGTAAATGAATAATGCTGAAATCCCGAAATATGATATTGAGGTTATGTAGGTATCTGGGATTGATATATTAAGTGGTACTAAATTGGGTATTGGGTGAGGCGATAGAGCTAAAATCCCGAAATTTTGTCTCATGGTATCTAATATAAAGATATAGATGTTGTTTTGAAAATGTACGAAAAGTACGGAATGGTAATAAATGTTGTATTGGTTGAAGGGATAAAGCTGAAATTCTAAAATTTTATATTGAGTTCTCTGTTGGTTTCTTGGCTTTACATATTAAGACCTTAAAATATTTTTGCACCGGAAAAATTGATGTGTCTTTATTGTGTCCTCCCCGATAAAATTCAAAATGAAAGCCCTTAAAGGCTTTATGGTTTAAAAGGTAAATATTTTGCGATTATTTTTTTCCGAAACGGGATAATTTGAATAATAAAGGGTGAGATAAGAAAAAAACTGCAACAAAGTCAAACTCCTTATTTTTAACATTTTTTGTAAATTTTATTGAATGAAAGCAAAAATTGTCGGAAAGAGCGCCAAATTTTAGAATAAATTTAGATTTGTTCGAATTGGTCACCTTTGGTACGAATTACGGCCTTCAAACGACCAATGAAACGGTCACACGCTGCCTCTGCAGTATTTTGGCCCATTCTCTGTGAAGCGCTAGCTTGAGGTGATCGACACTTTGGCATTTTTTAGTGCCAACCTTACTTTCCAAAATACTCCAGACACAATTGTCCAACGGATAGTATACGGAGATTTTAGTGGTCATTGTGCGCTGGAAATGAAGCGAGGAACCTCATTTTATAACCATTCTTGGGTGGCGCGGGCTGAGTGCGATGGTGCTGAGTCCTGTTGCAATGTCCAAGGTCTGCGGCCAAAATATTTGCGTACCCAAGGCTTTAATACACCCTCTAGAATATTTTCGCGATAATATTCGGCATTTATTCGGAGAGCGACCATCGGTTGTAATGGCGGCCCACACCATCATCATGGCCGGCGCTTGAGTTCTGGTGGCCAACCGAAGGTGCACATTTTCAGCTGATCTCTTTGGAAGTAAACACTGCCAGTTTGTTTCTTTACAAACTGCTGGACAACGAATGCTTTCTCATGGGAGAAAACCAAATTCGACAGTTCACCACTTTCGGCCAAGCGAAGCAACTTTTTAGATCTTTTAAGTCTATTTTCTTTCTGTAGCGGTGTAATTTCCTGCACTTTTTGGAATTTCCATGGCTTTACCCGAGCTCATTTTTCAATATTTGCCGACTGAAATATTGCGATATGTTCAGCTCACGAGCCATTTTTCGGCCACAGCGACGCGGGCTTCGATCAAGGCGCTTCTTTACTTTTCGAACCATTTCTGCTTATGTTGCTGTTTTCTTCTGTCCATTTCGTTGACATCGGACTACGCTACCAGTATCACTGTAACGAGCGATGGTACGAGACACAAAAGATTTATTCCCATTTGAGTGCTGGAGTGCTCTAACGATAGCCACTTGTGGTTTTCCAGCCAAATATAAATAAATCACACTATCATGCTTGAATTCCATCACGGATAACATTTTTTCTCACCAAAATGCTTTTGTACGCTTGTAAACAATATAATGAGCTGCCACTGGAATAATTTTAACAGCTGTCGGACGAGTGGTTTGGAAATGACAGCAATCTTATTTTGGTTGCAGTTTTTTCATCTAAAACCTGGAAAATCTGAATATTTTGTACGATCTACTATATTTTGATTTAAGTTTTTTTGTCAAACTAAGTAATTTGTTTATTTTGTGTACTGAGAAGGCCTAACATAAACTGTTGGAACGAATCTGATACTTTAAGGTGGACTTTTCACTGTCGAAATAGAGGCTACTTGCTAGTCTATTTCAAAAAATTCGTAGCAGAAATTGTATTGAGGTCCTAAAGAAAGAAGGAATTGTGGGAAATATTTTTCTTTCGGTCAAATGAAGACTTTATATGGACGGTTTCGGGATAGAATATCATTCCTGACGACATTTGTTACACATTACCTGGTAATAAGAAAAGTAAGTTCGATTGCTTTGCAATTTTTAAATAATAACCTACGAGTTGTGCTGAAATTAATTTGTTTACATTACATTTTAATGGGTAATTTAACTCATATTATTATTTTGCCAAATTTTTCGTAGATACGACTGCATTACTTTAATTTTTATTCATTAAACTGCCATGCACTTAACACACATTAATCATTATTGTTGTGACATTTATCATTGAATTATTACGCTAAAAATAAAAATATTGCTGACATTGCATACGCACAGGTTAAACTCAACGCACTCAACATTTTTTTATTCTCCATGAAAAATTCCATTCACATAATCAATTATTTATTATTATTTAATAAACTATTATTATATGATAAGATTACATGGAATATTTACAATGGATTAAGTTTAAGGTTAAGGTAGGCCAACTGTTTGGTGTGTAGACGCAGCGCATTACAAAATCCAATAGCTGATAAACTGACCAGCTAGCCCCCAATGTTTTAGATTTGTTTAGCTGGCAAATTGAACTTAAAGAGATGTTTTGATAATCATGAATGAAATTAAGCTTATCAAGCTTATTGTGAATACCACAATCAGAACTCGAATTGATTACAAATATTTTTTTTTTCTGAAATTATGTATTACCGAAAGCATTAACAAACATTTCATAATTCCATTACAAATTCATAATTGTAATAAATGACTGAGAGCGTAGCGCATGTAATTCGGCAGATAATTGGTTGGATTTTTTTCCAACAGAGTTCAATAACGTTTTTTTTTTTTTTTGTTAATTATGTGGTGGTAACCAGCGTTTGATTGATGACTTTGGTCGGTAGATTGTGGCGGTGCTGGCGGTTAACGTTAGCTGTTGTTAGATATAATGCCTTGTATCGACGTTTTCTTTTAACAAGACTGTTCTACATACCAGCTGATGAAATGAGTATTTGGAAATTTCAAAAATAATGTTAACCGCAAAGTAAGAATTGGAGTTTATTTGGGTGAAGGCATAAATAGTTGCAAAATAATATTTATAATATTATGATAATAATATTAATAACGATAAAATATAATAAACTCTCTATTTCGTCAGCGAAAAGTCCACCTTAAAATTCCCTACACCATACATAGTATCTCCGTCCGTGCGTCTGTTGTAAGCTAAAATTGTGCAGAGATCTATCTTTTGTCTGCAGACAGGTCAAGTTCGAAGATGGACTATATCGGTCCACGATATAATTTACACAAGTAGTGTCTTGTGAGTACTTTATCCCCTAATAGAGAATTGGCTATATAGGTCCACGATATCTTATAGCCCCCTTATAACAGTACCCCCGATATTCGGTATTCTGATGATTTTAGCCGCGATATCTTATAGCCCCCATATAACAATACCCCCCGATATTCAGTATTTTGTTGATTTTAGCCACATTTTTCAACGGAATTGTCTGAAAATTCACACACGAAGTTTCTTGTGAGTACTTTATCTCTTAGAAGAGAATGGTCTATATATAAGTCCACGATATCATATAGCCCCCATATAACGGTACCCCCCGATATTCGGTATTTTGATGATTTTAGCCACATTTTTTAATGGAATTGTCTAAAATTCTACACAATTGTCATGCATATCAACTCTACCCATTCACTCATTTAGCATTTAGTACTTTTCAAACAATTTAGTACACATTTCAATTTTCAGGTATTCCAGCTCTATCCCTTTACCCAATACCCACTTTAGAACCACTAAGTACTTTCGAATAATTATAGTACATGTTTCCAAAACTACCTCCATTTCTTAACCACAGACACCAATAGTGACATCGATATCAATTTTCAGGATTTCAGGTCTATACCTTCACCTAATGACAAATTAAGTACTATTTTATACAATTGTAGTACACATTTCTGAAACCATTATCATATGTCTAGGCAACATTAGAACAGCGATCCCAATTTCAAAATTTGGGATTTGAAGCACCTTCTGTTCATGCATCACTAAATTGTACCAAATAGCACAATTTTATACATTTCGTGCATTATCAGACCCACCACCAAAAGAGACCTCCTAAACTAAATTTCAAATTCCAAATTGTTCCAAAATTTATACCATTTAGTATAGCTCGCACATTTAGTACACATTTTCGAAACCACCTTCATATACCAAACTTACTTTCCAACCTTGATTCTCATACCGAATTTCAAGTTTCACATAATACCAAATGGTACCATTTTAGAAGTTTAGTACCATATTAGAACTTTTCGAAACCTTAAAGCTGCATACCATCTGTGACGCTCACCACAAATTTCAGAATTCTAGCCCAATCTATAAAAAATATTCAATTTTGTAGTCATTTTAGTACTTATCGTACGAATTTCCAAATACATAGCCTTATCACATGCCTACACACCATGACTCGCCCTTTTACCAATTTTTAACATTCCGTCTTTTCCATCACCCAAAGAAAATTATGTACCATTTAGCGCATTTCTTATACTTTATAGACATTTTCCGAACCACCTCCTTATATCAACACTGCCTCCTAAACTTGGTTTTCATACCAAGATTTTAACCTTACCTTATGTCATATTTTGTACATTTTAGTATTATATTTTTGTAGTGTTTTACACTTATTGTTCGAATGAAAATAAAATCTTTAGTTCACCAATCGTACACAACCTCAAATACCCTTATTTTAAATCTTAGATTTCCAGTTCTATCCCTACCCTGAATATCAAATATAATATTCACTTATTTCTTTTCGAACTTCTTGGTACGTTTTTTCATATAAATCAACCCCACCTCAAAAAAGTGACCTTAATACCAAATTTCTGAATTCTAGCTTTATCCCTTCGTCATATACCAAATTAAGTAATATTTAGTACTTTTCAGTACATATTTCCAAACCCGCCTTCAAATTTTAACCGTATAGACTAACAATGACCCCAATATCAATATATCCAATTTTCAACTCCACCCCTTTACCCAAATCCAAACTAATTATTATACCAAATACCTATAGTGTATTTATATATGTTAACAAAATAACATATAATAATATGGGGCCTTTTAGTACTTTTAGTTCGAATCAAAAAAAAAAAAAGAAAACCTTTAAGTGCATCTATTGTACATCCCAGATACCTTCATCCCAAATTTTAAAATTATTCCTCTATCCCTTTGACCAGTATAATAGATTAAATTTTTTACCTACCTCTTGTATACTTCCGGAATAAATAGTATTCTATGTCTATCTCCTGACTCAACAATTTTATTTTCAAGCCATTCTTGATTTAAAAATAGAGTAACTAACACGCCATTTTTTCATATATATAAATTTTCTTTGAAGTATCCCCCATCTTTATCAAGTTCAAACGTTTGTCTTTCTCTTCTTGTCTTCTTTGGCATTTAGTGGCAATTTACAAATATTTATCATTGACATATTTCCGCAGTTATCAATTCGTTTTGTGCTAATTATAGTTGCTATGTTGTTTTTTGTTTGTATGTCTTTTGCTTGGTCTAATGAAGTCTAATGCGTTTGTTGCAGCAAAGAAAAAACAAAGTTTTTATTACATACTGCAATGTTGTGTCATACATATTGTTGTATATTCCCCCCTTACAAATGTTATCTGCTTGACATGAATGCTACTAATGAGAGTTGTAATAATGTTTGAGTCCAACCACAAGAGTTCGATAGAGCAGAGACATTTTTCAAACTTCAATGAAGGTAATTGGTACGCTATAGGATCAGTGTTAATGGTGGGTGGAGATGTAATAATGTATTGATATTTTTGTAGAATACACTACTTCTACTTAGGTAGGGGAAAGTTGCTTTACTCAAAAATCAAGGATCGATTGTTTTTATGTTTTTAATTATTTAAGAAATTAGGGAAGATTTGATATTATTGTCTAGCTAAGATGATGTAAAATTTGAGACCATAAGTAAAACTCATAATAATAATTATTGTAGTCTTTTTAGCAGAAAAATGTGGCTAGGACCTTTAAAATACCCTTGAAATATCGAGAGTCATGAGGTACCCTCTTAGAATCTTTTATAAAAAATTATAATATTTTTTTTAATATTTTAGTACCCGAATTAACAAAAATTGTTGGCTTTATACACATATATGATATTTAGCAGAAATATTGCCAAAACCACTATTCTTTTCAATATTCTCCCGCTGTGAACTAAAAAAAACCTCCTTAAATAATGCCATCCCACAACTTTCTCTGGCCAGGCCAAAATACTTGAAATACCACCAACAAATAACTAAAAGCCAACATAAAAAAATTATAACAATAACAAAATTTGGGCCAAGTTTTGTGTCAACGTCAAAGGCTAATTGAATGATACATATGACCCAAAAGCGAAGAGTATTTCAAACATCCGCTAGCTATGATAACAACATTCACAACTACATTAAATGTTAATAATGCTATATATGTGCCGGGTCAAATATGTATATAAACGGACACACATATGTTGACATTTTTAATGATATATTTTTATTTATTCGAAATTTCAAGTGAGCCATTAACTTGGTCAACACTCTTTTTTTGAGGGCAATAAAAATAAAATAATTAAATAAATATAATATGGCATAATTTGACATGTGTGTTAATTATATTAATAAAACCGACCTTTATGTGTGGCATGTAGGTGGAGATAGAGAGAGAGAGAGAGAAATTGAAAATTACTAAAAGTAAGAGTTATAAGTGTACAGGCTGAGATGAAAAAACTGCAAAAAAGTTCAGACTGCTGTCATTTCCAAGCCACTCGTCCGATAGCTATTAGAATTATTCCAGTGGCAGCTCATTATATTGTTTACAAGCGTTCAAAAACATTTTGGTGAGAATTTTCGAGAAAAAAAGTTATTCGTGATGGAATTCAAGCGTGATAGTGTGATTTCTTTATGTTTGGCTGGAAATCCACAAGTGGCTATCGTTAATTGGTGTCTCATACTATCGCTCGTCACCGTGATACTGGTAGCGTAGCCCGACGTCAGGAAAGTGAAATGGTTCGAAAAGTAAAGAAGCGACTTGATCGAAACCCGTGTCGCAGTGGCCGAAAAATGGTTCGTGAGCTGAACATATTGCAATATTCCATTCGGCAAATATTGAAAGATGAGATCGGGGTAAAGCCATTGAAATTCAAAAAAGTGCAAGAACTTACACCCCAACAGAAAGAAAATAGACTCATAAGAGCTAAAAAGTGGCTTCGCTTCCGAATGTTGTGAACTGCCGAATTTGGTTTTCTCCGATGAGAAAACATTCTTTGTTCAGCAGTTTGTAAACAAACGAAATGATCGTGTTTACTTGCCAAAGAGGTCATCTGAAAATGTGCACCTTCAGTTGGCCACCAGAACTCAAGCGTAGGCCATGGTGATGGTGGTGGCCGCCATAACAGCCGATGATTGCTCTCCGCTCGTATTAATTGACCGTGATATCACAATAAATGCCGAATATTTTCGCGAAAATATTCTGGAAGGTGTCTTAAAGCCTTGGGCACGCAAACATTTTAGCCGCAGACCTTGGACATTCCAGCAGAACTCAGCACCATGGCTCTCAGTACGCGCCACCCAAGAATGTTTAAAAAATGAGGCTCCTTGATTCATTTCCAGCGTACAATGGACACCAAAATCTCGGGATACCAATCCGTTGGACTATTGTGTCTGGAGTATTTTGGAAATCAAGGTTGGCACTTAAAAATACCAAAATGTCGGCCACCTCAAGCTAGCCCTTCGTCTGGAATGGGCCAAAATACCGCAGAGCAACATTTGGGCAGCTTGTGACGGTTTCATTGGCTGTTTGATGGTCATAAGTCATGCCAAAGGTGACCAATTCGAACAAATTTACACTTATTCTAAAATTTGATGCTATTTCCGACATTTTTTAATTTTCAGAGTAATTCTTGAAAAAATGTGTCAAAAATCATCAAAATACCGAATATTGAGAGGTACCGTTATATGGGGACTATATCAAAACGTGGACCTATACATCCAATGTTCCGCCACACGAACTAGAACCCATTATGACCCACAAATACCAATTTTTAGACAAATCCGTGAAAAAATGTGGCAAAAAAAAATTAAAATACCGAATATTGGGAGGTACCGTTATATGGGGACTATACCAGAACGTGGACCGATATATCTCATTTTCAATACCAACCATCCTAGACACAATACAAATAGCTCTGCTAAATGTTGGCGCTCTACTTCAAATAATGTGGGCTGTATCGTGATTTCAACAGACAGACAGACGGACATCGTACAATCGACTTAGAATTTTATGCTGATTTTGAATATATATACTTTATGGGGTCTACGACGGTTATTTAAGGATGTTACAAACGGAATGACAAAGTTAATATACCCTCTTTTCCAAGGTGGAGGGTATAAAAATTTGAATAATGAATAATCTGGAAATATTATATGAAATAGTCCATAAACACTTGTGCCACCAGGTCATACTAATTAATATGACATCAATACTCCCACTTCAAACAAAGTTGGCCGACTCAAAAATACTCCCTCAATCTAAAAACAATTTTCTCCTCCATTTCCATGGTCATTTGACAGTTTTATGTGAAAAACTGCATTTAAGTGTAAATTACTAGATTCATATTTCAAACAGGAATATAGAGAAAGAGCAATAACATGAACATTAATATTCTACTTAGTTTGAATAACAATACAAAAATCTTTGAAATCCTCTCCCCTTCCATATTGCCCTCATTAGTATCACCTGAACATAGAGGAGAACCAGAAACATCAAAAGAGTTCACATTAATTTGATACATTCAGTTTCTTCAAAAAGGGGAACACATTGAGTTGGCCATTTCTTTTCCATTGTTTCCATCACCCACATTGGACCCAATGAAGATTACGCACGTAACTTGAATTCATTCATTGATGCCTTACAGGCCAATGTCTTTTATGTTTTCTGTCTTCTTTGGCATGCTCTTCCTGGTTTTGACAAAACAAAAATATTATTCCATTCAAGTTTACCAAAGAGATATATTTCCGGATTATTTTAGTTCTTTTTACTGTAAAGACACAAAAGTGAATGACACCTTTGACGCACGAGCCACTCATCCATCCATCCATTGGCAGGCGGGCGGGTCAACATTGTTCATTTCAATTTTTTGTTAATTTTATTTTTTAAACATATTTTTTTATTGCCATAATTCTTTAGTTAGAATTTCCAACCCGCATTTGTTTTATGATAATGATTGCTCATGCAACAACAATAACAACAACGCCAACAACAATAAAATCAACTGCTATTTTTGTTTTGTTTTTGTAGACAGGGCCAATGCCATAGGAAAAACTGTCTATCTCTCTGTTTTTCATAACAGGTGTTCTAGTCACTACAACTTTTTTGTTTTCCAAAACTAATGATGGTGTGTGTGTGTGCCCGCTTGCGCCTCTCCGGCCATTCATTGTTCATTGCCCAGCCATTTATGGAACGGAACATGCAGTCAACATGCCGTCGTTGTTATAGTGTTTGTATGATTTATTACTCATAAACTAATCATCGGCAAATTCAATATCCATACGCTGTATAGTGTATTGCAAGTATTGAGTAATGCAACGATAGCGAGCGGCGATGATAGGAAATACAGGTGGTCCTCGTAAATTTTGAATTTTTGTTTATAAATAGTCGAGGAAAATTATTCCTATGTGAAAATTGGGAAATTTATGAACGGCACATTATTATAATTACTAGCAAGTGCCAGCTACTTCGTCAGCGAAAAATCCACCATAAAATTTTAGATTCATTCCAACAGTTCGTGTTAGGCCTTTTTGCTACTCAAAATGCACAATTTTTTCACTTAGACAAAAAATGTTCATCAAATCTTAATATATCGTACTAAATTTTCAGACTTTCTGGGTATTATATATTATTCAAATCTTTACTTTTTCAAAAAAAAAAAAAAATTATAGGAAAATATTTCCATTTTTTACTAAAAAGTCTTCAAAATCTTTATTTTGAAATTTACCGAGGAGGATATTAGTAAAACCATGGCACAATGGACACACATCCAATTTTTATTCAGTACTACTTCAATGTCTCTATATGTAAACACTAGAAACCAAAAGTGACCTTAATATCAAACACCAGAATTTCAGCTCTATCCCTTCACCCAATACCAAATTTAGTAATATTTAGTACATCTATCCAAAACCAACTACTTCTCCCTATCCTAGACACTAACAGTGATAAAAAAAAAATTCGTAATATTTAGTAGTTTTCGTACAAATATAATGCATAATCACCACCAGATCTCAACATCAGATACCAAGATAGACCCCAATATCAAATTTCACCATTCAAACTCTATCCATTCACTTAGCGCTAAACTTTGTGCCACTACCTTTTCTTCATCGCAGACATCAACAGTGACTACGGTACAAAATTTCAGAAATCCATCTCTATTCCAACAGCAAAGGACACATTTTGGGGCATTTTGCACTTTTCGTACCTTCATTGTACGCATTTCCAAACCACCTCCTTCTCTCAACTTCAGACACCATCAGTGACATCCATATCGAATCACCTCTATCCCTTTACCTAACAAGAAGTTTAGTAGCATTTAGTTATTTTCGTACAATTATAGTACGCATATCCAAAAGCAATTCCTCTCTCAACCAGAGCCAACAGTAACATCGATATCAATATTCAGGATTTCAGCTTCATTCCTTCGTCCAATAGCAAATTTAATACTATTTCGTACTTTTCGTCCAAATATACGACACAGACCCAAACCCAACTTTGTACCAACATGTAGCTCAATGTCTTATTTGGGGATTCCAGCTCTATTCCTTCACCTAATACCAAATTTAGTACTATTTAGCACTTTTCGAACAATTATGGTACTCATTTTTAAAACCACCTTTCCTCAATTGCAGATATCACCTGAGACCTTAATATCAAATTTGCGGATTCCAAAACTATCCCTTCACCCAATACCAAATTTATTGCTCTTTAGTACTTTTTGTATAAATATTGTACACATTTGCAAAACCACCTCCATATCTCAAATCCAAATACAAACAGAGACCTCAATATTAAATTATAGGATTCCAATCCTATCCCTTCAACCAATACCAAATTTGGAACCATTCAGTACTCATCGTACAATTATAGGACGCATTTCCAAACCAACCTTCATATCTCAATTCCACATACCACCGTAGACCTCAACGTCAAATTTGAGGATTCAAGTCCTAAATTTTACCCAATACCAATTTTAGTACCACCTGCTACTTTCCGAGCTATTATAGTACATATTTTTAGAAAAACCTCCATATCTCAACCACAGACACTAAAGTGATATCTATGTCAAATTTTAGGCTTTTAGTTATATTCGTTCATCCAATACCAAATATAAGTACTATTTAGTGATTTTCGTACACATTTCCAAATAGTACACATTTCCAAGACCACCTCCATGTCTCAATTCCAAATACAAACGGAGACCTCAATATCAAATTTGAGGATTCTAGTCCAAATTTGAAACCATTCAGAAACCATTCATCGTACAACTATAGGACGCATTTCCAAACCAACCTTCATATCTCAATTCCACATACCACCGTAGACCTCAACGTCAAATTTGAGGATTCAAGTCCTAAATTTTACCCAATACCAATTTTAGTACCACCTGCTACTTTCCGAGCTATTATAGTACATATTTTTAGAAAAACCTCCATATCTCAACCACAGACACTAAAGTGATATCTATGTCAAATTTTAGGCTTTTAGTTATATTCGTTCATCCAATACCAAATATAAGTACTATTTAGTGATTTTCGTACACATTTCCAAATAGTACACATTTCCAAGACCACCTCCATGTCTCAATTCCAAATACAAACGGAGACCTCAATATCAAATTTGAGGATTCTAGTCCAAATTTGAAACCATTCAGAAACCATTCATCGTACAACTATAGGACGCATTTCCAAACCAACCTTCATATTTCAATTCCAAATACCACCGGATACCTCAACGTCAAATTTTGATCATTCCAGTTCTATATTTTACCCAATACCAAATTTAGTACCACCTACTACTTTCCGAGCAATTATATTACGCATTTTTAGAAACACCTCCATATCTCAACCACAGACACTAAAGTAGCATCTATGTCAAATTTCAGGCTTTCAGTTCGATACGTTCATCCAATACCAAATTTAAGTACTATTTAGTATTTTTCGTACAAAAATAGTACACATTTCCACACCAACTCCATATTTCAATTCCAGACACCATCAGTAATTTAAATATAAAATTTCAGAATTGTATCTCTATTCCTTTACCCATTCCAAATATAGTGCCATTCAGTACTTTTTGTACAATTATATACATATATTTCCGAAACCACTTCCGTATGTCAGGGTTACACATGAACAGCGAACCCAATTCCAAATTTCAAACTGCAAGAACTATCTCTTCACCCATTACCAAATTCTACCAAATATAGTACTATTTAGTACTTATTTTGCACTAGTAGTACACATTTCCACAAGCACCTCTTTATCACAAATCAACCACCAACACGGACCCCAATACAAAATTTCAAAAGTCCAGCTTATCCGTTCACCCTAACCAAACGGTTCCAAATTTAGTACCATTTAGTGTAGTTCGCACACTTAGTACGTATTTCCAAAACTACCTTCATATATAAAGCTTACTTTCCAATCTCAATTCTCATCCAAAATTTCAAGTTTTGTACCATTTTAGAAGTTTAGTAACATTTAAGCACTTTTTGGAGCCTTTAAGTTCGAATTTCCAAAAAAAACCTTTGGTAATTTATTCTACATCCGTTCAGTGACTCATATTCCAAATTCTGGTACTTTTCGTACCTTTTTATTACGAATTTCCAAAAAAGAAAACCATCTTAATCACTTGCCTACGCAACAATATAATATCTTTTGTAAAATTTCAAGATTCTAGCTTCAGCCGTCTGGGCGTTGATTCTAGATCGGCCAGCCAGTTAGTTGTTTCACCACTCACTTTCATATACACTTCACTACCAACATTTTTGAAAGCAGAAATGCAAATTTTCAAAAAATTCTAAAAGCCACCTCCAATATTAGGAGTTATCGGCTTATAAAGGTAATATCAAATATTGGACCTATATAGAAATGTTTCAGCAAGAAGCAATTCTACCTATTGTCAAATCACATCTAAATTAAGTATAATGTTGTTGCTGAAAATTTGTATCTATAGTTGTATGGGGTCTGTACATAAACGTCGACCGAAAAGGTCATCCTAGACAAAATACCAACTACAGTGCCACTGATTTATGCCACTCTATGATCAAATGAGCGATACATACGGTGTGAAAAAAAATAAATTTTCAATTCAATTCAATTTTATGGTGAACAGAATAAAAATTCCCCATATATAGGAATATGGATTTCGCCACATATCCTCCTCGGAATTGTCTGAAATATGGTTTCTTTTAAGAATGGCGCCCAACGATAGCCAACAGTTCTTCATTTATTCACAACAAATAAACACGATTATCGATTGCAATCACTTGTTGTTTGAGAATTGTAAAAATACTCGTTCTCGTAATTGTTCGTATGTATGAGTTATTTGTGTTTCAATTCTCCGACAAATTACATCACCAACAATAACAAAAAACACAGCCAATAAACCTTGTTAAGCTTGTATGCAAAAAGTAGATACTACAGAGAAATCGGGAACAAAAAAATAGCTTTTTAAGCTCTCCGTTTATTTGAAAATAGAAATTGCGCAAAATGTTAATTTGTGGCAAATGTAAGTATAGAAAATGGAGAACCGGGAGGGGGTTTCCAGATTTGACTTACATGCATGCAGGCAGATAAAAAACACGAAAAATTCACGTAATTGTTGATTTCACTTTCAATGCTGCCAGTGTTGCTGCTGAGTTCTAGGAGCAAGAAATGCAGCACAGCGTAATTTTGTTTTTGTGATTTTGATTCGGAAAAATGTCTAAAGGCAAACCAGTAAAATAATAAGTGTTTTACTTTTTTTTGGGGGGGGTTTAAACAATTATTTAATTATTTTATGTAACTATGAAGTTTACTTGATATCAAGTAGATTTTTATTGAAAATTATTACAGTGGGTTAGTCGGTCACATTTAAAGGATTTGCAAAACATTTCAATATTTAATGCTTAAGGGATAGGGTGATAAATTACACTGTGCAAGACAGAAAAAATACGGAAAAAATTTCAGCAGATTATGAAATTACAGCTGAAACAGAATATACGTGAAAAGTTTACATCGCAAAGTAACCTAACTAAGGGGGAAAAGATTTCCCCTCTTCCATACTTTTGTAAATTTTCGGATTAAGATTCCTCGAAATTCGCACATTTTTGGTATACAGGGTGAGATAAAAAGACTGCAAAAAATTCAAACGTCATAACTTTTACATTTTTTTTTTAATTTTATTGAATGAAAGCAAAAAATTTCGGAAATAGCATCAAATTTTAGAAGTGGTCACCTTTGGCACGAATTATGGCCTTTAAACAGCCAATGAAACCGTCACACGCTGCCCTAATGTTGCTCTACGGTATTTTGGCCCATTCCCGGTGAAGCGCTTACTTTAGGTGATCGACACTTTGGTCTTTTTTAGTGCCAACCTTGCTTTCCAAAACACTCCAGACACAAAAGTCCAACAGATTGATATCCGGAGACTTTGGTGGCCCTTGTGCGCTGGAAAAAAGCGAGGAACCTCACTTTGTAACCATTTTTGGCTGGCGCGTGTCCAAGGTCTGCGGTAAAAATGTTTGCGTGTCCAAGGCTTTAATACACCCTCCAGAATATTTTGCGATAATATTCGGCATTTATTCTGATGCCACGGTCGATTAATACGAGCAGAGAGCGACCATCGGCTGTTATGGCGGCCCACACCATCACCATGGCCGGCGCTTGAGTTCTGGTGGCCAACCAAAGTTGCACATTTCACCTGACCTCATTGGCAAGTAAACACGGTCATTTTGTTTGTTTACAAAGTGCTGGACACCGAATGTTTTCTCATCGGAGTTCATTCGGCAGTTCACCACTTTCGGCCAAGCGAAGCAACTTTTTAGCTCTTTTGAGTCTATTTCTTTCTGTTGCGGTGTAAGTTCTTGCACTTTTTGGAATTTCAGTGGCTTTACCCTGACATCATTTTTCAATATTTGCGAATGAATTATTGCGATATGTTCAGCTCACGAGCCATTTTTCGACCACTGCGACGCAGGTTTTCATTTCTGCTTTTCATTTCTGCGAACTAGCTTCCGAACGAATTGAAGTAGGTTGATAAAATTTTACTCAAATATATGTTATGTCTGCAGGACTTTTGGTATTGAAAATGGGCCATGTAGGTCCAACTTTTGGTATAGCCCCCATATAACGGTACCTCCCGATATTCGGTATTTTAATGATTTTAGTGACATTATTCACCGGAATTGTTTTAAATTTGGTATTTGAAGTTCGTAACGGATTTACAGTCTATTACAGAAAATTGTCTGTGCAAGTCAACGTACTATATAACGGTACCTTCCCATATTCGGTACTTTAATGATTTTAGCGACATTATTCACCGGAATTATTTCAAATTTGATATTTGAAGTTCGTAACGGATGGTACAGCCTATGACAAAAATTTTTATGTGCAGGTTCACGTCTTCGTATAGCCCCCTATCCATATGACGAATTCAGCAACATTATTCGGCGGAATCGTTTCTAATTTCGTACTGGAAAATCCTAATGGTTACTACGGCCTATGACAAATATTGTTGTATGCTGGTCAAAGTCTTTGTATAGCCTCCATATAACGTTACCTCACGATATTCGGTATTTTGATGATTTCAGCAACATTATTCACCGGAATTGTTTCAAATTTCACACTGGGAGATCCTAATGGGTACTACAGCCTAATACAGAAAATTGTCTGTGCAGGTCCACGTCTTCGTGTAGCCTCCATATGACGGTACTTCCGATACTTCGTATTTTCGTTTCCCGATACTTTCGTAATGGGCACAGGCTATGACAAAAAAAATCGTATACAGATCCACGTCTTCGTATAGTCCCCATATAACGGTTTTCATTTAAGTGGTAGTTTTTGGATTTTTTTTGTTATTTTTTCAATTTCCTTCGAAATGGTGGAGGGTGCTAAAAGTTCGGCTCGGCAGAACTTAGCTCCTTTTTGACTTATTTTCTGCTGGATTTCTAATTGTTGAAGAAATTGAAATTTGTCGCATTTGTCGTGTTATTTAACATTTAACTTTGGTCGTTTTTAGGTGTGATTCCCAGTTGCATGAAAAATACCCATTCGGTCACACTGTCCACCCGTTTTTCTTGTTGCTTATCTTTTAATTGATTGCAATTAATTTGTGTGCATATGTGTATGCGGTTGTTGTGTATATCTTAAATTTTCTTTCAAAAGTAGCTTATGTTGCCACTTACACTAAGCCACTTACAGCTTAAGCATCTAAGCCATGACGCCTGGGCAGTCGTCTGGGCAGAAATTAGACGTCATGGTCAAATGCATTCAACTATCACCAGAGAGAGACGGCGACAACGATTATTACACAAAAGTGATATAATACAATTTTCCAAACGACAACAACGACTGTGCACAAAAATTTGCAATTTTAATAGAAATTAGCAACAAATATAACAAAAATAATAATACTGGTCGCATGTCGATTGTGGGCGAAAATATTTGTGCCAGCGAAACAAAAAAAACATGAATTGAACGAGAACGAAAGTCGTCATAATTGTTTTAATGGCAATTAATAGGTAGTTCTATTCAGAAGTTGTTTATTTTAATTTTTTTCAATGCATATATTGAACTTGATGTTAACAATTAAAAAAATTAGAATGATTAATTGGTGCTTGACAATGGCTTATCTTATTTGAATAATGGCCTAAATAATTCTACAATGAAAGTTCGAATAAAGGCTAATTTTATTTTAATATTGGCTTAATTATTTCTGCAACCAAAGGTCATAGATACTGAATATTAAATTAATTTTTTTAATTACATTTTTGTTGCAAATTTGCAAAATTCCACGTATCTTTAACAACACATCAATATGACCTAATTTTTATTTATACAA
Organism: Musca domestica; assembly: GCF_030504385.1. NCBI lineage: Eukaryota > Metazoa > Arthropoda > Insecta > Diptera > Muscidae > Musca > Musca domestica. Next base: position 581,593 of record NW_026712334.1, on the reverse strand, counting down.
CTAAGGTTAACCAAAACCAAAACCCAAACATACATTTATATTTTTTTGTGCCAAATCCTTCCCATTTCCAAAACCCACTTTCTATCCCTAAATAATACTTTTTATATGTTAATACTAATTGCCTATTAACCATTGCTTGATTGATTGATTGAATACCTCAAAAAAAGAAATTCAAACATTTTAAAAGTTCCCAATAGTTTTCAACCAGTAATTAGTTAATAAAAATTAACAATTTTAAATAACGACATGGAAGCTTTGGCATTTTTATTGCCCCTATAGCTTGTTGTTGGCAAGGCACGAAACGAGTTGGGGTTTTGTGATTTTAAATTTTGTAGGAAAACATCTAATGAATTGTATAATAAATATATGGTTTGTGCTTGTTCGAAAAGAAAGTCACGTAAAGTTGTGTGTGCTATTTTTACTTGGAAATTGCATAACACCATGCAAAATTATAAAATGTTTCTGCACTTTCTCTGGAACTATAAAAATAAGCTTAAGTTATTTGAATAAACTATTTTATTTTTTTTATTTTTTTTTATTTATTTATTTTTTTTTTTTTTTTTTTTTTTTTTTTTTTTGAAAAAATGCCTTCTATCTATGAAGACCTATAAACACATATGAAAGATAATCCATCCATAGAACCGCAGTAGATGGTATATTATGAATAAAAGGCATGTAGAAGAGCTTTCATCCATAGAAGTACTATAGCAAATATTCTAACTATAGAACTATAATAGATCTTTTATCCATAAATTATCTGTAAAGAGTCTTCCATGTATTGAAAATCCATAAAAGGAGATCCCTTTTAAAAGTGTTCTCTCCATTGCAGTACCCTATAATGTTCCATCCATTGAAGACCTCTATTGGGTATTTTATCCACGGAAAACCTGCAACGAGTTATTTGTAAAAGGTCTTTGATCCTCAGAAGATCTATGAATGTTATTCCTGTTAAAGAAACTCTATAATAGATTAACTATCCCTAAAACCTGTAAAAAATCTTCAATCCATAATCTGTAATCATAATCCTTTTTCCTATCCATGGAACCCCTTTAAAAATGTCTATGCAACACAAAAAATAATTGAGGGGAACATCAAGCACAAGCGTTTGGAAAATTTACATTGAACGAGTTAAAAAGTATCAGTCGCTTTTGCCAACAGATGTATTCCCTCAGCCAATATTGGATCATTTAAATATAAATTGTGAATTGTGACCCTTTGTGTGAGAGGTACCAGAAGGGGTTCGCAGATATATATCATCTTCACAACAGATCTTGTGTTAATAGAAATAATGGGATGTGTGAAATATAAAGGGAACCTGAAGCTTATTTCGCGTTTTATGGCATTCATGGATATTCAATATTTTGACCCTTTGTGGGGAAGGGGAAGGAATGTTTCGATCTATACCGTTTTTAAAACAGATCCTGTGTTGATGGAAATATTCAGATGTGCCAAGTCTTAATAGAATCGGATGTTAATTTCGCTTTTTATGAGCTTAATGGATATTGAAAATTTCGACCTTTTGTGGGGGAGGTACAGAAGGAGTGGACCGATGTATTCCATTTTAAAACCAGACCTTGGGTTAATAAAATTATTGGGATGTGTGAAATTTGAAGATAATCGAGCTCTTACATCACATTTTATAAGAGATGTAATTATTCAAAATTTTGAACCTTTGTTGGGGAGATACTTGATGGAGTGGACCGATATTGTCCATTTTCGCCATTGACTCAGTACTGACGCAAATATTAAGATTTGCAAAATTGGAGCAAAATCGGATTATCGTTTCTCTTTCTGTGCAGAAAATACTTTTTTTTTGGAAAAATTCCACAAAATTATTTGTCATAAAATTCTGCTATAGGCCCTAGAAGACGTCAAAAGTATATATCCTACCTAAAATGCCAGGAATTCATAAATACTCAAGAGCCATTTTAGGGTTAAAGCCGTACTTTTTGTGAGTTTGTGCAAAAATCTCCAACAACGCTTCATTTCAGAAAAATGGTGTCAAATATTGAAATATTCTTCATCAAATCTGATTATAAGTCATTAAAGAAAATAAATCTCTATTTCCATCGTGTATTAAATAAATAACTGCAATTTTCCCAAACCAAAAAACGAAAGTATTTCCTAATTTTTTGATCAATTTTCCCTCGAACTTTTTTCGAGTTGTCGCCTGAAAGTAGTATACAGTTTCATTTTAGACGGAAGGCATTCAAATAAGATATATTTTAATCAAAATTTCACAATAAATCTTATAATACCTAAAACCTTTTTGAACCAAAATTAGTGCCAGTTCTTACACTTCATAGACATTTTCAAAACAAACGATACCAAATTTAGTGCATTCTGGTACTTTTGGTACACTTACAGGGTGAGATGAAAAAAAAAACAGACTGCTGTCATTTCTAAGCCCCTCGTCCGACAGCCGTTAAAATTATTCCAGCGAAAGCTCTTTTTAAAAATTTTCCATTGTTTACAAGCGTATAAAAGCATTTTGGTGAGAATTTTCCGGAAAAAAGTTATTCTTGATGGAATTCAGGCGTGGTAGTGTGATTTCCTAATATTTGGCTGGAAACCCACAAGTGGTTATCGTTAGAGCACTCCAGCACATCAAGGAAGTGGACGGAAGAAAACAGCAACATCAGCAGAAATGGTTCGAAAAGTAAAGAAGCGACTTGATCGAAACCCGCATCGCAGTGGCCGAAAAATGGCTCGTGAGCTGAACATATCGCAATATTCCATTCGGCAAATATTGAAAAACGAGCTCGGAGTAAAGCCATTGAAATTCCGAAATGTGCAAGAACTTACACCACAACAGAAAGAAAATAGACTCAAAAGAGTCGGCCAAGTTGCTTCTCTAGGCCGAAAGTGGCGAACTGTCGAATTTGGTTTTCTCCGAAGAGAAAACATTCGTTGTCCAGTAGTTTGTAAACAAACAAAATAATCGTGTTTACTTGCCAAAGAGGTCAGCGGAAAATGTGCATCATGGTGATGGTGTGGGCCGCCATAACAGCATATGGAATTAGTCGACCGTGGCATCAGAATAAATGCCGAATATTATCGCGAAAATACTTTGGAGGGTGTTTTAAAGGCATGGCCACACAAACATTTTGGCCACAGACCGTGGACATTCCAAGAGGACCCAGCACCATCGCACTCATCATGAGGTTCCTCGTTTCATTTCCAGCGCACAAGGGCCACCAAAATCTCCGGATACCAATCCGTTGGACTATTGTGTCTGGAGTATTTTGGAAAGCAAGGGTGGCACTAAAAAATACCAAAGTGTCGCTCTCGCCGCTTCACCGGAAAAATACCGCAAAGCAACATTCGGGCAGCGTATGACGGTTTCATTGGCCGTTTGAAGGCCATAATTCGTGCCAAAGTTGACCAATTCGAACGAATCTAAACTTATTCTAAAATTTAATGCTATTTCCGCTATTTTTGGTTTCATTCTATAAAATTTAAAAAAAAAATGTAAAAATTGTGGCGTTTGACTTTGTTGCAGTTTTTTTATATTATATTTTGTCAATATAATTTTCGAACTGAATTTACATAGTTCGAAACTGTATTCCTTATCTAAATTATTCTATTCACTTTAAGCTATTTGAAAATCAATGTCTTCATTAATGTCTATAATTATGCAATTTTTTTAACCAGTTTTTTCTTTTCTTTCCAGGTAAGAATCACTCCTAATGTTACTTAAATGTCTTTCTAAATGTAAGTTAACAAATGAAATGTAATTTGTCTGAAATATGAGAAATAGAAAATTCGAAAATACCAGACAATAACAAACTAAAGAAAATATTCCATAAAAATTTTAAAAGTCACATACCTCGTATATCGCTGGAGATTTGGTTAAATTTTTCAGCATCTTAACTTTTCATAGTTTGGCCTGGTGCCTAGTTTGGCCTGGTGAACTATATTGATTCGCTGCCTTGCGTACCTCCCCCAAACCCGAAACTTTAACAATTCACAATAGCCCGATAGCCACTTCAGTGGATCGATTAAACTGACCATAGAATTCAGTGATAATAGAATTCAGTGATTTACAAGCGTGAGACCAAACTGAAGATGTTTGACAGTGAAACAAAACACGAATCGTACGTGAGCTGTTTAAACCTGCGTTGCCAAAAATGATAACAGCTAAAAAAATACCCTTTGTAATTGTTTCACACACTCCTCATCGTTAGGTTTCTCTGATACTTGAATTAGGTTCGATGATAGACCATATTTGTCTTCAAATCATCAAAAATATGCATTTTTAGAAATCATTATTATCGAATTATAATACCATATAAAATTATAGAGACTTTCAATATAAACACGTATTCTTAATATTTCCTTTTTGAGTATGACATTTAAAATAAAATTTATTTATTAAAATGTAAAATATTTAAATAAAAACACTTGTCCCCTCCATTACAATTTGCATATTTTCATCATACCTTCACACACTTTTATTTCGTGTGTGTGTGTGTGTGGAAATGCCACACACCGAACAGCTGCCAAGAATATCAATGTCAGCCACTTAAAAACTGTTTAACCCACTCTGTGACCACCGGTTAAACAAAACATCTGACTAATCGTTTGCCACACGGCGTCGTCCGCAGTCACAGTAGTGCCATGCAACAATACGAATTTCCATACACGACATTTATGCATAAATTTCGGAAAATACAAATTTACTTTACAACAGGCCCGTAGTTCTTCAAGTGCATACATGTTGGCAGCAGCAAAAGACAGCCAGACTGGCGAACATAGTCTACGAGCCATGGCGGGGAGACAGCCAGGCCAGTCAGTAGTAGCAGTAGCGCGTCCACGACACCATAACCACGACTTGATGACCAAATAAAGTCACAACAAAAAAAAAAAAAACTTCGAATGTGATCAATAATCGCAAAACGGTTACTTAGTTAGCAGTTAACAAGCTAGCAGTTAACAAGCTAGCAGTTAGTGAGTAGTGTATGAATGAATGAGTGAGTGAGCGAGCCGATGCCTTGATGAGCCATGTATGCCTTAAGGGAAGTTTATGAAGAGGGGGGGCCATGGATCTCTATTTAAAAATGCATTAAATGTTTGTTGTAATATTAATGTCGTCATTTGGCTCCGATCAGCCCTCTACGAATAGCCGTCCAAAGCACCGGTACCGGTTTGGTGTTTCGTTCACATAGTTCACTGACACACTTTAAGCGAATAACTAACTACTGACTGACTAACTAACTTCACGCTGATAAAAATTAAAACAAGAGTTGAAAAACTACAGTTTCATTCATAACTGGAGGTGTTTTTTTGTACTGTTGTTATTTTATCTTCCTTTTCCAGTTTCGGTTTGTCCGATGCAAGCATCTATAATTTATAGGAAACTATCGATATTTTTTGCTACCGAGACATCATTATGAAATCTGGCGCCATGCTGCACACAGCTGTGTGAAGCTTACCAAAAATATAAAAATATTTTTAGAAGCTGGTAGCTATCGTTTGAGACAGTGGGCAAGTAAAAAAGCACAAATATGATTTTTTGAGAATTTTTTTTCAAAGGACTCTGGGATGATGAATCTTCAGAAGTCAAAATATACTTAAATAATCGAACATTGGCAGATGGTATCCATTTGTTGGAAAAACGACTGATACTTTTTAACTTGTTTCGCTTTCTTTGAGCATTTCGTTTTTCAGAATCTTGAACCCTATTTGGGGAAGGTATCATAAGAAATGGTCCGATCTCTCCCATATTCATTACAGTTCTTGTGCTGATGTAAATATTGAGATGTACCGAGTCTGAATGGAATCGGATGTTAATTTCGCGTTTTATGAGATTCATGGATATTCCAAATTTTGACTTTTTGTGGATGAGGTACCAGAAGGAGTGGACAGATTCGGATACTCCTTTCGAGAGTTATCGTTCGCACCATACAGCTGGACAAACAGACGAACGGGCGGACATCACTAGAGCAACTCCAAATGTCCTGAAACGGATTTGATCCAAATAGACCTAGAGTCTAAAGCCGTTATTTCGATGAGGTACCTTTTTAGCCATATCTAATGATATACAGGATTAGATAAAAAAAATGCAACCAACTTCAGACTTCTGTCATTTCTAAGCCACTCGTCCGACAGCTGTTAAAATTATTGACAGTTCATTATATTGTTTACAAACGCACAAAAGCATTTTGGTGAGAATTTTCCAGCAAAAAAAGTTATTAGTGATGGAATTCAAGCGTGATAGTGTGATTTCTTTATATTTGGCTGGAAAACCACAAGTGGCTATCATTAGAGCACTCCAGCATTTAAATGTGAATAAATCTTTTGTGTCTCGTACCATCGCTTGTTACGTGATGCTGGTAGCGTAGCCCGACGTCAAGGAAGTGGACGGAAGAAAACAACAACATCAGCAAAAATGGTTCGAAAAGTAAAGAAGCGACTTGATCGAAGCCCGCGTCGCAGTGGCCGGAAAATGGCTCGTGAGCTGAACATATCGCAATATTCCATTCAGCAAATATTGAAAAAATGATCTCGGGGTAAAAACATTGAAATTCCAAAAAGTGCAAGAACTTACACCGCAACAGAAAGAAAATAGACTCAAAAGAGCTAAAGAGTTGCTTCGCTTGGCCGAAAGGTGTGAACTGTCGAATTTGGTTTTATCCAATGATAGAACATTCGTTGTCCAGCAGTTTAAAAACAAACAAAATGATGGTGTTTACTTGCCAAAGAGGTCGACTGAAAATGTGCACCTTCGGTTGGCCACCAGAACTCAAGCGCCGCCCATAGTGATGGTTTGGGCCGCCATAACAGCAAATAGTCGCTCTCCGCTCCTATTAATCGACCTTGGCATCAGAATAAATGCCGAATATTATCGCAGAAATATTCTGGAGGGTGTATTAAAGCCTTGGGCAAGCACACGTTTTGGTCGCAGTCCTTGGACATTCCAACAGGACTCAGCACGCGCCACCCAAGAATGGTTACATAATGAGGTTCCTTGCTTCATTTCCAGCGCACAATGGCCACCAAAAACTCTGGACACCAATCCGTTGGACTATTGTGTCTGGAGTATTTTGGAAAGCAAGGTTGGCACTAAAAAATACCAAAGTGTCGACATCAAGCACCTGAAGCTAGTACTTCGCCGGGTATGGGCCAGAATACCTCAGAGCAACATTCGGGCAGCGTGCGACGGTTTCATTGGCCATTTGAAAGTCATAATTTATGCCAATGGTGACCAATTCGAACAAATCTAAACATATTCTAAAATTTGATGCTATTTCCGACATTTTTTGCTTTCATTCGATAAAATTTAAAAACATGTAAAATTTATGGCGTTTGACTTTGTTGCAGTTTTTTTTATCTCACCCTGTATGTCATAGGAATGAAGTAACCAATAAAGTCCAAACCTGGCACATCGTAGCTATTTAGGTCCGATACGAATTGGATAATATTGGTCCATTCCTTCGGAACCTACTTCATAGATGCTCAACAATTTGATAATAATCATAACATAACAATATATTTAAATAATCGAACTTTGGCTGAGGGTATACATCTTTCAAAACCGTGGTATTGTCGAGAATATGTACGAAAATTGCAAACGGATTTTGGAAGAGGGAAGCACCGTCATAAAAATTGAAGACGTATACATTTGTCCAACGAATTTTGGTCCAGAGGCATAATTGGCCCAATTTTCTTCGAAAATAAGCATAAAGTGGCCGTTACGGTTTCGGGCCATAACTTATTTTTCTCACATAAATTGAAGAATGTGAAAAAAAGGATTTTCAGAAAAAAAAATTTAAAAAAATGTTAGGGTCCTTTCCTTTTCACTGTACCCTTATCTATTTCTCATTACTTGCAATTTTCCTTGGGGAACTAGCAAAGCTCTATCGCTTTAAGATTACTTCACACCAGAGACAATTGCAAAGTTAATTACAATCGTTAACAAGCATTAGTTCAACGACATACATAAGTACATACATATGTTTCGATGTGATTTTTATGATTCTAATACTTTTTATGTTGTGACTCGCCAATAAATGTCATGCAGTCGCATGACATTTGATGCCAGCCGCTCATTGAGCCCGTTTTCAACGATGTTATGTTGCTGTTTTTTGTTTCGCTTGTCCATCAGATCTTAGATGAGATCATAAATTTTGTAGTTACGCGTTGCTGTTTTTATGGACTTCAAAACGAAGTTGGAAATAAATACGCCAGTACAAAAAACGGCTTAATTGACAATTGAGTTGACAGCTCAGCTGGCTACTTGCATTACGTCGCATTGCTGGACAAAGAAACAATCACTTTCGAGCTTAAATAAATGACGTAGCATTCACATTTTGAAATGCTTTTCTGTTGCGATTTGCAGAGGTTCGGTGTTAATATTTTGAAAGGAGGTAAATGTCAATTTATGTAATTGAAGGGAGGAAATATTAAAGATTTATTTTTAATCATCGGCGTTGTCATTGTGGGTGGCGTAGGTTATTGTGTCGCAACTTGTTAGTGAATGTAGACGTAAAGGGAATGATTTGTTGGCTATTGAAAAACTCAGCTCTATTTACAGTATTGAGACTTATTATCTCCTCTGCCATATCGAGGTAACCAGAAATGCATAAAGAAACTATTAACATCCAAGTAACAATAAATGAATTTTGGCTAAATAAAATTTCGGGGTAGGTGTGACGTTAATGCTCCAGTAACAAAACCTCAATGTACTCATCTGAAACTGTATAAAATGGATATTTCCTCGATCAGAGTCATATTCTAAGTTGTTCCAAATGCGGCCATCTGTCATTTGATTTTTAAAATCGACAATATTGCTTCACCTTAGGTATATCCCACTTAGAAAGTGACGTGCTGATTTTTAGCATTTTGAAGGCAGTGGATTATCAGTTGGTACGTGTTCTCTTCAAAAATGTATTTTGCAATATTCAGTACAGTGTGAGGTAAAAAAAAAACTGCAACAAAGTCAAACGCCATAATTTTTACTTTTTTTTTAATTTTTATGAATGAAACCAAAAAATGTTGGAAATCAAATTTTTGAATAAGTTTAGAAGTGTTCGGATTGGTCACCATTTGGCACGAATTATGGACTTCGCACTAATATTCGGCATTTATTCTGATGCTACGGTCAATTAATACGAGCGGAGAGCGACCTTCGGTTGTTATGGCGGCCCACACCATCACCATGGCCGGCGTTTGAGTTATGGTGGCCAACCGAAGCTGCCCATTTTCAGCTGACCTCTTTGGCAAGTAAACACGACCATTTTGTTTGTTTACAAACTGCTGGACAACGAATGATTTATCATTGGAGAAAACGAAATTCGGCAGTTCACCACTTTCGGCCAAGCGAATCAACTCTTTAGCTCTTTTGAGTCTATTTTCCTTCTGTTGCGGTGTAAGTTCTTGCACTTTTTGGAATTTCAATGTCTTTACCTCGAGCTCATTCAATATTTGCCGAATGGAATATTGCGATATGTTCAGCTCACGAGCCATTTTTCGGCCACTGCGACGCGGGTTTCGATCAAGTCGATTCTTTATATTTCGAACCATTTCTGCTGATGTTGCGGTTTCCTTGTGTCCACACAAAAGATTTATTCACATTTAAATGCTGGAGTGCTCTAACGATAGCCACTTGTGGTTTTCCAGCCAAATACAAAGAAATCACCCTATCACGCTTGAATTCCATCACGAATGATTTTTTTCTGGAAAATTCTCAATAAAATGCTTTTGCACGCTTGAAAACAATATAATGAGCTGTCACTGGAATAATTTTAACAGATGTCGGACGAGTGGCTTAGAAATGATAGCAGTCTAAAGTTGGTTGCAGTTTTTTCATCTCACCCTGTATATACCATATAAAGTGATCACAATTTTTAAATCAGACTTCGGGCACATATGAAATGGACTATATTAAATCACTCTTTTGGTACCTCCCTTATATAGCGTCAACATTTTAAATATTCACAAGGTATTTCAAAATATATCTTAATAAACTGTCATAGGCTGAGGGTAAACATCTGCCAGAGAAACCGACAGCTGCCAGTTAAACCGACTGATACTTTTAAATTTGTTTTTTTAATATAGGTTCAATATTAGATGTAGCCCTACATTAACTTTTCATATTCTCTGCTGACACAAATGTGTTCACCATTCGCTATTGCCAATTTCGAAGACCTTGCATTTATTTTCTAACTAAATTAGCTGAATTTTTTTATTGAAGTTCTCAATATATTTCCCCAAAGGTCCACAAATATGAGAGTCGTTCGGCCCCGTAAAGTTTAAACCACTTAGAAGTTTTTGAAACTCCGTCAGGTTTTAATACTTTTTGCAAAATTAAATACTGAACCTGGTCACCTCATCCCATCACTCCCCTCAATGTCAAAAAATAATGTCTTAAGATCATCGATTGATTTATCAAAAGTGGGCATCAAGAACAAACACTCACTTTGTAATGTACAATACATATGCATGCATATACGTTCGAATGGGGCATGTGCTTCTTGCTGTATGATGCTGAGAGTATGACATAGTAACGGGCTGAGAGATTTTATCCCAACAAACAAAACTACCAGAGTTTGGGAAGAATTCTATCCGAAAGTCGTTAAATTCTTTAAATTGGCCGATTTTGGACGAAACGTCGCATAAAAATCTTTTGAGGTATGTTACAGGTTTAGAGCTGGTGGCCACCTCCGAATTGCTACTGCGCGAAAGAAATGGATTTTTGCCAGTAGGACAAATAAATTTGATTCAAATTGAAACAAGTAAAAAAGCAGCTAAGTTCGGCCGGGCCGATCTGTCAATGCCCTCCACCATTTCGAAGGAACTTGAAGAATTAAAAACAAAATGCAAAAACTACCACAAAAATGAAAACCGCCAAAAGGGAACTATATGAAGACGTGGTCCTGGATATAAAAATGTGTGTCATAGGCTGTAGTACCCATTACGAACTTCAAAATAATTCCGGTAAATAATGTCGCTAAAATCATGAAAATACCGAATATCGGAAGGTACCGTTATATGGGGGCTATACGAAGATCTGGACCTGTATACAAAATGTTTTGCCATAGGTTGTAGTACCCATTAGGATCTTACAGTACGAAATTTGTAACAATTCCGGTGAATAATGTTGCTTAAATCATCAAAATACCGAATATAGGGAGGTACCGTTATATGGGGGCTATACGAAGACTTGGACCTGCGTACAAAAATTGTTGTCATAGGCTGTAGTACCTATTACGAACTTCAAATAAGAAATTCGAAGTAATTCCGGTAAATAATGTCGCTAAAATCATGAAAATACCGAATTTTTGGAGGTACCGTTATATGGTATACGAAAACGTGGACCGACATTGCCCATTTACGAACCTAACCTGCCTACTGGTAAACTATGTACGTATGCCAAATGTTAGCCTTCTATCGGAATTCGTTCGAAAGATAGGATGATCGATGATACGGACATCGTGAGATCCATAGTACGTTGAAGGGTATAAAAATACAAAATATTTAGAGTCGGGGAAAAAGACAAATCGATTTCTGTCCTGTTTCTGTACATAGTACACGTTTTCAATAACAACCTAAAATACCATGCTGTGGCCAATATGGAGTAAAAACACTCAAAGTACTTGAAATCGGGCGGTACCGTTACCAAAACGAAGCCAATGTTGTGCAAAGTTGACGTATTCAAAAAAAAAAAAAAAAACTCTAATTCCAATTTTTTCGGTCAAAACTGTAAAATTAACAGAAATCGTGTGATAAAAATGCGAGTTATACCAGAACAGGGAACATTACGGTACGTTATATACCAACCCAAGTGTCTCTAAATTCCAAAGGCCAATACTTTCAAAATTTCTAACATAGGGTGGAACTGTTATAAGGTAGCTATAACAAAACGTAAACCGAAATATCTTATTTTCAATCCCATAAAACTCGAAGGCAAGCTATATGGGATTCGTAAACCCACGAAACAACAAATACACCATAAAAGATCTCAATAAATTTTGCTCAAAAAATTACAAATATCTTTTAAAATGAGTAAAAAATACTTTCAAAGAGTGTGTGAGAGAGAGAGAAGATTATTTCTATAATCGACCAGAATTCGAACAAAAATCCATCAGATAAATCGGAAAACATTTCCTATTTGATACAGCCATTACAAACATCCGCCACTTGGTTTGCTGGGTTCCTACTGTTACTCTTCATCATACACATGCAAGTCACTCACAAGCCACTGCTGGTGTGAGTTGTGTGTCACTCACTTGGCACTTACCAAGTACCAAGACGTGCATAAACGCTTTTATTTTTTGTTTTGTTCTCTTCTGCTGACTTAAATTATTTGCAAAATATGCAAATTTTGTTGGATTGCAACTAAACAAAACACAACAAAATAAAAAACGAAAACCAAACCACAATAAGCAATATTGAGAATATCATAAAGACAGATGGATGGATGGATGGCTGGCTGCACGGGTGGATGGACGGACAGACATACAACTATTTGCCACTCATATGCTAACTTACATTAGCTGTAGAGATTGGGTTTTATTATTTTCGCGTTAATGTTATCGCTGGAAAGAAGCATATGCGCCACGCTACAATATGACTCGATTGACTGGCTGACTGACTGACGGACGACTGCCCTGACAATTCATTGAATTTTTGTGAACGTCAAATAAAAAGCTCAGAATGCAAGAGCCCAGGAAAAATAAACCAAAAAATCGTATTGTCTTACAACCCCAATTTTTGTGTGTATTTTGTTTTGTTGTTTCGCTATAGTATTTTTGCATCAGATTGCAATGAAGGGGCAACAAAACAGAGAGGTACAAAACAAAGACAACAACAAATTATTGTGTTCAATTGATATCACAATTCAACAGCCAGCTAGCTACTGCTGTTCACTGTCATACTTCAAGAATTGACATTAATTTGCATTACAATACTCTACGAACACACAGACACACACACACAAATACACAACATAGTTCGCACATATCAAAAACCATGGAAATAAAATCTCAACGAAAAAAACCGGTAATAATTGCCACAAAATCAACGTAAAAACATTATTTTTTGATTTGAATGCAAATTTTTTTTTTTGAAAATTTTCAATGATAATAACAATTAGCTTGACATGCTTTTCAAAACGGAGTATTGCAAATGCAACAATATCAGTTGTCTGAGTAGAACAATGTTGTAACTGTATAAAAGGTTGACTGCTTTGGTTGGTACCTAAAAAAATGTTGAAAGATTCGATGTGCCTTTCATATTTGAACAATGATTCTAAAAATTAGACAAAATGAGACTAGGTTCTACCGGCGATTTCGGACCTTTGGACCCCATCAAAAATCTGTTAGACGTTTGTGCCATTTTAGCATTACTAGTAATGACAAGCACATATGTATGTGCCACTTTTAGCATTACTAGTAATGTCAACCACATTCCCTCTTCATTACCAGTATCCCTCTAGTAGGTACAACTACGAACCCTCTGTAAAATTTAGGAGCTGTATGAGCCGAATAACCCATACATTTCATGAAAAGCGGCCAGTTCAAATAAGTAGTACGTTTTTTATACCCTCCACCATACTATGGAGGGTATATTACTTTTGTCATTCCGTTTCCATTCCACGACGTCGTATGGACATTCCGTATTTTTAAGATTTAAACAGAATTTTTAACGGATTTTATTATTATTTTTTTTTTTTTTTGCAGATTGCCAAATTTTTACCAAATTGTGGAGGGTAATAAAAGTTCGGCTCGGCCGAACTTACAGCTTTTTTACTTTTATTTATTGTTATTGGAAATTCGATTTAAAAGCGTACTATGTTGGAATGAAGCTGCAAATTTGAAATGTTGGTAGTGGAGCGATTTTGATGGATAGGGTTGACATAAAGAGGTAGTTTTCGAAATTCGTCTGAAGATTTTGAAAAGTACCAAATGACACTAAAAATTTAGTATTTGGCGAAGTAATATTACCTCAAAACCTTCAGGCGAATTTCAAAAACTACCTCTTTATGTCATCCCTATCCATCAGCATCGCTCCAATACCAACATTTCAAATTTGCAGCTTCATTCGTTCTCCCAAAACCATTTGTACCAAATTTAGTACACCTCCTCACTCAATACTTGGACTTACGATCGCTTTGTGTGCGGTGTAGTTAATATATGAAAGTGTGATAAATGTACCAAAGTCTCTAGAATTTGGTGCCATTTGGTACCATTTGAACGTATAGATCTAAAATCTTGATATTTGTTATAAGAATTAGGTTTGGGAAGAAGAAAGTGGTTTTGGAAATATGTACTATGTGTAAGAATAGATTTGGTACTAGATTTGGTACAATTCAAATTTAGTATTAGGATCACTTTTTGTGCGATGAAGTTGGTATATGATTTGGAAATATGTACAAAAAGTTATAAATGATATTAAATTCGAGAATTGGAAAGGGTACAGAGCTGGAAGTATGAAATAAGATCTTTGATATTATGTAGGATAAACGAAGCAAAGGGTTTTCGTTAATTCGAACAATAAGTGTACCAAAAGTACTAAAATGCACTACATTTGTACTTAGTGCATTATGTGAATGGACATAGGGTAAAATTTTTAAATTTGGTATGAAAATCATAGTTAGACATTTTGGTTTTTTTTGTGGTTTTAAAATGTGTACTAAGTCTAAGATCGGTACTAAATAGTACTAAATTTTGTAATATATGGTTTTTGGTCAATGAATTAAGGTAGAATGTAAAAATTTGGTGTAGAAAGTGACCGTTTTGAAAATCTGAAAATCAATAAGTGTACGAAAGTACTAAATGATACGAAAATTGGAATATAGTGTAGGAATCCGAATTATATAGTGTACGAAAAGCACTAAATGTTACTAAATTTGATAAAAGTTGGTGAATAGAACTGAACATATGAATTGTGAAATACAGTAACTACGAAGAGTACTATATTCGGTAGGGATTATAGGAATTGAGTTGCACGCTATAAGGCCAGATTTCTAAGCAGGGTGGAGAATGATCGTTATGAGTTTTTCTAGGTCAATAACATTACCGATCTCGAAATTACAGTGATGGAACCCATATGAGAACCTTTTAGAGAAATGGATAATAGGACAGCTTTAAAACATAATAATTAGTTATCTGAAGAGATACGCTGCTTTGTTTGACACAAAAAGACAACTCAAGTGATCCGATATTCGATCTGTTGATGATTGCTGCCAAATGACTTGTTGGAAATGTGGATTTGAAGTTCTTAATATACTTTCAAATTTCCCATATCGCAATGTTAGTATAAGACTAAGGTTCGATGTGTAGCACTCCTTCCGGTACATCGCACACAAATGCCGAACATTGTACAAAATCTCTATTTTATTAACATTTTTACATCTTAATATATCTTTTACCATTAAATCTCCCCAGAAGGTTCCAAAAAACGTCCCATATTATGGGTTATACAGTCCGTCTCCATATCGATTTTCATCGGATTCAATTATTACGTTCATTAATTTTATTATTACCGCTGTTTTTTGTTGTTGTTGTCATTGTTTCATATGTGTGTAACATGAATAATGATTGGCAAATGGTTATTTGTTGTTCTCCAGGCGATTGTTGCTAGCAGTGAAATGCAAAAGGAGAAAAAAATCAAAATGGCATAACTGACATACAATACCGCAATCGACGGACTTTGACTAACCAAACCTAATCAAGGGGACAAACATACTTAGCTAGCTTGCTAGCGTTCGGCCACATAAAATAGCGGTAACTAATCTATCACAAACGTATGTACACACTTCGGTACACGTGCATGAGTGCCGTATGTTTTGCGGCATGGTTGGATAGTAGTAACACTCGACACAACCGAACAGTAACAACTTTCAGTCATAGTCGTCAAGTATTAATACGAATCCGTTCATACATTTGCGAACCACTCGCCAAACAATCTATCCATCCATCCATCCATCCAACCACTAAGAAAACATCAAACGGGCGTACGAGCCAAATGCTAACCATTCCATCCATTCATCCGTATAATAAATTCAATACGAGTAGTCCATTTTCTTTGCAACCAAACAAAAAGAAAACAAAAACAATATTATTGTTGTTGCTGTATAACAATTTATATGCTGTACTACTAGTTGATTTGCAACAACATTTGCTGATTTATAACAGCAACAACAATAGGTAATAGACAATAATGATTGGAAACCGAAAAAAAACAAAAGCGTATAACATAAAATACAGAACCCCCCTCCCTGCATGGTGTTCCATATTGCATGCGATACAATTACAATTCCCGATTACCGGACCGCTAAGCGTTTCCCTAGCACTGGTGTAGAATAGGAGGGGATTGGGGGGTGGAAAATATTTAGCAAAGTCTAACCAAACAAAAATCATTGAGGGACTGCAGTCAAAGGGACTTTCTTATATCAATCTATAGAAAAGAGGCTTGATATAACTGACTGACTGACCTAGAAGCATAGCCCAGGCAAAACGGCTTAAACTAGAATCTTGAAATTTTGCACAAGGGTCTGTCTTGGTCCGTGAGCGTGTGAAAAGCCTGGTTTTTTTTGGAAATTCGTACCGAAAGGTTGTGAAAAATACTAAAATGTACTAAAGTTCAGTATTGGTGCGTAGGCCTGTAAAAAGGATGGGTTTTGGAAAATCGTACTAAAAGGGTACAAAAAGTATAAAAATATACCAAAAAAAAAAAAAAGAATTCTTAAATTTGGAGGAAGGGTCACTGATAGAGTGCAGGATAACTAAACCAAATGGTTTTAGAGAATTCACACTTTAAGGCCACAAAAAGTTATAAAATGGTACCAAACCTCTAAAATGTTACCATTTAGTATTATGTGAACGGATAGACCTAAAAACTTGAAAGTGGGTATGAGAAGCAAGATTGGAAAGATAATTTGATATATGAAGGTGGTTCGGGAATTGTGTACAAAGTGTACGGACTGTACTAAATTTGGTACAGTTTGATTTAGGGTGAACGAATGAAGCTGGAATTTTGAAATTTTGTATTGGGATCCCTGTTGGTGGTTGGTTTGTAATAAAGAGCTCGTTTTGGAAATGTGTACCAAAAGTACACCAATAGTACTATATGATACAATCTGGCTTTGGGTGGACTAATAGTGATTGCAGTTTGAAATTTGGTAATAGGGTCGCCGCTCGTGGACATATGGAGATGATTTCGGATGTGTACAACAATTGTACGAAAGGTACTAAATGGTACTAAATTTTTTCTTGGTCGCAGGGATAGAGATACAATTCTGAAATTCGGTATTTAGATTGATGATGGTATTGAGATTGTTTTTAAAAGCGTACTATAGTTGTTTGAAAAGCACTAAATGGTACTAAATTTGGTATTGGGTGAAGGGATGGCGCTAGAATCCTCAATTTATATTAAGATCTCTGTTGGTATTTGGAATACAAGTACTGAAAAGTAATGAATTGTACTAAACTTGGTCACCTAAACCCATCCCTGTAAAGGTTTACAATTCTGAAATTTGATATTTAGGTAACTGTTGGTATCTGAGGTTGAGATTTAGAGGTGCTTTCGGAAATGTTTACTAAAATTGAACTAAATGGTACCACATTTGGCAATGGGAGAAATAAAATTGCTGAAATCCTGATATTTGATATTAAAACCACTGTTGGTATTTAAGGTTGAGATTTTGAGTTGGGTTTGGAAATGTGTATTATAATTGTTCGAAAAGTTCTAAATAAAACTAAATTTAGTAGGATAGAGCTGAAATCGTAAAATTTTATATTGCAATTTGTAGGTTGGTGTCTAGGATTTAAATATGGAATGGGTACTAAAATTGTACGAAAAGTGTCAAATGTTACTAAGTTTGCTATAGAGTAAATGTATAGAGCTAGAATTGCGAAATTTGATATTAAGGTCTCTGTTGATATCTGGAATTGAGATATGGTGATGGATTTGGAAATATGTACAATAATTGTAAGAAAAGTACGAAATGGTACTAATTTTAATTCATGTTGGTGCCTAGGATATAGAGATGTAGATTATTTTAGATATCAGCACTAAATGTTACTTAATTTGGTATTGGGGAAGGAAAAGGCCTAAAATTCTTAAATTTGATATTGAAGTCACTGTTGATTGTTACCTTGAAATAGTTTTGAACAGAAAAATTGGATGTGAGTTCCCAATAAAATTTTCTACCTACGCCGCTGTCGAATACTCCATTCATGTCACTGCAATTCATTTCAATGCAGTTTAGTTGGCCGCTTTGTCTCAAATTATCATAAATTTCTGCTAACCGGTTGAAATTGTTGTATTCACTTTATTTATAATTTCCCCCCTCTGCCATTCGGATTTGATTTTATTTGTTTTCTTTAGTTTTTGTTTTCTTCTTCTTCATCATTTTGAGTGTTGGTTTAGTTTTCTTTTGTCTTGCCCTTTTCAGTTGTTGTTACCCATATTGCAATTCAGTGGATTGTCTGTTGGCTTTCCTTCTGTCTGCTTATAAAGAAATTATGCTACAGGGTTTTGAATTACATCGGCAATTTTATACTCTTTTAACTGTTTACTTATTCGTACTTAGTCAATTATGATGGCTCAAAGCTTTGTGATAGATATATTGAAAGTAGAATTTGTTTGGGTTTGGGGTTTGTTGTTTTCTTTTTATTTTTTTGGGAATGGGATACCAGCGACTCATCAATGTACTTACTCGGCGAGACCATATTAGCTTACATGTCATTGGAGATTCATTGCAAAACAATCCAAAAGAAACTAGTTTTCTGGGGCACATTACTTACAGAGAGTCATGTCAATCGTGTGAGTGAAACACTTTAAAGGGAAAGTTTAAACTCATATAACATGGTACTTTTGGCATTAAAGGGTTACCAACCCTTGTTTGTTGAAGATCTGGTGGTTTGAGGATGTTGTTTGGGTTCGAGAGGTTTGAGATTGGATATTCTTCTGGATACTAAAGTGGCAAATTTTTTATCTGAGGACAAATAATTGGCAATTTTATCTGGAGTAATGGAAAGTTGTCCAATATTTTCGAGTATATACCATGAGGGACACTGATGAAGTGCAGGATGGATATATCAAAGGGTTTTTCGAGTTTCTAATATTAAGGTTACGAAAAACTCTAAAGTTATACTAAACTTCTAAAATGGTACCACCTGGAATTGCTTGAAATCCCAAATTTTGTATTAGAGTCGCTGTTCATATGTAACCTGGACATATGGAGATGGTTTTGGAAATGTGTACTATAATTGTACGAAAAGTACCAAATGGTACTTAATTTGGTATTGGGTGAAAGGATAGAGATACAATTTGGAAATTTGATATTTCGATTACTGATGGTACCTTCGTTTGAGATTTGACAGTGATTTAGAAATGCTTTCAATATTTGTACGAAAAGTACGAAATGGTACTAAATTTGGTATTGTGTGAAGGGCTGGTGCTGTAATCCTCAAATTTGATATGGATGTCACTGTTGGTATCTGGAATTAAGGTTTGGAGTTGGTTTTGGAAATTAGTACTATTATTGTAGTAGTCGCACTTAATTGGTTATTGGATGAAGGAATAGAGCTGGAAATTTAACATTGAGTTCCTTGTTGGTATATGGGACTGATATTTTAAAATGTGTACTATATTTGTACGAAAAGTACAAAGTAGCACGAAATTTGCCTTTGATTAAATGGACGCAGCCTTTATCCTCAATATTGAGGTTTCTGTCGGTATCTGGAATTAAAAAAAGGAGTCGGTTTTGGAAATGTGTATTATAATTGTAAGAAAAGTGCTAAATTGTACTAAATTTGGTATTGGGTGAAGGGATAGGGCTAGAATATTTAAATTTGATATTGAGGTCTCTATTGGTATTTTTAATTGATATATCGAGGGGGGTTTCCGAAATGTGTATTATAATTGTACGAAAAGTACTTAATGGTACTAAATTTGGTATTGTGTAAAGGGATAGGGATAAAATTCTGATATTTGATATTTAGATTACTGTTGGTATCTGTGTTTGAGATTTGGCGGTGGTATAGAAATGCATGCAATATTTGTACGAAAATTACTGAATGGTACTAAATTTCATATTAGGTGAAGAGATAGGGCTGAAGTACTCAAATTTGATAATGATTTCCCTGTTGGTATTTTTTGTTGAGATATGAGGTGGTTTTTGAAATGTGTACTACAATTGCTCGAAAATTACAAAATAGCACTAAATTTAGTATTGAGTGAAAGAAAAAAGGTAAAATCCTGAAATTTGCTGCTGTCTGTGGTTATGATGTGGAGGTAGTTATGGAAATGTGTCCTATATTTGTACGAAAAATACCAAATGGTACTAAATTTGGAATTGGGTGAAAGGATTGGGTTGGAATCCTCAAATTTGATGTTGATGTCTCTTTAGGTACTTTTGTTGAGATGTAGAGGTGGTTTTGGAAATATGTACTGTACGAAAAGTACTAAAGAGTACTAAAATTGGTATTGGGTGATGGAATAGAAGTGAAATTTGACAATGATGGCACTATTGGTGTCTGTGTTTATGATCTGGAGATGATTTTGGAAATGTGTCCCATATTTGTATGAAAAGTACTTAATGGTACTATATTTAGTGCTGGGTGAAGGTATGGAGCTAAAACTGTGAAATTTTATATTGCGATAACTGTTGCGATTGAGATAAAAAACGGCCTAGCAAACGAGTACTTAAATTATACGAAAAGTCAATTTGGTATTGAGTGAATGCACGGAAATCTCGAAATTTGAAATTGGGTCTCTTCTGGTATCTGGTGGTGGTTTGGAAATATGTATACCATAATTGTTTGAATAGTACTAAATGGTACTAATTTTGAATCACTGTAGGCATTTAGGATAGAGAGATGTAGATTGTTTTGGATATGCGTACTAAAAGTTAATAATTTTGTTATTGGGTTCAAGGATAAAACTGAAGTTCTGAAATTTCATATTAAGGTCCCAGTTGGTTTTTAAGGTTTACATATGGAGACATTGAAACAGTTTTGGATTGAAAAATTGGATGTGACTTCATTGTGCAATGGTTTTACTAAATACTTCCTAGATACATTTCAAAATGAAAGATTTTGAAGGGATTTTCTTTCCGAAAAGTGAAAAACTGAAATAATATATAAAACTTTGAATGTCTCAAAATTTGGTACGATGTATGAAGTTTTGACTGACAATTTTTGTCAAATTGTGCATTTTGACACCGAAAGAGGCCAAACACAAACTATTGGAATGAATCTAAAATTTTAAGGTGTACTTTTCGCTGACGTGGCCGCGGGCACATCCTCGTCTTTTATAAACGTCAATTTTTTGAAAGGGTACAACAGGCTTCGAGAAAATCATTTTTATGTTCTCCAAGTTTTTATCAAAGGGTTTATGACTTCTTCCTTAAAGACCCGCCATTCTCATCCCTTTTCATTCTATATTTTCTGTTTCAATTTTGTCTCCAAGTAAAAAGTATCTCCAAAGTAATGCTGTCCATTATATTATACTGAGTTCATATCAATTTGAACAACACATCGCTTATTTAGACCCAAACAAACACGATTGACTTTGTCCCAAAAATGTCAAATGAAATTACTTCATTTCACGGAATGACCTCATTGTGAAGTAGGTAAAATGTAATTTGAAACTTGACTTTTGTTCAAAAAAAATAAACCAAAATTGATTTTTAGCTTTTTAGCTTGTAAAATGACCTCATGTTGCAATCTCCATTTTTTTTAACAAAATTCAAAATAATTACAAAAAAGAAACTAAGTCAAGAACTAGTTAAGGAAATGACTTTGAATGATGAGAAAAAAAAATCGTTTGCTAATTTGGTTCACTTCAGCAGCAAAAAAAAAAGAAACGAAATAAAACAAAAATAAAACAAACCAGCATTCTTTTCGCCGTTCGAGATGACCAATTATTTTTGTTTTTATTTTTGGCGAGCAATTTTCCAATGAAAGCAGTAAACAGAGCTTACACACACAGGCACACTCACTCACACAAAACCATGGGAATTTTTAAAATGAATTCAGGGTAAAAAGGCCAAAATGCAAAATGATTTCATTCTCATGTTTCACCATTGACCTGGGTGAACAGAGCAGCGAAACAAAATCATTGAATTTGAGTGCAAATTCAGCATAGGTATGCAACGAAAAACAAAAAAATACAACAGAATTCCATACCTTTGCTGAAATTTCAACCAAGATGTGCATTATGCAAATTCAAATAAACGGTTCTTTATCATTGCTCACTGGCCCTGGTTGGATCAGCTATCACCGGTAATGGAATCCTTCTCAGCAAAGCAAAAAAAAAAAAATTGTCGGCATTTTAATAGCAATCCATCAACCATCATCAATCAATCATGCAAATACCTTGATCACCAGACTAGCCTTCCCTCACCCCCATCAGCTGTAGAACGAACATGTTTATTACAATTTGCCCGGTTGTTAAGTCAGTTCAGTGCCAGTTGTAGTGGAATGCCTTTGATTTCATTTGTGAAAAACAACAACAATTACTCCAAGTAATTTAATATTGAAAAATTCATTTATTGTTTCTCACATAAATTTTCACCAGTTTGCTGATGCTGATTGGTGTTGGGATGTGGCATTTTTCGTTGCTGTTTTTTTTGTTACAATATTTCAATTGATTGAAGTGACGTCTTGTTACATGATTATTTTTTTTAATTTCTTACGAAGGTGGTTATTTCTGTTTTGGGTCCTAGCGATAATAATTTTGGATTGCAAATAAAAATTTTGATTGAAATTATGAAAAAATATTAAAAAAAAAGTTTGAAATGGAAAGATTCAAGATTCAAGAGATATGAACAAAATATCGTAAAATGCTCAAGGTGAGCAGAGATATGAAGCATTGGCAATTTGAACATTTCTGGAAACCCGCTTGTTCATTCAGATACTACATTAGTTATTATACTTTTGAACTCTCTTGATCAGCGAGAAAATAATCCTATTACCAACCCAGCAAAATTGTGATGCTATGACTTCTATGAACACTAAATTCGCACATTGTTATAGGAAATATAGGAATCTTGATCAACTGATTCTGGCACAGATCCGATATTCCTTATTTGGACCATTTAAATCACATTTTCAAATGTATTTGTTTAAAATTCGCTACTTAGAGTTGCTAATGGGTTCTTCCTCCTGTGGCAGACCATTGTCTATATAGGTCCTGGTTTTCCTATGGCCCTCATGTAGCGGCACCTCCTGATATTAGGTATTCTTATGATTTTAGCCACAGTTTTTAAAATATATATTTTTTCTTAATATCGTTTTTGAAACCAAAAAGACAGACTGCTGTCATTTCTAAGCAACTCGTCCGACAGCTGTTAAAATTATTCCAGTGTCAGTTCATTATATTGTGCACCAGAGTACAAAAGCATTTTTGTGAGAATTTTCCAGAAAAAAAGTTATTCTTGATGGAATTCAAGTGTGATTTCCACTTGTGGCTTTCTTTGTGCCTCGTACCATCGCTCGTTACCGTAATACTGGTAGCGTAGCCCGACGTCAAGGAAGGGGACGGAAGAAAACAGCAACGTCATCAGAAATGGTTCGAAAAGTGAAGAAGCGACTTGATCGAAACCCGCGTCGTTGTGGCCGAAAAATGGCTCGTGAGCTGAACATATCGCATTATTCCATTCAGCAAATATTAAAAAATGAGTTCAGGGTAAAGCCATTGAAATTCCAAAAAGTGCAAGAACTTACACCGCAACAGAAAGAAATAGACGCAAAAGAGCTAAAGAGTTGCTTCGCTTGGCCGAAAGTGGTGAACTGCCGAATTTGGTTTTCTCCGATGAGAAAACATTCGTTGCCCAGCAGTTTGTAAACAAACAAAATGATCGTGTTTGCTTGCCAAAGAGGTCAGCTGAAAATGTGCACCTTCGGTAGGCCATCAGAACTCAAGTGCCGGCCATCGTGAAGGAGTGGGCCGCCATAACAGCTGATGGTCGCTCTCCGCTCGTATTAATCGACCGTGGAATCAAAATAAATGCCGAATATTATCGCGAAAATATTCTGGAGGGTATATTAACATTTTGGCCGCAGACCTTGGACATCCCAACAGGACTCAGCACCATTTTTATCTCACCCTGTACACATTTCCCTAACCACCTTCATGTATCAGACTTATTTTCCAACATTGATTCTCATACCAAAATTTTTAGCTATATTCATTCACATAATACCAAATGGTTCCATTTTAGAAGTTTAGTACCAGTTTAGAACTTTTCGTAACCTAAAAATCCGAGTTTCAAAAAACCAAAGGGTTCATTTATTCTAATTTCAACAGTATTTTCTCAAAGACTGCATTTGAATTTGGCAATAGATCTCATCTTCTCTAGTACATGAATATCTCTGAAAGTCCAAGTCCCAAACACATTCACGTTATCCTCCGATGTTCGGTATTTTTTTGTCCTCAAAACAATAGCTATAACTTTGTCTCAGAGAGAAAATAAAAATTATTCCTTTGGGCATTAGGAGCCCAAAGTTTGGGGCTATAACAGCAAAAATTTATGAGATAGGGAAAACGATGAAACACTTGCCTTTTCTTTTTTTGTATTTTGGTAAAAAAAAAATTCTTTCTAATAAAATATTGAATGTTATCATTATTTCGTTCATCTGTTATAACAATCCCCATAGTCCTGCAACAAATATTTTTCAGAAAACTACTTTCGCCAGAAGAACATTTTATTCATTTTTTCAGGCATATATAAGTTTTTGGTCCAACGGATTCTTGAAATGTCATAGTCATGAAAATGGGTTACCTGGGTAAACTGGTCTATCTATTGGAAAATTTTTGAGGTACATTTCTGTATTTTCACCCACTAAATATTATCCGTTAGGCTTCCCCTTGTACTAAACCCAAACACATTCACAATTTACACGTCATCATTCCATTTATTTCCGAATCCAATATATAACTATAAACCCTCATACCACTAAAAAATATCACTCAAGCGTGAACTATTTAGTGTCTTTGCTCTCAGACCACTTACCAAATGATCTTCCGACTAGAGCTATTCCATTATCTTCGAGGGTTTTTTTTTAATAATTTTGTTGATAAATTTGTTTCTCTGGAACAAGGAGCCCCACTAACCACTTCTTGAAGTATTTCAATTCACCTTTAAATTTATTTCCGAATGAAATATATAACTATAAACCCTCGTACCACAACAAAAATATCGCCAAACAACAACAGCTTGAGCGTGAACTATTTAGTACAACCGCCACCAGTCAATAAAAAAAAGATTGTAGATTGATTACCTATCAATGACTGGGCATTGCAAACCGCAAAACCCCTACCTCTAATTAAGTTGTGTAATTGTTCTACAATTGCAATGCAAATATTCTGGTCGGCAAAATAGTCTATTTTTTTTAAATTACTTTTAATTGTTGTTATTTTTATGGATATTTACATAACAGGTTTTCGCTTAACAAGTGAGATGTAAATACATTTTATGAATATTTTTAATTGAAATAAGTAGAATGAATGTTTTTAGCAGTAAAGGTTGTTTGGAAAACTAATATATATTTTATTTTTCTATTTACAGGTAAGGGTGCACATTTCCAATTATGAATTGTAAGTAAAAAATTGTTGTGTGTTTCATTTAGACAACAAATTTTAAACTCCAACTTTTAGCGTAGCGAACGTTGAAATACCCTTTGTTATTTTGTGGTCTCTGTATTTTGTTGATTGTACAACTTGTGTTGACTTTTTGTTGATTCTTTCCGAACCATAACTATTGACCCAAACTAACGAACCGAAATTCGAAATGTTGACTAAACTACTAAAACAAAGAAAAAAAAAAAACAAAAGAGGGAGAGAGAAAACTATGTCATCATGTCCTTGGACATTTTCTGTTCGGTGCGCTAAAAACAATGTTGTCACAATAAATTCAATTTTAATTCGAGGTCAAAATTGCTAGCAAATTTAAAGTTCGTATTTTTGTTTTCCTTTGACGGGAGGGGACCCCACCGATTACATCATCGTAGTCATCACAAAAACTCACACAGAGTTTGGATTGACCGCAATTCGATAAGAAATTATTTAACAAAGAGATTAGAGGGATTAAACAATTTGATACAATTAATTGGGTATAATATTTGTTTAAGAGATTTTGAAGAGATGGTAGTGTTTCGAACGGCTGCGCTTGAAGCCTTCATCATCTGAAAGCAAAGAATGGATGAAAATAACTCAAAATTCTTCAATCCTAGTTGATATTCGTCTGCATGACCATTCTTAGATGTCCCTAATTCATTGACGTGGATTTATAAAGGGTGATTTAAAGAGTTACAAATCAGTCTTTAAAAAAAAAAAAAATGTTAACGAAATTTTCATTTGAATTTGATTTTCGATTTTGAAGATTATTTAAGCAAATGTTGACAGCGAATCAAATGGTCCATCTGCTTATCTTCAATGTTGTATTCCATCATCATTCGTCACTCCTAGTAGATATTCGTCTGCATGACCCTTCTAAGATGTCTCTAATTCTTTGACGTGGATTTATAAAGGGTTATTTTAAGAGTTACAAATTAGTCTTTTCAAAAAAAAAAAAAAAAAAATATATGGAAAGGAAATTTTCATTTGAATTCGATTCGATTTTGAAGATTATTTAAGCAAATGCTGACAGCGAATCAAATGGTCCATCTGCTTAGCTTCAATGTTGTATTCCAATGCGTCAATTGAAGCAGGCTCTTGTGAATAGACATGAACTTTAACATAGCCCCAAAAATAATAATGTTAAGGCATTAAATCCCATACTCTAGGCCTCCAATTCACGGGTCGCAAGTGTCAAAAAAACATTCACCGAACTCGCCTCTCAATAAATTAAGTTATTCAAAATTCTGAAAATATGTTCAAAAACTTAGATTAAATAAACGCTGAAATATGAATCTTAGTTTTTTAGATTGGCTGTTTCTATCTTTCGTGGTAAGAGCAATCCTCTGATTATACTATTCGACAAAATTCAAATTTTCAATAATTATAGGGAAAGTCAAGATGATTATGAAAGTAGAGCCAACAAATAAAAAAGCAGCTAAGTTCGACCGGGCCCTTCTTTTACCACCCTCCACAATTTGGTCCTTGACAAATTCTGAAAAATACCTCTTGATTACAACAGACTGATGGATGGACTAAAAACGCCATAGTTTTTATTTATTTATTTTTT
Organism: Musca domestica; assembly: GCF_030504385.1. Lineage (NCBI taxonomy): Eukaryota > Metazoa > Arthropoda > Insecta > Diptera > Muscidae > Musca > Musca domestica. The sequence goes on along the minus strand of NW_026712334.1, from coordinate 554,454 downwards.
TTTTTAATTTTATTGAATGAGCGCAAAAATTGTCGGGAATAGCATCAAATTTTAGAATAAGCTTAGATTTGGCCTTAGACGGCCAATGAAACTGCCACACCCTGGCCGAATGTTGCTCTGCGGTATTTTGGACCATTTCCGGCAAAGCTGTTGCTTGAGGTGATCGACACTGTGGTATTTTTTAGAGCCAACCTTGCTGTCCAAAATACTCCAGACCAATAGTCCAACGGATTGGAATCTGGAGGTTTTGGTGGCCATTGTGAAGCGAGGAACCTCATTTTCTTACCATTCTGGGGTGGCGCGTGTTGAGTGCGATGATTCTGAGTCCTGTTCGAATTTACAAGGCGTGCCCAAGGGTTTAATACATGCTCCAGAATATTTTCGCGATAATATTCGGCATATATTCTGACGCCACGGTCGATTAATACGAGCGGAGAGTGACCATCGGCTATTATGGCGGCCCACACCATTACCATGGCCGGCGCTTGACTTCTGGTGGCCAACTGAAGTTTCAAATTTTCAACTGACCTCTTTAGCCAGTAAACACGTCATTTTGTTTGTTTAAAAATTTCTGGACAACGAATGTTTTCTCAGCAGAGAAACCCAAATTCTGCAGTTCACCACTTTCGGCCAAGCGAAGCAACTCTTTAGCTCTTTTGAGTCTATTTTATTTCTGTTGCGGTGTAAGTTCTTGAACTTTTTGCAATATTAATGGCTTTACACCGATTTCATTTTTATTCATATTTGCCGAATGGAATATTGCAATATGTTCAGCTCATGAGCCATTTTTCGGTAACTGCGAGTAGAGTTTCGATCAAGTCGCTTCTTTACTTGTCGAACCATTTCTGCTGATGTTGCTGGTTTCTTCCGTTCACTTCCTTGACGTCGGGCTACGCTGCCAGTATCACAGAAACGAGCGAAGGCACGAGACAAAAAAGATTTATTCATATTTAAATGAGTACTCTAACAATAGCCACATGTGGTTTTCCTCCCATCACGCTTAAATTCCATCACAAATAACTTTTTTTCAGGAAAATTTTCACAAAAATTCTTTTGTACGCTTGTAAACAATATAATGTGCTGTCACTGGAAGAATTATAACAGCCGTCGGACGAGTGGCTTAGAATTAACAGCAGTCTGAAGTTGGTTGCAGTTTTTTCATCTCACCCTGTATATGTAATATCAGCCCAAATTTTGATATAATCCATATCGAAGTCATATCATGCATTATACAGCGATGTTATTTGGCTTCCAGTTGGTATGGTCTACTTCACATAAATTCCCAATATAAACTTTTTTGTTACGTATGCTCTACTGTGTAGTCATAGTGGTAAAGAAAGGTCAAAAGTCGGGCGAGCTGACTATATGATACTTTTCTTACTAGTTTTTTTTTTGTTTTTATTTAATTTTTTTTTTTTTTTTTGACCTAGTTAAAAAAATGAATAACATATTTAGATTGGGAGTTTCGTTCGCATTCGTCATAAAACAGCCTCTATGTATTTTAGCGACTTTTTATTAAAAATCGTATATCAAATATACATTGCCCATATAATGTATTAAAGCTTATTAATATTTTTCACCAGCAACTCTTAACAATGTGTTTTTAATGTATCACGACAACAGGTGGAATTTCTTTTGATACGATGACTTTTTTGGCGGTTTCAATCGTTTTTTTGAACACTTTTCGTCTGTGGCGCCTGTCATATTAGGCACGAACGACAGATCGATATGCGATAGATGGAACGTGACATATTCGAATGACACTCCTCGAAATGTGATCAACAACAACAACAGCTGACAAAAAATAAAGACACACTTTCCATGCCATGCCTCGTTAGAAAAAAGCGACGACTTAGACATACTATAATGTACGACGTCCTGGCATTTGAATTTGGCAACTGACAGACTGGCGGTTTTTTTCCTATTGTGTGAAAAAGAGAGAATGTGTGTGGAAAGGTCATCACAAATGTTTGTGTGTTGTTGTTGTCGTTGTCATTTGCCTGTTGGCCACAAACCTGAAACGTTTTTATAGAAATAGTTTTAAGTGTTTTTGTGTTCAAACTAAATTTCAATTGCTACAATTTATGGTTTACTTTTCGAATTGCTTTTATTATTTTTCCAACCACTTGAACGTGGCAAAATTTATTATAATTGTTATTTTAATGTATTTATCGAACACTTGAAATGGGAATTAATTAAAAATTATTTATTTAGTAATGAAACAAAAGAAAAAAACTAAATGAAATTATTGAAATTTGCTCTTCAATCAAGTAATGTGGTTAATTACACTGTGCAACACAAAAAAATTATTTACAGGGAAAATTTAGCAAATTAGGAAAGCAGAGAAAAAAAATTAATAAGTATCAGTCGGTTTTGCCAACAGATGTATACCCTTAGCCAATATTCCATTATTTAAATATATTTGGACTTATTTTATGATTATTCAAATGCTTGAACATGAGGTAGAATTCCGAAGGAATGGGCCTATATTGTCCATTATATATTGTTCCATATAAATAAAGTGACGTACCATGTTTGGGCTATATTCGTTACTTCCTTCACTTTATATGGGATATGTGATAATTTTTAGAAAATTTTAAAATGTGCGTGAGTTACCGTGTATATTCGACCGAAGTATTCAATTTTCATACTTTATTGCGAAGCAACATAAATAGAGGAGGAAAAGCCCCCCCCCCCCCCCCCCCCCCTCGACCAATTTTTTTAAACTTTCGGGTTAACATTCCTTGGAATCCGTTCAATTTGGAATTGCAGACCAGGATACGAGGATTATTTTGGTTGAAAATATTAACCCCCAAGCGAGTCAACAAAGGACTTAGTAGCATTTAGTAATTTTCGAATAATTATTATTTGGCACACCTCCACTCCACATCCAATACCAAACTATTTTGCAAACCACCTCTAAAAGTCCAGCCTACACATGAACCGCGTCCTCAATACCAAATTTAATATTTCAAACACTATGTGTTAACCCAATACCAAGTTCTACAAATATATAGTACTTTTTATACCCTACAACACTATGTGTTGGGGGTATTATAAGTTTGATTGGCCCAAAAATTATGTAACACCTCGAAATATTGGTTTCCCACATAGGAAAGTATATATGGATCTTCCTAGCTCGCCGAGCTGAGTCGATCTAGCTATGTATGTCCGTCCGTCCGTCTGTCCGTCTGTCCATGTTAATTTGTAATCACTCTACAGGTCGCAATTATGGCCCGATCTTCACGAAATTTAGAATGGAGGTGGGGATAGGGTCAGAATAGAACCCTATTTCTTTTAGAGATGATCGCCAAATGTTTAGGGGTTGAAATGGACCAAATACTGAAAAAATGTCGGATTTTGCAGTAGCTATACAGGTCGCAATTATAGATCAATCGACGCGGAATTTCGCATGTAGCTAGAGTTTAGGGCGGGGAAGAAGCCTACCAATTTGGGTGGTCATCGGATAATATTTAGCGGGTAAAATAGACCATATCTTTTGTGTTGAAAAAATTCAAAATTTTTCATTAAACCGCGAATATTTTAAATCCTGGCGAAATCACAAAGCAAAATATGTGCGATATATATGTCTATCAAAGAAGATATGCTTGAAAGATCTCTTATATGTCGAGAACGGCTGAACTGATTTCAACAGTTCTCATTAATTCAGAATGGCCCCTTGGCAGGAAAGAAAAAACGTCTAAAAAACCGCATAAAAATATCTATCTAAAGATGAAAATATTGATTTTCTAAAATTTTCTCATATTTTTTCAATTTTGTCATATTTTTGGCATATTTTCATTTTGAATTAAACATTTGGTAATATTTCTACAGCTAACAAAACTAAGTAGTTAGGATATCATATACAGATCGCATTTATGGCCCGATCCTTATGAAATTTTGCCTGGGGATAAGATGAGGGTCAGAATAGAAGCCTACTCTTTTTGGAGATGATCGGCATATATTTAGCGGTTGAAATGGACCAACAAAACTGCAAAATTGTCAGCAGGTCGTAATTATCGCCCGATCCTCAGGCACATTTGAATGGGGGTTACCGGACATTGCAAAAGCCAAGCAGTTTTGGGTGGCCATCCAAAAATATTCAATGTGTGAAATAGTTTGCCAACTTTTGTAGACAAAATACGAAAATGTCCATTACAGTGACTTCTTGGAGAATTCACAAATACAGGAAAGACGCACTTCTGACTATTTCGTTAACACTGATTTAGTTGAAGAATATAGTCAAATGGCTGTATCTCATATAGATGCGTTTCAGTCAAAAACCAATAATAAATGTTAATCTTTTGCCACTTCTGAGAGATTATGGGTCTTTGGGAAATATTGATTCCAGATCTAGGAAGACCATTTACGTGCAACATCTTCCAATAATTTGGAAATGAGCAAATTAGTTTAAGTTGCTATTATTCGAAAATTAGAGAACGAAACCTGATGGTTTTCTTTTATTATTTGTCACAATATCTTGTGGAATTCAAACGAGTGTTTCGCCTATATAAACTGTATCATTTATTATAGTGTTGTAGGGTATTTAACGGTCGGCCCCGCTCGACTGTAGCCTTTGCTTACTTGTTAGTACTTATCGTGCACTTGTAGTACACATTTCCAAAACTACCTCTTTATCACAAAACTACCACCCACAGGGACCCCAATACAAAATTTCAACTTCATCCGTTCACGCTTAAACAAACTGTTCCAAATTAAGTACCATTTAGTATAGTTCGCACACCTTTCTGAAATCACCTACATATATCTAACTTACTTTCCAACCTTGATTCTTATACCAAATTTCACGTTTCAACCCCTAAACATTTGCTTTCATCTCCAAAAACAATAGGCTTCTATTCTGACCCTACGACCAACTCCAAATAAAATTTTGCGAAGATCAAGCCATAAAAGCGATCTGTAGCGTGGTTACAAATTAAAATGGACAGACGGACAGTTGTTAAAATACAGCCGTTCAGCGTAGTAACAACATCCCTATATTTTACAAATAAACACTTTATTTTCATAAGGGCAGAGTTGAGATCCAGTGACCGGATTCGTTGTGTATGAAAATTTGAAAGAAATGTCAAATGAAAAAAATTATGAAGAAAATGTTTTTATTTGACATTTCATTCCATTATAAAAGCTTTAATTTCACATTTTCATATATTGAAACTTGAACCTCGAGTCTCATTCCTGCCCATCCTCTTGGACCTCTTTTTTTTCTAAAATCATATTTAAAGAAGCAATGATGTACTCTCTCTGACATAAATTTCAATCTTCTTGCCATAGAGTGTCTTCAGACCAGTTCATACTTTCTCACATTCCTGCGTCCCTTGAGCTTCCATAAAAATTATGACAGTTCGCATTCCGCACTTCTTTAAAGGAATCTTGAAAAAAAACCTCATTTATCTACATTAAAAATAAAAACAAAAACAAATTTTCGTATCACATTCAAGAGTACATCAACTTGACGGTGATCAACGCACTAAGGTAAATAAAACATTAATGTATTTTATGTTTATTTTTTTCTGTCAGAGGAGCAAAAGAAGCTTTTTATAAAAAACAACAATAAAAGATTTCTTTGGAATTTTAGTGGTCAAAAAACTAACTAAAGTAAAAAAGAAAGACAACAAAAGCAGCACAACATGAACCTTAGCATATAAGTGGTATTCATTCTCCCAAGAGAAGACCCGCTGCTGCTCACTGTGGGTTTATGACAAAAACAAAACTAAACTCCAAAGACAATGACTGTCCACCGCGCACACACACATGCACGCAGAACTATAATACCGTCTCATGTTAATGAACCCTTACTTCTGTGCTCTCAAGACTTAAGTGCTGTGGTTTTGCGGTTCAAGCAAATATGCTGAGATGCTATGTCTTCAACTTTCAGAGTTCTAGATTTTTTGGCGTTTGTTTGGTTTCCTTCTGATTGAGTACCAAGTGAAGTGAGCACACATACTTTTTTTGGCAAGACTTACCTGAATAGCCTCCCCGGAATGGTACTGCCACCAATTTCGCTTTCTGGCTGGCTGGCTGTTGTCGTGATTTATACCCCAGCCGAGAATCATATCTTTTCGTTATCATTTATTGTTTTGTTTCTTCTTTTTTTCGCCAGTTTTCTTTTCATCTCGTTTTGTGGAGTGTTTGCTGTTGTTGCTGTTGTTCAAATATTTGCTTCGATTATGGCCGTTTTGAATTGAATTGAATTACGTACAAATGTTTGCATCGTTTAAAGATTACGCATGATTGAATACAGCACGCAGCCAGCCATCTAGTCGAGCAGCCTGTCAGCCAGCCAACCAGCCTGCTTGCCGGCCATCCATTCAGCATTCGGCCGGCACAAGACAAACATCAAACCTTTTGAATAATAACCACATTTTTCATTTCGATTCAATGATTTTCACGGTGAGCAGCTTAAGAAAACAAGAACAGGAATTGGAAAAGCGGCAGAATGGAATAAATTCTCAGTTATGCATGAAACATTTCTCATAAATTTTGTATAAATTTTTGGTATTGGCTTAGAGGGAATGACTTTAGGACATTGCAAGTCAGAAAAAAACGAAATAAAAAGGAGATAAAAAACTTCGCAAATTGAAGCCCACCATACTTCGCAGGGATATTATCCAATGAAGAGAAACTTAAATCCAATTAAAGAATTATCAAATGTAAGTGTGGGAACTTTTTTATTTCCTCCTCCTAATGTGGATAGATCATCTGATTTCTTTCAACATCGGTAGGTGTAAAAGTTAAATCTGGAAACAGGTTAGGTTACCATGGAATTCTATGCCAGGTTGTCTGATGCCAGTTCCTAATAGCAATGAGTAAAATTCCGCTACATTTGACCGAGCCGAACTTTTAACTACTCTCTACTATTACGGACATACGCTTTGCACTACCAGTGGGCCAAAAATATTGACAACAGATATACGCCGATTGTTCAGGAGAAATCAGCAAACCCAGATTATAATAAATACTAGCAAACTTGGTCAGCGGAAAGTCCACCCTTAAATTTTAGATTCATTCCAACAGTTCGTACTCAAAATGCTCAATTTGTACAGTTCTGAAAAATTTGTTAATCAAAACTTCATAAATCGTACTAAACCTTCAGACTTCCAAGGTTTTGCCTATTATTCAGGTTTTTCTTTTTTCTGTAAGAATAATACTCAAAAAAGTTTTCAAAATCGTTAATTTTGAAGTAAAGAGAGGAGAATTTTGGTAAAACCATTACTCAATGGATCGAATTTCTCTTTCCGAAGCTATTTTAACGTTACCATATGTAAACCGACACAAACAGTGACCTCAATATCAAACTTCAGTATTCAGCTCCACTCCACCAACTACTAAATTTAGTTAAATTTTACACTCATATCGACATTTTTCTATCCTAGACACCAACAGTCTTAGTACACATTTGCCAAAGCACCACCCGCTCTCAAAATCATATACAAAGAGAGACTTTAATACAAAATTTCAGGATTCAAGCTCTGTCCATTTACTCAAAGGCAAATTTTGATTCCATTTAGCACTTTTCGTACAATTATAGTGCACATTTCCACACCCGCCTCCATATCTCAATTTCAGAGACCTCAATATCAAATTTGATAATTGCAGTCATATCCCATCACTCAATACTAAATTTAGTACCTTCTGGGACTTTTCGAACAATTATAGTATACATTTCCAAAATCACCTTCATATCTTAACCACAGTCACCAGCAGAGACTTCAATATAAAGTTTGAGGATTCAACCCCTATCACGTCACCCAACACCAAATTTATTACTATATAGTTCTTTTCGTACAATTATAATTCACATTTCCAAAACAGCCTCCATATCTCAACACCAGATACCAACAGTGACATCTATATCAAATTCCAGGAATTCAGCTATATACAATAGCCCAATACCAAATTTAGCACCACTTAGTATTTTTCGTACAATTTAGTACACAAATCCAAAGCCTAGTCCATATCTCAATTCCAAATACCAACAGAGACCTCTATATCGAATTTGAGAATTCCAGCCCTATCCCTTCACCCAATACCAACTTTAGTACCATTTAGTACTTTTCGAACAATTGTAGTACATTTTTCCAAAACCACTCCAAATCATAACCACAGACACTAACAGCGACATGTATTTCAAGTTTTAGGACTTCAACCTTATTCCTTCACTCAATACCAAATTAAGTACTTTTCGTACAATTATAGTACACATTTCGAAAACCACTCCTATATCTCATTTCGAAATATCAAATTTAGTACCAATATCAAATATCAAATTTAGTACCATTGAGTACTTTTCGTACACATTTCCATATTTTAACCACAGACAGCAATGGTGGCATCTATTTCAAATTTCAGCTATATTCCTTCACATAATACCAAATTTAGTACTTTCTTTACAATTATAGTACACGTTTCCAAAACTGATTCCATATCTCAATTCCAGATACCAACAGAGACCTCAATATCAAATTTCAGGATTTCAGTTCCATTCCATCACCCAATACCAAATTTAGTACTTAATAGTACTTTTCATACAATTATAGTACACGTTTCCGAACTATTTATTTCCGTACTATTAAGTACTTTTTGTACAATTATTACACACGTTTCCAAAACTCATTCCATATCTCAATTTCAGATACCAAGAGAGACCTCAATATCAAATTTCAGGACTTCAGTTCCATTCCTTCACCCAATACCAAATTAGCACTTAATAGTACTTTTCATACAACTATAGAACACATTTCTAAAACCATTTTCATATATCCAGGCTACACACGAACTGCGACGCTTATACCAAATTTCGGATTTCAAGCACTATCTGTTCACCCAATACGAAATTGTACCAATATAGTACTATTTAGTACCTTTCGTGTACATGAAGTACACATTTGCAAAAAACCTTCCACCAAACAGGACCCTAATACATAATTTCAAAATTTAAACCTCGTCCATTTAGGGTAAACCAAACTGTTCCAAATTTAGTACAATTTAGTACAGCTCGTAGTCTTAGTGCATATTTTCAAAGAAAAAAAAAGAACACCTTCATATATGAAACTTACTTTCCAACCTTGCATTTCATAGCAATATCCAAATTTTTGACTCTATCCATTTGCATACTTCCAAGTGGTACCTTTTTAAAAGCTTGGTATAATTTTAGAACTTTTCGTAACCTTAGTGTTCACATTTCCCAAAACCCTTTGGTACACCTGTTATTCACTTCATCAGTGATTATCATTCCAAAATTCAGAAACCTAGCTCATTCTGATTTTTTCTACATTTTAGTGCTTTTCGTTTTAGTACGAATTTCCAAAACCACAGCCTTATCACACGCCTACCCACTAAGACTGGTCATCGTGAAAAATTTCATGATTGATACTTGATTCTAGATTAGTCAGTCAGTCAGTTATTTCACTACTCTTTCAGCTACGTTTTTTCAAATTTTGATTTGAATTTAAATAAAGCACATGCCAAATTATGAAATGGCAAAAAATATATATTTGGTATATAATTTCTTGTCATTCAACATTTAAATATAATTTCTAGCATATAGGCACCATGACTATTTTGTACAGAAGACATACTGGAGGTCAAATTTTCGACCACCTTTTCAAGCATTTCAGGGCGTATTTCAACAATGAGACGTTGAATATCTGTGTCCAAAGCGTCAAACGTTGCTGGTTTATCCACTTTAATGAATGACATCAGGAATCCTCACAAAAAAAAAAAAAAAAAAATAACCGAGTGGCATCAAATCACTCGAACGTGGATGCCAATTCACCGGTCCATTTCTCAAAATAATGTCGTAGACATAATGTTAGACCAACATTTGGTAATTACTTTCTAAAATTTACGAAGTTCTCTATAAACATTTATAATTGAACACTGTTTCTGACAAGGAATTACCACTGTCTTGAAGCGTTGTTCTGGTCTTAACCTATTCACTTTAAACTGTCAAAACAGCTGTCAGACAACAGAGTGATTAAGAGTGGTCCATATTGAAAAAAATCATAAAAAAACTTTTTATATACAAAAAGTAACAATACTTAATTTGAGCACTAAATACATTTACCCCAAATTATCACCTTTTGTTTCTATATTCTCATCTTGCGATTATTCACTTGTCCTCTTGAAGATACCTATATTTCATGCTCCACCTTTATTTAAATCCCCCATCTAATCCAGTTTTTGTTTTGAAGATTAAACACTTCCGCAATTTCGAATGCTAAGAACAATTGTAATACAAATTACAAACAATGAGAACTGAAAATAGTGGTTCCATCAAAAGTGGACAGGTTGTAGAATACCTCTTTTTTGTTGTCTGTCAAACAAGTGACAACCATATAAAGACAATATGTCTGGCTGTCATTGTGTGATCAATGGACGACAACATAGCGTGGACTTAAATGGTGATGGTGGTGGCGGTGTTGCTGGCGTTGTAAGAAAACGCGTTAACATTTGTATTTAACCATAATTGTTGTATGTATTCTCAATAATTTGTTTAATTCAGTTTTGTCTGAGGCGCGTATTTTGGTATGGTGCGTATATATGTGTGTGGCATTATTCAATTAATGTTGTTTTGTTTTAATTTTTTTGGCCATATCATTTGTATCTGAGAATATACATTTCGTTGATTATTTAGTTTTGTTTTACAATTTTTATTTGCGTAGAATTTCAAGTGTGTGTCGAGTAAACTTAACCTTGGCGGTCGTCACAAAACGCGTCAATGAAGTCATGCAATGTTGTTGATGTCTGAATGGTGGTTATGGGTGATGATGATTGTCATGATGATCATTGCCATTGGTAATGAAGACACTGGGCTTGAATAAAACTTACAAAAAAATGGTTTTTATAATTTTTTTCATTGTAACTTTTATTAAAAACGAATAAAATGAAATAATCGAAAAAATGCGCTGTGATCTTCAGAGTGTGAAGAGGAGCTGCAAAATACAAAAGTTCATGACATTTAATACAAAAAAACTTTTCGGTATTTATTTTGAATACTAAAATAAAATTTTGCAGATATTACATATACATACATATTTATGTATATAATTGACAGAGGAAATAATGATGACCTCAAAAAATGTGTAATTTTTGACACCCTCTAATGACCCAGCATGTTAAACAATTAGCTTATCATTTAGCAGCAAAAAATGTGTTTGATGTAACAACCATAATTGTTTGTTTGTTTGGATGAAGGTTAGAGATCACCCAACATTTTATACTTTCATTAAAATAATAATAGTGTATAATTTAACGGAAGAGGTGGTACTAATATTAATTGTAGAGTCTGCAAGGTTAAAGCTTAGAAATTAAAATACATTATTTATACGTACCACATTTTTGCATGGAAGATCATTAAAAAGAGGTCTGAGAAAGGTAGAAGAGTTTTAAAATGACTTCTGTACTAAAGTTCCCAGTGAACATCATTGCAAAGAAGTACCTGCATACTCCAGTTGTGGTATAGATCGCCGTTAAATGTAACTCCCTATACATATTCCGTATTTGGTTTTAGCCATATTTTCAATGGAATTTTCGCACACTTTGTATTTGGAGTCGCTGGCAGATAACACAGGGCAACACCGGAAACGATTACAGGAAAACCATAATATATAATAAAAGTAGAGCTGGAAATAAAAAAATGCATCGGCGTTTTAAAAGTTAACAAAGCAAAGTAACCTAAATAGAGAGGCCAAGATCCTCTTCCAGATTATTTGTAATTTTCTGTTTAAGATTTCGGAGAATCCTTTTATTTTGGGTGTGTAGTGTCTTCAGCAAATTTAATGATAACAATACGAGCATTATTTTTGTAGCGGAGTTACTTAAAGGGTATTTTTAATTCGTTTTCAATTTTTTTAACTCCCAACCTTACGAAAACGCCTGGATATTTTTATTATTAGAGTTTAACCCTACATGAGTTTATTCAAAATTCTCCTACAATACATCAGTTTGAAGGGATGACGTCAAGACAAAAATATGTGTAAGAACCATAGTGTTGGCATGCCGAAAATGATACGAATGCGAACGACTCATGACCATATTAAATAGCATAGTATCCTGTCGACATCCAACCATGTCAAATTTCTCCTGTTTTACTACTAATCCATTATATTCATTATAGTTGCACGCAAGGTGAAGGACCGAGGACCGTCCTCTCGGAAAATTTAAATTTTCAGACTTTTTTTGTACATGTTGGGCCCACCGAAATAATTTCGAAATCCATTTCTGTGTACGTTCCTACTGGTATAGGTTGGTTGGTTGCTATTTAGAATTTTTTCCTGCTTCCCTTCCATCACAGCAAAAGACAAAAAAAAAAGTAAAAAAGCAGCTAAGTTTGGCCGAGCCGAACTTTTAATACCCTTCACCATTTGTAAGAAACTTGAAAATTTTCAAAAAAAAAAAAAAGAACAAAAAAAATCCGAAAGCTACCACTTCAATGAAAACTGTTATATGGTGACAATACGAAGACATGGACCTGCATACAAACATTTTTGTCATAGGCTGTATGATCCATTACGAACTTCAAATTCGAAATAGTTCCTATAAATAATGTCGCCAAAATCATGAAAATACCGAATATCGGGAGGTACCGTTATATGGGGACTATACGAAGACATGGGCCTACAGGTTGTAGTACCCATTAAGATCTTCCAATACAAAATTTTAAACGATTCCAGTGAATAATGTTGTTGAAATCATCAAAATACCGAATATCGGGAGGTACCATTTTATGGGGGTTATACGAAGAAAAATTTGTCATAGGCTGTAGTACCAATTAATAACTTTAAATATGAAATTTGAAATAATTTCGGTAAATAATATCGCTAAAATCATGAAAATATCGAATATCGGGAGGTTCCGTTATATGGGGGCTATACGAAAACGTGGACCGACATGCTCAACGCTAATCTAGAATATATATAATTTGTTGGGTCTATTATGAATATTTCGAGGGTATAACAACAAGTAAAAATTAATTAAATGCATACCCTGCAATATTTGGAATCAATTTGAAAATTAAAAAAAATACCTCTAAAGTTATCAAAATACCGAACATTGGGTGTTAGAGTTTAATGAGAGTTTAATGGAGACTAAACGAATGCATGGATCTGCCACAGAAGACCTATTGCAAACTCCAAATCTCAATTTTAAGATAATGCCGTTGAAAATGTTGCGAAATTTGGAAAAATAAAGATATTCGATGGTACAATTATGTAAAGAATATAGTACCTATTGCCAACACCAATTACCAATTTTAGAATAATGTAAAAGAGTACTGAAATAACTGACTGACTAAAAAACAATAATCGTGAAAAGTATTAAAAAAAACAATACTTTGTTCTATACAAATGGAAAGTGCTAGAATTCTGGAATGAATATCACTGATGGAGTGCGGGATATATGTGCCAAAAAGCCTTTGGGAAATTCGAAATTTAAGGTTACGAAAAGTTCTGAAATTGTGTCCTAAAATGGATGGAAAGTAAGCTAGATATATATAGAAGGTTTCCGAAATGTGCGAACTGTACTAAATGGTACAACATTTGGAACAGATAAAAAATGAAGCTGAAATTTTGAAATTTAGTATTTTGATACCTGCTGGTGGTAGATTTGGGATAAAGAGGTGATTTTTGGAATGCGTTCTATATTTGTACGAAAAGTACTACTAAATTTGATATTGGGTGAAACATTTGATATTGAGAGAATCCTCAAATTTGATGTTGAGGTATCTTTGGTATCCGGTGGTTCCGGAAATGTGTACTGTAATTGTACGAAAAGTACTAAATTGTACTAAGTTTGAATCATTGTTAGACTATATTTTGTGTTACAGTTTATTTGTATAATGAACCCGCTTTAATTAACCCATTGTTGGGCGAAATGTTGAATAGGGTATGCCAATATTGCACTAATCGGGTGGACCAAACCTTTTTCAACTTCTCGTATTACTTTTTATTCTTTTTTTTTAAAGGTTTTCAATACATAGGAAAATTGTTAAATTGTCTTAAACTACTTTTTTCAAAAATATGCTGCCTTGAAAAATATTCCTCTGTTTAAAGAAGTCTATTGCAAAAGATGATTCTTGATTTATTAACTATGATATTTCTTCCATTATTCCAATTTTATTGCCATAATATATTTAATTATGGGTTTCTCGCCAAATTGTTATACTAACAATTGGTTTTCTGTATTTTTTTTTTTTTTTTGCCGAAAATTAATAAAAACACATCTGAAAAATATAAGAAAAAAACTTGAAAACAATAATTAACACGCACGTTATAGTTGTTAATAATTATTAACGCCGTTGTTTTCGTTACAACATGAAACGGCGGCGATTTCATTGATGTAACAAAAAGATTTTGTGCCGCATGTTTATTTTTGTTGTTGTTTTTTAGGCCGCCAATTGGCAACGAGTCGGTTCAGTAATAAGCACTTTTTCGATACAGTTTCAACTTACAAAAAAACGAAACAAAACATATCGAGCAAAAGGAAATACTTGGTCACGCCTCTGGTGTGGTAATGAAACATAATACGTTGGGCTTCTTTCTTTCCTTTTTAAAAAAGAGTTTCATTTTTTTTTCGAAATAAAGAAAAAGGTATAAAAGCAAATTGGCCCAAAAAAGCTGAGCTAATAATAGCTGATTATAATAAGCTATAATTGGAAGTAAACATTAAATATGAAAATAAAGGAAATTAAGAACAAAAGAACAATAAATCATTTTTATGTATGCAAATGTGTATTTTCATTTTGTTGCTAAAGAGAAGAACATTAAAAATGTATTGCGTTTTATTTAATACAAAAAAAAAAAAATATGGTACGATATTAGAAAATTACAAACAATCCGATTTACAATATCCTTATTATATCCTTAAAATTATTTGCGTTTTTTTAACTTTGCGAATCGCATAAATGTTAATCATCAAAACACAGTCAGGAACCACAGTTCATTAGTTGGGCCCCACATACAATACAGCGTGAGATGAAAAAACTGCAACCAACTTCAGACTGCTGTCTTTTCTAAGCCACTCGTCCGACAGCTGTTAACATTATTCCAGTGGCAGCTTATTATATTGTTTACAAGGGTACAAAAGCATTTTGGTCAGAATTTTCCAGAAAAAAAGTTATTCGTGATGGAATTCAAGCGTGATAGGTGTGATTTCTTTATATTTGGCTGGAAAGCCACAAGTGGCTATCGTTAAAGCACTCCAGCATTTAAATGTGAATAAATCTTTTGTGTCTCGTATCATCGCTCGTTACCGTGATACTGATACTGGTAGCGTAGCCCGACATCAAGGAAGTAAGAAAACAGCAACATCAGCAGAAATGGTTCGAAAAGTAAAGAAGCGACTTGATCGAAGCCCGCGTCGCAGTGGACGAAAAATGGCCCATGAGCTGAACATATCCCAATATTCCATTCAGCAAATATTAAAAAATGAGCTCCGGATAAAGCCATTGAAATTCCAAAAAGTGCAAGAACTTACACCGCAACAGAAAGAAAATAGACTCAAAAGAGCTAAAGAGTTGCTTCGCTTGGCCGAATGTTGTGAACTGCCGAATTTGGTTTTCTCCGATGAGAAAGCATTCGTTGTCAAGCAGTTTGTAAACAAACAAAATTATCGCGTTACTGAAAATGTGCACCTTCAGTTGACCACCAGAACTCAAGCGCCGGTCATGGTGATGGTGTGGGCCGCCATAACAGCCGATGGTCGCTCTCTGCTCGTATTAATCGACCGTGGCATAAGAATAAATGCCAAATATTATCGCGAAAATATTCTGGAGGGTGTATTAAAGCCTTGGGCACGCAAACATTTTGGCCGCAGACCCTGGACATTCCAACAGAACTCAGCACCATCGCACTCAGCACGCGCCACCGAAGAATGGTTATAAAATGATTTTCCTCGCTTTATTCCCAGCGCACAATTGCCACCAAAATCTCCGGATACCAATCCGTTGGACTACTGTGTCTGTGTATTTTGGAAGGCAAGGTTGGCACTAAAAAATACCAAAATGTCGATCACCTAAAGCAAGCGCTTCGCCGGAAATGGGTCAAAATTATCGAAAACTTTAAAATGGCCATAACTCCTTAAATATTGAGTTTTCTGCGTTTTTAGCTTTTATTTGCCATCAATTTTTAAAATGGTCATAACTCCTTAAATATTGAGTTTTCCGCTTTTTTTAATAATTATTTGCGATCAATTTTTTAAGCATGAATTATCGAAAACTTTAAAATGGTCATAACTCCTTAAATATTGAGTGAAGGTGAATAAATCCAAACTTATTCTAAAGTTTGATGCTACTTCCGAAATTTTTTTATTCAATAAAATTAAAAATTAAAAGTAAAAAGTTATGGCTTTTTACTTTGTTGGGTTTTTTTTGTGTATCTCACCCTGTATCTGCGTATGTTTTAAACTTTGCAAATTGCATAAATATTAACCATCAAAACTCAGTCAGGAACCACAGTCCATTAGTTGGGCGCCACATAAAATACATTGTAGAAAATTATAGTCCTTTGTAATCGATAGGTTCTTTTAAGCCATATAACAAATATTATTACAAATTTACATAAAATATACAAAGATTCCGCATATATTTTGCCTTGAGCAAACTTTTCATTTCCATTTCAATTGTGGACATGTTTCAATTAACAAAGTACAAGACTAAAAAAATGAAAAACAGCAAAACTCAAACAAACATCATATCCATTAGAAATGTATTCAAACCATGTTCATATTTCCATATTTTACAAATAACACACGATTCTAATGGATACATTAAAGAAAATCGCCACACAGTTCTATACATTTATGGAAAAAAGCCTAAACCGAATATATGACGATTTGAAAGCGAAAGTCCCACCACATTGCCCAGAGAGAGGGAGAGAGAGAGGGGCGTAGACAGAGAAAAAACTGTTTACGTAAATATAGAACACAAAGTAAAAATCCCAGAATAATACACGGACTAAGACTGTTTTGTAAAAAAAGAAAAAAAAAAACAAACAGCTGAAATAAATACATATGTAAATTACACCATATGTGAGTATTTATGCAAATCAATGAAGAATGACAAATAAACAAAACAGGAACAACAGAAAAAAAACACAAAAAGTGAAATGAAAACCTCCCAAACGAGGCAACAAAAGAAATTCCTCTGAAATAAATGGGGGTTTATTTTCTATGGCCTTCCACAGAAAAAACCCATACAATAGACCTAATAAATGGATGAAAAATGTTTACGCGCTTAAATAGGAGGCAGTATTCAGAGTGTGTGTACAACTGTCAGTAGACCGCGCACGGGACAATAACTAATTAGCAGGGTTACGAATTACAAAAACGAAATAAGTATTTTTCTCTCTTTTATTGTGGATATTTTGCATATTTTATTTGATGTTATGTTTTATGTGAGTGTCTGTGGCGTAACCAAACCAAATAAAACACATTTCGTTATGCCACACAACCAACCCCCAGAATACCGCCAGAAAAAAAAAACCTTGCCATGAACTTGAAATACACCTGAGAAATGAAATTAATGTATTTGAAGATATTAATTGGCATACGCTTAAACAAATTATAGAAACGCAACAAACAACACGAAACGCAAATAAAAAAACAATGACATAGGGAGGGGGGGGGGGGGGGGACAATGTGAGGGGAAGAAAACATACAGTAAACATTTTATTAGCCCATTAAGCCACTGGCCAATGTGGGTTTTGTCGCCAATAAGATATCTAATAAAGATTATGAAGTTTACAAAATACTAAGTTTAACTGCCGGCGGGGCTGACTACATGGTACCCTATACCTCCATGCGTATGTATTTGGCAAAGCTATCCATAACAATAATATATTAGGATTTTGTGTTTCATATCAACTAACTTTTAGTGCGGTTGAATTTGGTAATCGGATGGAACTAAGATGTGGCAGCTTCATTTTAATCTAAATGGATTTCCACTAAATTAGACGGATACATTTTTTCAGCTGTATGTGACAAATATCAATGCTATGATTTTGAGAAAATTAAAAAAAGTAAACATTTTCCTATTATTCTCTTCGAAAAAGGAAAAATTATACACCTTGAAATTTTGAAAATTTGGTACGATGTATGAAGGTTGTATTAAAAAATATGTCAAAATCAACAAATTGTACATTTAAGTACTTTAAAGGTCCAACACGAACTGTTGAAACAAATCTAAAATTTTAAACTGAGCCTTTCGCTGACGAAGTTGCGGGCACTTGGTAGTAAATATATAAAAGAATAAAAAAACTGTCAATAAAGTCTAAAAGTATTATAGAGATCGAATTTATAATACCCTACACCCTTTGCATAATTAGTAGAGCTTCATATAACAAATTGGATGAACAATCTATATTGGAGCTATAGCTATACCTCAACCGATGTTTACCAAATTTGACATACTTTGGATCTTAAGTGCCAATTTTGGTCGTAAGTGCAAAATTCCATCCCATTACACGTATGGTGCATAATAAAAGGCAAATCGGACGAAGATATATATGGGAGCTATATTCAAATCTGAACCGATCTCCATAAAATTTAGGAAAGTTATTTCTGTGCTGTATTTGATACATTTCCTCCAAATATCGTTGTTACAGAGTGCAGTGGACAAAAATATCAAATCGGATGTACAATATATATGGAATCTATAGCTATATCTAAACCGATTTTATTGAAATTTCCAGGCTTAATTTGGTCGTATATGCAAAAATCCATACTATTTGGGCGGATATTACTCGTTAGGTGCACAATTAAAGGCAAATCTGACGAAGATATATTTGTAAGCTATATCTAAATGTTGACTCATTACCTCCAATTTCAATAAGGTTCGTTCTTGGGGCAAACAAATGACTTGTGCAAAATTTCATCTGCTTCGGGTAATAAATGCGACCTGTATATTATTTACAAAAATACATGAACAGGCGGACGGACGGACATGCATAAATCGACTCAGAATGTAATTCTATGCAGATCATCAAAAGGAAATAAGGGTCAACCTCGTTTCCTTTTGCCTGTTTTTAAACAAATGCACAATGACATAATACCCTGAGCACCTTGTGATGTAGGGTAAGAAATTCCGTATTGAGATCTCTTTTGTTGGTATTTTTTATCAAAAGAGGTGGTTTCGAATATTTGTACTTAATAGTAAAGTAAAGTACGAAATAGTACTATAATTGGTACAATTTGCTTTTGGCTAAACAGATATTGCTTGAAATCTGAAATTTGGTATTAGGGTCGTTGATCATATGTAGCCTGGACGAAAAGTACTGAATGATACTAAATTTTGTATTGAGCGAAGGAATAAAGCAGAAATCCTCAAATTTGATATTAAAGTCTCTCTTGGTATGTTTGATTAAGCAATGGGGGTGGTTTTGTAAATGTGCACTATAATTGTACGAGAAGTGCAAAATGCAACAAAATGTGCCGTTAAGTGTTGGAATCGAGATGGAATTCTGAAATTTTGTACCGAGGTCACTGGTGTTTATGTAAAAATTGATCAACTTCAAAATGAAAGAATTTGAAGAGTTTTCGGTGAAGTTTAAAAATATATAACAGCTTGAAAGTCTGACAATTTAGTACGATTTATGGAGTTTTTTTAATTTTTTTTAACTGAACAAATTGTGCATTTTGGGTACTAACAAGAAAAAAGAGTTAAAATTTCGCAAAGCGGAACCTTTCATACCCTTCCCGTATTGAAGGACTTTGCTGAATTTAAAAAAAACGCTTTGAAAAATGCCGCTAAAGTTTTTAAAATTCCAAATATCATGTGTTACAGCTAAATGGGGGCTATACTAATATGTGGTTCTGCACAGCCAATTATCTGCCAGCAAGGATGATACTTCTGATGAAAAATGTAGTTAAAATCATCAAAATAGCGAATATAGGAGGTGCTGTTACATGGCATTTATACTAGGACAAGCACAGGCAATTTTCTGTCATAGGAAGTAGTAACCTTTGCGAACTCCAAAATTAAAATAATTCTGGTAAAAAGTGTGACTAAAAATGTCAAAATATCGAATATCAGGAAGGTGTGTTTAGGCAATTTTTTGTAATAGATGGTTGCACCCATTAAGAACTCCAAGTACTCGGAGCACACAAATTGATCCTAATATCTAGGATCACATAGAATCACCCTTCAATAACAGATTTGATTCAACTTTTTCTTCCACCAAATTGCCCTGAAATTTCAACTTAACACACTAACAGTGACCCCAATATCAATATTTTAAACTGCCAGCTTCATTCGCTCACCAAGGCTTTAATTGTACCAAATTAAACTCAGTTCTTATACCAAATGTCAAGATTTTATATTTATAGTATCAAATATAGTACCTTTCGTACAATTATAGTTCATTAATACATCTAACCTGCAACCCAACAATGACAACGTTCTACCTCTATCCGTTTGACCAATACCAATTTTTTTTTTTTTTTTTTTTTAAGTTTCGTCCTAAATATTGGATCTAATTTTAAGTATAATTTAGCACATTTACGGTTCGAATCTTTAAAAAAAAAATCCCATATCAAAAAACTCATCTCACCTCTACATACCAACATTGACCTACATGCAAAATTTAAAAATTCTAGCTTCAGCCGTTTTGCCTGGACATTGATGAATTTTTCAGTCAGTCACTCATCACTTTACGTCTTCGGAAGTTCGGGAAAGAGTAAATTTTTGAAGTCAAAATTCTAACGATACATATTGACACTATTTGAGTAAATCATCAACGACAAGACCATCCAAAAAAAATCAGTTAATTTTCTCAATTTAGTAAATGTTCTACATATGTAACTCTCCATATAAAAATATTGAGTCTCCTAACGAATTCGTCTCATTAAAAAAGCATAAGCCCCCTTTTTTGAGTTGACTCGTTTCTTTAGATACAAAACAGATCCATTCGTCAAGTAAATTGTGCTTTAATGTTGTAAAGCGTGTGGGTTTTGTCATTCATCACGTTTTCTGCTTCACCAAAGAGAGAGAGGGAAAATAAAAAAAATTGTACTGATTTAATGTTTAATGGTAACACTACATCTTCTTTGTGTTGTGTTCCTCGAACTCGAACAGTGGTTCAAACGTATAAATAATTGGAAAACCTCTTAATGTACACAACACATAGAAGATTTGCAAGCTTCTACGAAAAATTACCTTCAGTACCACAGTGAGAGTAGAATTTTAAGGATATTGTTGACATTGTCACTTCGAATTTTAATTTTTTCTTTTTTAATACCCTACAACACTATGTGTTGGGGGTATTATAAGTTTGATTGGGCCAAAAATTATGTAACACCACGAAATATTGATTTCCCACATAGGAAAGTATATATGGATCTTCCTATCTCGCCGAGCTGAGTCGATCTAGCTATGTATGTCCGTCCGTCCGTCTGTCCGTCTGTCCGGATGTCCATGTTAATTTGTAATCACTCTACAGGTCGCAATTATGGTCCGATCTTCACGAAATTTAAAATGGAGGTGGGGCTAGGGTCAGAATAGATGGTGATGATCGCATAATATTTAGGGGTTGAAATGGACCAAAAACTGAAAAAATTCCTGATTTTGCACTTGCTCTACAGGTCACAATTATAGACCAATCGACGCGGAATTTCGCATGTAGCTAGAGTTTAGGGCTGGCAAGAAGCCTACCCATTTGGGTGGTCATCGGATAATATTTAGCGGGTAAAATAGACCATATCTTTTTTGTTGAAAATATTCAAAATTTTTCATTAAACCGCGAATATTTTAAATCCCGGCGAAATCACGAAGCCATGACAAGGTTACTTCTGACCTTTACATTGATGTTAACATCCAACAAATCGGATATATTGCAAAATATGTGCGATATATATGTTTACCAAAGAAGATATGTTTGAAAAATCTCTTATATGTCGAGAACGGCTGAACTGATTTCGACAGTTCTCATTAATTCAGAATGGCCTCTTGGCAGGAAACATAAAACGTCTAAAAAAATCACATAAAAATATCTCTCTAAAGATGAAAATATTGATTTTGTAAAATTTTCTCATATTTTTTTTAATTTTGTCATATTTTTGGCATATTTTCATTTTGAATTAAACATTTGGTAATATTTCTACAGCTTACAAAACTAAGTAGTTAGGATATCAGGATATCATATACAGATCGCATTTATGCCCCGATCCTTACGAAATTTTGCATGGGGATAAGATGAGGGTCAGAATAGAAGCCTACTCTTTTTGGAGATGATCGCCATATATTTAGGGGTTGAAATGGACCAAAAAACTGCAAAATTGTCAGCAGGTCGTAATTATCGCCCGATCCTCACGCACATTTGAATGGGGGTTACCGCACATTGCAAAAGCCAAGCAGTTTTGGATGGCCATCCAAAAATATTCAATGTGTGAAATAGTTTGCCAACTTTTGTAGACAAAATACGAAAATGTCCATTCCAGTGACTTTTTGGAGAATTCACAAATACAGAAAAGACGCACTTCTGACTATTTCGTTGAAGAATATAATCAAATGTCTGTATCTCATATAGATGCGTTTCAGTCAAAAACCAATAATAAATGTTAATCTTTTGCCACTTCTAAGAAATTATAGGTCTTTTGGAAATATTGGTTCCAGATCTAGGAAGGCCATTTACGTGCAACATCTGCCAATAAATTGGAAATAAGCAAATTAGTTTAAGCTGCTATTATTCGAAAATTAGAGAACGAAACCTGATGGTTTTCTTTTATAATTTGTCACAATATCTTGTGGAATTCTTTCGAGTATCTCGCCTATATAAACTGTATCGTTGATTATAGTGTTGTAGGGTATTCAACGGTCGGCCCCGCTCGACTGTAGCCTTTGCTTACTTGTTTTTTTTTTTTAAGTTTTTCCTTTTTTCTGTTTTCTATTTAAAATCTATTTGATTTCGATGCACCGTGCAGAAATAGTTTCTTCGTTTTTTAATTGTAAATGCTCCATTTGTTGTTACAACAACAGCAACAACAAAACTAGAAAAACACATAGGAAAATAAATGAAACCAAATTAATTGGTAAGAAGAAACATGCACACACACACATACACAAACTAACACACACTGATAAACTCAAAAGAGTTTTGTAACAGCAACAAAACCAAATAAAACCACCAACATGAATTAAATGTACACCACCAGCAGCAAGCAGGCACTATCTATCAGCTGGCAACGCAACAATGCCATTAGTAACTTCCAAGGTGTTTATGAGCTTTTTCTGGTCCCCTCTGATATGTAAACAACAGACCACCACCAGCAAAACAAAAAAAAAAAATTAAAACACCATTTCAATTTAAAGGTAAAAAAGAAATTGTTTAAATAATTATTTTGTGGGTGGAATTGTAACGAATGCATGCATATACATGGAAACATACTTATTTTTGGGAACGTTGCTTTTTTTCGTTTAAAAGGTGTTGCATTAATCTTCCGATCTTATCTTGTTGATGTTGTTTTTTTTTTTTTTTGTTTATGCCGGGAAATAGGTCGGTGGGTGGTGTTATTTAAGCCCTGCCATATTTTCACATGGGTGGGGATTTTCTTGTTTTGCGGGTTGGAAATAATTGTTTACAATCTAAACTGCACACTTTTTTCACACTTGCATTTTTTTTGGGTTTGAAGAAGCGTTTCGTTTAACACTCTTGAGTACCCCCACTGTTGTTATTGCTGGAAGGCTTCCTTCTTTTCATTTTGCTTACGCTACAATGCAGCTTTCTTTGTTTTCTGCCAGCGAGAAAGAAACTTTACAACCAAAAGCATTAAGAAGGTGAAAAAAGTGATCGTATAATCGCTTAATACACGTAAACTAGCAACTCATCATTATTGGCAAAGCTACAGAAATGTAAACGTGGGTAGATTCAAGATATTTTCGAGGAAAGGAGTAACGAATGCAATCCTCTTGTAAATGTGAAAATATTTGTAAATGTCTCCGCGAATATATATCAACAGAGGTTGCAAAAGGCAGAAGAAGAAGATCTCAGGAAATCTCTCATTCTATAAAAGAAGACGCCCGGTAGGGTTTTTATTCCATACAAAAAGGCCGCCAAAATACGCAGAAGTGTCTCCCCGATACAAGTCTTCATTTCTTGAGAAGATCCTTTATTATAGAAGGTTTTCTATTCTAGTGTATGGTCGTCTATCCTAATATAGAAAAAATCTCCAAGTATGCAGTTCTAGACAAGTTCTCCAGACAGAAAAACGCTAAAATGACTCCTATTTTACAATAGACCTTCAGAAGTCCTTATATTTTACAAAAGTCCCCCTGGACTTATATTCTTATTTTATATAAACGTTCTTTTCTAAAATATTTCCCCACAAAAGTCTATAGAAGACCTCTAGAAAATCTTCGTTTCTGTAGCAAATCTGCAGAAGGTATTTTATTTTGTAGAAGGCCTTCTCAAAGATTTCTGTTTTCTGAAAATTAAAAGAACATCTTTATTACACAAACCCCTTGGAAGATATGCTATGACGAATTCCCGAAGGGTTTCTATTTATAGAAGACGAAACCCTCTTAAAAGTCGTCTATTCTGTGAAAGAAGAAAACTCCCACTGGTTTTCCATTTTGTGGAAGAATAAGACCTACGAAGGAATTCTATTCTGTAAAAAATAGAAGGTATTTCCTTTTTGACTACATTAGAGAGTGAATGAGATAAAAGAAGGTCTCCCTTCTCTTCTTCTCGAATAGAGAGAGATAAGAAGGTCTCCTTTCTCTTCTTCTCGATTAGAGAGAAGAGAAGATCTTCTTCTTCTTCTCGACTAGAGAGAAGAAAAGATCTTCTTCTGGACTAGAGAGAAGAGAAGATCTTCTCCTTCTTCTCGTCTACAGAGAAGAGAAGATCTTCTCCTTCTTCTCGACTACAGAGAAGAGAAGATCATCTCCTTCTTCTCGACTACAGAGAAGAGAAGATCTTCTCCTTCTTCTCGACTACAGAGAATAGAAGATCTTCTCCTTCTTCTCAACTACAGAGAAGATCTTCTCCTTCTTCTCGACTAGAGAGAAGAAAAGATCTTCTTCTCCTTCTTCTCGACTAGAGAGAAGAGAAGACCTTCTCCTTCTTCTGGACTAGAGAGAAGAGAAGAGAAGATCTGCTCCGCAACTGTAGATGCTCCTTCTTCTCGACTAGAGACAAGAGAAGTTCTTCTCCTTCTTCTCGACTTGAGAGAAGAGAAAATCTTCTCCTTATTCTCGACTGGAGAGAAGAGAAGATCTTCTCCTTCTTCTCGACTAGAGAGAAGAGAATATCTTCTTCTTCTTCTTCTCGACTAGAGAGAAGAGAAGATCTACTTCTCCTTCTTTTCGACTAGAGAGAAGAGAAGATCTTCTTCTTCTCGACAAGAAGACAAAAATACATCATTTTTCTTCTGCTCGGCGAAAGAGGGAAGAAGGCTTCCTCCTCGACTAGAGAAGATGGACTACCTTTCTCCTCAACTAGAGAAGAAGGTCTTCTTCTCTTCTCTTTTTTCCTCTTTTCTTTTCTTTTCTTTTCTTTTCTTTTCTTTTCTTCTCTTCACTTTTCTTCTCATCTCGTTTCTTCCTTATCTCTTAATTATTTCCGATTTTTTTCGTTTTCTCTTCGCTTTTAGAAAAGGTCTAGTTCTCTTCCTGAGAGTTGCAGCCTCTTCGAAAAGACCTGGACAAGTTCTTCAGAAAAAATGAATCTTAACAATTTTCAATGTTGGAGAAGATATCTAAAATTTTTGGAAGAGTAGACTTCTTCAATTCCTTTTATTCTGAGGAAGACAATCACATTTCAATTCGTATTATACTGGGGAAGGCCCATAGAAGTTCGTCCTCTTTGGAGAAAACTTCGATGACATTCTCTATTTTGCTGAGACCTCTTAAAGGTATTATATCCCATCATTATATATACTATTTCGACTTTAGACTTCTTCAGGTTCATTCTTACAATTTTAAAATTTTTAGATGCTCTTATTTATATAAATTTGCTTAGATACTTTCCCAAAATTTCTTTTGAACCTAAATTTTCTAAAAATCTCTTCTTCAATATCCGTTTTAGAATCGGTGTTAAAATAATTTCATTATCTATGTTATTTTTTCATAATTCTCTTATAGTTTTTGGCACTTTTGCAAAACTTTTTCAACCACCCTCCAAAATAAACATGGGTGCCAGACATTACAACACCTCTGCCATATGCAAACTACAACAAAGCACCCGATGAAATATTAAACGAATAAAATAAAACACTTTGTGTTGAATGCACGAAACTTTTGTTATATCTTTTAGAAAAAAGAAGAAGAAGAAGAAGCAAACAAAAAAGAAGTGCGTGTGCATGATGGTGTAGCACGTTGCACGTTTCGTGCGGTTGAATGGGTATTTGTGTGAATGTGTACTGTTGCATGGGGTTTAGTGTTTTCCTCTTTGCTTACGTTTTTTGGGGATTTATTTATTTGAATGGTGCAACACAATAAAGCACATGCTTCCTTTAATACTCCCCATCGTCGTTACCCGCACCCGCACCACCGCCACCACCTTTGCCAATAACAAACAACTCCACACCGACAACGGCATAATAATAAAATCCAAAATTTTATGCTTTATAATGACTGATACACAACAGACGGGCCGTCTGGCTGGCTGTCTGTGGCACCACACAAAACCCGGCCATTGTTAGGAAGCAACTCAACAGACCAAAAAGACTTCCTTCCCCAGTTTATTTCTTTTCAGTTTCGGTTTGGTGGCCCAAGTTAACTGAAAATCATGAATTCACATTTCTGTCTGTCTGTCTGCCCGTCTTACTATCTCTCGATTTGTGTTTATTTTTCTTTTCGGTCTTTATTTCTTTTGTATGACAATCTACCCTGCGCGTCTACCTACCCGTCCACCCCCCTACTTGCCAGCAGATTGTTTAAGTGCAATTTTTCGTGGAAAATGTTTTTATTGTTGAGTAAACTTTCAAGCTGTTGTTACAAGAATTGCTCTTTGTTGCTGTTGCCGTTATTGTTGTCGTTGTTTAAACACAAATATTTATTTTTATGTCAGTTTACCTTTAAGTGTCTTCCCAACCTTTATAAGGGTCATGGCCACTATACGAGGTGACAATTGCTAAAGTTTTCCCCTTGTGTGGCATGGAAAAATGATTTTTCGTTTACACAAAACCCATCAAATGAAGTTCAACAAAACGTTGTGTGTGAATGTGGACATGAAGAGAGTGAAAATCGAAAATGGGGACACTGGCAACATGAAAATTACACAAAAGCTATTTTGTCATGTTATTAATGGAAAAAACGCACGCATGTATAGCAATCATATTTAGCAGAGGTTGTATTATATGTGGAGAAAATCTAGTTGTAAAAATAATCATCCAATCGAAGAATTCAATACAGGGCGAGATGAAAAAACTGCAACCAACTCCAGACTGCTGTCGTTTCTAAGCCATTCGTCCGACAGCTGTTAAATTTATTCCAGTGACAGCTCATTATATTTTTTACAAGCGTACAAAAGCATTTTGGTGAGAAAGTTCTTCGTGGTGGAATTCAATCGTAATAGTGTGATTTCTTTATATTTGGCTGAAAACCAAAAGTGGCTATCGTTAGAGCACTCCAGCATTAAAATGCGAATAAATATTTTGTGTCTCGTTCCATCGCTCGTTACCGTGATGATGGTAGCGTAAGCCCGACTTCGAGGAAGTGGGCGGGAGGAAACACCAACATCAGCAGAAATGGTTCGAAAAGTAAAGAAGCAACTTGATCGAAAGCCGCGTCGCAGTGGCCGAAATATGGCTCGTGAGCTGAACATATCGCAAAATTCCATTCGACAAATATTGAAAACTAAGCTCGAGAACTTACACCCCAACAGAAAAAAAAAATAAACGCAAAAGTGGTGAACTGCCGAATTTGGTATTCTTTGATGGGAAAACATTCGTTGTCAAGCAGTTTGTAAACAAAGAAAAGGATCGTGTTTACTTGCCAAAGAGGTCAGCTGAAAATGTGCACCTTCGGTTGGCCACCAGAACTCAAGCGCTGGCCATGGTGATGGTGTGGGCCGCCATAACAGCTGATGGTCGCTCTCCAGTCGTATTTATCGACCGTGGCATCAGAATAAATGTCGAATACTATCGCGAAAATATTCTAGAAGGTGTATTATTGCCTTGGGCACACAAACCTTTTTGGCCGCAGACCTTGGACATTCCAACAGGACTCAGCACCATCGCACTCAGCACGCGCCACCCAAAAATGTTTACAAATTTTTTGATTTCATTCAATTAAATTAAAAAGAAAAATTTAAAATTATTACGCCTGACTTTGTTGCAGTTTTTTATCTCACCCGTATAGGGGCTGCACCAAATGAGGAACCAAATGACTACCAAATCAAACCAAGGAACCAAATTATTACCCGAATTATCAAACAAACAACAGCTGAGCCGGTCAGAAATTGTGAAATGAAATATAATATAGCAATGGAAATGCTTAAAAGTTTGTGTCGATACTCTAACAATAACGAAAAAACGATGTTCCTTGGCGAACACTTTAAATATCGATTAAGGACCTGAATTATCCGATTGCAGTAAATTTAGAAAAAAAATTGGTACAAAATCCTTCGAAATACAATAGAACGATATAACCCCTTTGCAGTACCAAATATATTATGATTATAATAGTCATCTATGTCGAATTTCACTAATTTATATTTCAATTAAAGGCTCTATCTTGAAAAGACGAAAGGCCATTCTTTAGTGGACTTAGATTTTTTGCTTTTTATATATTTATGTGTGCTATTACGGCGAAATCTTAAAGTTCTGATTTTCTACACTGTTTGGAGAAACAGAAAACCGAAGACTGAGAATACGTCCGAATTGAATGGATCCCTTGATCGTCATTATAAACGATAAGTATGTGGTATAATTTTACAAACATTTTTCCCAACAGCTAGTAATGATCCGGCAAACTCTTCGGATTTTCTTATTTATTAGTTGTTTACTGACACTCCGATACTCATTACTTAGTAAGGCTTATTGGTTGCATAGAGGACAGGTGGCAATGGGTTTGTCATTATTTTGGGCTTGTAGTGCTGGAAGTTACTGTAATGCTGAAAGTGTACCAGCCAATTTTTTCGGTAGGATAATGTTAGCTGTTACTGTCAATATTTTTAGTCTATTTTTAATGGATCTTTACCGAACACTGATTTTTACGTATTTTTGCCAAAAATTATTTGAAACTATTTTAAATTCATTTATTAAACCTATGTAAATTTTCTCTCTTTTCATTACAGGTAAGCAGCAGCGAATTCTATAATTGTTTGTAAAAGGTTTGATAGAGCTCTAGAGTAAGGTATGTATGGAAAAGCAGGCATTCGCTTTCAAAGCGCCATAAAATAGATATAATTTTAACTTAACCATTCCGTTTTTACAACCTCTTAGTCCTTGACTGCATTACAGACCCCGACAGCGACAGCATTATAGACCCCGACTCTATTAATCCCAACATTTTAGAATCTCTACCTCCCCAACTTCCATGTTTCTAAGTACATCGGGTAATCTCGAAATATTAAAAAAAAACGATTTAAAGCTAGAATATTTGGGGATAGATATAGGTTCAGGATTAAGTAAAGACTCCATACAACTTTTCCCCATAATTTTCAATATTGAGTCAAAATTGAGTGAGCTGTAATTTGACTCTTACGTTTTTATACACTCCACCTTAGAAAGGAGGGTATATTAACTTTGTCATTCCGTTTGTAACATCCTTAAATATTCGTCTTAGACCCCATAAATATATTCATAATCAGCATAAAATTCTAAGTCGATTTAGCGATGTCCGTCTGTCTGTCTGTCCGTCTGTCTCTCTGTCTGTTGAAATCACGATACAGCCCACATTATTTGACGTAGAGCGCCAAAATTTAGCAGAGCTATTTACATTGTGTCTAGGATGGTTGGTATTGAAAATGAGATATATCGGTCCACGTTCTGGTATAGTCCCCATATAACGGTACCTCCCAATATTCGGTATTTTGATGATTTATGCCACATTTTTTCACGGATTTGTCTGGAAATTGGTATTTGTAGGTCATAACGGGTCACTGAGCGTGTGGCAAAAGATTGCATGTATAGGTCCACGTTGTGGTATAGCCCCCATATAAAGGTACCTCTCAATATTTGGTATTTTGATTATTTTTGCCACATTTTTTCACTGATTTGTCTAAAAATTGGTATTTGTGGTTCATAATGGGTCCTAGTTCGTGTGGCGAAACATTGTAATTATAGGTCCACGTTTTGGTATAGCCCCCATATAACGGTACCTCCCGATATTCGGTAATTTGATGATTTTTGCCGCATTTTTTCACGGATTTGTTTGAAAATTGGTTTTTGTTGGTCATAAAGGGTTCCAGCTTCGGTGGCGAAACATTGCATGCATGGGTCCATGATTTGATATAGCCCCCATATAACGGTACCTCCCGATATTCGGTATTTTGATGGTTTTTGCCACATTTTTTCACTGATTTGTCAAAAAATTGGTATGGATCCTAGTTCGTGTGGCGAAACATTGTAATTATAGGTCCACGTTTTGGTGTAGCCCCCATATAACGGTACCTCCCAATATTCGGCATTTTAATGGTTTTTGCCACATTTCTTCTAATGTTTCTTTTACGCTAAGGTGGAGGGTATTAAAAGTTTGGCCCGGCCGAACTTAATGTTTTTTTACTTGTTCCGTGAAAATAATGTTTTCGTGAAAAATTTCTAGAAGAAGCATTTTCCTGGCCCTAAGCTTTCCCTGCAGAAAATATCAATGGTTTTCTTTGGATGGAATTTTGTCTCACGAAAAAATTATTATCGTTCATCTTTATGTCATAAATGCAGTAGAAATTTTAAAAATTACTATTTGAAGTGCCCGGATTCTCTTAATTATATTCTAATTTTAAGAGAGACATAGCTGAGGTTAAAATAGTGAAAAGGAATGAAATTTGAAATAGTTTCCACTAAGTTTGAAACTAGGAGATTTGTCATTTCTGGATTATTTGAACATTGTATTTTGTCGCTTTTCAGTTTTCGCACGTAGGGCAGGATATTAAAATCCAACAAGGACCTCTCTTACTCTCATAAA
This sequence comes from Musca domestica, assembly GCF_030504385.1. Classification (NCBI taxonomy): domain Eukaryota; kingdom Metazoa; phylum Arthropoda; class Insecta; order Diptera; family Muscidae; genus Musca; species Musca domestica. The sequence goes on along the minus strand of NW_026712334.1, from coordinate 523,376 downwards.
CACATTTAATTCAAACAGTTAGGGATAATAAAACTATCCTCCCTTGGTGTATCAAAACATTCATCTTATTTAACATGGTAAGGAAATTTCACATCAACCCTCACCACCAAACATTCCGAAAAATTTCCCACAGAGATCCTGCTTGGTTTTCTTTCTTCTTCCAATTTTTTTTTTTTTTTTTGCAAAATTATGTTTTCCATAATTAAACATTTGGCATTTAACATCAAAACGTTAATGGTGGTGCGGAAATATTGCACACGTGCAGCGGGTGTGTGTGTGCGCCTGTGTGTTGCCGGGCTTTTAGTTGGGTCAAACAAGTGTGTGACTCTTGGTTGCCTGTCTGTCTGTCTCACAGCTTGGTTGGTTAGTTGCTCGGAATTTATGAATAAATATTGTCCCCAAGGAATATTTAAACAAGGCATGACATTTCCTTTAAATATTTATTTGGGACAGATGGTTTTCATTACCATCAACCACAGGCATCAACGGCAGAACAATGAAACACCAACTACACACAATGTGGTGGTACTGTGTTAAGGAAATAATGTTGAAAGCTAAATATGACAGCCATATAAATGGCATTCATCAGCTAAGTCAACATAAGCGGAAATAGTTGTATGTACCCGTTTAGACGAGGAACTAATTAAGATGTGGATATTTACAGGTTCTACATCAAATGTTAATATTGGGCATTTAGGAAAGGACTCAATTTAATTCCAACATAAATAAATTCGATTTTATCGGATAAGGACTCCAGTTTTACCAGTCTAGTTCTTTTAGACAATCTTTAAATATCTCACCCTTTCACACCAAGAATGACCTCGCACAGATCTGTGCATAATTTGAAAATTGAAAAAATCTAGTTCTATTGTATGTTTCCCAGAAATCACACAGCGTCTAACTATTTCCCTACAAAATTGAATTGTCTAAGATACTCGATATCTTACTATCAATATCAAACCTAACGGTTCTCCAATAAATCCACATTCGAATTTCCGAAAAGCCTGTCACATTTTCGGCAGTAGTAAACAAATTTTGGCAGTAGAAACAATTCCGGTCTATTATGTCGCTAAAATCATCAAAATGCCGAATATTGAGAGGTACTGTTATATGGGAGGTATACGAAAACGTGGACGGATGTGACCCATTCACGAAACTACCCTGCCAAAATACACATGTGTGTAAATTTTTTGCCCTTCATCTCAATTTTTTTTGCAAAAATAGCGTCATTACCCCAGGACATCCCCAAATCGACTTAGAATTTTACGCTGATCAAAATAAAGGGTGAGATAACAAAAACTGCAACAAAGTCAAACGCCATAATTTTTACTTTTTTTTTCAATTTTATTGAATGAAAGCAAAAAGTGTCGGAAATTGCATCAAATTTTAGAATACGTTTAGATTTGTTCGAATTGGTCACCTTTGACACGAATTATGGCCTTCAAACGTTGCGATATTGTGACCCATTCTCGGCGAAGCACTTGCTTAAGGTGATCGAAACTTTTGAATTTTTACTACCAACCTTGCTTTCCAAAATACTCCAGACAAAATAGTCCAACGGATTAGTATCCGGAGATTTTGAGGTCAATGTGCGCTGGAATTGAAGCGAGGAACATAATTTTGTAAACATTCTTGGGGGGCGCGTGCTGAGTGCGATGATGCTGAGCCCTGTTGGAATGTTCAAGGTCTGCGGCCTAAATGTTTGCGTGCCCAAGGCTTTAATACACCCTCCTGAATATTTTCGCGATAATATTCGGCATTTATTCTGATGCCACGGTCGATTAATACGAGCGGAGAGCGACAATCGGCTGTTATGGCGGCCAATACCATTACCATTGCCGGCGCTTGAGTTCTGACCTCTTTGGCAAGTAAACACGATCATTTTGTTTGTTTACAAACTGCGGGACAACGATTGTTTTCTCATCGGAGAAAACCAAATTCGGCGGTTCACCACTTTCGGCCAAGCGAAGCAACTCTTTAGCTTATTTGAGTCTACTTTTGCGGTGTAAGTTCTTGCACTTTTTGGAATTTCAATGGCTTTTCGGCGAGCTCATTTTTCAATATTTGCCGAATGGAATATTGCGATATGTTTGGCTCACGAGCAATTTTCGGCCTCTACGAGGCGGGTTTCGATCAAGTTGCTTCTTTATTTTTCGAACCATTTTCTCTGATGTTGCTGTTTTCTTCCGTCCACTTCCTTGACTTCGGGCTACGCTACCTATATCGCGGTAACGAGGGATGATACGATACCCAGAAGATTTATTTACATTTAAATGCTGAAGTGCTCTAACGATTTGGGGGTTTCCAGCCAAATATAAAGAAAGCACACTATCACGCTTGAATTCCATTTTTTTCCATTTTTGTTTCTTTTTTTTTTTTGTTTTTTTTTTTTTTTTTTTGAAAATTCTCTCTCAATACTTTTGTACGCTTGTAAACAATATAGTGATCTATCACTGGAATAATTTTAACAGCTGTTGGACGAGTGGCATAGAAATGACAGCAATCTGAAGTTGGTTGCAATTTTTCATCTCACCCTGTATATATAGTTTTTGGGTCTGACATTAGTATTTGGAGAAGTTACGAACGGAATTACAAAGTTAATATATCCTCCACAGTATGGTATGGGGAATACAAATCAACTGGAATTCTGTTCTCAGCAATTTGCCTTATTGCCAACTTGGCCCTAAGTAACTCATAGGCCTACACACATTTTTAATATTTTATCTGTCATGAAAATTAAATACCCTTATAATTTTTATAGCAAGCTGTCATATTGCACAATATATTTTTACAGAAGATTTAAATTAGTTGTCTTACTAGTAACATGGCGCAATTGACCACTTTACGTCATATTTTTTTCCACAAAAGGCATTTGTTTATGCGTAAACACAACAATGTGTCTGTACGCCACGTTTTCTTGGTTTTAATGTCAAGTTGAAATTGAACGGAAAATAAGTGTTAATGATCATGATATTGGCAACTGCCACAAAATATACAACCACGAGCGCAAAGGATTTGGGTAGGTAGAAGAGGTTAGGCCAGTCAGATAGTGATCTCCATACAGATCAACAATGTGCGACGCCCACTGGGTTTTACAAAATTTCAAAAAAAAGCAAACACACAACCCAAAAAAAAAACTTATCAGCGTTCTTGATAATTAATCATGTTTGCCTAAGCTCCAACGAACAGCAACCAGCCAACTATCATTCGTTATCCCCTCACCGATGCTTCATTGGCAACATAACGGCTTCAATTTTGTTTCGACAGCTTTCAGTGTGTGAGAAGTTGGATAATTTTGCCGGGTATCTGTTTGGTTTTGTTTTAGTTTTTTTTTTTTATCGTTTTTTTTTAGTATTGAACATTTTAATCTGTTTTGGACTCCATAATGAAGCCGGTTTTCATTCGAGTTTTGCTGTGTAATTTAAAAACTCATTTTTGACATCGTAATAATGTAGTTATTTGGTAAGAAAATGATTTATTCTTTCAATGTTATCTCATAAATTATGGAGTTTGGTATGTTTCTATTTTTACACGTTCCATGTTCGTTCTGCTATTCTATCATTGGAATATGGGAAGTATTCATAACTGATGCCATGATTGATTTCATAGAAGCTGCCGATATGGATTATATTGTTTTTTTTTTTTTTCTTTTTTTGTTGAGGAGGTTTATTTGGAGTCTGTTAGCCCAAGGCCTAGTCTGTGACGTATACTAACACACATGTGTGCTCTCTTTTACACATACATTCTTTTTGGTTAGAATAGAACATTTTGGGGAGGAATTCTTAATAAAATTGTTACAAATTCCGAGATGATGCGTTAAATTATTTTTAGTATCCTCCAAAGCCCTCAGAAAATAACCATTAAACTTTTAGGAAATTGCTTAATATTTAGGCTAAATCCGCGGTTGACGTCATAATGTTGTCTGGGAGAAATTTGTTAAAGTTAATTATAAATTTTCATGATGGATTATTTTTCAGTAGGCTTTCATTAATCATTTGTATAGTCTGGTGTAAAATGGATTTAAAAAATTATACAACATTGCATCCTGACACATACTCTGTAAAATAAACCATAACCAGTAAGGAAAGACAAAAGTTGCGAGATGCCGACTTTATGATACCCAACACCACCATGACTATTTAGTGAAGTCACGTGTAGCAAATAAACGTTCATATTGGAAACTTGAAATAGGTTAAAACTAGCCTATAAAAGCTATATCCTAATCGATTTCCATTAAACTTGACTGAAATAAATATACAGTATGAGATAAAAAACTGCAACGAAGTCAAATGCCATAATTTTTACATCTTTTTTTTTAATTTAATTGAATGAAAGCAAAAAATATCGGAAATAGCATCAAATTTTAGAATAAGTTTATATTTGTTCGAATTGGTCACCTTTGGCACGAATTATGGTCTTCAAACAGCCAATTAAACCGTCACACGCTGCCCGAATGTTGCTCTGCGGTATTCTGGCCCGTTCCTGGCGAAGCGCTTGCTTGTGGTGATCGACACTTTGGTATTTATTAGTGCTAACCTTGCTTTCCAATAGTCCAACGGATTGGTATCCGGAGATTTTGGTGGCCACTGTGCGCTGGTGGCGCGTGCTAAGTGCGATGGTGCTGAATCCTGTTGAAATGTCGAAGGTCTGCGGCTAAAATGCTTGCGTGCCCAAGGATTTAATACACCCTCTAGAATATCTTCGCGATAATATTCGGCATTTATTTTGATGCCACGGTCGATTAATACGAGCGGAGATCGACCATCTGCTGTTTTGGTGGCCCACACCATCGCCATGGCCGGCGCTTGAGTTCTGGTGGCCAACCGAAGGTACACATTTTCAGCTGGCCTCTTTGGCAAGTAAACACGATCATTTTGTTTGTTTACAAACTGCCGGACAACGAATGTTTTCTCATCGTAGAAAACCAAATTCGGCAGTTCACCACTTTGGGCCAACCGAAGCAACTCTTTAGCTCTTTTGATTCTATTTTCTTCCTGTTGCGGTGTAAGTTCTTGCACTTTTTGAAATTTCAATGACTTTACCCAGTACTCATTTTTTAATATTTGCCGAATGGAATAATGCGATATGTTCAGCTCACGAGCCATTTTTCGGTCACTATGACGCGGGTTTCGATCAAGTCGCTTTTTACTTTTCAAACCATTTCTGCTGATGTTGCTGTTTTATTTCGTCCACTTACTTGACGTCGATTGTACGAGACCCAAAAGATTTATTCACATTCAAATGCTGGATTGCTCTTACGATAGCCATTTGTTGTTTTCCAGCCAAATATAAAAAAATCACACTATCACTCTTGAATTACATCACGAATAACTTTTTTTCTGGAAAATTCACACCAAAATGCTTTTGTACGCTTGTACCTGTGCACCTTCGGTTGGCCACCAGAACTCAAGCACCAGCCATGGTGATGATGTGGGCCACCATAACAGCCGATTTCGCTCTCCGCTCGTATTAATCGACCGTGGCATCAGAATAAATGCCAAATATGATCGCGAAAATATTCTAGAGGGTAAATTAAAGCCTTGGGCACGCAAACATTTTGGCTGCAGACCATGGACATTCCAACATGACTCAGCACTCAGCAAGCGCCACCCAAGAATTGTTACAAAATGAGTCTCCTCACTTCATTTCCAGCGCACAGTGGCCACCAAAATATCCGGATACCAATCCGTTGGACTTTTGTGTCTGGAGTATTTTGGAAAGCAAGGTTGGCACTAAAAAATACCAAAGTGTCGATCACCTCAAGCAAGCGCTTCGCCAGGAATGGGCCAAAATACTGTAGAGCAACATTAGGGCAGCGTATGATGGTTGCATTGGCCGTTTGAAGGCCATAATTCGTGCCAAAGGTGACCAATTCGAACAAATCTAAACTTATTCTAAAATCAATAAAATTAAAAAAAATGTAAAAATTATGGCGTTTGACTTTGTTGCAGTTTTTTTTATCTCAACCTTAGGGCGATTGAAAAAAATCATAAAATCCTTTAAAATGCATGAATTATTTATTTGATTTAATATTTGAGGATTATTTTAGCAAATTTTGACCGCGTCAGCGCCTCAAACTGTTCATCGGCTTAATCCAATTTTGGCTTACCTGTTCCATTATTTTGACCGGTACCTCACGAATAAAAGCTTTAATATTGTCTTCTTCAAACATAAGCGCATAACTTTAACAAATACCCACAAAAAATAGTCTTAATTCGTTAAATAGTATGATCTACCCCGGTCCGGGCTAAAACGTAAATATTAAATTAATGTGACTATGGGACATATTGGTCCATGGGAATACCTTTCACAAACGTTGGGAAATGATAATAAACATGTAATGCGAAATAAGTCCACGATTAGGTCCAAACATCGCACATTTTCCAAAATGGAAAAAATGGGAAACGTTTACATTGCTGACTGTTTAACGCTGTATTTCTCCCACTGAAATAAAATGTGCTTCGGTTGGGCGAGAAACAGCTTTCTTCGAACATATATATTATTATCTATATGAACTTCACAAGAAGTCGAACTGTTTTCAAATTTAGATCTATTTTGTATATGAACTTCCAAAGGCCACACATAATAATAAGATATCTGTAATTGGAAATTTCAGTTTATAGTTGCATTGATACTTCCCTTCCACTCTTTCAGTTATTTCTTAAAGAACAACTTTAACATAATTTCCAAACTAATCATAAAGAAGTCGAGCTATATCGAAGTCAGTATCGAAGTCGCACTCTGTATCTCAAGCCGTAGTTGGAAAATTGGTATGGCGCTTGCTTTAGCCATTAAGGGTCATTGTAGAGGTGGAGGAAATTCATTACGTTTTCAAAGTCTTTCTTTAAATTTTATATTTTTTTATTATTCACACAAATAAAATAATACGTATGTTTTATTCTCCATATATGACAAATTATTTTTTTGATATTATTGCATAACATGCTATAGCCGCATTGAACCAAAATCCTTCAATTACTCTCACTACTTATTGGTTCTTTATTAAATTTTTGCCGACAAACTGGATCTCCTGGTTTTTGTTACTTTATCAACAACAATTCATATTAATCCTTCTTGAAGTAGATCACTCTTCGCATTACCGGCAAATGGAAATGATGAAGGGAAAAGTTCATATCCGACATGCATACAAACATTTATAAAAGTAACAAAAGAACAGCAGCCCACGTGCCGTTCTAGACATGAGAAATCTGTTGAGTTCGTATGTTTGATTGAATTCAAGTGGATGGCTGACTGCCTGGCTGGCTGCTTGAGTTACAAAGTGAATGGATGCCTGTTTACGAAATACCTCCATGTTCTGGTTCTTACTCGTGTGTCTTTGTTTTCTTATTCCATTTCCATTTTTCCAATGACTTGATTCTGAGTTTTTTCTTTCCGTTTGTCATAAAAAATTGTATGTTGGGTAATTTAATCAACACAATCGTCTTTATGTCTTCTTCTTCTTCTCCTTTCAATGTTTATATTCTGACGTTTTAATGCCCGATTTAAACCCAAGCACAACAACCACAACACGAGAAACGTTTCCGATTTGTCTCGTTTTCTTGTTGAAAATTAACAAAAAAAGAAAATAACATAACCAACCTACCACTTGAAGTCATTGTCGAAAATGTTCTTGACTCCAACAACCAGAGTAATATGTGGTGGTGTTGTGGGAGTATTTTCCAATAAAGAAATCACGAAAACACCGAACTCAGATTTCAGTCACCAATTTAATTGTTTGTGGTTTGTTAAAATCAACTTGACATCATTAATGTATTCCTGTGATTCTAAATTAATGTTTATGTCACAAGGCGACATACTGTGAGCGTTTTGCTGAAAAAGTGATGGTTTTCAAAACACCTTCGTATTTCAAATGACACGTTGCTAAGGTTTGGACTCCCCGTGGAGTTTGTATTGAATAAATGAATGAAGACGAATGGCCATATAGGCCCTTTGGACTGTTATTAATTTTATTCTAGTTAGTAGTTGGATGATATATTTCAATGTAAGCTAATGCCATTATTAATTGTTTTATATTTGACAGTTATATAATTTTAATATAATTCTTAGAAGATTTCTCAGGTATCCAAAAAACGAATTGTTTAACAACAAATATGTCTATGTGATGTTTCTAAAGTTTAACTTAAATGAGAATTATGATTCGAATGATTGAACTTCCATTTTTATACCCCCCTTCTATGGAGAGGAGGGCATATTGTATTTGTCATTTCATTTGTAACAAATATTCGTCGCAGACAACATATATACCTGATGAACTTATAATGGATTCTACCGGTGGCAGAACATTGTCTATATAGGACCACATTTTATAATAGGTGGGGAAAATGTAATCCTCCAATCAGAAAATACCATAAATTTTATGATTTGCCCCTAATGTCTTAATTGCAGCCAAAAACATCGAAAATTTAGTGTTTCGCGTAATTCGGAAATTTAGTGTTTCGTGTAATTTTCTTTGGCTTTATATTGCCTTATATTTCGCTGGAAAACCACAAGTGGCCATCGTTAGAGCACTCCAGCATTTAAATGTGAATAAATCTTTTGCGTCTCGTACCATCGCTCGTTACCGTGATACTGGTAGCGTAGCCCGACGTCAAGGAAGTGGACGGAAGAAAACAGCAACATCAGCAGAAATGGTTCGAAAAGTAAAGAAGCAACTTGATCGAAACCCACGTGGCAGTGGCCGAAAAATGGCTCGTGAGCTGAACATATCGCAATATTCCATTCGGTAAATATTGAAAAATGAGCTCGGAAATTCTAAAAAGTGCAACAGAAAAAAAAAATAGACTCAAAAGAGCTTCGCTTGGCCGAATGTGGTAAACAACCGAATTTAGTTTTCTCCGATGATAAAACATTCGTTGTCCGGCAGTTTGTAAACAAACAAAATGATCGTGTTTTCTTGCGAAAGAGGTCAGCTGACCACCAGAACGCAAGCCCCGGCCATGGCGATGGTGTGGGCCGCCATAACAGCCGATGGTCGCTCTCCGCTCGTATTAATCGACCGTGGCATCACAATAAATGGCGAATATTATCGCGAAAATATTCTGGAGGGTGTATTAAAGCCTTAGGCACGCAAACATTTTGGCCGCAGACCTTGGACATTCCAACAGGACTCAGCACCATCGCTCTCAGCAGGCGCCACCCAAGAATGGTTACAAATGAGGTTCCTCGCTTCATTTCCAGCGCACGTTGGCCACCAAAATCTCCGGATACCAATCCGCTGGACTATTGTGTCTGGAGTATTTTGGAAAGCAAGGTTGGCTCTAAAAAATACCAAGGTGTCAATCACCTCAAGCAAGCGATTCGCCGGGAATGGGCCAAAATACCAATTCGAACAAATCTAAACTTATTCTAAAATTTGATGATATTTCCGACATTTTTTGCTTTCATTCAAAAAATTTAAAAAAAAAATGTAAAAGAAATGGGTTTTGACTTTGTTGCAGTTTTTTTTTTATCTCAGCATATGGTGAGCAATAACCGTAAAATCGGATGAAGATGTATATCGAAGCTATGTAAAAATCTGAACCGATCTCGATAAAATTTGAGCAGAGGTATTTTCGAGGAGTATCTAATGTCCGATATCAAATATTATTTTTGTGAAGTGCATATTACTCATGTAAGGGACTTTATCACCAAACCGGATGAAACATGTATATGGGAGCTATAGCTATATTTGGGCCGATTTTCTCCAAATTTGATGTACTTACTTCTAGACTGAATTCGTTCGGATGTGCCACAATTCACTCCATTTGGGTTGATATCAGCCATTTGGTAGACGAATAACCTGAAACCAGATAAAGATATATATGGGAGCTGCATTTAAGATATTGGGCCACTCCTTCGGTACCATCCCAATAAAGTATAAACATTTTGAATAATCAAGTCAAAATATATTTGATTATCAGATAAAGCTAAGGGTATATATTTGTCGACAACACCGTCTTGTACTTTCTAAGTTGTTTTTTTTTTTCGTTCTTCATTTTTACAAACTGTTTCGGAAATGCCAAATTTGACTCTAATTGAGTGCGAATAATCGGTTCCATGTGTTATTTTTACAATATTTGTGGTAAAACATTATAAATTTCGTAATATACCAGGATGGGTGAAAACAGAAAGCAACTATACAAAATTTATTTTCAATTTCAAGTTCATCGATTTAGGACCGAATTTTATTACATTTTAGCTGATTTCGCAAAATCGAAATATGATCATTTGACTTATTTGATTAATGCGAAAATCAAAAATTCTAAAAGATTGAGGGTACTCTATCTTGATTTTAGGTAATCACAAAGCTTTTCAAAAAGTATACTATTTAATATACTAAAGTTTTCCATATTAACAAAGCCCTTAACAGATTTTCTATAAAAGGCTAATATTCTGATGGCCCGTTTATATTTATTTTTTTCTAAATCAAATCTTGGTTGTTAGCTTACAAAATTGCCTCTTATGTCCCATCCATTTTAATTTACATCGCCATTTGTCATTTTTATCAACGATTTTTTTCCGTTCGATGAACCACTGTTGGGGCACTTGAATGCTTTCCATACCCCGAATATAATTCAAATTGAAGAGACAAGAACCCCAAACAAATAAACAAACCAAACGAAAAAGAGCCGCTCTACTAGTTGAAAATCCCATATAAATCTTGTGATTATTATGATGAGGAGTGTGCCCTGTGGCATAGAAATGGTGCTGGCAGTGAGATATGTGTGCGCTGGTCATACAAAGCAGAGTAATGGTAGCATTCAATTAAGTGAAGATATCTTTGGGGATACTTAAGAGTCATTTAAGAAAATTAAAGAACATACAAACAAATAAATAAATAAATATTCCTAGCATTGTACGTTGCGAGCCCCCCCCCCCCCCCCCCTCTCATTTGCTTCTATGCATAAATCACTATTTGTTGGTTTTTCTTCTGTAAGACTTTTTTGTCTGTAGTTAATTTCATTTGGCCAAAGATCTCTGTTTGTTTATTTATAATGGGCATAAAGTAACCATATAAAATGCTAGTCGAGAGACAAATGAATTACTGAGGTTTTTTAATTAGGTTGGGACTTTTTCGGGTCCCCACCCCCCAAAAATAAAATAAGCTGCAGTTGTTTATGTGATCTTTTTTGAATGTATTTGTTTTCAAACTCAGATGTCATAAAGATACTTCACACATCAATCGTGCGACACCGTTTTTATTGCCCGTCCAGGTATCACGAATTTCAATCAAAGCCACTCGCCGGTTCCCAATTTAAATTTCTTAAATGACGTGAGAATGTTGTGGATTTTTATTCGTTAGGAATTTGCAATGCTAATCTGTCAGGTTCAATGAATGTTTTTTTCTGGAAGATTTAAAAGCCTGTCAAGGTTATAAAATTAATTTAATTTTGTTTTCTCGTCACCAAAAAAAAAGACACTTTTCAGATCATGTACATGTGTTTGTCAAATCTCTACATAATTCAAATTAAATGATGTTTGTTAAGTGTACGAAATGTTCACACCTCATTTTGGGAGATAAATGTTGGCTTTTAAGGTGACATGCAATTAATTATTGTCAAGAGGTAACATCATGGAGCTATTAAGACACTCAAGACATAGATTTTTTGGACATTTGCTTTCTCTTGTAAAGGTTTTTAAAATTTAGGTCACAAATAATCAAAGGGCTCTACAAAGTTCGTACATCTATACAGACGATTTCCTGCAGGAAGGTTAATACCTACTGCGAATTCCAAATACTAAATTTGAAGCAATGCTATTTTCACAATGGTCCACAAATATAGTTAGATAAGGCTGAATTTTTGGAAATTTGTGTCAAAACGGTACGAAAATATTAAAAGGTACTAAATAGTCATCCTTTGTATTTGGAAAGCAGGGTCACCGATGGAGTGAAGGTTTTTTTCGAAATTCGCACTATAAGTGTACTAAAATGTACTACATTTGGTACCATTTGAACGGTTAGAGTTAAAAACTAAAAATTTGGAACGGGAATCAAGGTTGAGGAGTTGAGTCGATGTAAGGAGGTCATTTTGGAAATGTGTACTCATGTATACGAAAAGTACTGAACTTAAAAAAAATTGAATTGAAAATAGGAATGGATGGAGCTGGAATCCTAAAATTGGAAATTAACATTACTAGAGGAGTGTAGGATTGGGATATGGAGGAAGTTTTTGAAAATTCTACATATGTGCAATAAATGGTACTAAATTTGGTACAATTTCCAAAATAAAATGTGTACTTAAATGGTTCAAAATTTTGTCCAATTTGGATGTGGGTCAACCCATACAGCTAGTATCCCGACAATCGGAAAAAAGATTACTGTCGGAGTGTAGTAGTGGGCATAAAAATTTGTACCTAGATGTACTAAAATGTACTAAATAAAGTACAATTTGCATTTGGGCAAACCAACAGGAATGGAATCCTAAAATTGGAATTACTGTGGGAGTGTAAAATTGGGGTATACAGGAAGCATTGGAACTTCGTACTTATGTGTACTAAATAGTTATATATTTGGTACAAGTTGGATTTGAGATGAACCGATGGAGCTGGAATTCTAAAATTTAGGATGAGAGTCACTGATGGAGTGCAGGAAAGATGCACCAAAGGGTAATTGAAAATTTGGAGTTTAAGTTTAGGAAATCTTCTAAAATGGTACTAAATTTCTAAAATGGTACCATTTGGTATTATCTGAATTGATAGAACTAAAATCCTGAAATTTAATATATAATGTGGATAATGTTCAAAACGTTTGCAGACATAAACCCCATTATGTGGTAGGTGTTTTTATCCTGATTACGGCAAAATAAATTTCTCGATCGAAAGTTCGGATAAAACAACAGGGCTTTTTATGGTTCTATAAAACTTATATGTATATGTATCATTTGAAAGTTGAAAGGAAATACCTATCCAACAAGTGGTCATATGATGGGGCATAAGTATTTTTGTACCGGAACCCCTAAAAATTCGAAAAATGCGCCTTTCCAAAATGGTGTTAAATGTGCTGATCTCTCTTGTAGTTACAAAGATTTTAGTGATTTTCTGCACTAATGTGTGTCTAACCTCTATAGTTTTTTTTAAGTACCCAGGATTCGGCCGGAGTTTGAGATGTTCTCCTCTGGGATATGTCTAACAACGGCTATGCGATCCACCTCCCGATAAACTCCCTTGTTTTCTTTCTGAGAATTATGTGTGAAAATTTTTCGGGCATAATCGCCATAGCAAACGGTCATACTCCGCTTCCAAAACGGACATAGTCCCCACTTCTTCCCCACAATTGCAATGTGGATTATGTCCGTGGGGATTATGTTCACGCAGCCTAAAAATTTAGTACGTTTTATAAAGTTTTGATTAAAAATGTTGTCTAGCTGAAGAAATTGTGCATTTGAAGTACTAGAGAGGCATAACATGAATTGTCGGAAGGAATCTATCATTTTATGGTGGACTTTTCGCTGACGAAGTAGCGGGCACTTGCTTGTCGACTCATACGTTATACTTTTTTTCGTACCCAGCAAAATCTTCCACTACTAAATAATGTTTTTATACCCTACACCACAAGGTGGTCAGGGTATTATGTCTTTGTGCATTTGTTTGTAACAGGCAGAAGGAAACGAGATAGACCCATAGTTCCTTTTGATGATCTGTATAGAATCACATTCTGAGTCGATTTATGCATGTCCGTCCGTCCGTCTGTCCGTCCGTCCGTCCGTCCAAATGGGATGAAATTTGGCACTTACGACTGAATTGAGTCTAGAAGCTAGTATGTCAAATTTGGTGAAGATCGGTTCAGATATAGCTTCCATATATATTATTCATCCGATTTGTTATATTTGTTATCCACAACCGTAATATGCACTCCGTAACAACGATATTCAGGGAAATATATCAAATACAGCTCAGAAATATCTTTGCCAAATTTTATCGAGATCGGTTCAGATTTGGATATAGCTCCCAAATACATATCTTTATCCGATTTCAAATTAATTGTGCCCCAAATGGGCAATACAATTCCGAATTTAAAAGATACAAAGGCTTCGGCATATTTAGTCCTTTGAACTTTAAATTATAATTATAATCATAGCGTGTATGATTGAATTCTCCCATAAAAACTTTTAATTGTTATGTGGAGCTCTACTTAATTAGCAAAGTGGTGTAGGGTATCATAAAGTCGGCCCCGCCCGACTTTAAATCTTTCTTTACTGGTTTTTTTTTTTTTGTTCTTGGAAAATTAATCTATCAGAATTCGACATTTCCTATCGGATTTTACCAACAACATTTATGATTTTTTTTTACTTTATTACACGCAGAGAAAAAAATATGGTTCAGCCAACAATATTCGAAGAGCAAAATATATATGGTAAATATATGGTTGGATTCTATTATAAACTGTATACATATAAATGTTTGCCCCAACCAGTTTCATGGTTGTCCCAATCATTTGATTGGTAAGATTTTATAAAACGTTCTTTTAGCCTGAAAATATATATTTTAAAAAGGTACAATATATATGTTTTCTGTAACGATTTACATGTTTGTCCCAATCATTTGATTGGTAAGATTTTATCAAATGTTTTCTTGGCCTGAAAAAAATATATTTTTAAAAAGTTACAATATATATGTTTTCGGCAACCATTTACATGTTTGTCCCCATCATTTGATTGATAAGATTTTACTAAACTTTTTTTTGGTCTGAAAATATATATTTTAAGAAGTTACAATATATATTTTTTTATTTTTTCAATATGCGTATTCTTGGTTATTATTGTTTATAAAAAGAAGTAGAAGTAGTATTATATTCATAAAAAGAAATAGAGAAGTCAATAATTTTCAAAATGCCTGTAAAACATTTTAGTTATTTTGTTTTTTAAATCAAATAATAATTATTATTTTTTTTTTTTCCAATTTACATATTTCCCCTTTTGCCTGCTATAGGGCATTGCTTTAAAATTATGAGAGATGTCACAGCCTAAAATCTCATTATACATAATTATGGTTTATGATGACAATTAAAAATAAAAATTGTGAAAATGACTATAATTCTTGTCAAAACACACTACCAGCCGCTTTGGCTACCAAATCAACAAGTGGTTGGTTGGCTGCAGGGGAAACGGATGGGCAGCGAATACAAACAATAAACAAATACTAAAAAGAAATTGTAATAATTGTCAGTGAAATAAACAAAATGACAGCAACATCACGATATAACAGCAACAACAACAATGATAATAATTGTCAATTATAATTTTTTTTTAAGTTGAATTTTCACAGAAAGAGCGGGATTGTGTCATTGGACATGGGGTGGACATTTGTGATGTTCAATGACGAGGGTAGTATAAAGAATTGGAAATAAAATTCAGAATTTTGTGTGTTGAAAATTCGTCAAATGAAAATATAAAAAATGTTCAATTATTTAAATATATTTTGTGTTATGATTACTCAAACTGTTGACACTCTATGAAGTAGGTTCCAAAGGAATATTGTCCATTTGGACTATACTGACTACTTCATTTTATGTGAGATATGTGATAATTTTTAGAAAATGTTAAAATATGGATGAGCCTCCAGATATATTCGACTAAAGTATTCTATTTTTATACTTTATCTAACATAGAAAAAATTGGCATGGGCAAAATTACAAGAAATTCGAACATTTATATTGAATTTTATTCCAAATCATAAATTCCATATTCATCTCGGGTTTCTGATTGGAAGAAATATTTAGACCCTTTATGGGTGAGATACCAGAAGGGGTTCACAGATATATATCATCTTCACAACTGATCTTTTAAAAATTAAAAGCGATAGAGAGAAAATTCTGAAATTTGATATATATATATTACTATTGGTATCTGTATTTGAGATTTGGCGCCGATTGGAAATATGTCCCTTCTTTGTAAGAAAAATTCTAAAGGGTACTGAATCTGGCATTGGGTGAAGGGGTATGGCTGGAATCCTCAAATTTGATGTTGAGCTATCTGAATTAATATATGGAAGTAGTATTAAATTTGGTATTGGGTGAAGGAATAGAGCTTAAATTCTGAAATTGAGTTTGAATGTGTGAAATTTCAAGAGAGTTGGATGCTTATTTCGGTTTTTTGAGCGTTTTGTTTTTCAAAAGGTAATGGAGCGATCTCTAACATACTTATAACAGACATTGTGTTAATAGAAGTTTTGGGACGTACCAAGTCTGAATGGAATCGCGTTTTATGGATATTCAAAATGTTGACCCTTTGTGTGGGAGGTACCAGAAGGAATGCGCCTGTATATCCAATTTCATAGATTGGTAAAAATAATGGGATGTGTGAAATTTGAAGAGAACCAGATACTTATAACCGGATTTTATGATTGTTTTGGTTATTCACAACTTTAAGCCTTTGTGGGGGAGGTACCAGAAAGAAAAGTCCGATCTCCACCATTTTTATTACAGACATGGTGTTGATAGAAATATTGGGATTTGCCAAGTTTGACTAGAAGAAAATGGTAATTTCGTATTTTATGAGCCCCAGGGATATTAAAAATTTTGACCCTCTGTGAGGGAGGTACCAGAAGGAGTGGTCTGATATATCCCATCTTCACACCAGATCTTGTGTTAATAAAAATATTGTAATGTGTGAAATTTGAAGACAATCGAACTCTTATTCCACATTTTGTAAAAGTTATAATTATTCAAAATTTTAACCCTTTGTGGAGGAGGTCCTTGATGGAGTGGACCAAAATTGTCCCTTTTCCCACCTGACACTGGCACTGGCAGAAATATTGGGATTTGCAATTTTTGCACAAAATCGGGTGATTCTTTTTTTTCTGTGAGGTAAACTATTTTCTTTGAAAATATTGTTATTTTGTGGGGAAGGTACCAGAAGGGGTGGACCGATGTTGCCCATTTCTGAATTCGATCTAAGTTTGATAATAATATTACGTTATACCAAGTTTGGACCAAATCGGATACTCGCTTCAAAAGTTATCGTGTGTACTAGCCAGAGAGACGGACGAACGGACACGCCTAGATCGACTTCAAATATCCTCAAACAGATTTGGTCCAAACAGATCTAGTGTCAAAACCGTTATTTCGATGAGGCACGTTTTGTTCGTATCAAATGATATATAACCTCTGTGGCTATATACAAATGTATTAAGTTGCCTCCTAGATAAACCAACCATATGGCTTGACCCTCTCTCCAACATCAAACGGGTGACGATGGAATTGACATTGAAATTTATTTGTTTAAAAAATTTTAATTTCATTTTGTTCCGTGTGTCTTTTTTGTTTATTATTTTGTGGTTTATTGACAATTATATGTTTACATTTCTATTGAAACGGTGGTCGGTGGTGGTGGTGCTGGTGCTGGTGAGTGACTTAATGGCTAAAACATTGTTAGTTTATGATATCGATAATGATGATCATTGTTGTGCGGTTGTGGGGGACCCCAACCCCACAAGTCAATGAAATGAAATGGAAAATACAAACATAGATGCCCTTTGATGGCATTTTTGTGCCAGCAAACAATGTTTCAAATCTTTTGTCGGTACATACTATCTTTTCGCCCAACAATGGTTTCTGTGTCGTTTCAACAATGTTTTCCATTTGAATAACGCCAAATCATTCACAGTCCATAGAAGAAAACATTTAAACATTTCATTAGGACCATTGTACGCGTCGTGTAATTTACAGAAGTGATAATGTCTGTGCGATACCGCATCATACTCGTATGCATCGAGCAGCAGCAGCAAGTATTTGGTCTTTAGTTACAGTTGGTTGTACTTTCCCCAAATGTTGCAATCATTACAATAACTCCAGTTCGTTGCGGTTTGATGTTTTCCCAATGGTGCTATTTAACAAAATTTATAGTATGTTTTTTCTATTTTCGTTTTTTTTTTTTTTTTTTCTTTTTTAATTTCTATTGTTTTGTTTATTTTTCATCTTCATCTTGTTTAAAATTTTTTTGTTTAGGCTTTTTTTAATGATGCCGTTTCGTAAGTGAACTTTCATATTTCGCTTTGGTCAGACGCTAATTTTTTTTCTCATTATTCCACTCCAGCTATTCCCGCCAGAGGCCTAATTTTGTTTCCAATAATATTTGAAATGTTAGAAAGCGCCATGGATGAGCAGGCAAACGCATTGAACCGCCAATTGAAATTGTTGGTGGTTTTCAAGAATCGATCGATGCACAAGCTATTGTTGTGACCTATATTCCAAAGGGGGGGGGGATGGGTAGCATGATGGTATTATGCTCCCCAAAGTCGCTGTGTGCGTATGTTCATGTAAATTATACCCACTTCCATGTTAATATGGTTTTTGACTTTGCCACGACATGTACACACACATACCGACATGTAATGTTATTACACTTCTATGTACAGTACGATACGGTACCTAAGTGCCATACGAATGACCGACATTCATACAAATGCATGCCTACGGTTATGAACATCGGATGCTCGGTTTTTGTTCGTTTTTGTTTGGTTGATGTAGAATTGTTAGGGAACTAATGTTTATGCAGCGATTTTATGTAGAGTCTCAAACTCAATGGCGATGATATATGTCGAGGTGGCCAGGTATTTTCTTTTTGTATGATGATATGCAAAGTGGCTTGAGAATCACAGGCACTTCAAGTCGAGTGTTGGAATATCATTACAAATATTGGTTAATTATTTGCTTCGTGTGTAACTGATCGAAGAAATACATCTTGAGAGCGATCGAGCCGTGCTTTTTCTACCATCCTCTTAAAGGAAGGCTTAACTTTTACTTGAGCACTATCCCAGCTAGATAAGAGATATTGGTCTTTTAAGAGCTATAGGAAATTTTTTCACATACAAAAAAAAAAAACACATACAATTCTGAAAAATTCATGAACTCTTTATTTGAACTGAAAAGTACTGAAATAACTGACTGACAGAGAATCAATGCCCAGACGAAATGGCTGAAGTTAGAATATTGAAATTTTTTACGATGGTTCTTTTGTGAATTCGAACTAAAAGAATACGAAAAGTACTAAAATGTACTAACCAATTGAATACATTGTATGGGACAAACGGAATGAGCCGAAATTTGGAATGAGAGTCACTGATATAGTGTAGGATATATGTGCCAAAGGGTTTTCGGCAATTCGAACTTTAAGGTAACGAAAAGTTCTAAAAAGTTACTAAACAACAAAAATAGTACCATTTGGAATTATAAGAATCGAGGTTCGAAAGTTTTATATATGAAGGTAGTTTTGGAAATATGTACTAATTGTGCCAACTGTACTGAATGGTAATAAATTTGAAGTTTGAATTAGGGTAGGGATGAAGCTGAAATTTTGTATTGGTGTAGGTTTGATAAAGAGAGAATTTCGATAAATAGGTGGTTTTGGAAATGTGTTCTAAAAGTGCACGAAAAGTACTAAATAGTACTATAGTTGGTACAATTTAGTATTGGGTGAACAGATAGTGTTTAAATTTGGTATTAGGGTCGCTGTTTTGTGAAGCCCAGATATATAGAGGTGGTTTCGTAATTGTGTACTATAATTATATGAAAAGTACAGAATGGTACTATATTTGGTTTTAGAAGAAGGGATAGAGATAAAATTCTCAAACTTCTTATACAGACTACTATTGGTATCTGTGTTTGAGATTTGGCGGTGATTTGGAAATGTGTCCTTTATTTGTAAGAAAAGTACTAAATGGTACTAAATTTGACATTGGGTGAACAGATAGTGCTTGAAATCTGAACGTGGTTTGGTAGTGTGTATTATAATTGTACGAAAAGTGCTAAATGGTCCTGAATTTGGTACAGGGTGAAGGAATTCTCGAACTTGATATTGGTATCTGGAATTGCAATATGAGGGTGGTTTTGCAAATGTGTACTTAGTTTACGAAAATGACAAAATGGTTTGGTTTAGCTGGAAATTGGAAATTCTTGTTTGAGACAACTTTGTGATAAGGAGGTGGTTTATTGAAATGTGTACCACAAGAGCAAGAGAAGTACTAAATTGTACTGTATTTGGTATAATCTGGTATTCGATAAACAAATAGTGCTCGAAATCTGAAATATTGTATTAGGGTCGCTGTTTTGTGTAGCCTGGAAATATTGAGATAGTTTCGTAATTGTAATATATTTGTACGAAAAGTACAGAATGGTACTATATTTGGTATCAGATGACGATTAAGATAAAATTCTTAAATTTGATATATAGATTACTAATGGTACCTCCATTTGAGATTTGGCATTGATTTGGAAATGCATCCTATATTTGTACAAAGAGTACTAAATGGTACTAAATCTGGGTTTGGGTGAAGGGATAGGGCTAGAATCCTCAGTTTTGATATTGAGCTCTCTGTTGGTATTTGGTATTGAGATACGGTGATGGTTTTGGAAATGTGTACTATAATTTTACGTAAAGAACTAAATAGTATTTGGTGAAGGAATGGAGCTGAAAACCTGAAATTTGATAAAGATGTCACTGTTGGTGTCTATGGTTAAGATACGGATATGGTTTCGGAAACATGTACTAAAATTGTACGAAAAGTGCTAAATGGTACTATAATTGGTATT
Organism: Musca domestica; assembly: GCF_030504385.1. Classification (NCBI taxonomy): domain Eukaryota; kingdom Metazoa; phylum Arthropoda; class Insecta; order Diptera; family Muscidae; genus Musca; species Musca domestica. Next base: position 502,849 of record NW_026712334.1, on the reverse strand, counting down.
GGATGAAGAAAAATTGATGAAATCCTGAAATTTAATATAGTTTCTGAGATTTGGCGGTGAGTCTAAGAATGTGTCCTATATTTGTACAAAGAGTACTAAATGGTACTAAATTTTGGTATTGTGTAAAGGATTAAACTGGAATCATCAAATTTGATATTGAGGTCTCTGTTGGTATCTGGGATTACCATATGTAGGCGATTTTGGAAGTGTGAACTATAATTGTACTAAAAACAGTGAATGGTACTAAACTTGGTCTTGATTGAAAGGATAGAGATGTTATTCTGAAATTTGATATTAATGTCACTGTTGGTGTCTTTGATTGAGGGAAGGAGCTTATCTTAGATATGCGTGCTATAATTGCACTAAATGGTACTAAATTTACTAATACTGTCTGTGATTGAGAGAAGGAGCTGGTTTTGGTATGCGTGCTATAATTGTACTAAATTTGTTAATGGGGCTGAAACCCTAAAATTCGACATCTATATCGAATTTTTTAGTGTCTGTGGTTAAGAGATGGAAATGGTTTTGGAAATCTGTATTAAATTGTATGAAAAGTACAAAATGATACTAAATTCGGCCTTTCATGAAGGAAAAGAGATCAAATTTTGAAATATGATAAATATATAACTACTGGTATCTGAGGTTGAGAGTTAGAGGTGGGTTTGGAAATACGTACTATAGTGGTATATTAGATAGAGCTGAAATTCTGAAATTTGATATTGAGATCTCTGTTGGGTTTTTAATTTACATATGGAGACGTTGAAATATTTTTGGAGAAAAAATTGGATGTGATTTTGTTGTGTGTAGTTCTTTCCGAAAAAGGGAAAACATGAATAATATTCATAGAACCTTGAAGGTGGGAAAAATATACATGAAGTTTTGACTGAAGAATGTTGTAAAATTGAAAAAATGCATTTTGAGTACTGGAAACGCCTAACATAAACTTTTTTAACGAATCTAAAATTTAATGGTGCAATTTTCGCTGACGAAGTATCGGGCCCATTGCTAGTAAATTTATATTTAAAGACTATTTAATGCAAATGTTGACCACGGCTTGACCTGCACCTGTACTTCTGAAAATTCTCAAGAGGGCTTATACACATGGAACACCAGCTATAGATCTTCCTTACAGAAGAATCATTGTGTAGATTGAAAAACTATAAGAAGTCTACTGTACGTAGACTAAGATCTCTTATAAGCGGGGGAGCGTTTCAAGAAATGGATCCCTTGTCTTTTCCACATGTAGAACGTAAAGAAGACCGTCAAGAAGTGTTTAATACGTAGAAGACCTGGAAGAGATTTTTTATACATAGACAACCTTTTATACTTCTTCAAAGATCTTTCATACGAAGAAGGTCTTCAAGAAACCTTCAATGCCTTGACAATGTTCATCGAGGTATCTTAATACATTGTAGACCTTACTTACGTTTTTCTTCTAAAGTTCCAAATGGTTCTCAATTCTTCCTCGATTTGAAGAGCCATCTCTCGCCACACAAATTCGATTTTTGTATTACGAAGTTTTTATTTTTCCATATGTACATTTCCCATTCCATTTTCTTCCCAGATACTGTTGGTCACTCTATTTCCCTTGGCCACAATCTAATCTAAATGAAGATTCAACTAATGGCTGCTTTTCTAGGTTACAAAATGACTAATACTTTATGGACTACCTCTATAACAACAACAACAACAACAACAACAACGAATACTAGTAGTACAACTGTTACGACCTGGAAAGTTTAGGCGTTGTTCCAACGTTTTACACCATTTGATGACTCCATTCATATTGAGGACGGAGATATGTATAAATGTGCGAGTACCAACCTCAAGCCACCACTGCTACATAAGAGTTCCTTATATTGTATCTTTATAATCTCTATGTGCGGTTGATGATGGTGTCTTGTAATACAAAATCGAATGGAGTGTGTGGCATAAATGTGTCGCCTCTTTTAGTTTACTAATGTTGTTCGTGTTGCATTTGGAAAAAGTGCAGCAGTCTGCCATCATCAATGACCCATGATATATGAGAGAAGAGAGAGTGGCTTCCAAACACAAAAACCAAATCCCTTTTACCCTTCGCTTACTACTCCATTGCTATTTTGGTTTTAGATGGAGGGTCGTCGACGGATGGATGGTAGTTATCTTTATTACAGGCAGCCAGTGTCTGCCCAGTGTGCCCATCATTGTGTTTGTGCATTTGTTAAATGCAGATGCTGAGATTGATTTTGTGTGTTGTCTCGCTCGGTCGCTCAGTGTCACACATGGCTCTTTTATATAAATTAATAAATAATCAAGATCGCAGTCATTTGATATATGACTCTGTTTTAACAGTGACCGCAGTTCCATAAGTCATTTCAACAAACAAGACGAGACTTTCAGTATTGCAACGATTGGTAGAATGGGAGCCATAAAGATTAGGGATGTCGTTTTTAGTAGTTTTTTTTTTAAGATTTTATAATATGTTCTTGGGGTATTGTAAGTTTAGTTGGACAATTATTTGTAACATCTCGAAATATTGGTCCTCGACATACCATATAGCATATCGATCTTCCTATTTCGCCCAGTTGATTCGATATAGATATATGTCACATTTATGGCCCGATCGAAATTATTAGATGCATACTTTTTGCAGATGATCGCACCATTTTGTATGGACAATAACTTTTTGTACAAAAACAAAAAACTCTATTCAAAAATATGCTATACGTAACACCCTGATGGAATCGCAAATACATTAAAGGTGCAATTCTAACCTGGCGCTGATTGCATTGTATATGTAGTGGAATTAAAATTTTGAAATATTGTTTTGTATTCGCTTTGGAACATTAGAGGGTATGGTATCGTGGGACCAAGAAATCCTATGACACATGCATATAATCTTCTTCTACCTACTAAAATTCCTAGCAATGTGTTGCTTGCAGATCAATGAGGACTGATCGACCTTTAAAATTGGAAATTAATACATTCTTTATATTCCTTTCGATTGAAAATTAGAGAACGAGTATTGATATTTGGAAAGATTTTTTCAAATGGGAAAATTTGCATGAAAATATTTAAATGTAAATGCTCCTTATAACAATACCATCTTCAAACTCTAGGTCCGATTTCAGAAAAATGGGTCCCTTAATTATACCATCAAAATTAGGGATACAGAGCGTGTAAAACTGCAACCAACTTCAGACTGCTGTCATTTCTAAGCCACTCGTCCGACAGGTGTTAAAATGATTCCAGTGACAGGTCATTATATTATTTACAAGCGTACAGAAGCATTTTGGTGAGCAGAAAAAAAGTTCTTCGTGATGGAACTCAAGCGTGATGGTGTGATTTTTTTATATCTGGCTGGAAAACCACAAGTGGCTATCGTTAGAGCACTCCAGCATTTAAATGTGAATAAATTTTTTGTATCTCGTACCATCGCTCGTTACCGTAATACTGGTAGCGTAGCCTGACGTCAAGGCCGAAAATGTCTCGTGAGCTGAACATATCGCAATATTTCATTCGGCAAATATTGAAAAATGAGCCATTGAAATTGTAAAAAGTGCAAGAAAATAGGCTCAAAAGAGCTAAAGAGTTGCTTCGCTTGTCCGAAAGTGGTGAACTGCCGAATTTGGTTTTCTCCGATGAGAAAACATTTGTTGTCCAGCAGTTTGTAAACAAACAAACTGATCATATTTATTTGCCAGAGAAGTCAGCTGAAAATCTGCACCTTCGGTTGGCCACCAGAACTCAAGCACCGGCCATGGTGATGGTGTGGGCCGCCATAACAGCCGATGGTCGTCCTCCGCTCGTATTAATCGACCGTGGCATCAGAATAAATGCCAAATATTATCGCGAAGGGTGTATTAAAGCCTTGGGCACGCAAACAGTTTGGTCGTAGACTTTAGACATTCCAACAGGACTCAGCACCATCGCACCCAGCACGCGCCACCCAAGAATGACTACAAAATGAGGTTCCTCGTTTCATTTCCAGCGCACAATGACTACCAAAATCTCCGGATACCAACCCGTTGGACCATCACGATCACCTGAAGCAAGCGGCCATAGCTCGTGCCAAAGGTGACCAATTCGAACAAATCTAAACTTATTCTAAAATGTTATGCTATTTCCGACTTGTTTTGCTTCCATTCAATAAAATTAACAAAAAATGTAAAAATTATGGCGTTTGACTTTGTTGCAGTTTTTATATCTCACCCTTTATTTTTTATTTAATTCGTAACATTTCGGTTGTAATTCGAGAATTCCATTTGTAATTCGAATTATATCGATTGTAATTCGACTTGTTAGCCTCCCATTAAGCATAATTAGAAGGTCCTAATGTTTTGGCAGTATGTTTACAGGTTATGACATATAGCCAAGCCACAAATTTCATAGATTTTACGGTTACTATTAAGCCTCACGAAAACAGGTTACCATATGCCGTACCACTAAACGATAAATTACTGTAGAAGATTTGATAGTTAATTTTAAGACCTTCTTTTAAAAAATCTCCATAATTTTCCCAATATCAATATTTTTGCAAATCTCTGATGGCATCCCCAAAAAAGAGTGTCTAATACAGAGTTACAAATTTTTGGTCGCCATTTCCAACTTTGTCATTGTTCCCAATGTATAATGGCCACATTTGCCTTTAACTTCTATTCTATCAAGATTTGTGTTTCCATAAAATTTATTTGTTTTTTGAAAACGTTTTCTGTTGTTTTTTTGTTATTCTCTCCAAAGATGACGTTGTTTAAATTTGGGTTTATGATCATTCTTTGATGGCCAATGGCGCAAATTGTATCTTCTTATCGTAAATATTTCATCAACATTTTGTTGGAGTTTACAACCCTTTTTTTTGAGTTTCAAATTAGAAATATAATTTAAGGCTTTTTCTGGTGACTCAGCGGCAGCAGCAGTTTGTGGTCGATAACCATCAACCAATCGATGACCATCTGTCGTTCATTTACCCCAAAAATTAGCAATTGTGCCATTGTGGATGGTAATATTTTGTTGTTTTTTTTTTTTTTACAAACTCGAAATGACTTTCTTCCGTTTGAGAAAATTTATGACCCGCTGCCAGCCAACCACTTTTAGGTTTCCGCATAATGTTTATTATTTTTATCTCTTTTTTTTTGCAAATTTCTAACAAACCTTTTTCATTTTTTTTTATTTAATTTATTATGACTAATATTATTAACTTTCATTGATTTTGTTCGTGTTTTTCTTTCCAGGTAATTGTCACTTTGTTTTTGTGGTAACGACAGTTTGAAGAAACTCAATATTGTTAAAGGTAAATTGCGTTTACACATCACCGAAATAAGTTAAATTTTTTTTTTCATTTTCTTTTCAATGGGTAATTCAATATTGCAAAAGAGAAACTGCGATTTTAATTCAATTATAAATCTTAAATGAAAGTGCTGATGGCTTTTGAATATTGTAGATAGTATGATTTTTTGTGAAAATGAAAGTAAAAGTTTTAATTGTTTTTGGGAGTGAAGATTTTGAGGGAATGCCGGAACACAATATAAATCGATTCTATAGTAAAGGCCTTAAACTTGTGTCATAAAAAATAACAATTAAAAACAAGTAAAAAAACATTAATTTCGGCCGGGCCAAACTTTTAATACCCTCCACCTTAGGGTAAAAGAAACATTAGAAGAAATGTGGCAAAAACCATTAAAATTCCGAATATCGGGAGGTACCGTTATATGGGGGCTACACCAAAAGGTGGACCTATAATTACAATGTTTTGCCACACGAACTAGAGCCCATTATGACCCACAAATACCAATTTTTAGACAAATCAGTGAAAAAATGTGGCAAAAACCATCAAAATACCGAATATCGGGAGGTACCGTTATATGGGCGCTATATCACTTAGAACTTAGAATTTTATGCTGATTATGAATATATATACTTTATGGGGTCTAAGACGAATATTTAAGGATGTTACAAACGGAATGACAAAGTTAATATACCCTCCTTTCCAAGGTGGAGGGTATAAAAACATAAACTTTGGTCGTCCCAAATTTTAATACCCTCCACCTTTGGGTAAAAAAAACTTATTTTATATGCAATAAGTAAGCAAAGGCTATAGTCGTGCGGGGCCGACCATGTGTTATCCTACAACACTACAATATTTTAGGAGCCTCTTAATATCCAAATCCATTTTGGAAGATTTCGCTTTTAAAATTATGTCACGGAACACTGCCCAGATATTAACCTTAGAATTTCGACCAGGGACATTTGCCCAATATTTACGCACTCCGTCATGCTGTTAGTTGTGGCGGTCCATTTTACAGCTAAACAATATCCAATGGTCATCATCCAAAATGCTAGAATTCTTCCCTGTCCTCGTGTCGATTGGCTTCAATTGTGTAATCAATAGGGGCCATACCAAAACGAAAACCTATATAGACAATTTTATACTACAAGGATTGTTATCTACTGCGAGTCTTAAATAGCAAATTTGAAACAATTTCATGAGTAAATTTGACTAGAATTATCAAAATACCGAATATCGGTGGGTATAGTTATTTGTGCACTATAGAAAAACGTGGACCTAAATCCGTGGGGAAAATGTGGCATAAATCACAAAAATACCGAATATCGGGTGGTACCGTTATATGGGGTACGTCAAACGCCATAATTTTTAATTTTTTTTTTTTTTTTTTTTTTTTTTTGAATTTTATGAATGAAAACAAAAAATGTCGGAAATAACATCAAATTTCAGAATAAGTTTAGATTGGTTAGAATTGGTCGCTTTTGGCACGAATTATAGCCTACAAACGGCCAATGAAACCGTCACACGCTGCCCGAATGTTACTCTTCGGTATTTTGGCCCATTCCCGGCGAAGCGCTTGCTTGAGGTGATCGACACTTTGGTATTTTTAAGTTCCCACCTTGCTTTCCAAAATACTCCAGACACAATAGTCCAAAGCATTGGTATTCGGACATTTTAGTGGCCATTGTGCGCTAGAAATGAAGCGAGGAACGTCATTTTGTGACCATTCTTGGGTGGCGAGTGCTGAGTCCTGTTAGAATATCCAAGGTTTGCCGCCAAAATGTTTGCGTGCTCAAGGCTTTAATACACCCTCCAGAGTATTTTCGCGATAATGTTCGGCATTTATTCCGATGCCACGGACGATTAATATGTGCGGAGAGTGACCATCAGCTGTTATGGCGGCCCATGGCCGGCGTTTGACTTCTGGTGGTCAACCGAAAGTGCACATTTTCAAATAACCTCTTCGGCAAGTAAACACGATCAGTTTGTTTCTTTACAAACTGCTGGACAACGAATGTTTTCTCATCGGAGAAAACCAAATTCGGCAGTTCACCCCTTTCGGCCAAGTGAAGCAACTCTTTAGCTCTTTTGAGTCTATTTTCTTTCTGTTGCGGTGTAAGTTCCTGCACTTGCACTGGAATTTTAACGGCTCTACCCCGAGCCTATTTTTCAAAATTTGCTTAGCTTTTTTGAGTCTGTTTTCTTTCTGTTGCGGCATAAGTTCTTGCACTTGCACTGGCATTTTAATGGCTCTACCCCGAGCTTATTTTTCAAAATTTTCTGGAATTTTAATGGCTGGAATTTTAATGGCTCTACCCCGAGCTTATTTTTCAAAATTTGCCGAATGGAATATTGCGATATGTTCAGCTCATGAGCCATTTTTCGGCCACAGCTGTCGGACGAGTGGCTTAGAAATGACAAATCCGTGAATGAATGTAGCAAAATTCATCAAAATACCGAATATCGGCGGCTATGCCAAAATGTGGATCGATAAATCTCATTTTTAATACCAACCCTCCTAGACACAATGCAAACTGTTCTGCAAAATTTTGAAGCTCTACGTGAAATAACGACAAATTTTATGCTGATCATGAGTATAAATACTTTATGGGGTCTACAAGGAATAATACTACCTCTTCCAAACAGAATGACAAGGTTAACAGACCCTCCTTTTCAATGTAGAAGGTATAAAAATTGTAGATCAATCTTTGAAAATATTGCTCGAAATATTCAAATCAAATGGTTGCATTAAATAAACATTTCAAAATCTATCGACCTGAACAAATTACATTAAAATATGTATGATATGAATTCATAAATTCAGCTCAAAAAATTATAACCGGCCTGTATGCTTAATATGCATTTTATTGCCATAAAATATTTAAAATGTTTGTGGAATTTTCAAAATAGTGGCAAGATATTTCATTAAATTTATATTGAAATATTTTTCCACAAGAAACTCCCCTATTGAACGTGTTTCGTTTTTGGATATTACACCAATATGACTACCTAAATCCAATTAAAGATGCTTTCTTCTTCAAGGCGAATTTAGTGATTTTTCAAGGTCCATAAATTGTTGTGGGAGAACAACTTCCATGGCAGGGTTATTACATACAAATTTACTAAAAGCAACACTCACCCCCGTTTGTAGAGCTTCAAATGTGCACCTTGTGGGCGTTATTATGAAGCCACATGAAATGAGTAATAAAATATATTGCATTTTGCCCATAGCTTTAAGATTTGGAGTTAAACCCTCAAAAACTGTATTTTCCCCATGTTGGATGACCCTAAATGGTTTTTGTTACATTTCAAGTTGTGTGTGTGTGTGTGTTTGCGTCTATTTCAGTTGCATTGCTTTTATATTGGACCGGATCTTTTTGTTGTTATTTTGTCTATTGATGTCGTCTGCCGTCGTATGTTTGCATCACGGCTTGTATGAGGTAGCAAATGAACATCAGAATCAATTGAATTTAACTGTTATTTAGCTTTGTACGCGTATGCCCATTTTCCTGTCCTACGTCTATGCATGTACATTGTATTTATTCTCTCTCAGACACTAGATTTTCTTTTTTCTATTTCGCCAGCCATGCGAATGAATGAACACCGAATCTACTCACGTTTTAATTTTATGTTCCGCAACGTGTGCCGTCTGTCTATACGGTGTGTTATTTTTGCATGAATGAACAAGGACAGTATCGGGATTAGAAATTATAACAAAGGGATGGAATTTATTATGCGGTGTTAGAGCATGTTTTTTATAAGGAATTTCCATGTTTTCCATATATTTGAAATTTTATTTGTAATTCGTCAAAATCTATTTGAGTAACACAATTTGAAACTCGATTGGTTCCATTTATGATTCGAAAAAGTAATTCTTATCCCGGTCGCGACCTAAAAGTAGTCCTCCCCCAAAATTGTCCCCGTCGTTAGTAATAGTGGCCCAATTGCTGCGAACGGCGATGAATCGTTAAAACTAGCCGATATAGCTTTATAGGGAATTAATTTCAGCAGCGTCGAACTTTTTACACTCTCCGCCACATGTTTATCAAAGAAAAATTAAATAATGAAAAGAATAGAATATGCTAACTTCGAATAACCATCAGCTTTAATTAAAATAAAAAATAACCCAAATAAATTATCATCTAATTTGGCAGACTTCAAAAACCTACAAAATACCGAAAATCTGGTAGTATCGTTATATAGTGAACCTGAATCGAACATCTTTCGCAAGGAGGGAGCGGACCTCTCAAAAACTCCACATGACAAATATCAGCTGATTTGGTTCGAAATTTTACAGAAACCTTCAAAATACCGAAAATGTGTTGTACTAATTAGTGGACCTGAATCCAACATTGTTCGGAAAGGGGGAATAGGCCTACATAGAACACCAATTATTACGTTTCTGCTGATTTGGTTACAAATTGTGGAAGAAACCTTTAAAATACCGAAAACCTGGAGGTACTGTTATAGGGTGACTATACCCAAGCGTTGTCCAATATAGCCCATTTTCCATTGTGCCAAATTTCAAAGCTTTAAATTATAACAGATAGACGGCCATCGTTAAATCGCCATATAATTTTATTCTGATGAGGAATATTTTTTTGCTGCAAAATGATCAGGCTTAATCCCTTTATTGTTGTTTTTATAAAAACAACGTTTGTTTATTAGTGCATATGTATATTTATACCCTACACCACAAGGTGGTCAGGGTATTATGTCTTTGTGCATTTGTTTATAACATGCAAAAGGAAACGAGATAGACCCATAGTTCCGTTTGATGATCTGCATAGAATCACATTCTGAGTCGATTTATGCATGTCCGTCCGTCCGTCTGTCCATGTCTTTTTGTAAAAAAAGTACAGTTCGCATTTATTGTCCGATCCAGATAAAAATTTGCACAAATCATTAGTTTGGCCCAAGGACGAACCCTATTGAAATTGGAGATAATCGGTCAAAATTTAGATATAGCTCCCATATATATCTTCGTCCGATTTGCCTTTGATTGGGCAACGAACGTGTAATATCAGTCCGAATAGTATGGAATTTGGCACATACGATCGATTTTATGGAAATCGGTTCAGATATAGCTATAGCTCCCATATATATTGTTCATCCGATTTGATATTTTTGTCCTCCGCAGCCGTAATATGCACTCTGTAACAACAATATTTGGGGAAATATAACAAATGCAGCTCAGAAATACCTTTGCTAAATTTTATCGAGATGGAATTTGGTGCATACGACCGAATTGAGTCTAGAAGGTAGTATGCCAATTTTGGTGAAGATCGGTTCCGATATAGCTAAAGCTCCCATGTATACTGTTCATCTGATTTGTTGTATTTGTTACCCACAGCCGTAATATGCACTCCGTAACAATGATATTCAGGGAAATACATCAAATACAGCTCAGAAATACCTTTGCCAAATTTTATCGAGATCGGTTTAGATTTGGATATAGCTCCCATAAATATCTTTATCTGATTTCAAATTAATTTTGCACCAAATGGACAATACAAGTCCGAATTTAAAAGATACAAATGCTTCGGCATATCTAGTCCTTTGAACTTTAAATTATAATTATAATCATAGCGTGTATGAATGAATTCTCCCATAAAAACTTTTAATTGTTATGTGGAGCTCAACTAAATTAGCAAAGTGCTGTAGGGTATCATAAAATCGGCCCCGCCCGACTTTAGGACTTTCTTCACTGGTTTTCTTTAAAAAATGTGCCTAAAATTATAAAATAACGAATTTTGGTTTCGATATATGGATGCTATACACAAACATTAGCCTGTTTACACAAATCTTTGATATTTGGATTTGTATGAACTGTTATTGAATATTACGACAAAATATAGCCAGATACCGAATATTGGAAGGTGACTTGGAAAAAATACGCTTGGGTATTTTTTTTTCATTCCGTTTGAAATCTAATCTTAGCCAAGAATATATATACTTTTGGAATCCATTTTGGAAAATTTCTCTTTTTTTAATTATGTCACGGAGCACTGCCCAGATATTACCCTTAGCATTTTGACCTGGGACATTTGCCCAATATTTACGCACTCCGTCGTGCTGTTAGTTATTGTGGTCCATTTTACAGCTAAATATGGTCATCCAAAATGCTAGAATTCTTCCCTCTCCTTAACTCTCTTCTCAGGCGTGTCGATTGGCTTCAATTATGTGATCAGGAAATTTTTTGGTTTTTGGTTCATGTGAACCCCAAATATCATCTCCAAAAGCAAGAGGCCCCTCTGTATCTCTAAATTCAGTCTCATCTATATGATTTGCTTGTTTACGATATTTGGCTATATTCGTCAACGAAATTAGCATAAAAAAGCCAGAAGTTCGCCTTTTGTGTATTTCGGATATCGCCTGTAAGTAATGCTGGTATTTTTTACACAAAAGTAGTGGTCCATACTACCCGCTGTCCTAAACTCTAACTTCATGCGAGATTTCGTGTCCATTGGTTTCTATTTGTGACCTTTATGATGGCAGCAAAATCAGGAACATTTTTAGTTGTTGGTCCATTTCAACCCCTAAATATATTGCGGTCATCTTTGAAAACAATAGGCCTAACCCTACCCTTGTGAAAATTTTGGTGAGGATCGGACGACAAAATTTGTCAACATCCGGTCAAGCCATTCTTGAGATATAAGCATTCTAGTTAACATCCTTTCGTTTGTAAACTAGACTTAAAATGATTTTCACTTTTCTACTCTCATTCTCCATAACCATTCTAATTTAATGACTCCACACTGTATTACACTGCAGTGTCAATGGTTAAATTTCCCCATTAGAACAATTTCGGTTCAAATGAAAAATCACATTATAGAGCGCGTGTGTGTGTGTGCGCAGCACCCTGCTCAGTGCGTGGGTGGACGTGAAGTCATGTTTTTGCCCTCTTTTTGATTTAGCTGCAATGCTTGTGCAGTCACAGCCAGCACCACCGGCTCTTTTTGGAAATAAATGCCAAAATCACCCTTAAATATTTGAGTTTTTGGCAAAAGTCAGTAAATGGAAAAATCAGTCTGACGGCAAGTGGCCTTAGGCTGACACATGTTCAGGGTTTGAGGGGGTGGTGATGGTGGTGTTGGTGTGTAGACTGTGCAGACATCCCTTTATACAGGCCGATCGGCCGGCCGGCATTAGCAGCAATACAAGCCGGTATATTTCTTTTTTTTCAGTTCCTTTGTTTTGTGTTTTCATTCGCTGTTATTTTATTGCTATAATTTATGTCAGTCACTTTGTCGACAATGAGTACGCGTCTAAAAAGAGTACAATGACTGCGACTTGTTCAATGTATTGGGGCGGCTTGGCATGGTGCTGCTAATTCTCGGTGCCAATATTTTTGCGTAAAAGTTCCAGGCGAGAAAGCCATTTGGATATTAGGGTGGTCGAATGTTAATTGAAATTTGTGTGGATATTAAAAATAAGATCTAGTGAAGCTAATTTCTGAAAAAAATGTGAACATTTTCGATTTCTATGAAACTGATGAGGGTTGATGGAAATTTCCGAAACAATGGTATTCCCTGCCCTAACCCCTGGTAAACATTACCATTTTTCTTCACTAATAAATAAACATTTTTTTCATAAAAACAACAACATGTTCGAATTTACTTAAATTCTCCCGAAAATTCGAAACTCAAAATTCAATTGTCGATTTTTTTTGTGAATAAGCCTTATTTTTAATTCTTTTCTTAAAGATCAAGATTTAGTTGATTTTGGGAAGTAATAGTCTTCAATTTTTTTTTTTTTTTGCGAAAAATCCGTTCCTCTTTCGGTAATCAAATTATAAAGTTAAACCCTAGTCATTTATTGTTTTTTTTTTTCAATCCGTTTCCCAACCCATCAAATTGTTAAATATTTCGCACTGAATTTTAAAAATTCCCAAATTGAAAATCTAAAATTAAAACGATACACCCTAATAAAAAATATATATCTAATTTTTTGTGTTGAATTGATTGTATCTTCGTAATTCGTTCATGGCCACATTTGTAGTATTGCTCCAGTGTAGCAGCAAAAGAAGAAGCCAGTCAGTATACCACCCATTGACATACCCTTAGCCAGAAAAGTTTCAGGCGACGACAGCACACTAATAACAACAAAGCAACAAATCAAGGGTTAAACTTTTTCAACCCCCAAAATAATACCGGAGTAGTAGTAGTCGTCGTAGATGAAATGCAGTCGCCCTTTAGTACTTCTTTGTCTCTTCTCTCGCTCTTTGGCCAGACGCCATGAAGTTGGCATACAAAACAAAGCAATTTGGACGTTTTGTCTACACAAATTCAATTCCTTTGAGTATTGAAAAAATTTGCACATATTTTTTTCACCGAACATGATGTTGCTGTTATTGTTCTGAGGGGCTATGTCAGTGTGTTTATTGGTATTTTCCAGTTGTTTTTCCGGTTCTAAATACTAAAATCCCAGTGAAAATTTGAAAAACATGACCAAATTCTTGGATTCTCCAATGTTAAACGGGAGACAATTTGTTGGCAGCATTATGGGAAACATCAAAATATTTGTAAAATGTTAGCATATTTCCCTTTTGTACATAAAGTGGCAATGGGCAATTGCTACTAAGAATGGCACTATGCTTTTTCTTTAATATAATATTCATATTTTGAACAAAATTGTTGAGGGCTATCACCCGAAGTAAAAAAAATATTTTTGGAAATATCAAGGGCTATTTTCAAAGAAAAATTTCAAGGGCAATGATCGTGTATTTTAAAAAAATTTAAGGGTTATGGTCGTGGGTTTTTAAAAGAAATTTTTTAACGACTATTTAGACCATGATTGCAGATCTTTATTATAACATTTTGAAAGCCTACGATCATGGATTTTTAAGGGAAATTCTTGAAAATTTCTTAATTCTTAAAAATTTTTAAATTGTGGGCTTTTAAAATTATATTTTAAAAAGGTATCTAATCTGAAATTGGATTTTTATGGGGAAGATATTTTTGATATATAATACTAGGATTTCAAAATCGCTGAAGTAATAACTGATTTATGGACCTGGATTTTTATAAACATTTTGGGGAGATCTGCTTGAGCTATAGTCGTGGGTTTTTAAAATCCATTTTTGGACTTTTGGGAGATTTATTTAAGAAATAACCATGGATTTTTAAATTCACTTTTTGAAGGGAAGTCTGAGTTATGGACCTGGATTCTTAAAAACATTTTAAAAGATCCATTTGAGTTTTTTTTTGTGGAGATATCTGGATTAAAAAAAAATATTTTTGAAATATCTATTTGAGCTGTAGTCGTGGTTTTCAAAACTTTAATTATGCGGCTTTAAAATCCAGTTTTGAAAAGGTATCTGACTTGAACCCGGATTTTTAAAAACATGTTGGGAAGATCTTTATGGGCTATAATAATGGGATTTTATTTCAAAATCGATTTTCGAAACTGGATTTTTATAAACAGTTTAGGAAGATCTACATGAGCTTTAACCGTACGTTTTTTTAATCCATTTTCGGAGGGGTATCTAATTTATAAATCCGACATTTTTGGAAGATTTATTTAAAAAAATAATCATGGATTTTTAATTCAATTTTTAAAGGATATTCTGAGTTATGGAAACATTTTGAAAGATCTGTTTGAACTGAGTCACGGACTTGTATTAAAAAACAACATTTTTTCTAGATCTTTCTAGGCTATAACCATGGGGTTTTTAATAAATTTTTGATTGGCTATCTGAGCTTTGGTCTTGAATTTAAAACCACAAAACTGTCCGAGCTATGGATACAGATTTTTCAAAACCATTGAAAAGATTGTTTAGTTTCATACCTAAATTATTTTCTTCAATCTTTGATAAAGCTAAAGCTAAAATAGAAGACAGTGAGCAAAGTTTACATCGAAAAGTAGACAAAATAGAGGGGCTCTTCCACATTTTTTGAAATTGTCGGATTACATTTTTTTGAAATTTTAAGATTTATAGTGAAATTTTTTAAAAAATATTTTTTTCACCTAAAACGAATATTTGTGTTACTTTTACAAATAAGAAAATATTTTCGTTTTTTTTTTTTTTTTGTATACCCTACACCACAAGGAGGTCAGGTTATTATGTCTTTGTGCATTTATTTGTAACAGGCTATCGCTCCCATATATATCTTTATCCGATTTCAAGTTAACTGTGCACCAAAGGAGTAATACAAGCCCGATTTAAAAAGGCACAAATGCTTCGTAGAAATCGATTCAGAGGAAGATATTCACCTCAGATTCGAACCAGATTTTTAACAAATAATTTAAAGAGCGCTATTTTGCAGTTGATTTTTAATAATAGCCAATATCGAAGAATTGTAATAATTTTGTTCTTTTTTTTTAATTTTTAAAGACAAGCTGCTCTTTTTACATAAAACTCCATTTTCACTTTTTATATTTCTCTTTGGCAATTTAAATGACAGGTTGCTTGCCAACTCTCAAATTTCCAGCCCCAACTAGTTTCGTTTACCAACCGAATTTGTTCGCATGTTATGTTGTTGTTTAAGGGCCAAAGATTACAATACCCTTATGGGACATATTTTATTAGTCGAGGACAAACACTCGTTGCAAATGTGTTGTATGAATGAATGTATGTACATTGTTTTGTTGTTGTTTTCCTGGTTTTGTTTTTTTTTTTTTTTTCACTTCGATATGGAACTAATGCAATTTTAGCAAAATGAAAATCTCCATAGAGTGGTTATTTACATTTGGAATTTTCCATGTGATTTTGCCCTCTAGCCCATCTGTGGATGGAACATATGTTTGTAATGTTGTGTATCTATTTGTTATTTTTATTACTGTTATCCGAATTAAATGTTTGCCCAGTCACTGGATCTAATGAATTGTTTCACATTAAATCTTGGAGAATGAAAATTTTTTTCAACCCTCCAAGATAAACAGATTTTATGACAAGTCATAAGATTCACAAAAAAAAACAATTTTGCTCAACGACTTAATTCTTATCAGATTTTTTTTTTTTACTGAATGCTTTATCAATTTGCCAGAGATTATCTTAATATGGGTTAAGAGGGGATTTTGTAAATATTTCGCATAGCAAACTCAGGGCTTAACTGCTTCAAAGAAAAAGAAGAGAGCAAATGAATTTCTTAATCACTTCTCTTCCCCGTAATCCCAATAATAAACTTTTTTCAGAATTCTGCCTAACTTCAAAGGCAAAGTAATTAGACAAAGTACAAATACCACTTATGAAGTCATGGTGTTTTTTTTTTCCTTCTTCTGGTAGCCGAATTGAAATTTGCATATCAACCCTAAAATTTGCATTCAATATGTGTGTATTGGGTAAACAAATTTAAGGGATATAGGCATGGATGTGTATGGGTATTTGTTTGAAAAGGTATTTTAATTAAAACGTATTTAGTTTCATTGTGTAAGGGAACATTCCGGTGAATGTTATTTGGAGTAGTATAGACTAATCGAAGCCGTTATAAAAGACATCTTTTTAACATTTAGGGAAAAAGGCAACGCAAAATTGAAAACTAAATAAAAACGGTTACTAAAGATAAAATTTGCTATTGAATATCATTAAAATTCTGTATTATTGAACATTTCTCATAGATATAAAAAGGAAAACTTTGTAAAACTGAAAATTAATAAAAAAAAATAGTTTCTTAAAAATTTATGGAACTACACTGTGCGACAAAATTCAAAATTTTCAATAATTACGGGGAAAATCCGACAAATTATGAAAGTAAAGCTAAAAGAAGAAGACGTGTATCGGTGTTTTGAATGTTTACATCGAAAAGTAACCGAAATAGAGGGTGCAAATTCCACTTTTGGAAAATTTCGGATTAATATTCCTCGGAATCCGTGAATTTTAGGTATAATGTGTCTTCGGCATAATTGCAGATCAAACTACAGGGTGAGATAAATAACTGCAACAAAGTCAAACGCCAGAATTTTTACATATTTTTTTTAATTTTTTTTTGAATGAAAACAAAAACTGTCGGAAATAGCATCAAATTTTAGAATAAGTTTAGATATGTTCGAATTACTAACCTTTGGCAAGTATTATGGCCTTCAAACGGCCAATGAAACCGTCACACGCTGCCCAAATGTTGCTCTGCGGTATTTTGGTTCATTCCCGGAGAAGCGCTTGCTTGAGGTGATTGACACTTTGGTATTTTTTAGTGCCAACCTTGCTTTCCACAATACTTCAGACACAATAGTCCAACGGATTGGTATCTAGAGATTTTGTGCCCGGAAATGAAGCGAGGAACCTCATTTGTGCTGAGTGCGATGGTGCAGAGTCCAGTTGGAATGTCCAAGGTCTGCGGTCAAAATGTTTCGTGCCCAAGGTTTTAATACACCCTCCAGAATATTTTCGCGATAATATTCGGCATTTATTCTAATATCACGGTCGATAAATACGAGCGGAGAGCGACCATCGGTTGTTATAGCGGCCCACACCATCACCATGGTCGGCGCTTGAGTTCTGGTGGCCAACCGAAGGTGCACATATTTATCTGACCTCCTTGGCAAGTAAACACGATTATTTTGTTTGTTTACCAACTGCTGGACAACGAATGTTTTCACATTGAAGAAAACCAAATTCGACAGTTCACCACTTTCGGCCAAGCGAAGCAACTCTTTTTGGAATTTAAATGGCTCTACCCCGAGCTCATTTTTTAATATTAGCCGAATAGAATATTAGGATTTGTTCACTCACGAGCAATTTTTCTGTTACTGCGACGCGGGCTTCGATAAAGTTGCTGCTTTATTTTTCGAACCATTTTTGCTGATGTTGCTGTCTTCTTCCGTCCACTTCTTTGATGTCAGACTATGCTACCAGTATCACGGTAACGATACACGATACACAAAAGATTTGCTCTAACGATAGCCACTTGTAGTTTTCCAGCCAAATATAAATATATCACACTATCACGTTTGAATTCCATTTCGAATAACTTTTTTTCTTGAAAATTCTCACCAAAATGCTTTTGTACGCTTGTAAACAATATAATGAGCTGTCACTGGAATTTAACAGCATAGAAATGACAGCAGTCTCACCTGCATTGCCCAAAATACTATATGTCTACAATCAACGATTTCAAATAGTGGAGAACTTTCTCCCTCTATTTGCTTTTTTGCCCAAAATACAAGATCTTAACTTGCATTAGTGTGCCGAAAAGCGTAAAACTGCAGATAGTCCGAAGGTAGTATTATTTCGTCGGTATCATGCTTATGAACATTAAATAGTCCTTATGAACTGCATGTACCGAGTTTCAGATAATTTCGTTTAAAATATCTGGTAAAGCGATAAAAACCCAAAAATCGGAAGATAATATTTTATGGGGGCCATACCCTCAACGTGGACCTATATTGCTCATTTTCTTTAATACAATGATTGAATGTAAAAAAATGTCAATTTAAAAATCAATGTTTATCTCAATCCCACCCATCTTATTAAAAATTCTACAACACGCTTTTACCATAAAGCTCTAACGATTTTTTTTTTTTTTTTGCTTTTTTTTTAAACAACCATTTTCTTTACAATTGAAGCATTTAATCACATTTCAACTTCATTTTCATACACGCTTTTCAATGGGAAACACTTCATTTGTTCGAATGCAATCGAACGGCACTGCGAAGATGATTACCATTAAATTAATGACTTTTTTCAAACACGGAGTCATCATACAACAATATCAACAACAAAAACAACCCGTCCATATGATTCTAATTTATATTTGATCAATGCAACAGCAAAAACAAATGAAGAAGAGAAAAAAAATTGGAAAAATAATACTTATCATATCGTTATTGAAGACATCTACTACCAATGTCGGCTCTTGAAGAACAGCAACAATACGAGACCGCCTGACTGTCTGCACGACTAAGAGATGTCGGCAAGACCGACAGACAGACAGACATACTTACAGACAGTCATATACAAACCATCACTTCTTCGACTAGATTCCTTTTCATCTATAGTTCGATGGTGATGATGTTGTTTTTATTTTTCCGTAGCTGGCAATGCACCCATAAACTTGCCACTCACTCTCAAAGTCTGGATGCCACAATCAAAAGCACAGCACAGCATAGTCATATTCTTAGTTAGGTCTCCCTCCACATTCAATAGCCATAGTAAACGAAAACAGTTTATTTTTGTTGGTGTTGTTGTTGCGTCGATAGATAGTATGCTCTGTTGCATATAATTGTATCAACATTTTAATTAAACCAATCAAAAAAGACAATGAAATGCAAGAATAGTTGGTGTAAACGTTCCACAAAAGTAAATTGCAATAACAAATCGAAAAAAATAAAGAAATACAAGTACTCAATTTTCATCACAATTCACATTGCGTATATTGTATATTGTTTTTTCTCAGATAATTATACATTCAACACAAAAACAAAGCTCCAGAATATTAACGGTATTTATAATTTCTGATAGAATATAATTTCTTGTGGAATTTGTAAAATACCAGACTTAATACGCTCCGAACCAATTTGATTGATTTTTTGTTATTGATTAATTATTGAAGTTAATATATATTTTTAAAGACTGTTCCATTGTCTTTAAAATATGAGGATCAAAAGGGAAATTTTCAAGGCCTGGAAGGAAGATACTCCTAGATGCATGGTCCATGAACGGGTCACCAGGGAGGCAAATTAATGGCAAAGAATGATATGAAAAGACAAAAATCGGTTAATAAATTTATTTATTTCATCAGGTTAGGTTAATAACGGAGCGAACCTTAGTTCCCACAAGTCTTTTTGGTCACATAATTGTGAAAATCGGCCTATTGTTATAAAGTTGATGAGAAAGGATATGTTGATTCATACTTAAAAAAGAGTGAAGTATTTATCTTATAATAGCAACTGCCTTACAATTTTAGATTCGTTCCACCAGTTCGGGTTAGGCCTTTTTAGTATTCAAAACAACTTAATCCGAACTTCATGCATCGATAATTTTTTTCGGACTTTCAAGATTTTAAATATAATTTAAGTTTTTCCTTTTTCGGTATGAATAATAGGAAAATGTCTACCGTTAACCCAAAAATTCCTCAAAATCATTTATTTTAAAATTTAAAAATCCATTGCAAAATAAATACACAACTAATTTTTCTGTCCAAAACTATTTCAACCTTTCTATATGTAAACCCTAGAAACCAACCAAAATCAAAGCTAAAATCAAAATCAGCTCTATTCCTTCACCCAATACCAAATTTAGTAACATTTCGTGCGCATATCAAAAACAATATAAAAATCTCCGTTCTAACAATATACATATATCCGTCCAAAATAAGTACAATTTATTACAATATCTTAAAATATGGTCCACATTTTGCAAACCACCTCCATGACACAATCTCAGATACCAACAGATCCCTCAATATGAAATTACAGAAGTTCAGCTCTTTCCCTATACCCAATACGCAATTTAGTACCACATAGTACTTTTCGAATAATTATTTTTAAACACATCTCCATATCTTAACCACACATACTAACAGTGATTTTCAAGATTTCGGCCCCATACCTTCACCCGACACTAAATTTAGTACTATTTAATATTTTTGGTACAAATATTGGACGCACTTCAAAACCACCGCCAAATCTCAATTCCAGATACCAATATTAAATTTGAGGATTCCCTTACTAAATTTAGTACACTCCGTACAAATATAGGACCCATTCCAAAATCACCTGCAAATCTCAACCAACAGAACACCCCAATATAAAATTTCGAAATTCCACCTCTTTATCACAAACCTACCACAAACAGGAAACCCAATACAAAATTTTAAAATTTCAGCTTCATCCGTTTACCCTAAATCAATTTTTTCAAATTTAGTAACATATTGTACAGTTCGCACACTTAGTACCCATTTCCAACACCACTTTCATATATCAAACTTACTTTCTAACCTTAATTCTCATACCAAATTTAAAAGTTCTAGCTCAAACCGTTTACATAATTCGAATAATTCGAATTTCCTAAAAAACCTTTGATGCAGCTATGCTGCACCACATCAGCGACTCTCATTCTGCATTTTAGCTCATTCCGTTTGCCAATGTATTCAATTTTTCGAACATTTTAGTACTTATAGTATCCTTTGAGTACGAATTTCCAAAAACGCAGCCTTTTCACATGTCTGGGAGTAAGTCTGTCAGCTATTTCACGACTCCTTTCTATGTATAGATTAGGAAGTCAGTTTTTTCCCTACCTTCTCATTACCAATCACACTTACCAATTTCTTTAGAAACACACTCCGTTCCGACCTTACTAATTACTTGGCAATGAGGAAAATAAGTTCTTTGGTTTTGTATTTTATTTTTAAGGAATAACCCATTATTTTCAACCTATTGGCAATGCTGGAGGTATTGTACTTTCATTATCCGTTAATAGATTATTTGGCTCAAACAGCTCCGAAGTCTGTTCAAGGAACCATTTTATATGTGCCTAATCAAATAACTGTTTCAGATCCCATGTCTTTGACAAAATCTATTTTATAATAATTGCGGTCTGTCAATCTGGTCGCATTGCTGGCGAACACAATAACCCTCGAAGGGAGTATCCGATTAGATCCGAACTTGGTACATCATAATATTTTTACAAAACTTAGAGCGAAATCTTCATTTAAATAGATAGTATGCTTTCTATACTTAAATTTCGAAAATGTTGACATGTAAATGTTGATCGCGACTGCGCCTCGAATGGTCCTTCACTTAGTCCAATTTTGCCACACTCTTTCCAACATTTCGGCTGGTTAGTGCACAAATGTTTTCTTCAGTGATGTCTTCCAATGCGTCAATTGAAGCGGGCTCGTCTGTATAGAAATTAGCATTAACATAGCCCCACAAAAAAATAGTCTAAAGTCGTTGAATCGCCCAATATAGGCGGCCAATTGACCTGTCTCGAACGTGAAATAATAAATTCACAGATCACGCCTCCCAAAAGTCCAAAGTTACGCGTTCTGTGGTACCGTCTTGTTGAAACTACATGTCATACAAGTCAAACTCTTGCATTTTGAGCAAAAAAGTTGGATATCATCTCACGGTAGCGCTCACCATTTACAGTTACGTTACAACTCGCAGCATCTATGGAGAAGTACGGTCCAATGTTGGCACCAGCTACAAACCGTACCAAACTGTGACTTTTTCTGGATTTTATGATGCTTCTGACTGATATTCACTCCAAAATAGACAATTCTGCTTATTTCAGCACCCATTTAGACAAATGTGAGCTTCGTCACTGAACACAATGAGCACGTGATGAACTCTTAACAGAGCACGCTAGCATCGTTCGTTTATAAGACGATTTATGATTAATTTATAGACCCAACTGAGGATGCTGGACAGTGAAACAAAATACGAAACGTGCGTGAGCTATTTAATTTTTCCAATGTTGCCAAAAAGATAATAGCTATAAAATCACTCTTTACCTTTTTATTTATTTGTTTTTTTTTTCTTTTTTTTACTTATTAATTTATTATTTTTTTTTTTTAATAAAAGAATGCAAATGATTTCTTAATACTTTTTCCATGAGCCTCAAAAAATATGTTTTTTTAGCTTGGATTTTCCACATTAATCTAACAACTTAAATTTGCATATACCTGCATACATAATTGGTAACTACTTTTATTTCACTCCACTTCCATATGACTTTCTCGCAAAGCAATTTACCTTTCCAAATAAAACAATAATTCAAAATTCACCTCCTTATACCCAACACTAACATTTTGGCAAGCACCATTGAAATGTTTGCCAAAT
The DNA here is from genome assembly GCF_030504385.1 of Musca domestica. Taxonomy (NCBI): domain Eukaryota; kingdom Metazoa; phylum Arthropoda; class Insecta; order Diptera; family Muscidae; genus Musca; species Musca domestica. The sequence continues at coordinate 479,865 of NW_026712334.1, read as the reverse complement.
ATTACGATTAAAAACCCAACCTAAGGCCATCAAATAGCGTTCAGTTCACATAACAACAATTTCATCTAGATTGACACTTGACAATCTTATTGTCCACCCTCAACAATTGAACCAAATGCTTTGTCATCGTGGGATCAATTTATGCTCGAGAAAAAGAGCAGAACAAACAAACTGACAATGTTTTGCATTGGAACTAAAGCAGTAACTCCTTCACAGGCAAAGTTGTCATATGTAACAACATTAAGACACTGCATTCCCAGTTTGTGAGCCAAGAAACCTTGGGTGTGATAAATTTCCAAGAAAAAGACCATGAAAAGCAAAACGAAAACTTTCACACACATTTGTACGTTTCGCAATGATCATAAAAAAATCATGTCACCTCACAAACACACGCTCAGAAGGAGTACTTTTTTTCTTGGTTGCAGTGGAATATTGGGAAATAAACGCTTTTTTCCTTTCCGGCAGTATGACAATGAGCTGATGATGATAGTGGCATTGTACTACCTAAACCAAACAGAAGTGGAAGAAGAAGCAGCATACTAAACTTTTGCACAGGAAAAACAACATTTTATGACTTCTTCCTCCTTCCTCCAAAGAGAATTCTAAAAAAGCCAACACTTTTTTACGATTGGTCTTCAAAATAAAATTTTACTATCACTACTACAACCATTACGGTCGTCATATGCATATGAAGTTGTAAATATAACAACTTTAGTTGTGGGTCTGCCTCCTCGTGGTCTATACATGTTGTCTGTCTGCCGTTCTGTCGGTCTCCAATTCTTTCGGATAGTTGAATGTGTACTGTTGTTGTGTTTTTTGGCATAAAAATTAGATTTCAACACAAATGTGTTGGCTTGTTCTGCTGTTCTGTCCGTATGTCTCTAATGCCTTCCACACAGGCCAATTGATTTACAATGCAGTCATATTTTAATGGCGCCATACAAATTTTATAAAAATTATGTCTTATAATCACATCAACAGTAATAATAATAATTTGTTTGTATTGCAACTTCTTTTTTTTGGAGTTGTACAAATAATTGTAGTTATAATTAATGAATACCAGAGAAACGTATCTGCATATAAACGAATGGTTTACCACCAAGTAGCCTCGACTGAAATATTTGAATACCAAGACAATGTAGAAATATAAGAAGATCGGTTAAAGCTGAAGAAAATCAATTATTTAAAAAAAGAGTAAGGAAAAGGTAAAAATCTGGCGGGCCGACTATATGATACACTACACCGCTATGCATATTTAGTAAAGCTCTGGTAAAAACAGAATTTATTTCAAGAAGATCATACCACCTATCAACATTTGGCTTTAGAGCAGTTACAGTTCGGTTTCAGAGGGAACTAATTAATATATGGGAGGCATATCCAATTCTGAATCGATTTTCACTAAATTTGACGGAGACATTTTATTAATTTTTATACCCTCTACCACCCCTATATAACGGTACTTCACTTTATTCTTATTTTAGATGATATTAGAGACATTATTCACCGGATTTGCGTAAAATTTCGTATTTAAAGTTCGTAATCGTTACTTCAGCCCATGACAAAAAATTTCTTATCCAGCACCACGTCTTCGTATAGAGGTTTTATTTTTAGCTGTATTTTTCGACGATTTTTTTTAGAATGTACAAGATTCTTCCAAATCGCGGAGAGTATTAAAAGTTCGGACCGGCCAAACATAGCTGCTTTTTTACTTGTTAACAAATATCATTGCTATAGAGTGCATGATATCACTTCTAGAAGGATTATAATAAAATATATATATATATATATATATATATATATATATATATATATATATATATATATATATATATATATATATATATATATATATATATATATATATATATATATATATATATATCAGAGTCGAGTTCCACAACATGGAAACGTACTTCCAGAAATGCACTCCATTTGTGCTTATATTGTTACTCATTATTTGCAGAATAAACCTGAAACCGGATTAAAGTTAAACCGAAATCGGTAAAAATCGGGGTAAGATCGAAAAACTGTAACTAACTTCAGACTGCTGTCCGGCAGCTGTAAAAATTATTCCAGTGATGGCTCATTATTATTGTTTACAAGCGTACAAAAGCATTTTGGTGAGATATTTCCAGAAAAAAAAATTTGTGATGGAATTCAAGCGTGATATTGTAATTTCTTTACATTTGACTGGAAAACCACAAGTGGCTATCGTTAGAGCACTCCAGCATTTAAATGTGAATAAATCTTTTGTGTCTTGTACCATCGCTCGTTACCGTGATACTGGTACGGTAGCCCGACGTCAAGGAAGTGGACGGAAGAAAACAGCAACATCAGGAGAAATGGTTCGAAAAGTAAAGAAGCGACTTCATCGAAACCGCGTCGCAGTGGCAGAAAAATGGCTCGAGAGCTGAAAATATCGCAATATTCCATTCGGCAATTATTGAAAAATGAACTCGGGGCAAAGCCATTGAAATTCCAGTGCAAAAACTTGCACCGCAACAGAAAGAAAATAGACTCAAAAGAGCTAAAGAGTTGCTTTGCTTGGCCGAAAGTGGTGAACTGCCGAATTTGATTTTCTCCGATAAGAAAACATTCGTTATCCAGCAGATTGTAAACAAACAAAATGATGGTGTTTACTTGCCAAAGAGGTCAGGTGAAAATGTGCACCTTCGTTTGGCCACCAGAACTCAAACGCCGGCCAAGGTGATGATGTGGGCCGCCATAACAGCCGATGGTCGCTCTCCGTGGCATTAGAATAAATGCCGAATATTATCGCGAAACACGCAAACATTTTGGCCGCAGACCATGGACATTCCAACAGGACTCAGCAACATCGCACTCAGCACGTGCCACCTAAGAATGGTTACAAAATAAAGTTCCTCGCTTCATTTCCAGCGCACAACTGCCACCAAAATCTCCGAATATCGATCCATTGGACTATTGTGTCTGGAGTATTTTGGAAAGCAAGGTTGGCACTAAAATAAACCAAATTGTTGATCACCTCAAGCAAGCGCTTTGCCAGGAATGGATCAAAATACCTCAGAGCAACATTCGGGCAGCGTGCGACTGATTCATTGGCCGTTTGAAGGCCATAATTCGTGCCAAAGGTGACCAATTCGTACAAATCTAAACTTATTCTAAAATTTGATACTATTTCCTACATTTGTTGGTTCCATTCAATAAAATTCAAAAAAAAAAATGTAAAAATTATACGTTTTGACTTTGTTGCAGTTTTTTTATCTCACCCTGTATATATAAAAAGGTGAAATAACTGACTCACTGACAGACTGAGAATCAACGCCCAAACGAAACGGCTTGAAATTCTTGAAATTTAGCACGTGATGTAGGCGTGAGATCCGGCTGAGTTTCTGTAAATTCGTACTAAAAATAAAAGTACTGAAATGTCCTGAAAAAAAGAAAACTTTGTATTGAACAAGCAGAATGTGTTAGAGTTCTGATATTCCACAGGGAAATTTGAACTTTAAGCTTAAGAAAAGTTCTATAGTGGTGCTAAACTTCTACGGTCTCACGGTGTACAAAATTTGGAACTGTTTGTTTTAGCGTGAACGGATGATACTGGCATTTTTATACCCTACAACACTATGTGTTGGGGGTATTATAAGTTTGATTGGCCAACAATTATGTAACACCTCGAAATATTGGTTTCCCACATAGGAAAGTATATATGGATCTTCCTAGCTCGCCGAGCTGAGTCGATCTAGCTATGTATGTCCGTCCGTCCGTCTGTCCGTCTGTCCATGTTAATTTGTAATCACGCTACAGGTCGCAATTATGGCCCGATCTTCACGAAATTTAGAATGGAGGTGGGGTTAAGGTCAGAATAGAACCCTATTTCTTTTGGAGATGATCGCCAAATGTTTAGGGGTTGAAATGGACCAAATACTGAAAAAATTTCGGATTTTGCAGTAGCTATACAGGTCGCAATTACAGACCAATCAACGCGGAATTTCGCAAGTAGCTAGAGTTTAGGGCGGGGAAGAAGCCTACCAATTTGGGTGGTCATCGGATAATATTTAGCGGGTAAAATAGACCATATCTTTTGTGTTGAAAAAATTCAAAATTTTTCATTAAACCGCGAATATTTTAAATCCCGGCGAAATCACAAAGCCATGACAACGTTACTTCTGATCTTTTCATTGATGTTAACATCCAACAAAACGGATATGTAGCAAAATATGTGCGATATATATGTTTATCAAAGAAGATATGCTTGAAAAATCTCTTATATGTCGAGAACGGCTGAACTGATTTCGACAGTTCTCATTAATTCAGAATGGCCTCTTGGCAGGAAAGAAAAAACGTCTAAAAAAATCTCATAAAAATATCTCTCTAAGGATGAAAATATTGATTTTCTAAAATTTTCTCATATTTTTTCAATTTTGTCATATTTTTGGCATATTTTCATTTTGAATTAAACATTTGGTAATATTTCTACAGCTAACAAAACTAAGTAGTTAGGATATCAGGATATCATATACAGATCGCATTTATGGCCCGATCCTTACGAAATTTTGCATGGAGATAAGGTGAGGGTCAGAATAGAAGCCTACTCTTTTTGGAGATGATCGCCATATATTTAGGGGTTGAAATGGACCAAAAAACTGCAAAATTGTCTGCAGGCCGTAATTATCGCCCGATTCTCACGCACATTTGAATGTGGGTTACCGGACATTACAAAAGCAAAGCAGTTTTGGATGGCCATCCAAAAATATTCAATGTGTGAAATAGTTTGTCAACTTTTGTAGACAAAATACGAAAATGTCCATTCCAGTGACTTTTTGGAGAATTCACAAATACAGGAAAGACGCACTTCTGACTATTTCGTTAACGCTGATTTCGTTGAAGAATATAGTCAAATGTCTGTATCTCATATAGATGCGTTTCAGTCAAAAACCAATAATAAATGTTAATATTTTGCCACTTCTGAGAGATTATAGGTCTTTGGGAAATATTGGTTCCAGATCTAGGAAGACCATTTACAACATCTACCAATAAATTGGAAATGAGCAAATTAGTTTACGTTGCTATTATTCGAAAATTAGAGAACGGAACCTGATGGTTTTCTTTTATTATTTGTCACAATGTCTTGTGGAATTCTTTCGAGTATCTCGCCTATATAAACTGTATGGTTTATTATAGTGTTGTAGGGTATTCAACGGTCGGCCCCGCTCGGCTGTAGCCTTTGCTTACTTGTTAAATTTTGTATTGGGGTTCCTGTTGGTGGTTGGTTTTTGATAAAGAAGTGGTTGGGAAAATTAGTACTACAAGTGCCCGAAAATAGCTAAATAGTATTAAATTTGGTACTATTTGGTATTGGGTGACAGATAGTGCTTAAACTCTCATATTTGAGGTTGATGTTCATGTGTAGCCTGAACATATGGATGGGGTTTTTGAAGTTTGTACTATAATTCTACGAAAAGTACTGAATGGTACTATATTTGATAATCTGTGAAGGAATAGAGGTCATTGCCGTTGGTTTGGAAACGCTTCCTATATTTGTAGAATATATTCTGGTATTTTTTTTTTCCTCAAATAAAGTGATTCATTGATTCCAATATTTAACAAAGGGCTTCGGGAAGCTATGTACTCATAATTTGTTTACAAATTTTTCCATTCTTGCCAACAAAGAAATTTTTTGCGCAAACGGAAAAAACACTCATTGCCAGATATTATAATGGCTTTCCCCGCTTGTGTTTGCATAATTACATGAAATGGTCAGCGACAAAGTAATTCATGGTCGCCACACTCTATTTTTTCGCATTGACATGTTTGATATCCGATAGCCATTCGGTGTTGGTTGGTTGAATGGAGCGCGACTGTGATTGTGTGTGTGTGTGTGAGATACCAATAAAGATTATTGTCAATTTCATAATATGACAACAGAAGATAACTAATAAATTAGCTGTATTATTATGTAAATAAAATTGCAAAGCAATTTCAATTGCAGAAAAAAGCGGAGATAATTAAAACATAGCAATGCTCACAACAAAACGCCCACGACGAGTCTGGTAAATTGATCCTGTCTGACTAACAACAACACACCACACACACAATGAAAAAGAAAGAAATAATTTTCATTGACTTTTTTGGCTTTGTTGTTATGAAAACGCCAATATGTGTGGAGCCAGCCATATATAGATATCTAAGTGTCATAATAAAATTATATCTGAAATACGATATATGTGACGAAGTGATTTCTATATTTGATTACATTATTCGGTGTGTAGGTGCTAACATTGTGTTCAATTAAAATAGTTTTGTTATTAGATTCGTTGAATTGCTTTTTTTTTGTAAGAGAAAATTTTTGCAATATGTTACGATTTATGGTTGTCTGCGGAAGGTATGAATAGCCATTTATACCAGAAAATTACCTATTATAACTAATTTTATTTTATTTATTTATTTATTTTTTTTTTTTTTTTTTTTTTTTTTTGGTATTGTCTATAATTCTAATATAACCTTATTTAATATATTGAAACCCGTTTTGAAAACCATATGTCTTTAATAACCATTCTTGGGGCTCAGTATCGGCATTTGTTTGTAAAATCCATTGGGAAACTAGAAATACATATAGTTCCAAGGACCAACCCAATTGATATTGGTTTGTAATCGGTCCAGTTTTTGATAAAGCTCCCATATATATTTTCATCCGACTTCACTTCACTGCGTTATATCTGAGATCAGAATTTTGTACACATGGCCGAATTATGTCGCATGTTCATGAAATTTGGTGAAAATGGGTTCAGATTTTTTAAATTAACAGGTTAAAAAGTATCGGTCGATTTTGCCGACAGATGTTTACCATCAGCCAATGTTCGATTAATGTAATATATCCTGACTTCTGTTATTATTCAAATTGTTGACCCTCTGTGAAATAGGATCCGATGGTATGGGCAACTATTGTATATTTCGTAGCTTCGTGGAAAATCAACATGTTGGCCCTTTGTGGGAGAGGTACAAGAAGAATTGGACCGATATACCGCTTTTTAACAGCAGACCTTGTGTTAGTAGAAATAATGGGATGTGTGAAATATGAAAAGAACCGGATGTTTATTCCGGAGTTTATAATCGTTTTAGGTATGCAAAACTTTGACCCTTTGTGGGGGAGGTACCAGAAGAAATATTCCGATCTCTATTATATTTATAAAAGATCTTATGTTGATAGAAATATTGAGTTGTGCCAAGTCTGTATGGAGTCGGATGGTAATTTCGCGTTTTATAAGATTCATGGTTATTCAAAATTTTGACCCTTAATGGGGGAGGTACCAGAAGAAATGGTCTAATCTTTTCCATCGTTATAACAGATTTTGTGCTGGTAGAAATATTGAGATATGTCAAGTCCGAATGGAATCGGATGTCAATTTCCACCAAAAAGGGTCAACTATTGAATAGCAATGAAGCTCATCATTGTTATTCAATATGTTGACCCTTTGTGGGGGAGGTACCAGAAAGAGTGGACTATTCCATCTTAACAGCAGATCTTGTATTAGTAGAAATAATGGGATGTGTGAAATATTAAGAGAATCGGATGCTTATTTCGGATTTTATAATCGGTTTGGTTATTCAAAACTTTTATAAGCTACGTGGATATTCAAAATTTTGACCCTTTGTGGGGGAGGCACCAGAAGGAGTGGAGCGATATATCCCATCTTCACACCAAAGCCTGGGTTAATAAAAATATTGTGATGTGCGTAATTTAAAGACAATCAGACTCTTACATCACATTTTAAAAGAGTTATAATTATTCAACATTTTGAGATTTTGTGGGGGATACATTTGATGGAGTGGACCAATATTGTCCATTTTGGCACCTGATGGAAATATTAGGACTTGCAAAATTCAAGCAAAATCTCTTTCTGTTCAGTAAAATATTTTTTTGGAAATTTTCAACCTTTTTTAGGGAGGTACCAGAAGGAGTGGACCGATATTGCCCATCGCCGAACTCGATCTAAGTTTGATAATAAAATTACGATGTAACAAGTTTGGACCAAATCGGATATTCCTTTCGAGAGTTATAGTGCGCACCAGCCAGACAGACAGGCGGACATTGCTAGATCGACTCCAAATGTCCTGAAACGGACAAGAGACCGTTATTTCGATTAGGCACGTTTTTGCCGTATCAAATGATATATACCCTCTCTAGACATATCGCTGAGGGTATAAAAAGGAAAATAAATTTAAATAAATATCACATCCAAATTAATTTCTTTTTCATTTTTAAATCCTCTACCTTCTGGCTACAGAGGATATTATGCATTTAAAAAAATAATGATAATATTGCCTCTTACTTTATCGCTACGAGCCAATAGAAGCTTAATTTGTAGCTTTAGATTTTCAAACGACCCAACACATTTCCTCCTTCCCAATCTCAAATTAAATGTTTTGCTGATTAAAAACGGAAATTCCTTAGGATTATTATTTTCGATTTTCACGCTTTGCCCCCACTTCGTTTCGGGGCGATAATTGACTGAATTGATTGATTTTTGTTTATCAATAAACTTAATTAAATTATTTTCACATTATTCTGTTATTGATGACTTCAATTTATGGTTGTAATACACGCGACTGATTGAGTGACTCTCGATAGAGTTTGACTTTTTAAAAATAAATAACGTTCGTTCACATCATTTGAAGCGATTAACTGTTTCTGCTTTGTTGTTAGTCACGGCGAAATTGTGGTAATAGTTTTTGCGTGTCATGTCATAAATTGGCTTTCAATAATAAATTGCGGTATAAAGAAGGGCTGTAGGTGTAAATAACCTAAAGGTGATATGGGGTGGTATGTGGTGAAATGATATGAATGAATTTAATTGGCTTTTTCGAAATTTAAGAATGATGTTGGATCCTGGTAAGGCTGAATCGTCAAGGGTCAGGCGAAACGGATGGAACTAGAATCTTGAAGTCTTGCAGGACGAGCAATTTTGTTGAGGATTGGGAGCTATTTGAGCCGAATAACTCATTATAAAGTGAACAAATCATGTTCAGGATTACCAGAAGGATGGAAATAATTGAAAGAATATAATGGAGAAGATCTATTTTTTTTTTCTCATTACCAAAAATAAGTAACATCGGCCCTGATGTTTGGTGTCTGACTGCAACACTGAAGATTGTAAATTCGAAGCTCGGCGCCGGCGATTGAAAAAGTTATAAAATACATGAGCAAATGATTTACATGAACGACTTTAAACAACAGTGGTAGCTGAACGTGGAAAAATGGGATCTCTATGGCAATTTTTCAAAATCGTTATGGTAAAAAATGGCGCCCAATGTATGTCATTTTGGAAATGAAGCGAGGAACCTCATTTTGTAACAATTCATGGGAGGCGCGTGTTGAGTGCGATGGTGCTGAGTCCTATTGGAATGTCCCACGTCTGCGATCAAAATGTTTGCGTGCCCAATGCTTTAATACACCCGAATGAAATATTTGGATATGTTCAGCTCCCGAGCCATTTTTACTTTTCTAACCATTTCGAACCATATCGCCCTTCTCCTTCTGGTACCTACCTCACAAAAAGTAGAAACGAAAGGATAATCCGATTTTGCTCAATCTTTACAAATCACGAGATATCGGTATGTAAGACTCCGATTGTCTTCAAATTACACACATCGCACTATTTTTATTAACCCAACGTCTGGTGTGAAGATGGAATATATCGGTCCACTCCTTCAGGTACCTCATTCCCCAGCATCAGCATTTTTAATATCCGTGAAGCTCAAAAACGTGAAATTAATATCCGATTCCATTCAGATTTGGAACATTTCAATATTTCTATCAACAAAGATGGTGTCTATAACGGTAGAGATCGGACCATTCCTTCTGGAACTACCCCCACAAAGGGTCAAAATTTTGAATAATCAAAACGATTATAAAATACGAAATAAACATCCGGTTCTTTTCATATTTCACACATCCCATTATTTCTACTAACACAAGATCTACTGTGAAGATGGGAAATATCGGTCCATTCATTATGGTATCTGGTATGAAGTACTTCGGTCCGGAAATTTTCAAAAAATTATCACATAACTCATATAAAGTGAAGGAAGTAACAAATAAAATCCAAACCTGGCACGTCGTAGTACTAATATCATATTTATTTACGTCCGATACGAAATGGACAATACTGTCCCATTCCTTCGGAACCTATTCCATGAAAAGTCAACAATTTGAATAATTATAACAGTAGTAAAACAAGTAAGCAAAGGCTACAGTCGAGCGAGATACTCGAAAGAATTCCACAAGATATTGTGACAAATAATAAAAGAAAACCATCAGGTTTCGTTCTCTAATTTTCGAATAATAGCAACTTAAACTAATTTGCTCGTTTCCAATTTATTGGTAGATGTTGCACTTAAATGGTCTTCCTAGATCTGGAACCTATATTTCCCAAAAAAAACCCATAATTTCTCAGAAGTGGCAAAAGATTAACATTTATTATTGGTTTTTGACTGAAACGCATCTATATGAGATACAGCCATTTGACTATACTCTTCAACGAAATCAGCGTTAACGAAATAGTCAGAAGTGCGTCTTTCCTGTATTTGTAAATTCTCCAAAAAGTCACTACTTTACACATTGAATATTTTTGGATGGCCATTCAAAACTGCTTGGCTTTTGCAATATCCGGTAACCCCCATTCAAATGTGCCTGAGGATCGGGCGATAATTACGACCTGCTGACAATATTGCAGTTTTTTAGTCCATTTCAACCCCTAAATATATGGCGATCATCTCCAAAAAGAGTAGGCTTCTATTCTGACCCTCATCTTATCCCCATGCAAAATTTCGTAAGGATCGGGCCATAAATGCGATCTGTATATGATATCCTGATATCCTAACTACTTAGTTTTGTTAGCTGTAGAAATATTACCAAATGTTTAATTCAAAATGAAAATATGCCAAAAATATGACAAAATTGAAAAAAATATGAGAAAATTTACAAAATCAATATTTTCATCTTTAGAGAGATATTTTTATGCGACTTTTTAGGCCTTTTTTTCTTTTCTGCCAAGAGGCCATTCAGAATTAATGAGAACTGTCAAAATCAGTTCAGCCGTTCTCGACATAAAATAGATCTTTCAAGCATATCTTCTTTGAAAGACATATATATCGCACATATTTTGCTATATATTCGATTTGTTGGATCTTAACATCAATGTAAAGATCAGAAGTAACCATGTCATGGCTTTGTGATTTCGCCGGGATTTAAAATATTCGCGGTTTAATGAAAAATTTTTAATTTTTTCAACAAAAAAGATATGGTCTATTTTAGCCGCTAAATATTATCCGATGACCACCCAAATTGGTAGGCTTCTTCCCCGCCCTAAACTCTAGCTACATGCGAAATTCCGCGTCGATTGATCTATAATTGCGACCTGTATAGTATTGGTCCATTTCAACCCCTAAACATTTGGCGATCATCTCCAAAAGAAATAGGGTTCTATTCTGACATTAACCCCACCTACATTTCGAATTTCGTGAAGATTGGGCCATAATTGCGACCTGTAGAGTGATTACAAATTAACATGGACAGACGGACAGACGGACGGACAGACATACATGGCTAGATCGTCTCAGTTCGGTGAGCTAGGAAGATCCATATATACTTTCCTATATGGTAAACCAATATTTCGAGGTGTTACATAAATTCTGGCCCAATCAAACTTATAATACCCCCAACACATAGTGTTTTAGGGTATAAATATAGTTAAATAATCGAACATTGACTGAAGGTATAAATCTGTCCGCAAAACCGACTGATACTTTTTAACTCGTGTTTTTGAGACATCGATAAAATTTTTTAAACTGGAAATTTTTCATGTAGGACACTCTCGGTCAAGATGAATATTTTTTAAGATATTTTTCCATAGGACGTATTTTAAACCATTTCTGCTGTTTACTTAAGATTTGAATCGCTACAACAAAAAATACTTTCCAAAGTTTCTCTCATAAAACCGCAATGCATTCCCCCTCATAAATGCACGTGGATTATTGGTTAAAATTAAAAAAAAAAAAAAAAAAACTTTTTTTAAAACAAAGAAAAGGAACCGTTGCCAACAAATGAAATTAAACTGTACACTTCCATATGCATGGCTGGCAATTACCACAAATGCAAATGAAATGGTACATTAACCAATATTTTATTATTTGAAAATTTCACTGCTTTGTTGAATTTTGTTTTTTTGTTTTTGCGGTTAAAAATGGTAAGAAAAGGCATGAAATTTGGAACAGCAACTCCATATGAAATGGCTTCCTAACGCTTAGCAAATGATGGCGGATGATGGTGGTCATGGTGGTGGCAATGGAGCATTACTGCAATGATATTGTACCATCATCAACACCAGTACCGCCGTCACCATCATCATCATCACCACATTTTGGGGTCATATTAACAAAAAAAAATTTACTTGGCTGCGGACATTGAGCCTCTTTGTTTGGCGGTTGACCTGTCTGCCGTCTATACAATTTTGTACACATACATACATAGATAAGTATATTTGTAACTATTTGCCGGCCATATATTTTCCACTAGAAATGGTAATAGAGATCTTTCTCTGTGAAGAACAAAGAAATTTCAATAGCAACAACAACCAACTAGATATTGAATATACATATAAAAAAAGCAAAAATACAAGCTACAATTTGACGACCTTTCACTTATTTGGTTTGGTAGTAATGATTAGGGTTGCCTTCTTCCAGTTGAGGTGTAGGGACCTAAAATACAGTAAAATTTTATTTCCATTTTACATTCCGTTCGGCAGTTATTTTCAAAGACAGACGGACGGCCAAGGTTGGATCGATATAGAATTTTATGCTGATGAAGAATATATACTATGTGGGGTCTCAAACGATGATTTCAACGAGTTGGTGCAGGGAGGGAGAAAATAACACAAAAAACTTAGATTACACTGTGCGACAAAATTCTATTTTTTTTTTCAAAAACTACAGGAAAAACGACCGGATATCATATATATTAAAACACATTTTAGGGTTAAAGCCACACTTTTTGTGAGTTTGTGCAAAAACTTCCAACAGATGATCAATTTATCGGAATGACGTCAAAGACAAAAATATCCTTCAAAAAATTTACTAAAAGTCACAAATAAGAAATCTCTATTTCCACTGTATATAAAAAATTACATTAATGTTCCAAAAAAAAGTTAAAAAGTATCAGTCGGTTTTGCCGACAGATGTATACCCTCAGCCAACGTTCCATTATTTAAATACATTTTGACTTCTGTTATGATTATTCAAATTACTGACCCTCCATAGAGTAGGTTTCGAAGAAATGGGCCAATAATAAGATCTAATAAATGTGATATAAAAATTGTGACGTGCCAGGTTTGGCACTTGATAAAAGACATGTGATGATTTTTAGAAATTATTAAAATTTGTAATGCAGGTAAAAATATTAATATGGGCTAAATTACAACAAAATCGAATATTTATATCCAATTTTATGCGAAATCATAAATTCCATATTCATCTCAGGTTTCGGGTTTAGAAAAATATTTAGATATTGCAAGTTGTAAAGAATCGCTGACTTATTTCGCAAATTACGGCAGATAAAAATATTGAAAATGTTGACCCTTTGTGGGTGATGTACTAGAAAGGTTTCGCAGATATATTTCATCTTCACAACAGATCTTGTGTTAGCAAAAATGTTGGTATGGGTGGATTTAAAAGAGAGCTGGAAGCGTATTTCGCTTTCTTTGAGTGTTTTATTTTTTAAAATCTTGAACCCTATGTGTGGGAGGTACCAGAAGAAATGACCCGATCTCTACCATCTTTATTACAGACTATGTGTTGATAGAAATATTGAGATGTACCAAGCCTGAATGGAAATATGAACTTCATGGATATTCAAAATTTTGGCTATTTGTGGCGGAGGTACCAAAGGAAATGGTCCGATATCTGCCATCTTTTTAACAGACCTTGTGTTGATGGAAATATTGAGATGTGCCAAATCTGAATGGAAATATGAACTTCATGGATATTTAAAATTTTGGCCCTTCGTGGGGGAGGTACCAGAAGTATTGAACCGATATATCCCATCTTCCCAGCAGATTTTGTGTTAGTAGAAATAATGGGATGTGTAAAATATGAAAAGAAACGGATGCTTATTCCGGATTTTATGATCGTTTTGGTTATTCAAAACTTTGAACCTTTGTAGGGGAGGTGCCAAATTCGATCTCAGCTAGGAATGGTTCGATCTGAACAGATCTACATCATATTTTATAAAAGTTTTTATTGATCAAATTTTTGACCCTTTGTGGGGGAAGTACTTGATGTTGTAGACCGATATTGACCATTTTCCCACCTCAAATAGCACTGATGGAAATATTATGATTAGCAAAGTTGGAGCAAAATCGGATTATTCTTCCTCTTTCTGTGCAGTAAAATATATATATTTTTTTTCAAAATGTCCACCTTTTGTGGGGGTTGTACAGGAAGGAGTGGACCGATATTGCCCATCTTCGAACTCGATCTACGTTTGATAATAATATTACGATGTGCCAAATTCGGACCAAAACGGATACCACTTCGAGAGTTATCATGCGCAAAATGTCAAATGGATTTAATGGTACTCGTATTTAGATCAAAACGCCAAAAGGTGGTCTGGGCCTTGGATCAAATGTTCTTAAGGCCCTTTTTATAGTTTTGACCATATACAAAGGGATCCCTATAGTTTGGGATATATTTCGCAATATTTAGATAAGAGCTGTGTAATTTGATACAAATTTCTGGATTACATCCAGAATCATTTGTAGAGAACATTGGTCATATCGGTCCACTGGAACAGTCCCCTTGTGAGGATAACTCAGATGTCAAGTATTTTTTATGTTTTGGCCTTTTTGCCTTATTTTGGCAATTTGAGTTCTTCGCTATTTACAAAAAAATGTTAATAAAGGTATACCTTTTCGTACAGCAGTTATATTATAATATTTTCCACATATCGTATTTCCATAATCCAATCCCCATATCGTAATAATTCCAATCCCCACGAAATAAATGGTATACATTTTATAGAAAAGCCAAATCCACAACGGCAACCCTCTCATTGATGATAGCTTGTAACTAAACCCCCTTTCGCCGTCGTGCCCCCTTTCTCTGCAACACCAACTAATGATTTGGTTCATTTTTTGTTCTTGTTCCTTGTAATTCTTTGTTCTAAGCATTGACTTTTCGCTTTGTTTTGTATGACCATATTCTGGGATACGATACAGATGTGTGGTATAAAATATAACGGTATTTATTGTGGTTATAAGATTAACTTTATATAGAGGTTTTTATCTATAATCCACTAACATTCTAACATTTTGTCTCCATGCTTTGTGTGTTGTTCGGAATAGTGTCTGTCTGTCTGTCGTTTTAAAAATGTAACATTTATTCCTAGTTATCATGGCGTTTATACTCTGTATGGATTCTGTGCTAAGTCAAAGATAGATCGGCAGGAAGGCAGGCACTCAGTCAGGTAGATAGGTTATAGGAAGGAGAAAAAGAACATCTTTCATTAGGTCGTATGCTGGTCGGTTGGTCGGTTGGTCGTTTATATTAAACCGGTTACCAAAGTTCAACTCTTGTACTGAGTACAATGTTTTTATTTCTTTTGAACAATGAAATTATCATTGCAGCCAACATGAATAATGATGATAATGATTATGACGATGATGATCATCCTCATCATTACAAAATTTTAGTTCTGCAATGCGCTGAACTTTATTACAGTTGTGGCCAATGGTGGTTACACACATAGCCTAAAAAAGTTAAAGCCATAGTGTAATTGTTGTATGGGCCATACACTCAATATTTTAACTTTATTATAAGAATTGGGAAAAGTAGTAAATTCCAAAACAAAAAAAAAAAAAATTAGAAACAATAACTACTAAAAGCTCGACGTTTAGTAAAATATTGTTTATAATTTTGGCGAGAGCAGAACCCTTGCCACAAAAGCGTTGCATTTTTCTAATTTCTGACTTTCTTGTTAAGAATATTTTAAATTTAATTGAAATTAATAATAATAATTAAATAATTGATTTTTTCTTCCTTATTCCAGGTATGTTATTAAAATCACACGAAGGATTTTTTCCCAAAGAAAGAGGCAAGTAGCTACGAAAAATTTATACTTCATATAAGTAAGCAAGCCAACCAATTAATACCCTACAACACCAGTAAAGTTAAAGTTTTTGCACATCTTGAACCCTTTTGACTTGAATGAAGATTTTCAATATCTACTATATAATAAAAGTTTTTTTCTTGGCTTTTGACATAAGCCGCAAATTCATAAAAACTTTGTAGCATTTGACCTGTATTTACGCCCAATATCGTGTTAATGGGAATTCAAAACAATATTTGAAAATTTAGATTTCTCTATATAATTTCTTGTATCTCCGATATTTGGCTATATTAGTCAATGAAATCAACATCAATGTAAATGTCATAGATGCGTACTAGGTTAGATGCGAAAATGAGCAATATCTGTCACCTCCATCAAGTACCTCCCTCACAAAGGGTCAAAATTTTGAATAATTATAACTCTTATAAAATGTTAAGTAAGAGTCCGACTGTCTTTAAATTTCACACATCCCAATATTTTTATTAACCCAAGGTATGGTATTAAGAATGAATATAGCGCTTCACTCCTTCTGGTACATCCCACACAAAAGGTAGAATCTTTCAAAAAAAAATCTGATTTTGCTCCAACTTTGCAAACCCTAATATTTGCGTCAGTTCTAGGCCAGGCGTAAAAATAGAAAATATCGGTCCACTCAATCAAGTACCTCCCCCACAAAAGGTCGAAATTTTGAACATCCGAGAAGCTCATAAAACACGAAATTAACTTCCGATTCCATTTAGACTTGACACATGCCAATATTTCTATCAACACAGGATCTGTTATAGAGACGGAAGAGATCGGACCATTCCTTCTGGTACCTCTCCCACAAAGGGTCAAAGTTTTGAATAACCAAAATGTTTATAAAATCCGAAATGAGCATTAGGTTCTCTTTATATTTCACACATCCTATTATTTCTACTAAGACAAGATATGTTGTTTTTCAATGAAATTGTCTGAAAATCCACACAAGAAGTTCCTTGTGTTTCATATAACGGTTCATCCTGATCAAGGAGTCCTTGTGAGTACTTTATTTAATAGAAGAGATTTGTCTGTACAGGTCAACGATATTGTATACCCCCATATAACGATACTCCCGATATTTGATATTTTGATGATTTCAGCCAATTTTTTAATGAGATTGTGTTAAAATCCACACAAGGGGTTCCTTCTGAGTACTGTACCCCTAGAAGAGAATTATCTAAATAGATCCAAGTTTAAGTATAGTGCCTACATAACGGTACCCCCAGATATTCGGTATTTTCGTGATTTTTGTGACATCATTCACCGGAGTTGTTTCAAATTTCGTATATAAAGTTCGGAACCTTTACTACAGCATAAGACTTATGCAGGACCATGTCTTCGTATAGCCCCCATATAACGGGTTTCATTTGATCGGTATTTTTTGACGGATTTTTTTTAATTTTTATGGTTTCTTCCAAATGGTGGAGGGTATAAAAAGTTCGGCCCGGTCGAACTTAGCTGCTTTTTCATTTGTTTTATACTAATTTCGGCTAATTTTTGTAATTTCAGTTCTTAGTAAAGAAAAACCATCCTTACAAAAATATGAAATGGACCCACGTTTTGGTATAAACCTCATGTGAAGGTATCCCCTTTCTCACCTATTCCCAGGGTAGAAAGCGTCCCCGCGGAAATATTCAATGTAGGTCAACGTTTCGAAGTAGCGTCCATATAAAGGTACCTCCTGATTTTACCCATTTCGATTGTTTTGACCACATTTTCCAATCGATTTGGCTTTAAATTGATATCTTTGTTTCTAAAGAGTATTTTCCGATGCCAACTTTTGAAAGTACTTTACTAGTACTTTTTAGGTCTAGTTTCATGATTTTTTTCATTAATGAGTTTTTGCTTTAATTATTTTCAATTTTGAAAAAGGCGAATTTTTTTTGTACTATGTAATTCAAAACGATTTCTCTCTCAAGTACGAAAATAGAATGGAACCACTACAAATATATTGTATCATATACCAAGAGTTTCATCAAGAATAAGTCATCTGTTCTGTGCAGTACGTGCAGTGCAGTAGTACGCCTCGTATAAACCGAACTTTCCCATGAACTCTTACATCCTTTCTAACCAAAAATGTCTTTCTACTCCTGTTCTCTATCTCATGTTTTGGCAAATTAAGCCAAACAAATTTTTAACAATTTCCTTTCTAAATTCTCTCTCTAGATTTCTGCACACATACCTCTTTTATTTAAATTCATTGATTTAAATCTAAACTGAAATTAAATGCAATTACAAATTTTCTTTCGTTTGGAATTTGTGTAAAATGTTTTGTTTTCGGTTCAATCCGTTTTTTTGTTTGAGTGTACAAATTGTATCGGTTAAAAATGCCTATTCAAGCCATTCGCCAAACATTTTCCAAGAGTTATTAGAGTAACAAAACAATAAGACAGAGGTTGTGTACAACAAGAACAACAACAAAAACATTGGTATGTTCAAGAGAGCGGAAGACAAGCCAAGCAGCCCGAAAACTTTTACGCAGACAACGAAGCCATGCAGAAAAGTGGATGATGAAGAAGAAGACCAAGACGAAACTACAGCTAGGCAAAATATCAGCAAACCAAAGTTGCAACAACATAAACCATATGTACGGGGTTATTGTTGTTATTGCATTAAAACAAATGCTGTAGTCAGACTGAACTTTACTTTCTTAAAACCGCAAAACTTACAACGACAAAACAGACAAAGTTTAGTGTCTTATTGTTTAAATAATTTATATAGACTACCACAAAACTACTGACGCTGGCGCTGGGTTAGCACCTAAAAAAACCAGAGGTGGAGCTGTTTTGGGGACATGTCTGTACGAGAATAGAGGCTAAATATGAATATTTAGAACGAAGAGTTATTGTAAGGAAATTTTAAAGACAATTAAAAAAGGATTTGCGATTTTTGGAATTATGTGGAGGACATATAATCCGAAACAACTCTAGTTTTGTAAAAACTGTCGGATCTTTTTGAATTTTTTTCCAAGACCGTAGACTAACCCGAGTCTTGGACGCGGAATTTCGGTTTAAAAATCCGGGTATCCGGAACCGTCCCAGCAAGAAAAAAAAATATTTTCACGGAATTAGGGTGCAAAAAAAATTCAAAAAAGTCCTGGAGTTTTTAATAAACTAGAGCCAAGCCTATAATTAGAAGGGATGCAGTTCACATGCCTTGCAATGTTACACTGAAGGGCTGGTACTGAACGCCAACTCTTCTGCTGTATAGTCAAATGTACTACAGGTTGTACTAAAGTTAGGAACATTAAGAATCGTATTATATTAAGCTTTCTGGGTTTGCTGATTGCGGGTTTGTATTCGGACATGCACATGCATTTTACACGTTGCTTTTTTAAGGCATAATCCGTTATTATACCGTCCACCATTCTATGGACGTTATATTAACTTTGTCATTCCGTGTGTAACTCCTCGAAATATTTATAATATACCTTATATACTATATATATTCTGGATCAGCATAAAGTTCTAAGTCGATCTAGCGATGTCAGTCCGTCTCTCTATCTGTTGTAATCACTCTATCTTTCGAACGCATTGAGATAGAATTTATAATTAATATGCATAATTTTTATTTAATATGCATGCGAAGTTTACCAGTAGGCAGGTAAAGTTCGTTAATTGGCCATGTCGGTCCACGTTTTTGTATAGCCCCCATATAGCGGTACCTCCCGATATTTGGTATTTTCTTGGTTTTAGCGACAGTATTTACCGGAATTATTTCAAATTTCATATTTAAAGTTCGTAATGAGTACTACAGCCTATGGCAAAAATTTTTATATGTAGGTCTACGTCTTCGTATAGCCCCCATATAACAGTACCTCCTGATATTGGACATTTTCATGATTTCAGCAACGTTATTCACCAGAATCGTTTCAAATTTCGTATTGGGAGATCTTAATGGTTACTACAACCTATGGAAAAAAATTTCGTATGCAGGTCTACGTCTTCGTATAACCCCTAAAAATGGTACCTTCGGATATTCGGTATTTTCATGATTTTAGCGACATTATTTACCCGATTTTTTTCAAATGTCGTATTTGAAGTTCGTGTGGGTGATACAGCCTATGACAAAAATTTTTGTATGCAGGTTCACGTCTTCGTATAGTACCTCCCGATACTGGGAATTTTTATGATTTGTGCGACATTATACACCGGAATTTTAACAAATTTCCTATATAAAGTTCTAATAGGTACTACAGATTATGACAAAAAAATTCGTATGTAGGTTCACCTTGTCGTATATACCCCATATAACGGTACATCGCTATACTCGGTATTTGGATTATTTTAGCAACATTATTCATCAGCCTAAGAAACAAAATTGTAAGCAGTTCCCTGTCTTCGTATAGTCTCCATATAACAGTTTTCATTTAAGTGGTAGTTTCAGGAAGTTTTTTGAAATTTCTCAAGTTCCTCCCAAATGGTGGAGGTTATTAAAAGTTCCAAACGGCCGAACTTAACTGCTTTTTACTTACTTTTATCTCTGGTATTGCAAATAACATTATCTTGTAATGTGTTTTTCGGCTCAGACAATATCAACATTTTTGGTGGGATATTGCATTTGTTTGTAACATGGAAATGGAAGCAAGATATAGTTACTCATAGTTACTCTTGAGGATCTTCAAAAAATCACTTTCTGAGTCGATTTGTTTGGCCCAAGAACGAACCCTATTGAAATTGTTGAGAATTCGTTCAAATTATATAACTCACATACATATCTTTAACCGATTTCGTGTTAATTGTGCACCAAATGGCAAACATAACTCCAAATGACCTGAATTTTGGCACATTCGACCAAATTCAGTCTACAAGCAAGTACATCAAATTTGGTGAAAATCAGTTCAGATATAACTATAGCTCCCATATATATGTTTCATCCGATTTAGTGTTTAAGTCCCCCACATTCGTAATACGCACACCATAAGAATGATGTTTGATACCGGGCATCAGAATAAAATCGACAAGTGGCTACAAACAAACCCAATATCCCAAAAAAATTCTCCTTGCCCGTCTCTGCTTGCATGGCATTGCAGTTAACATGAACATTCTTCAAAAACTTAAACACAATGTTATCTTATGCTTTGGATTTGCTTTGCTTTACGAATTGTCTTCCCCCAAAGAAATTTCCCAACCACATCCTCTGCATATAACATACATTTAAATCTTATGCCAACATTAATCTAAACATTTTGTATTTTATTTTATTTCTTCTGCATTTCTTTCTTTTTTTTTTTGGTTTGATGCAATTGCTATTTTATATATATGCTTATTCACTCACATACACATACATAAATATGTATGTGACTGTCCAAAATATCATAAAATGTTCAACAATAGTCATCGCATCATCATCTTCTTTTAAATTTTCAAACTTTTACCTCAACTAAAAGAATATGTTTTTTTTTTTTGGAAACTTTTAAGAGATTTCTTTTGACAATGACAGTGATGATGGCGATGATGATATTTTACCATTTTTGGGAAAGAAAAATGCAATTCCTTTTGGCATCATAAAATTTGAGATAAAACAGTTTTGAGAATGTGAAAATTCGGTGATAACGAATAATATGTACTCTTCAGCACCCAAGAACAGTGCTTAGTAGTTATCAAGTTATCGATTTTTACGTCAAAAATTTTGATCGTTTCCTCATTTTTATTCGAGTCAAATGATATACAGCGATATATTACTTACTCTCCGCCACGTAAAGAAGGAAATATTATTTTTGTCATTCCGTTTATAACGAAAATACGCACGGGGTCCGTGAGTCTGTTTTTTAAAATCAAGATGCATGTCATTTGAAGTCAAGGAAGATTGGTATTGAAAATGAGTTATCTCATAGCCTACTTCCGAGTATTCGATACTTTCAATTTGAATACATCGAGTTTGTTAAGAGCAGAACATTGTCTATATAAGTCCACGTTTTCGTACAGTCCCCATATAACGAAAACTCTCGATATTCAATACTTTGATGATTTTACCTCATTTTTCACGGAGTTGTTCCAGATTTTATAATTAGAGTTTGTAATGGGTTTGACCTCCTGTGTCTGAACATTTTCAAAATCGGTCCAAGTTTACTTATAGACCTTGATTTTATCCAAGTTGTTAAACCCTACAACGCTATGTGTTGGGGTTATTAGAAGTTTGATTGGACCAACAATTGTGCACCACCACGAAATATTGACCCTGAATATCTCACAGAGCTCATTCTATCTAGCTATGTGTGCCCGTCCGTTCGTCCTTTCCTCTGTCCATATTAGATTGTAATCAGGCTACAGGGAGCAATTGTGGCCGGATCTTCAGGAAATTTTGCATGGAGGTGGGGTTATGGTCAGAATAGAAAACTTGTTGCTTTACGAGATAATCGCAAAATATTTTGGGGTTGGAATGAACCAAAAGCAGAAACATCTTCTTCTTTTGTAGTTGCTCTTTACGTCGCAATTATAGACCAATCGACACGGAATTTTGCATGGGGCTAGGGTTTAGGGGCACACAAATTTTCACTAAACCGCAAATATTTCTAATTCCTGTGAAATGACAAATACAGTCACTTCTGATTGTTACATTGACGCTGATAGTCAAGATATCGGATATACAATATATACAGACCCCAAAATGGTCCGATCCTCACGAAATTTGTCATGGAGGCAGTCAGGCCGAAGTAGGGCTTTATGGATGAACATTGGACTATATTTAGCGGGTAAAATAGACAAAAACAATTTTTGCGGAGCAGTTTAACATTATTTAACGAAAACGGCCAAAATGAGTTTGGACCTAAGGAGGCTTCCAACATAAGCGGTTGACTCTAAAATTTTCGTGTACCCTAGTTTTTCCACTCCGAAGTGGCCGAATGCTGTGGAGTTAACTAGACGTGTGGATCGCTCGCTGTCTCTGCTTAAAAAACATCAAACTACCAGCGCTTAGCGCAGTCCTTTCTTATAGTATGTTTCCTGCGCTTAGCACACTCGAAACCCCTAGGGGTGAAACGGTATCAATTTTTTTGCTTGAAACGCTGACTAAAAATTTCGCATGCAAGTCGTATAATATATATATATATATATATATATATATATATATATATATATATATATATATATATATATATATATATATATATATATATATATATATATATATATATATATATATATATATATATCTTCTTCATCTTAGCTTGATCCTGGCAGTGGTTTGTCTTAGCTCTAAGTAAGTGGCGCCCAAGCTGAAACTTGAGTAAGAGTTTGTAGCAGCCGACTTTATACATCCTAATATCGACCCGCTTTACGGAGCTTATGTTAAAACGTGCTATGACCATGGACTCAATAATGACGGAGGGAAATTTAATTAAACCCCTCATAAAATAACATGAATCTTCTATTACCTAATCCTGATATTTTAGAACCTTTGTGGTAATTTTTGCATTTTCTGTCTGTTCATGTCTTTTTTGACTAAACAATTCAGATTTCAGTATTTTGAGCATTTGACCGGTCCCTAAGGTGAAATTTGGTGCGAAATTTAGTCACAATTGCTTAAATAGTCGCTTCAGTGGGACTGACCATAAAACGGAAGAATCACTGACCATAACATGGAAGAATCAAATCAAATTCTTTACAGGAAGTTGTAAAATTGACCGGACCGAGCTTTGAATACCCTCCACCATTTGGAACGAATTTGGCAATTTTCAAAAAAAAACAAAAATTCGTTAAAAAGTCTATTAAATTAAAATAACCGAATGTAGCCGTTACATTATGGTCTATATAACGTTGTGGAACTGCATAGGCAACTTTTGTCATAAGCCATGACAATATTCAAATGCGAAACTTGAAAAAAATCTAGAAACTTGAAAAAAA
This sequence comes from Musca domestica, assembly GCF_030504385.1. Lineage (NCBI taxonomy): Eukaryota > Metazoa > Arthropoda > Insecta > Diptera > Muscidae > Musca > Musca domestica. The sequence continues at coordinate 455,859 of NW_026712334.1, read as the reverse complement.
AAACATAAAAATACCGAATATAGGAATATTATATGGGGGATATGCCAAAACGTGATCATGCACACGCAATTTTCTGTCATAGGCTGTAGTATTCATTACGAACTTCAAAATATCAAATTTGAAACAAGACTTTATTTCTGTCCATGTACTAAGACATTCTTCACAAAACTCACAAACCAACTGTCTTTAGATCGTCTAAAGAATACTTCATTATTCAGCTCGTTAAAAAGCCACTCTCTGCCTTCAGATCTTTCAGGTTACTTTCAGATAGCCTCTAAAGACTCACTTTAAACTGTCTTCAGGTCGTCTAAGAAAGACTTCCTGGACTTCCTGCGAGCTGGACGTAGGAAAAATTACAGGTCGTCGAGAAAATTCGCTCTGCCTTAATGTCGTCTATAAAGACTCTTTTTTCGCTCGTCTATATGTTTTCTCGGTACATGTTGAATAACAAACCAAGTATACTCTCCATCTCATTGTGAAACCTACGAAGCAAAAAGGATTTTCCACTTAAAAAGTGTAACTAAATTTTAAGTTCTCCTCACATTTCACAGTTTTACGGTTGATTGCAGACACCAAACAACAAACCTCAAATGTTTGCCGTTGTGTCATTTCATAAAGTTTACGATGCCATCGTTGTTGTTTTTGTATACTGCACGCTTGAGAGATGGGAGATTTCATGTTTAAAGTTTAAATTTTGAAGTTCATGTTCCATGCGGTGAATGGGTGTTGAGAAGTTGATGCTTGTTCAAAAAGTGGTGGTGTTGACTACCCATGGTTTTGGGACAAACATCAATGCTAACATGTATGCATGCATACATATGTATTATTGTTGTATGTATGGCTACGTGTGTGTGTGGTCCATTGCTCGTAATTTTCTTTTCTGTTTGTTAATTAAAGTTTATAAATTTGTCACATACATGTATGTGTGCATGGTTGTTGTTGTTGTCGAAAAATCTTTTTCTCATGCACACATTTTGTGTAGATAGATCATTGGGGAGCTACTAAGATTTTCCTCGTAATGTTGTAAACGAAACGGAAGACAAGAATAACCAAGCGTGGGAGATAAGATCTCATAAATCTGTTACTATTTTCGAAAAAAAATAAGAAAAGATGCTGGTACAACAACGTCATTTGACCATTACCATGGTCGTTTTCTTTGCTTGGACCTCTATGGCATTTTATAATTAACAATTTGATTTATTATCGAAAATTAATTTAAACAAATAGCGGAAAACGATTTTGTGTGAATATTTTTAGGAAAGCCTAGCATTGAGGGGATTTGGATTTTGTAAAGATTTTCGGAAAATAGAACTGACTTTAGTCAAAGAGTGTCACATCTCAAAAAAATGTAAATTCGAGATAACAATCATTTAAACATCGACTTTCCGATAAAAAGTAATATAACTATAATTATACCTATAACTACCTATAACTAATATATAATTATACCTACAACTATAATTATACCTATTTTAAACTAGTATAAAGTAACTAAATTAAATGTGCGAGGTCAAGCATGTTTGAAAGTATTTAAATGCTTCATAAACTCAATATACCCTTTTGCTGATTTACGTCAAACAAGTTAAAAAGTATCAGTCGGGTTTGCCGACAAATGTGTACCCTCAGCCAATATTCGATTATTTAAATATATTTCGACTTCTGTTATGATCACTCAAATTGTTGACCCTCTATGGAGTAGGTTCCGAAGGAATCGGTCAATATTGTACAATTCGTATCGGACGTAAATAAATATGATATAATTATTTCGACGTGCTAGATTTGGACTATATTGACTCCTTCCCTCATTCTATATGATTTATGTTATCATTTTAAAAAAATGTTAAAATGTGCGTGAGGTATAGTCGATCGAAATATTCCATTTTCATACTTCATCTAATACAGATGAAAATATTGGTATGGGCAAAATTACAAGAAAATCGAACATTTATATCCAATTTTATGCGAAATCATAAATCCCATATTCATCTCAGGTTTCTGGTTGAGAGCAATTTGTAAAGAATCGCTTACTTGTTTCGCAAGTTATGCCAGATAAAAGTATTAAAAATTGTGACCCTCTGTGGGTGCGTTACCAGAAGGGGTTCGCAGATATATATCATCTTCACAACAGATCTTGTGTTAGCAAAAATGTTTGTATTTGCGAAATTTGAAGAGAGTTGGATGCTTATTCACTTTCTTTGAGCGCTTCTTTCATCTTGAACCCTATGTGGGGGAGATACCAGAAGAAATTGTCCGATATCTACCATCTTTTTAGCAGATCTTGTGTTGATGGAAATATTGAGATGTGCCAAGTCTAAATGGCATTGGATGTTAATTTTCCGTTTTATGAGCTTCGTGGATATTGCAAATGTTTACGCTTTTGTGGGAGAGGTACCAGAAGGAGTGGACCGATATTTTCCATCTTCACAGCAGATCTTGTGTTAGTAGAAATAATGGAATAAGTGAATATGAGGAGAACCCGATGCTTATTTCGGATTGTATAATCGTTTTGGTTATTTAAAACTTTGACCCTTTGGGGAAGGTACTATCTTTATAACAGATCTTGTGCTGATGGAAATATTGAGATGTGCCAAGTCTGAAAAGAATTGGTTGTTAATTTCGCGTTTTATGAGATTCATGCATATTTTAGACCCTCTGTGGGGGAAGTACTAGAAGGAGTGGACCGTTATTTACCATCTTCATACCAGAAATAATGGGATGCTTATTTATTCAAAATATTGACCTTTGTGGTGGACGTACCAGAAGAAATTGTCCGATATCTACCCTATTAATAACAGATCTTGTGTTGATGGAAATATTGAGATGTGCTAAGTCTAAATGGCATTGGATGTTAATTTTGCCTTTTATGAGTTTCGTGGATATTGAAAATTTTTACCCTTTGGTGGGGGAGATACCAGAAGGAGTGGACCGATATATCCCATCTTCACAGCAGATTTTGTGTTAGTATAAAAAATGGGATGTGGGAAATATGAAGAGAACAGGATGCTTATTTCGGATTATATAAACCAGAAGAAATGGTTCGATCTTTACCATATTTTTAACATATTTTGTGCTGATGGAAATATAAGAAATCGGACGTTAATTTCGCGTTTTATGGGCTTCATGAATATTCAAAATTTTGGTCCCTTTGTGAAAGGAGTGGACCGATATATTCCATCTTTCATACCAGACCTTAAGTTAATAAAAATATTGTGACTTGTGTAATTTGAAGACAATCGGAAGCTTACATTACATATTATAAGAGTTATAATTATACAAAATATTGACCCTTTCTGGGGGAGGTACTTAATGTAGTGGACCGATATTGTCTATTTTCTCATCTGACCTAGCACTGATGGAAATATTTGGATTTGCAAAGTTGAAGCAAATTCGGATTATCTTTTATCTTTTTTTTTTTGTACAGTAAAATATATATTTTTGAAATTTCGACCTTTTGTGGGAGTTGTACCAGAAGGAGAGGACCGATATTTCCCATCTCCCAACTCGATCTAAGTTTGATAATAATATTACTATGTACCAAGTTTGGATCAAATCGGATACGCACTCCGAGAGTTATCGTTCGCACCAGTCAGCCAGACAGAACCTCCTTAAAACTCGTTTGAATCTGAATTTTTAAATCTTCTCAAAAACTATCTACCTTATGCCCTTAAATGATTCCATTTGTCTTTAATGAATTCCTTTATGTCGCCCATAAAAACTTCCTTTTGAGGTGCCTTCATTCTCTCTCTCTCTCTCTCTCTCTCTCTCTCTCTGTCTTTCCTTCTTCAAGTAGCTCTAAAGGAATTACTTTTAATTTCAACCTTTAATCAACGGAACCTCCTTAAAATAATTCTCTTGCTGCAAACTCACCCACAAATTGAGTCATCTTAACTTCCTCGTGTCATTTTTCCTTTCGCAGATAGCGTTTACCTTATCGTCCATTAAACTGTAAAACTTTCCCTGGCCATTGACCTCATGGTCGCTTTTAACAAATTAAAAAAAAGAGTTCCTTTAAAAAACGTACATTTTATGCCTGGAAACAACATAAACAATTTTTGTAAATACCAACTAAGAGAGTCGCACAACCCAATCTTAATAATGACAATGCGAACAGAACATATTGGCAAGCATTTGGCCCAACAAGCAAAAAAAAAACATCCAATGCTTCACTGAGTCACACCCAAAAGTTTTACGGATTTTTTTGGATTATGGTTTCTTTTCCTTCTTCATTTTTTATTTCTTTTGTCTTTAAAACATTTGCAAAAAAAAGAAGACCTTTTTGCGTTATCCACAAAAAGTCGACATGAACTACAGCAGTGGTCATGAGAATGCAGCGGTAAAAAATCAACAAATTGTGAATGTAATAATGACATGGCAAACCAAACAAAAATTAAAAAAAAACATGCACAACGAAATACCATGACGAAACCAGCTTTGTACATTTGTTGACCTCAAGATATATAAGTTTTTAAATTTTTGAAATTTTTTATCTTCAAAACTGGATATTAGTTCAAAAAAATAAAAAAAAAATATTTACAGTAATTTAAATGACAACAAATTTTATCAAGATTCGAAAATTCAATAACGAATAAATATAGAGTAAAGGTCCTCTCTGACAAATTAGTGATTTTTTCGTTACCCGACTAGGGGTAAATTCGTCCTTCTGATTAGTTTGGGAGTAAAATTTTCATTGTTAAATTTGCAAAGTAACATATCAAAAGCTAAAAAGCGTAAAAATTGAATGCTTTGGAATAATTTTATTTATTTTTATAAATTTATTTGCTATATTTTGTTAGTTTTAAATTTACTTTTTGGAAGTTTTTACAATTTTTATTAATTTATATTTTTTTTAATTTCAGGTAAGTTATTGCTAAATTTTGCGGACATTAGAGGTAATCCTATTTAATAGCTGAATTTAATAAGGTGTTGATTAATCAACATTAATTTGGCCAGGCGGAATGTTACAACCGTTCCAACGTAAAAGTTTAGGATGAAATCTTAAAAATACGTCAAATCATAAAGTGTAACTACAGGGTGAGATAAAAAACTGCAACAAATTCAAACACCATACTTTTTACATTTTATACCCTCCACCATAGTATGGAGGGTATATTAAGTTTGTCATTGTAACGCCTCAAAATATACATTTTACATCCCACAAAATATATATATTCTTGATCAGCATAAATTTCTATTTCGATTTAACAATGTCCGTCCGTCTGTGGAAATCACTCTAGCTTCCGAACGAAATGAAGTAAGTAAAAAAATTTACTCAAATGTGTATTATGTCTGCAGGACTTTTGGTATTGAAAATGGGCCATGTAGGTCCACATCTTCGTATAGCCCCCATATAACGGTACCTCCCGATATGCGGTATTTTGATGATTTTAGCGACATTATTTACCGGAATTGTTTCAAATTTGGTATTCGAAGTTCGTAATGGATACTACAGCATAAGACAGAAAATGGGCCATGTAGGTCCACGTCTTCGTATAGCCCCCATATAACGGTTCCCCCCTATATTCCGCAATTTGATAATTTTAGCGGCATTATTTATCGGAACTATTTAAAATTTAGTTTTGGAGTTCGTAATGAATACTACTGCCTACGACAGAAAATTGTTTGAGCAGGTCCACGTCTTCGTATAGCCCCCATATAACGTTACCCCCGATTTTCGATATTTTGATTATTTTAGCGGCATTATTTACCGGAACTATTTCAAATTTAGTATCTGAAGTTCGTAATGAATACTACAGCCTTTGACAAAAAATTGTCTGTGCAGGCTTCTGACAAAAGTTGCGTACGTATGTCCACGTCGTCGTATAGGCCCTAATATTCGGCTACATTCGGTTTTTTTAGGATTTTGACAGATTTTGAATAAATTTTAATTTTTTTTTTTTTTTTTTTAATTGCCAAGTTTTTACAAAATGGTATTCAAAGTTCAGTCCGGTCGAGCTTACAACTTTTTTACTTGTTGAATGAAAGCAAAAAATTTCGGAAATAGCATCAAATTTTAGAATAAACTTAGATTTGTTCGAATTGGTCACCTTTGGCACGAATTATGGCCTTCAAACGGCCAATGAAACCGTACAACGCTGCCCGAATGTTGCTCTGCGGTATCTTGGCTTATTTCGGCGAAGCGCTTGCTTAAGGTGATCGACACTTTGGTATTTTTTAATGCCAACCTTGCTTTCCAAAATACTCCAGACACAATAGTCCAAAGAATTGGTGTCCGAAGATTTTGGTGCCCATTGTGCGCTGGAAATGATGTGAGGAACCTCATTTTGTAACCATTCTTTTGTGGCGCATGCTGAGTGCGATGGTGCTGAGTCCTGTTGGAATGACCAAGGTCTGCGGCCAAAATGTTTGCGTGCCCAAGGCTTTAATACACCCTCCAGAGTATTTTCGCGATAATATTCGACATTTATTCTGATGCCACGAGCGATTAATACGAGCGAGGAACGACCATCAGCTGTTATGGCGGCCCACATAATCACCATGGCCGGCGCTTGAGTTCAGGTGGCCAACCGAAGGTGCACATTTTCAGCTGATCTCTTTGCCAAGAAAACACGATCATTTTTTTTTTTTTTTTGATTACAAACTGCTGGACAACGATTGTTCTCTTATCGGAGAAAACCAAATTCGACAGTTCACCACCTTCGGCCAATCAAAACAACTCTTTGGCTCTTTTGAGTCTATTTTTTTCTGTTGCGGCGTAAGTTCTTACACTTTTTGGAATTTCAATGGCTTTATCGCAAGCTCATTTTTCAATATTTGCCGAATGGAATGTTGCGGTATGTTCAGCTCACTAGCCATTTTTCGGCAACTGTGACGCGGGTTTCGATCAAGTTGCTTCTATACTATTCGAACCTTTTCTGCCGATGTTGCTGTTTTCTTCCGTCCACTTCCTTGACGTCGGGCTACGATACCAGTACGACGGTAACGAAGGAATAGATTTATTCACATTTAAATGCTGGAGTGCTCTAACGATAGCCAAATATAGCGAAATCACACTATCACGCTTGAATTCCATCACGAATAACTTTTTTTCTCGAAAATTCTCACGAGTGTAAACAATATAATGAGCTATCACTGTAATAATTTTAACAGCTGTCGGGCGAGTGGCTTAGAAATGACAGCAGTCTGAAATTGTTGGAGTTTTTTCCTCTCACTCTGTATATCTATATTCGCGATTTAGTGGAAATTTCCATATTTTTTATATATAAAAGTTATTGTTTATTCTGCCGCTAAATATTGCCCGATGACCGTCCAAATTGGTAGGTTTATTTCCTGCCCAGGCCTAAACTCTAACTCCAGTCAAAATTCCGTCGATTATAGCCGGTATAATCGGCTACAATCACGATTTTTTTGATGTCCTAAATATTTTACGATCATCTCTAACAACTATAGGGTTCTGTTCTGACCCTAACCCCACATCCGTTTTCAAATTTGTGAGGATCGGTGCATTACTGCAACAAGTAGCGTGATTAAAATTTAACATGGTCAGAAGGACGGACGGACGGACGGACATACATAGCTAGATCGACTCAGTTCGGCGAGATAGGAAGGTCCATATATAGTTTCCTATATCGGGGACCAATATTTCGAGGTGGTACATAATTGTTGGCCTAAACGAATTTATAATACCCCCAACACATAGTATTGTAGGGTATAATTAATTCGTATTTCAGAATTCTATATTTTCCTTGAGGTATATTTTTTGGACAATAGTGACCAACCCCGATGTCAAATTTAAAGTTTCTACATTTAACAGTTTCCCCTGGACATTATATTTTATTTTATAGATATATAAATGTTAATTTATAAATTCATCACTTAGTTCTTCTTTTATAAAGAACCACAAAATCGGAATAATTTCATTTTCAACCGCCAAGACCAAAGATTTATATTCATTGCCACTAAAATAGATTACCCAACTTATATGTTGACCCCATTTTCTCCTATAAAACAAAATGTTTTTGCTTCACTCTGGCTCAAAAGTAATTCATCATAATATTTGAAGCATTCATGTCTTGTAGCCACAACACTTCTGTTGTTAACCTATTCTGGCCTCCTGGCAATAATCAGCCTAGACATTTGAACGAATTATGACGAGTTCATCCATCCAAACCACTCAGTCAGTAAGTCAGTCATCCGTCCATCCGACCATCCATTCCATTCCATTTAGGCAGAATGTTCACAGCACACACACACATAAGTCATAATCCTAATGAGGCATTTAATTTTGTTTTTGTTTTTAGTTGTTTTTTTTTTTCGGAATTAAGCCATAACTAACGAGAACTGATCGTATGTGTGAGATAAGATGGATTTATTTGGCTTCTGAGCGTTGAGAGATTCATGTACGAAATAGTGTGGTGGACTTTGCTACAACTACTGTCTGTTGAAACTTTGATTAAATCCAAAGATTGTTGAAGTTTTTGGAGTAGAATACACAACAAAACGCCAAAACAAATCAGCTGCAGACTTTAAGCCCTTCTTCCTGCCTACATACATGTGGGTATGCCCGGCTTTGAGCTTCTACTTCATTAACTCTCAAGACAAATGATGAAATATGACGATGATTTATTATCAACGCCTTAATAATAACAAGAATAACAATAATGAGACGGCTGGTTCTTTAAAACAGTTTCTTGAATGTAAAGTTTACACTCGAGTTCAAAAATCTGCAATAAAACCCACCAGGTTTGAAGGTCTCTTTAATATCTTTACCCCAGGTTCATAAATGCAACGCAAAACATTTATAAAAATCGCAATCATATACCTCTGACATTGTCATCGAAAAGTATTGCCAAAGATAATGAATTGATTTCACATTGAGTGTTTGTACATGAGCCGATATCAAAGTGCGATAAGATTCCTGGGAAAAATTGATTGAGTTTCTCGTTCAATTTATAAATTAGAACGTCTCGTGTAATGGGTGTTTGGTTTTTTGAATGATCGTTTTTTAAGAATACAGGGTGAGATAAAGAAAAGCAACAAAGCCAAACGCCATAACTTTTAGATTTTTTTTTCAAATTTTGTGGAATGAAAGCCAAAAATGTCGGAAATAGCATCAAATTTTAGAATAAGTTTAGATTTGTTCTAATTGGTCACCTTTGGTACGAATTATGGTTTCCAAACGGTCCGTCAAACGCTGCCCGAATTTTGCACTGCGGTATTTTGGCCCATTCCAGACGAAGCGCTTGCTTGAGGTGATCGACACTTTGGTATTTTTTAGTCCAACAATAATCCAACGGACTGGTATCCGGAGATTTTGGTGGCCATTGTGGGCTGGTCATGAAGCGAGGGTGGCGCTTACTGAGTGCAATGGTGCTGCATCCTGTTGGAATGGCCAAAGTCTGCGCCCAAATTGTTTGCGTACCAAAGGCTTTAATACACCCTCTAGAATATTTCCGCGATAATATTCGGCATTTATTCTGATGCCACGAGCGTTTAATACGGGCGGAGAGTGACCATCGGCTGTTATGGCAGCCCACAGCATCACCATGGCCGGCGCTTGAGTTCTGGTGGCCAACGGAAGGTGCACATTTTAAGCTGACCTCTTTGTTGTTTGTTTACAAACAGCTGGACAACGAATGTTTTGTCATCGGAGAAAACCAAATTCGGCAGTTCACCACTTTCGGCCAAGCGAAGCAACACTTTAGCTCTTTTGAGTGTATTTTCTTTCTGTTTCGGTGTATGTTATTGCACTTTTTGCAATTTCAATGGTTTCACCCCGAGCTTATTTTTCAATATTTGCCGAATGGAATATTGCGATATGTTCAGCCCACGAGCCATTTTTCGGCCACTGCAGCTCGGGTTTCGATCAAGTCGCCTCTGTAATTTTCGAACCATTTCTGCTGATGTTGCTGTTTTCTTCCGTCCACTTCCTTGAAGTCGGGCTACCAAAAGAGATGTATTCACATTGAAATGCTGGAGTGCTCTAACGATAGCCTCTTGTGGTTTTCCAGCCAAATATAAAGAAGTAACACTATCACGCTTGAATTCCATCACGAATAACTTTTTTTTTCGAAAATTCTCACCAAAATGCTTTTGTGCGCTTGTAAACAATATAATGAGCTGTCACTGGAATAATTTTAACAGCTGTCGGACGAGTGGCTTAGAAATGACAGTAGTCTGAATTTGGTTGCAGTTTTTTCATATCACTCTGTATAGAAACGTTATATACACCTAATTATTAAAATAGATTCTTTTGAGGCCTTTTGGTACTGCAGTTATATAAAGATAACCCAGAATTTAGTTATTGCAAGGATCTTGGTCATATTTTCACAAACCAGGCCGGTGAAATTATAATTTGTAGCGAATCGGAGAAATCAAAAGTTGAGGTATGAGAGATTCATAATTCACAAATGAAGATAGACATTCAAATTTGTCTGAAGTATCTTTCCGCTGTTTGAACGCTTTTCCTGTGGTGCGAGAGAAAAAACAAACGGAAACTTATCGATATATTTTTTTTTTCAATCACGCCAATGTTTTGTCGGCACCCTTTTCATCATTAACTTCAACACCTTTTGTTGTATAAATAAATATTGATATCACTCAACGTCAATATTGGGTACACATATTGTGTTTTTATTTTTAATCGAAACGACAACAATGTTACGGAAAATTCATACACGTATGTAGGTCTCAATGTACGTATGTATGTATGTATGTATGTACCAAGATACGTGGTAGGTACTTTTATCTCATCGCACACAATATGTTGACTTAACCTTTTATTGATATTTACGATATTTTTGCGTTAATGTTGTCAGTTTATATTTTTTTTGCGATTTCCCCTAATGGCAACTCCTCCAGCAGACTGGCGATCACGTCATGTCTCGTGCTTTTTTTGATTCCAGTGTATGCCAGCAGATAGACACTCTGGAGGCCAATGGAAATCATAACCGGACAGGCAACAAAATGGTTGAACGAAAAACGTTTAATCAAAATGTAGTTTAAAATGTGGCAGCTCGTAGCATATCACGGGCCAAGTGGAAGAGGCGTAAAAATTATGTGGTAATTAATAAGGAATTAATTCGCTTTAATGGGACACACTTATTAAGAATTATAAAAAAAGCTCATAAATGTATGTCGAAAAAATTTAAAAGGTTGTATTAACGTAGAAAAAATTGATATTAGCCCCTGTCTGAGCTCGATAGGAAAAAATTTTAGCTTGCCTATATAATTACAAATATTGTCTGAAGAGTTTCCCAAATTCTAGATATTCAATAAATTTAAATTTTTAATTTTTTTTTATTTTATTTTATTTAATGAAATCAAAAAAATTTAGAATAAATTTAGATTTTTTCGAATTGGTCACCTTTGGCACGAATTATGGCCTTCGAACGGCCAATGATACCGTCACACGCTGACCGAATGTTGCTCTGCGGTATTTTGGCCCATTCCCGGCGAAGCACTTGCTTGAGGCGATCGACACTCTGGTATTTTTTAGAGCCAATCTTGCTTTCCAAAATACTCCAGACACATAAGTCCAGCGGATCGGTATCCGGAGATTTTGGTGGCCATTGTGCGCTAGAAATGAAGCGAGGAACCTCATTTTGTAACCAATTTTTGGGTGCCGCGTGCTGAGTGCGATGGTGCTGAGCCTTTTGGAATGTCCAAGGTCTGCAACCAAAATATTTGCGTGGCCAAAGCTTTAATACACCCTCCAGAATATTTTCGCGATAATATTCGGCATTTATTCTGATGCCACGGTCGATTATTACGATCGGACAGCGACCATCGGCTGTTATGGCGGCCCACACCATCACTCTCTTTGGCTAGTAAACACGATCATTTTGTTTGTTTACAAACTGTTGGACAACGAGTGTTTTCTTATCGGAGAAAACCAAATTCGGCAGTTCACCACATTCGGCCAAGCGAAGCAACTCTTTAGCTCTTTTGAGTCTATTTTCTTTCTGTTGCGGTGTAAGTTCATGCACTTTTTGGAATTTCAATGGCTTTACCCCGAGCTCATTTTTCAATATTTGCCGAATAGAATATTTTAGCTCACGAGCCATTTTTCGGCTACTGCGACGCGGGTTTCGATCAAGACGCTTCTTTACTTTTCAAACCATTTATGCTGATGTTGCTGTTTTCTTCCGTCCACTTCCTTGACGTCCGGCTACGCTACTAGTATCACGGTAACGAGCAATGGTACGAGACACAAAAGATTTATTCACATTTAAATCCTGGATGGTTCTAACGATAGCCACTTGTGGTTTCCAGCCAAATATTAAGAAATCACTCTATCACGCTTGAACTCCATGGCGAATAACTTTTTTTCTGGAAAATTCTCGCCGAAATGCTTTTATACGCTTTTTAATAATATAATGAGGTATCACTGGAATAATTTTAACAGCTGTCGGACGAGTGGCTTAAAAATGAAAGCAGTTCGAAGTTGGTTGTGGTTTTTTCATCTCACCCTGTATATGACTTATGACATCCGTATTTGCCCCTTGAAATAAATAACATTTCTTTTTACTCACTTCAAATGTTTCTATACGCTCTTAAAACGGAGGTGAACATCGCATAGTGACCCTATTCCCCCTTTTTCATTCTCCAGTAATAATAAAATTACTCTAACATCCAGATCACATTAATAACTAACATCCAAAAAGCTCCCAGCATAAAACGCGATATGGCAATTTCAAATAGATCAAAACATTTGAAAGAATCATATCATCATCAACGGCTATTTTAATTACCTCCATCCGACGTCATTATCTATTAAATTGAAAAGTATTTCCGTCTCAGCGGTAAAATTACAAACAGCCACTCATCTTCAACATCAGCATTTGAAAATCGACTTAAATTAACTTAAGAATTTTTCGAAAACGTATACAAATGAAACACTTGTGTTATATTCGAACATGATATCTGACTCCGTTAGATTTTCTACCAACAAATTAAAAAAAAAACTCAGCTTACACCCGCTTGTATCGATGACATCACATAACTTTTCAGCTACGAAAGAAAATCCATTGTTTTTCACAGATTCTATTCTGAACTTTAGAACAATTAACACTTTCCTGTCATGGTGATAATTAGAAAACTCACCAAACTCCAATCCACTCATTTACCACAATGATGCTGATGAATTCTTTACATATTTACCTTTGTTGTTTGGACCACAAGAGAACCCAAAACACCAGATGATGACAAAAAGAAGTAAAGAGTAGCGAACGTAGCAATCGCCCAGCTGTACATATTTCCCATAGACGAATGAGCAATTGGAGGTAAATTTTTGTGGTTTGACGAGGGTAGGGTGAGGAGTAAAATAATGTGTCATAAAATTTTAAACCTAAAAGAATAAGTTTAGAATTTTTTCTGAAGAGAGAGATCTGTAGATCTTCTCATAGAATATCTGTAGATCTGCTTATAGAAGATCTGTATGTCTTCTCATAGAAGACCCTTAGATCTTCTCCAAAAAGATCAGCTTATTTCCTGTAAGAAGGTTGGTAGATCTTCTCATAGATGCTGTGTAGATCTTCTCATAGAAGATCTGTAGATCTTCTCATAGAAGATCTGTAGGTCTTCTCATAGAAGATCTGTAGGTCTTCTCATAGAAGATCTGTAGGTCTTCTCGTACAAGATCTGCAGGTCTTCTCATAGAAGATCTGTAGGTCTTCTCATAGAAGATCTGTAGATCTTCTCATAGAAGATCTGTAGATCTTCTCATAGAAGATCTGTAGATCTTCTCATAGAAGATCTGTAGATCTTCTCATAGAAGATCTGTAGATCTTCTCATAGAAGATCTGTATATCTTCTCATAGAAGATCTGTAGATCTTCTCATAGAAGATCTGTAGATCTTCTCATAGAAGATCTGTATATCTTCTCAGAGAAGATCTGTAGGTCTTCTCGTAGAAGATCTGTAGGTCTTCTCAGAGAAGATCTATAGATCTTCACAGAGAAGATCTGTTGGTCTTCTCGTATAAGATCTGTAGGTCTTCTCGTATAAGATCTGTAGGTCTTCTCGTATAAGATCTGTAGGTCTTCTTGTAGAAGATCTGTAGGTCTTCTCGAAGAAGATCTGTAGGTCTTCTCATATAAGATCTGTAGGTCTTCTAGTAGAAGATCTGTAGGTCTTCTAATAGAAGATCTACAGGTCTTTTCTTCTCTCTCGCATAGAAGACCTCTAGGTCTTCTCTCTCGCTTAGAAGACCTCTAGGTCTTCTCTCTCACATAGAAGACCTTTAGGTCTTCTCTCTAGGTCTTCTATAGAAGACCTCTAGGTCTTCTCTGTCGCATGGAAGACCTCTAGGTCTTCTCTGTCGCATAGAAGACCTCTAGGTCTTCTCTGTCGCATGGAAGACCTCTAGGACTTCTCTGTCGCATAGAAGACCTCTAGGTCTTCTCTATCTCCTATATCGCATAGAATACCTCTGGGTCTCCTATATCGCATAGAATACCTCTACTACTTCTTCTCTGTCGCATAGAAGACCTCTACTAGGTCTCCTCTGTCGCATAGAAGATCTCTAGGTCTCTTCTGTCGCATAGAAGACTTCTACTAGGGCTCCTCTGTCGCATAGAAGACCTCTAGGTCTTCTCTCTCGCATAGAGACCTCTAGGTCTTCTCTGTCCCATAGAAGACATCTAGGTCATCTCTATCACATAGATGACCTCTAGATCTTCTATATCGCATAGAGGACCTCTAGGTCCTCTCTATCGCATAAAAGACCTTTTCTATCGCATAGAACACATTTAGGTCTTCTGTATCGCATTAGAGACCTCCACATCTTCTATATCTTCTCGTATAATATCTGAACATTTTATCTTAGACGATCCAAAGATCTTCACATGGAGATCTATTGATCTTCTCATAGAATTTATGTATATCTTCTCATAGAAGATCTGTTCATATTCTCATAGAAGATCTGTAGATCTCTTCATAGATGATCTGTGGATCTTCTCATAGAAGATCTCTTGATCTTCCCATAGAATTTAATATTTATTAACTATAATTAATTATTGCCAGTTCCACAAGTTTAATATCTTCGTATTTAACCACCTGTCAAAATTATACCAGCCAGTCATTTAATTGTCACATTAACCTCGCGAAGCTGTCGTTGTTGGACATTCAGGTGTTAATCCGTTTCATCCAGTTAATTCCAAGCTCAATCACCATTCATATGATTTGACTTGATTCGAATCGATTTCAATCCATACCAGCACACATACCGTCATCACAACCATGTCATGAAACCTCAGTCATTTCAAAATATCTAAATGACATTTGTGCCTCCTCTCAGTTAAGTTGTCGTTTTACTTCTCCCATCGGAGACATTCACAGCACATTTACACTGGCCAAGTCATAGTCTTCTGCCATTTTTCCATTTCCATGGTTGATTTTGTTAAGGTTTTTACAGTTGCTGCTGACACAAGAGTCATAGCCATTACAAGTGCTCCGGTAAAGTTAGCCAGAAATCTTTGCCATTTGCTACCCCAACTGATGTTGCCAATGAAGCAAATGATTTTCTTGATGGTGGCGATGATGATGATGATGACGACGACGATGCTGGTAATGGTTATAGCCACTACCATCGCCTTTTGTTTTGTGCAAAGAGATGAAAACAACCGCCGCTAATAATTGTAATGATTGGTAATGGAATAACGGCACATTAAAAGAAAAATTAAGAGGAAACAATATTAAAAAAAAAAAACTAAGTTGTTTCCAGGCTTTATGGACTACGTTTTGCATTTGTCGATTGTTTCTTTGGTTTGGCACAAATGTTGTGTGTTTTTTGTTTTCATTGTCTGCAACTAATTTCGTTGCAAATAAAATGTTGTAATACATTACATTCCAGCGGTATGTTCATGTCAAATGCGATTACCTTAAACAAGTCGAGATGAGAGAAATATTTAAAAAAAAATGTTGTAGTAAAAATTTCTGTAAATTTAAAAACTTTCCAACAATTATCGCATGTTACTTCGTGTCTATGGTTAAATCTTTAAAAAAAAAAAAACATTTGGTTGAATGACAGTTTGACATTGGGCGCCAAAATGCTAATTCTAGTTACCAGCTTTCTTTGCATTTGAATTCACATGAAGACTTTACTTAAACTAAAGTAAAAAAATTCTACCATCCCCGCAAGAGGATTTTTAATATATTTCGTTTTTATACCCTACACAACATAGTGGTAAGGGAATTATATTTTTGTGCATTTCTTTGTAAAATGGAGAAGGAAGGGAGATAGACGTATAGTTACTTTTGAGGATCTTCATAGAATCACTTTCCGAGTCCATTTATTCATGTCAGTCCGCCCACGTTTGTCCATGTATTTTTGTTAACGAAATGCAGGTTGCATTTATTATCCGATTGAGATGAAATTTTCCAAACAAAATATATTTGGCATCAGGGTTCGGTTGAAATTGGAATCGATTCAAATTTAGATATAGCTCCCATATATATCTTCAACCGATTTCGGGTTAATTGTGCACCAAATGGCCAATATCAGTCCAAATGACCTGAATTTTGGCACATTCGACCGAATTTAGTCTAGAAGCTCCCATATATACAGAGTGAGACAAAAAAACTGAAAAAAGTCAAACGCCATAATTTTTACAGTTTTTTTAGATTTTATTGAATGAAAGCAAAAAATGTTGGAAATAGCATCAAATTTTAGATTAAGTGTAGATTTGTTCGAATTGGTCACCTTTGGCACGAATTATGGCCTTCAAACGGCCAATGAAACCCACACACGCTGCCCGAAGCGCTTGCTGGAGGTGATCGCCACTTTGGTATTTTTTAGTGCCAGCCATGCTTTCCAAAATACTCCAGGCACAATAATCCCACGGATTGGTATCCGGAGATTTTGGTGCGTTGTCATTGTGCGCTGGATATGAAGCGAGGAACCTCATTTTGTAACAATTCTTGGGTGGCACGTGGTGAGTGCGATGGTGCTGAGTCTTGTTGGAATGTCCAAGGTCTGCAGCAAAAATGTTGGCGTACCCAAGGTTTAAATACACGCTCCAGAATATTTTCGCCATAATATTCGGCATTTATTCTGATGCCAAGGCCGATTAATACGAGCGGAGAGCGACCATCGGCTGTTATGGCCGCCCACACCATCATAATGGCCGGCGCTTGTGTTCTGGCTGTTATGGCCGCCCACACCATCATAATGGCCGGCGCTTGTGTTCTGGTGGCCAACCAAAGGTGCCATGTTAAGTTGACCTCTTTGGCAAGTAAACACGATCATTTTGTTTGTTTATAAACTGCTGGACAACAAATGTTTTCTCATCGGAGAAAACCAAATTCGGCAGTTCACCACTTACGGCCAAGTGAAGCAACTTAGCTCTTTAGCTCTTTTTAGTCTATTTTCTTTCTGTTGCGGTGTAAGTTCTTGCACTTTTTGGAATTGTAATGGCTTTACCCCGAGCTCATTTTTCAATATTTGCCGAATAGAATATTGCGATATGTTCAGCTCACGAGGCATTTTTCGGCCACTTCGACGCGGGTTTCGATCAAGTCGCTTCTTTACTTTTCGAACCATTTCTGTTGATGTTGCTATTTTATTCCGTCCACTTCCTTGACATCGGGCTACGCTACCAGTATCACGGTAACGATTTATTCACATTTAAATGCTGGAGTGCTCTAACGATAGCCACTTGTGGTTTTCCAGCCAAATATAAAGAAATCACATTATCAGGCTCGAATTCCATGACGAAAAACTTTTTTTCTGGAAAATTTTGACCAAAATGCTTTCGTACGCTTGTAAACAATATAATGAGCTGTCACTTGAATAATTTTAACAGCTTTCGGACGAGTGACTTAGAAATGACAGCAGTCTGAAGTTGGTTGCAGTTTTTTTCATCTTATCCTGTATCCTTAATCCGATTTCAGGTTTATTGTGCAAAGAATGGGTAATATCAGCCCAAATGGAATTAATTTCGAACACGGCTCCGATATATATTTTTTTAATATAATCCCTTTCGAAGTGATAACATGCACTCTATAGCAATGTTATTTGTGAATTAGTGAAAATCCATTCAGAATTGGATATGCCTCCCCTATATTAGTTCCCTCTGAAACCACACTATAACCTAAAGCCAAATGTTGATAGGTGGTATGATTTACTTCAAATAAATTCTTTTGTTACGGGAGCTCTACTAAATATGCATAGTGGTGTAGTCGACCCCGCCCAACTTTTGACTTTTCCTTACTGGTTTTACTTAATATTTAATTCTAAAAAATATCCATCTAAAACATCATTTTTTTCTCTTCCCTACAGTTTCCTCGTCATTATATGCCACCGCTGGCCAACCTGGAACCCCATCCGAACATTCAATGCAACTGCACGTAAAAACCAACTACAAAACTTCTTCATTAGCTCTATCCCACCCTTCAACAACTATACTATCTCCCAAAATAAACTTCACATCTCTCGAAAAATGTCAGAACCACTTAGTAATGATGTCAGCACCGAATCCTTGTGTACAGTAATAGAAACGAGCAGCAACGAATATTTATCCAACAAATTCAACAAAGATCCCATTAAATGTGTCTCACTGGAATCGCTCGATACCAATCGGATATCACCAACAAGTAATAATCTCAAAACGAATGGTTGTCTACGCAATTCCTTAGACGAAAGCTGTGATACGGACACTACCGAAAAGTCCATAAATAACGCCACTACCGAAGAAGAGGGTGACGGTGGGTTGGAGAAGAAACCCAAGACGAAATTGAAAAAATCCGTATCATTCGATCCAAATGATGAGAAAATAAAGAAATTCATTGCCGGCGAACCGATAGTTGATCAACAGAATCCTTTCAAGTCCAATGGCTATTTGAGCACTACGAATGGTGGCAGTTCAAAGAGAAAAGATAAGAAAACTCCACCACCAGTACCGGCAAAACGCTCCACACTAAGTGTTCGCAAAACCGTAACTCAACAACTAAGGGAACGGGAACGTGAAAAAGAAAAGGAGAGAGAACGTCAAAAGAACGAGACCAACAATCGCAAAAGTAATGGCATTATAAAATCTCCCTCGGATGAGTTTGTCACCACAGAAGAGGTCCTGAAACAATCGAAATACGTTAAGACCTACATAAAGAATCCGGATCCATATTTTGTCTACGATCCCACGGTATTAGCTCGTTTGAAATTTGAAGAGCTGCGAGATTTAGCTTTGAAGAAGCCACCAAAGAGAATTGTCACCCAAAATACGCCACAGCCCCAGCCAAGGGAACGTCTCAAGGAATTGAAAAATCGCCAAAACGAGAGCAAGCCCTCGAAACCACCAATAACATTTAAGAAGTGCTCGAAACCCAACTACCCCGAGTTATCCGATTTGAAAATTAAAACTGGTACTGTCCTAGAAGATAGCCTGTATAATCCCCTCGAGGTAACCAAGAATGCCAAGAAGTTTGATGAGAGGGTAAAAAAACTGCACATATCTTCAGATGACGATTTGGATGAAATTGAAGAACCTCTAACGAAAAGTGAATCCAGTGATGATAATAATATGAGTGGAACACAACAAGAAGAAACCGGAAAAATGCCACAAAGTGGAAATAACAATGGTGCGGCAGATCCTTGCGTTAGTAGTCGGGAACCATCACCATCACCACCGCCCACCGGTACCTTTACCAATACCATCAAATCGAAAGAATTTCAAGAATATCTCGAAAAGAAAGGTTTAACTTTAATACCCAAAAAGATACCCAATGGCGCCCAACCAATGTATGGCAAAAAATCTCCAACCAGTGGGGGTACCATCAAACAGATAAGCTTTAAGGCAGAACCTGAACGTATCCAGTTCAGCAGCAGCGGCGGCGGCTCAGATAGTGTGGATGCTGCCGGCCGCAATAAACCTTCAGTATTTCAGAGGCTTTTGGCCAACAGTATTTTTGCTTCGCGACGCAAGACAACGCCCAAAGAACCGGTTCCTATAATCAAACCTTCATATGATGGCAACCAGGAAAATGGCTCACTGAAACCCATCAAAAGGGTTGTACTCGAACGTCAAAGTTTCCATGGCCGACCAAAGGCTGGCAATCTGCTGAGTCCAGCTGAGGCCCTAGAATTGAAACAACAATTGGAGAGATCTCGTAAAAGCTATGCCAGTGGTGATGATATCTCTCTATCGATCTCAAGTGCTCTGGCAAATGCCGAACATCAAAATGGTAATGAGAATCTCACAAATTCCATCAAATCCAATACCATAGGTACTCCGGGGCTGAGAAGAAAGGAGCTGCAAGGTAAATCAATAACCAAACCACCAAGGAGAACATTGTCGCGCGAAAGAATTACAAAATATGAGCCACCAAAAATGATGCTGAGCGAGAGACCCACAAATGTTAACAATAATCTCTACACCTTGGCACGTGAACCAGCTTCTGCTGCAACGGCTCGGGAAAAGAACGACACAAGTTTCCGCAGAACCATTGATCGTCAGAGTATGATTCCGAAACGTACAACTCAGCCGCAGGATAGGCAACAGATATTTGGTAGATCTTCATCAATGGATCGTAATGAAATATTGAAGAGAAATGCTAATCATGGCGCCCAATCACAACAGCCGGCGAATCAACAACAAAGGTCTAATAGTGTTACAGGAGAAACTTTACTGGCACCTATTACCACACGTTCGGGAGATAATGTACAGGAGACAACATTCCCCGTCAATGATGGTCCACCCATTACCTCTACACCCAAACGTGGAGGAGAGAGCGGAGGTGGCAACCCTTCCACCAGCATTAATACGAAAAATATTTCACCAATATCTTCAATACCCAAAAAGGCATCCCAGCTGGGTGTCTATGTCGATCAACAGGAATGGGAACGTCTACGAGCTATCAAGGAGCAAACTGATCGGGAGCTATACTATCGTGTCATGCAGCAACAACAGAAATTGCAACAGCAGCAACAACAAGATCAGCAGCAAGATAATGCGAAATTCAAGGATCAACAGAATATTGTAATGAGCTCGCCTTCTCACAATCCGACCAAGTCATCTCAAAATTTGGAAAATATCTATGAACACTTGCCCGGTGGCAGTCAAGTTCGTTTGGCTGCCGGACAAGATGGACAATTTACCCGGGGATCTCCGCAACGCAACACATTTTCAGGGGTAATACGTTCCAATGCCAATCGCCAGGTGAAAATTATTGATGGCAAACCCGTTGTGGCGCCCGAGGCCAGGTTAAATAATAAGTCCGGTCAGAATTCCATGCCACGCTGTCAAAGTGTTTTGGGTAATGTCACTGCCAGGGGTTATGAAAGTGAAACTCCTGAGACTCCAGTGGTGCTTCGACGTAAAGCCGAGGGCAATCAACAAACCACCACAACCAGACGCATTGGTGGCCTTTTGACGAGAGAAGAGATCTTGCAGAAAATCAAGGAATTTTGTCGCAAGTCCTTGAATAAAACGCCAACTAATCAGCAGCCAGCACAGCTACAGGCCATCTACGAGAAACAACCAACAGCCACTGATCTCTCTCCGGTATCCTATGTCTCCGTGGAGACACATCAACGACCTGGGTCTCGTATGTACGCCGCTCCCCAGGTGCCACAACGCATGCACAGCTTACCAGCCCCAGCTCCGGGACATTTTGTTCCCATTGCCCAAGAAATTGTAACCGATCCCAACACCAATTCACCCATTTATGCCCATGTCGTGAAGAGAGGTAGCCTACAGTCCAACCAATCGGAATTGTATGAAATACCTCATCGCACAGCTATGGTGGCCACAACGGCCCAACCAACACAATACATAATTCGACGGGAACCGGAGCTGAAACCTGTCTACATACGTCCAGCTGGAACTTTGCAAAGACCTGAAAGTGCCTTTTCTCCAGCTCCCACACAATACATATTGGTCGATGGTGAAAAATTACAGCCAGCACAAATAATTACAGCTTATCAACCGGCCACTGAGCTGTATGCCCAACCTCAATATGTTCGACCTCATCAGCTACAGAGCATGCCCGGTGCAGCAAGTTATGGCTACATAACTGTACGCGAACCCATTTCCATACAACCGCAAATAATACGACCCCGTTTGCACGACGGACGTAGTACTCCATTGATACTTGATCGCTCAAGTCAACAAGTGAGTCAAATCTACTGGACACCGCAACATCAGAGGCTGCAGCAGCAGGCGGGACTATTAACTGATCAAATTAGTCCACGTTACGCTCTCAAGCAGTCATCGGCAGTGATGATGACGTCGGCGGCAGGTCCATTGCAACAACAACAACAATTTCAAAATCGTGCTACAACTCCTATAATAATGCAACAGCATCAACCATCTCAACTTTCACCCCATCTGCAAAACATTCCATCGCAGCAGCAACAACAACGGCATTATTCTGCATCTCCTCTGATTAGGGAATCAACTCCCCACAAGCCGCAACAGCCACAAATTCAAGAACTAACCAACAATTCCATCTCAAATGCCCGACAAAGTCCAGCATTCGATTGGGAGAGTGGTTCGGAGGCCGGTGAGGTGCAGCGCATCATGGAAAAGCAACAACAACACGACCAACACAAAAACGGTGAGTTAAAACGTGCAACACTCTTAAGGAATTTCAGGCTGAGAATGGCAAACTTACTTACGGGCAAAACTAGAAAATAGTAATCTCTACTCCATCTTTCCTTCTCCCAATTAATTAGCAAAACTAATCATGTTTTTGTGTGTTTTTGGGAATTAAAACTATAACAACAAGTGCTATGCTTAGTTTATTTAAGTCAAACTTAACCTAAAAAAAACAGAAAAAAACTGGGAAACACTAACACGAATATCTATTTAAGGCATGTTGTATTTTAAAAATTTAGCTTTTTTAAGTTTATATTTAGATTTTGGTAATACATTATGTGAAATTAACAAAACAAAAACGACATGTAGATGTTTGTTACTTTAACACAAGAAAAAAAAATACAAACAGTTATAAACATGGTTGTAATTGGAAAATAAAGTTGGCAAAATAATAAAGAACAAGGTGTCATTGTGTTTATTCTTCTCTTTTTTGTTAAATTTTAAATAATTTTTAAATTTAACGGTCGTTTGGGTTTAGTTTTCTTTGTTGGGTACTAAAAATACAACACTGCATGTGGACATATACCAAAGATGAGCACTTGTATTAGAAAGTCTACATTAGACGATAGTTGGCCAGTATTGCCAGATTGAAAAATTATCTATTTAATTTGTCAGCATTGAAGAATGGTATTGCCAACTTTAAAAAGTAACTTCAGCAATACAGTGATTGCTGTAGAAACATGTGGCAAAATAAAGTGACATTGAATTGAAGATTTAAATCAAGCAATCACATTCAATTGGAGATTTTGAAAATTGTTCTATTATCTAAGAAAATTATGAAAACGGTAAAATAAGCTGTGGCCCAAATATATGACAGTGATAGATTCATTCTTGATATATGTTTAAAGAGTAATAGTCAAAAACATATTTGGCACTAATATCCAGTTTTCCTAAGCCAATCGATAATACGTTCGTTTATTTTCTCAGAAACATTTACTTAGCAAGAATTTACTGAGAAACCAGTAAGGAAGGTCTAAAGTCGGGCGGAGCCGACTATATGACTGTACTTAGCAAGAATTTACTGAGAAATCAGTAAAGAAGGTCTATAGTCCGGCGGAGCCGAATATATTATACCCTACACCACTATGCGTAGAGTTCCCGTAACAAAAAAGTTTGTATTGGGAATTTATTCGATGATACCAACTATGAACGTTATTTGAATGGGTATCATTGTTTTAAACAAGTCACAATTTAATATTATATTAAAAACTATTTATTGTAGCAATATATGCACCGTACCGAGTTTCACCACATGGTTTTTTTCGGTTGAATATGAAATAATTTATGAAATTAGACTTTTGGTGTACAACGAACCTGATATCGGATAAAGATATATATATGGGAGCTATATCCAAATCTGAACCAATCTTGACAAAATTTTAAAAACTTATTTCTGAGCTCTATCTGATATCTGGTACAAACGATTATTATTGTGGAGTGCATATTACACATGTGAGACGCTTAAAGCCCCAAATCGGATGAAACATATAGCTATATCTGAACCGATTTTTACCAAATTTGAAATACTCGTTTCTAGGCTGAATTCGGTCGAATGTGCCGAAACACATTCTATTTGGGCGAATATTAAATATTTGACGTACAATAAAATGGAAAACGGACGAAAATATTTATGGGAGCTATATCCAAATCTGATATAAATATCAAATCGAATGAAACATATATATGGGAGCTATAGTTATGTCTAAACTGATTTTCATCAAATTTGATGTACTTGTTTCTAGGCTGAATTCCGTCGGAAGTGCCAAAATTCACTCCAAAAAATTTCATCTCAATTAGATAATATATTTGACCTGCAATGTTCACAAAAATACATGGACAGAGGGACGGGTGGAGAGATTCTATGAAAATCCTCAAAAGTAACTAACTCCCTTCTCCTTGTTTCAAACAAATGCACAAAGACATAATACCCTTACCAATGAGAGGGGTTATAAAAATATGATTTTTCGCTCTATCGAGAGAAAAAATTGCAAAAGTAACAAAAATGATAGTTAATAATTTTTTCCACCAAAAATTCTCTTCCAAATGGTTATATAATTACTGATTACTGTCCAGCTGGGGAAATTTTCCCACTAAGAATTTGCAAACATTTGTGAACAGTTTTTTTTACAAATTATCTAGAAAAGGAACACTCCAAATGCTTTCTCCATTCTACAATAGCAAGTTATTTTAAGTTATCACGTTTTTTTTTTTTTTTTTTTTTTGTGGTTGTGTTTGACTTCTCTGCCTCTCCTGTGTTTGCATTTATTGTATTGCTAAAAATAATAATGAACAAAGACCTAAAATGGTAAAGACTGGACAAAATGCATAATGGAAAAATAGTTAATGTGAAAAATATATAGAGGCGCTGCTCACAACAGTGACATGTTAGCATAAAAATTATATTTACAGAGCAATTTTAAGAATAAAATTTTCTGTAAACCAAAAATTTGAACTAAAAATTGAATTTCACTGACGTTTGAATATTGCATTTGCTGTTAAAACAACTTAACATTGATGATTAGGTTGATATGATATCGTAACAACAGAGGTATTCACACCTGGTGACAATATTTTGACTCTGTCTTGTCCCATCTTTATACTTCTATGTCTTTGTAATGAAACATTTTGTGACAACTCAAAAGCAAGTGACTGGATTTGACGTTGGATTTTAGGTAATTTTTTATTCAAACATATTTGTATGAAAAATGTTTGTGTTTTCTTTCCAGTTGTTGATTTTGTTTATCTATCAAATAAATTGTTTCGTTTTGAGTAATAAATATTCTATTCATATTTTGTGATTTTTCTCCAAAATACAAATTGTGTAAAAACAAATTCGAATATACACAAAACCAATTGTTAGATGCTTTAAAGTCTATTTTACACACTAAGACTCTAGTATATAGTTGCATTTTTCTTTCATTCTTTGATATTAAATTACCTTTCTGTTTGGGCTGAAGCATATTTTTCCTTTTGGAACTTTCAAGGGAATCCCGTTAAAAAATATGCCGAAAGTTGTGAAAATACTTAAACTGAGGGGGTTATCTTTATAAGCGAGCAATAGCATAATGTGGATTTATATATACTGGTTTTTGCAAGGGAGTTAGGAACCCGTAACTACCTTCATATACCAAATTCCAGACAAATCCGCTGAAGAATGTGCCGAAATTCGCCGAAATGCTAAATTCAGACACAAAACCCATGTGTGCCAAATTCTCAATTCGTTGGGAAGATAGCGTGATTACAACAAACGGACGGACATGGCTTAATCGCATTAGAATTTTACGCCGATTATTAGGCTACATTTTTTGGATAAAATAGCCGAAGTCGTACTACGTTTTGAACAAAGTTCAATGTAGTTTTAGGGACCTGTGTTGAAAACACCGTAGGGCCCATACAAAAGTGATTGCAAACCAAAAACCCTATTTCAAATGAGTTCTTAAAAATTTCGCCTTTTTATACCCTACAACACTGTGTGTTGGGGGTATTATAAGTTTGATTGGGCTAGAATTTATTTAACACCTCGAAATATTGGTTTCCCATATAGGAAAGTATATATGGAACTTCCTAGCTCGCCGAGCTGAGTCGATCTAGCTATGTATGTCCGTCCGTCCGTCTGTCCATGTTAATTTGTAATCACTCTACAGGTCGCAATTATGGCCCGATCTTCACGAAATTTCGCACGAAGGTGGGGATAGGGTCAGAATAGAAGCCTATTTCTTTTGGAGAGGATCGCCAAATGTTTAGGGGTTGAAAAGGACCAAATACTGAAAAAATTTCGGATTTTGCAGTGGCTATACAGGTCGCAATTATAGACCAATCGACGCGGAATTTCGCATGTAGCTAGAGTTTAGGGCGGAGAAGAAGCCTACCAATTTGGGTGGTCATCGGATAATATTAAGCGGGTAAAATATACCATTTATTTTGTGTTGAAAAAATTCAAAATTTTTCATTAAACCGCGAATATTTTAAATTCCGGCGAAATCACAAAGCCATGGCAAGGTTACTTATGATCTTTACATCGATGTTAACATCCAAAAAATCGGATATATAGTAAAATATGTGCGATATATATGTCTATCAAAGAAGATATGCTTGAAAGATTTCTTATATGTCGAGAACGGCTGAACTGATTTCGACAGTTCTTTAATTCAGAATGGCCTCTTGACAGGAAAGAAAAAAGGTCTAAAAAACCGCATAAAAATATCTCTCTAAAGATGAAAATATTGATTTTCTAAAATTTTCTCATATTTTTTCAATTTTGTCATATTTTTGGCATATTTTCGTTTTGATTTAAACATTTGGTAATATTTCTACAGCTAACAAAACTAAGTAGTTAGTATATCAGGATATCATATACAGATCGCATTTATGGCCCGATCCTTACGAAATGCATGGGGATAAGATGAGGGTCAGAATAGAAGCCTACTCTTTTTGGAGATGATCGCCATATATTTAGGGGTTGAAATGGACCAAAAAACCGCCAAATTGTCAGCAGGTCGTAAATATCGCCCGATCCTCACGCACATTTGAATTGGGGTTACCGGACATTGCAAAAGCCAAGCAGTTTTGGATGGCCATCCAAAAATATTCAATGTGCGAAATAGTTTGCCAACTTTTGTAGACAAAAAAAGAAAATGACCATTCCTGTGACTTTTTGGAGAATTCACAAATACAGGAAAGACGCATTTCTGACTATTTCGTTAACGCTGATTTCGTTGAAGGATATAGTCAAATGTCTGTATCTCATATAGATGCGTTTCAGTCAAAAACCAATAATAAATGTTAATCTCCTGCCACTTTTGAGAGATTATAGGTCTTTGGGAAAATATTGGTTCCAGATCTAGGAAGACCATTTACGTGCAACATCTACCAATAAATTGGAAATGAGCAAATAAGTTTAAGTTGCTATTATTCGAAAATTAGAGAACGAAACCTGATGGTTTTCTTTTATTATTTGTCACAATATTTTGTGGAATTCTTTCGAGTATCTCGCCTATATAAACTGTATGGTTTATTACAGTGTTGTAGGGTATTCAATGGTCGGCCCCGCTCGACTGTAACCTTGCTTACTTGTTTTTAAATAAATTAAAAAAAAAAATGAAAACACATTCGATATGGTGTTTTTTTCTCTGCTTCACATAACTATCAACAAACTGAAAAAGGCTTTGCGCCTTAGTGTACCTAACAATTTTCTCTTCACTGTAGTTGAGATAAAAGAAACATCTCTCATCTTTTTATCTCGCACACAAAGTTGCTTATCTCACATCTATATTTTAATGCTGGCAACACTGCAGAAGCAAGAAAAGAGAAGAAAAACAAAACAGCAGAATAATACAAAATAAAACGAATGACAAGCAAAGACACATAACATAAATAAATTTTCAGTTCTCTGTTCCCGATTGTTTGCACACAAAATTAGTTTTGACGTAGTTTTCAAACAAAAATCAACCGTTGAATTGGTCGAATTAAATGACGGCAAATTGCAACAAATTCGCATGACAAAATAAAGCCATCAACAAACAAAAGTGAAAAATAAAAAAGAATAAGTAAGAAATACTAAGTGGATATAGTATAGACAAGTTTGTTTTTTTCTTTTTGCGCAACAAAATATAAGCCGTGAATGGTGGAGGTTGTGGTGGTGTGATGTTTAAAACAAGCAACAAATGAAATAATGGAAATACTTCTTTCGATTTATTGCTGAAATTTTAACGAAGAAAACAATTAATTTACAGTAAATAAATAAAAGGAAACAAGTGACAAACTGTGTCAAGCTTTTTTTCACAATACACCTGTCAATTGTTCCAGACAGTTTTGGAATAAAAATAACAAGTGCACCTGTGATACAGCCCATTAATTTACAGCTCAGCTTCTATTTTCTTGATCAACAATTTGCGTAAGTTTGATGCATTGCCATTGTGTTAACTTTGTTATTGTTGTTTGTGTTAATGTTGTAAACTATTTCTAGACTCTGTCAGGCATTTCTATTTTCGTATTGGCATTATGACAATTTATTAATGGCATAGCCATCAACGCCTTTAGAATGCTTTTCTGAACAAGAGTATAGACTACCCTACCATGATTTTAACTATTCATGGCCTTAGCCACTCACATCCATTGCATTATGGTGGTCATCAATCGATATTGGGTTCATGGTTAACTTACATATAATTTAACTGGTGCTGGCCGGGGCTTGCTTACCTTGAGAACGTCACACAGAAAAGTTGAAGGATTTTTTTGTATTTGAGTTATTTGTGACGACAATTGTATATTGCTCAAATGGATGTTTGTGCCACTGCAGACATTGTAAACTGAAATCAAAAGGCATTAATTGTTGTTATAGTTATAAGGCCTAGAAAAGTTTAATAGGTTCCGATGGTGTATATCTCAACTGTAGGATTTCTTACGTTTCCAATTCCAAATATATCCATTTTAGGTTTTCTCGAACCGACTACTGCAAACAAAACGTAAGGATCTTTTATGCAAATAAGTTTCTATAAGTAAATCTACTCGAAATCGAATGTCAAATTTATTTCATTGCTTTTAAGTTGTCGAGTGCTACAAGAACTGCTACATTATGACAATTTCAGAATTATTAGCAAAATCGCAGTCTGCAAAAATTATGTTTTTCAAAAATTTTGTTTACAATTCATACGATACTGCTCTTTTCCTACACATTGGCCAACGACAAGGTAAGGACTTTATTAAAATATTCCCCCTCAACGTCACCATAAAGTTATTGTAAGCGCTTTGCATGATTGCGCGATTCTAGTGACACTTCCTCCAACTCAAATTGTTGTTGTTAAAGCCTTACATGAATTTTTAATTCGGCTACATTCGCGGACTGTAACCAAATATCTTCTGAAGAAAGTGGGTATGCTTAGCAGGGCAATTAAATAAATACAGTGTATTGTCCGGGCCTGTATCAAACGCCAGGCAGATGTTTCGCATATCTCTATCAATTTGTACTTAATACAAATTGGGACGGCTGGACAATTCTAGCGCCCAAGCAGGTACTGCAACGAAATCATATTTATGCTGAAAGACGTTCTGCCTCAAATGCAGATGGCCAGCTGGTGTCATGAGGAGGTACTCTGCCGCAGTTCTCAGCATTCTGGCAG
This sequence comes from Musca domestica, assembly GCF_030504385.1. Lineage (NCBI taxonomy): Eukaryota > Metazoa > Arthropoda > Insecta > Diptera > Muscidae > Musca > Musca domestica. The sequence continues at coordinate 426,192 of NW_026712334.1, read as the reverse complement.
GTCCGGATATTTTACGGCGTAGCACTTGTTTTCGCAGACCTAACGGGTGTCGCATAGCTTACCACAGACCGATCCATCTTTGTAGAAGGTCAACAAGGTCTCCTTATCCGCACCCCAAGTGCTGTCGACTAGCGCCCAGAGATCTTGTTCCTACTTTTTAATTTGTCGCAGATTGCTGTGGTTTTCCCCGTACAACTTGGTTTTCCCCGTGGTTGGAATTAGATCTCCTCATTCAACTGTGTTCACATCGACGCAGACGAGTTGGTACAGAGAGGGCGAGAAAATCCAGAATGATATAGGTTAAACAGCCCCGAAAATATCACTCCACCTTGAGGAACTCTCTGTCTCACTCCACGGGGCTTGGACTACTTGTTCCGAAAGTCCACTTATATAGTTGATTATCCAACGTTCCAAAACTGGTCAGGAGGTAGTTCTCTCTACATCCTCAAACAGTGTGGCGTTGTTGGCTGTCTCAAACGCCAAGGACTCCCAACACTGTTCTATAACACTTCTTGTTCTTGATTAATCCTTGACTGATATGTGCGGATATGGCGTGCAATGATGTTGTGAAAGCAATCCGTTTTGATGGCTAACAACTGGATAGCTTCCTCTGATGCTGGGGAGGAGCAAAGCCTCAAGAGTCTTTACTTCTCCCGTTTGTATATGTAACTTGTAGTGGTACCTCCTCGGATGTGTAAACGATGTTGTAATGTACTATTTGCTCTGTCAACCTGGTGTTTGAGATTTTAGAGCTCCTTAACTGCTTCAAAGAATTTACTTCATCAGGTAGATGTGGTGTCACAACCCAGCTGTTTTAAACATTCCTCTGCTTTGCGATTAACCTATTCATTTCTATGGTGGGTTCTTTGAGTTCAGGTCTTTTGAGTTCGTATGACGAAGTTTATCACACTCATATGCTAGTCCCTTGGCTGTGTGAAAATTCCCGTCTTATTTCGGCCATATGAACATTAGGTACCTATTATTGTATGCGGTTAAGAAAAGCACGATGTACAGAGTAGATAAAGGAAAAGTTCTTTATTTTACATATATCGAACAAATCATTACTTAATATTTTCCATCAAATAATGTTTCATAATGTAATGCGATTTTTTAATTTTCTGGAATAATTTAAATATTTTTTACTTTCACAAAGTCAAGTCATTAACATTCTACCAGGTATACCATGTTCACTTTGATACTGCCCTCTTATTAACCTCATAACAATAAAATCGATTAAATTCAAAATTATTTTCAATATGGAAGTGTTGATTCCAATAAATTTTTGTTTTTTATATATTTATTAAAAGATTTGATAAGTTGTCTTTATGAATTATAACCAATTTCCAAAATGAATATGGTATATATTAAATTATTGACTTGAAGTTTAATTCGTTTTCCCGGATTTTCTGCTATCCTATGATTTAATTGTGAAATTCGCTACATAGATGCAGAGGTACAAAACAAAAACAATATGTCTAGCCACAATTCTTTTTTGATAATTCAAAATATATGACGTGTTATGTTTTAAATGCGCCATACTCATGTATGTAGGTAGCTGCACGTATGTGTGTGAAATATATTTTATGTGTTTCGTAGTCAAAATTGCATCTTTGATATATTATTTAGAAAAAAGGCCCAATAGCAAAAGTACACGACGACAAACGTCAACAACAAAAACATTCATTCGCACAAACACTTCGATTGGTGGAAAGTGCAGACAGGCAGGGGATAAGAAAGGTGATCATCTAATAAAAGAGGTCGTTATTTGTACCCTGTGATTTTAAAGGCAAAGAATATCAGAAATAAATTTGTATTTGTTTTGATTTCAGACTTTAATTAATTTCTATTGTTGCTATGGGACAAATTAAAATTCATCGAGATATATAGATTTCAATAGGGACCTTGCTAGAAAACTACTTCAGACTTCTGTCATTTCCAAGCCACTCGTCCGACAACTGTTAAGATTTAGTGACAGCTCATTATATTGTTTACAACCGTACAAAAGCATTTTGGTGAGAATTTTCCAGATAAAAAATAATTCGTGATGGAATTCACGCGTGATAATGTGATTTCTTTATATTTGGCTGGAAAACCACAAGTGGCTATCGTTAAAGCACTTCAGCATTTAAATGTGAATAAATCGTTTGTGTCTTGTACCATCGCTCATTACCGTGATACTGGTAGCGTAGCCCGACGTTAAGGAAGTGGACGGACGAAAACAGCAACATCAGCAGAAATGGTTCGAAAAGTCAAGAAGCCACTTGATCGAAACCCGCGTCGCGGTACCCAAAAATGGCTCGTGAGCTGAACATATAGCAATATTCTATTCGGCAAGTATTGAAAAATGACCTCGGGGTAAAGCCATTGAAATTCCAAAAAGTGGAAGAACTTACACCGCATCAGAAAGAAAATAGACTCAAAGAGCTCAAGAGTTGCTTCGCTTAGCCGAATTTTATTTTCTCCGATGAGAGAACATTCGTTGTCCAGCAGTTTGTAAACAAAAAAAATGATCGTGTTTACTTGCCAAAGAAGTCAGCTGGAAATGTGCACCTTCGGTTGGCTACCAGAACTCAAGCGCCGGCCATGGTAATGGTGTGGGCCGCCATAACAACCGATGGTCGCTCTCCGCTTGTATTAATCGACCGTGGCATCATAATAAAAACCGAATATTATCGCGAAAATATTTTGAAGGGTGTATTAAAGCCTTGGGCACGCAAACAGTTTGGCCGAAGTCCTTGAACATGCCACAGTACCATCGCACTCAGCACGCGCCACCCAAGAATGGTTACAAAATGTGGTTCCTTACTTCATTTCCAGCCACCAAAATCTCCGCATATTCGTTGGACTATTTTTTTGGAGTATTTTGGAATGCAAGGTTGGCACCAAAGTGTCGATCACCTCAAGCAAGCAAGCGCTTCGGGAATGGGTCAAAATACCACAGAGCAACATTCGGGCAGCGTGTGTCGGTTTCATTGCCGTTTGAAGGCCATAATTCGTGCCAAAAGTGACCAATTCGAACAAATCTAAACTTATTCTAAAATTTGATGCTATTTTCGACATTTTTTTGGCTTTCATTCAATCAAATTAAAAAAAAATATGGCGTCTGACTTCGTTGCAATCTTTTTATCTCACCCTGAAAAGATTTGGTTTTTATATGCTTTATTTCCTTACTTTGCCTTGAATGACTTGTACGGACTAGGAAATGACAGATAAGGAATCCTTGTGAAAATCGTTTCAGATAATTTAAAATATTTTCAGGAAATATCATTCTCCCTTTCGGGATTTCTGGGGAAAATTATTCATTCAATATAGAAGCATACTAAAAAAATTTGGCAACCCTACCAATACAATATGCCTCCCACCAACAAAATCAATACAAAACATTAAATTATTTTTAAAAACAATCCACACGATCTGTTTTACGAGATCGTAGACAAGGCAAGCGATCGACCACAACGCTCACCATTTGCCGGTCCAACACCGATAGTGGCTAGGTAATAGTGTGAGCAACGTGCAGACAAAGAAAACAAGAGCCTCCACTCTTTTTTCAAAATTAATAATTGTGTGTTGTTTTGACAGGTAAGAGGAAGAGTAGGGATAATGAAGACAAAGAAATAGTTTTACAACTCAATAAGATGATCAGGTCTTCCCTTGGGCCAGTCAGTCACACACAGTTTGTCTTTAGGAAAACAAAAGCAGATCGTCAACGTTTTGTGAAATACGCAAATATTTAGATTTGTTTTGTATGGTATAGTTGCAATTGATAAGATAAACACCGGGTACAGATAAATTATTAAAGTATACAAAATAGTATTGTTTGTTTTGCTCCATATTCATTGTGTTGTTTCTTCTTCTCATTTTCGTTGCAGACCTAAATTACATACATTTGGATTTGCATAAATCCCATCAACTACAACAAATCCAACAAAATGGATAAATCTGAAAAACGGGAGCAGGAGACGGCTAAGAAAATTCAAAATAAAGATTTAACATCATCCACCACAATCAGCAGTAGTAGCACATCACAATCATTAGATAGTAATTCCCCCCACGATGATGATTCAATTACCACCAGCACAGAATCTTCGGACACATTTGAAACATGGACCTTGGTAATGGATAAAAAGAAAAAGAATGGTGATGAAACAGAACGTGTAGAAATTTTAAGCAAGACCGACGATGAGGACAACATTGAGGAAGCTGCTGAGAAACAGCCCGAGGAAGATGATCATCAAGCCACTGCAATGGATAACAAGAAAATGCACGAGTAAGTTGGAAATAGGGTTCTGAATTCGAAAATCATAACATTACAAATCTGCTTCTTCCAGATCCATGCAAGAAGCTGATGACTTTTCCGATGGCATATCAATTATCAGTGAAACAGAAAGCAATGGCCGGATATCACCTCATCCTTATTTGAGAGATCATTTGCATGATTTGAATGTAAAATTTGCCACCCTTCCAACACAAGATGAAGAAGATATAATAAGATCAGTCCAGCAACCTATAATTATACCAAGAGCAGCAGAACAGCAATTGAGACAACGCACTGGAAGATCTGCTGAAGTACCCGCAAACGAAAACAATGACGAAGATGATAAAAGCAATGACAAAGCAGTCCAAATGGCAAGCAGCCAGACAGTAGCGGAACTTGGCACCATTACACCATTGGTAAAACGTGGTCTACAAGGAATTTTCTATGTAGGCGTCGCATTGGCTCTGCTCTCTTTAATCGGACGTTTGCGCAATCCAACATGGAGTTCCACAAATCCGTCCTCAACAGAATTAGAACAAAAAATCAATGATATGGAACTGCAAAATAATTTAATGAGAGCTGAAATAGATTTACTTAATAAACAAGTAAAATATTTAAGCAATTTAAATGAACAACAAAGAAAGCCCGACAAATACAAAGGACATTATGAATCACAACCATATGAGGGCAAAAAGTTCAAGGCTTGGTCGGGTAATGGTGACTCCCTACGGCCTGTTGAAATAACAAAAGAAGATTTGCGCAAACCCTATAAATGCCCCGATGGCTCCTTTAAGGAATTTGCCGGTATGTGTGTTGAAACTAAGGGCAATCAACCCAATATTGTTGAACAATTTGGACAAGTTGTGGAAGATTACAAACAACAATCGGAAACGCTTCAGGCATTCGAAAAAGTGGCTGAAGACTTACATAGTCTAACGGAAAATCCTTTTGATCAAATTCAACAAATTCTTACCGAACAACAGGAGCCGGATATGAAAACGCGCCAACATTTCGATAAACAAGCGAATCAGTTTTTAAAAAATAAACCCGTTTATCAAAGCAACGAAGAACCAATGTCACAGCTGCCAAAAGACAGTCAGACTGGCGAATCCTTAGATATGGGCAAAGAAGCAAACAATGGAGAAAAGGTGCCGGAATTCGACATGTCAAAAAGTTATTGGAAATCGAGAGGAAAGCGTGATAACAAATATCGTGGTGGCGGCAGTTTTGAGGCTAAATCTCTGGATAAAGATTTTAAGAAAAATCCTTCCCCAGAAAATGGTAAAAACTTTGATAATCAATCAAAGGAAAACCTTGAAAAATTCAAAAGTGAAGCCAGAGCCAAATATTATAGCAGGCATAAGGATGATGATGATGACGATTCAAAGGAACGCTTTAATAGACGCGAAGGCAAAGATTCAAAAGAACATGATTATAACAGAAAACGTGGTGGTGAATACAATAGAAACAACAATAACTCCAAGGAACGTTATCAAAAACGTGGCAATGACAACAGCAACAATTCCAAAGAACGTTGGAATCACAAACACAGTGCTGAAGATAATTCCAAAGAACGTTACAATAAACGTTCCAAACAACCACCCAACTCCAAGGAACGCTTCAATCAAGACAATATGCCTCATGGTGGCAGCGGAGAATGGCAAGAGCATTATATGAAACATCGTGAAGAATTGCGCAAGCAAAACGAACAGAAATACAGTGGAGAGAATAAAAATTGGTTTATGAAACGTGGTGATGGACGAGAGTTTAAACGTAATGCTGATATACGTTACAGATGAACCTGAAGAATAACAAGAAGAAGATGTGTTGTCCTAAGACAGAAGTTGAATTTTATTGAGAAAAATTTGTGTGAAGATACTATTTTATAGAATATATATGATATTGTAGTAAATCTAAGGATTGCACATTTTTACTAGTTACGTAAGTTCTTACATCCAAAGACATATTTCAGAAATAAATGAAATTCAAAGAAATTGCACATTTTCCCCTAAGAATAAATATTTTTTCATCCAATGATTTTTAATATGTTTGTACTTTTTTAGAGTGGGTGAAGGTCATGACAACAATTTATAGAGACACGAAAAGGAATAATCTCCCTTTACCATTTGATCGTGTAATGAAATCATTTTAAAACAGATTCAAAATTATATTTGACACACACACCCAGAAAAACTGCATATAATATTCTGTCCTGATATCTTATTGCATACATTTTTCTCAATTCTATTTAACTTCTACTAAAAATACAAGATCTTTTCACATTTAGCTCCCGTTTTATACTAGACTAAGCCTAAAAAATAAAACAATATTTTGTAATTCAAATGAAATATCCAAACTATGTTATATTTTACAAATTATTTTTGTGTTGTGATAGTTGAAAACTCCCCATAAAAATGAATGCTGAAACACCAGCAAACATGCATATTTATCCATTCATACTTAAAAACGAACTCCCATTTGTATAAAATTACTTTTTTATTTAAATATCTTTTAACATATCTTGTAAAACATTATTTCTACATTGTGTATTTTATTTTAATTATTTTTATCTATATGTACGCGCATCATATGCTTTTTATTTTAACTTTTATTGCACATTTATTTTTAATTTGAAAATATTTACATATATATTGTGTATTTACTTTGTGAATTTATTTGTTGTGTATTATTTGCCCATATAATTGTATAAATTAAGACCTCTGCAAAATAATTGTTATTCATCCCATTAAGAAATAATAGACCTTAACATAAATATATGAAATTAAAATACATATATTATATCAAATATCCTATATTTGTATCTATGTAATTATAGAAATAATAAACGAAAATGTAATACTAAAAATACAATAAAACAAAACCAATGGAGATATCATTTTTATTTCAAATTGTGACTTTAGAAGAATAAATAGACTCTTTCCAACATTTCGGTCGGTATCTCTCGAATAGATGATTGAATGTTGTCTTCCAATGCGTCAATTCAAGCGGGATCTACAATAATGGCATGAGATTTACCATAGCTCTATAAAAATAGTTCAAAGCCAATAATCGCACAATCTATGCCGCCGCTTTGATTAATCCATTATTACGCGTGCTGCGTGGTACCCTTTTTAGAAATAATATGTCATGCCATTCAAGCTCTTGCATTTTGGTCAGAAAAGTTGGATCATTCGCATCTTTGAAGAAGTATTGTACAAAGTACACTCAGCGAAATCACAAATACCCCAAATAGGGGATATTATTTTTTTGTCATACTTTTGTTGTTAAATTGTAGATTTTATAATATTTTTTTCGCCTTACAACACTATGTGTTGGGGGCATCATCTTCGTATATTTTTGGAAAGTATTGGTTCCAGATCTATGAGGATTATTCGAAGAGAGGAGCAGAGGAGCAAAGAGCAATACATCTTTGAAGAAGTATTGTACAAAGTACACTCAGCGAAATCACAAATATCCCAAAAAGGGGATATTATTTTTTTGTCATACTTTTGTTGTTAAATTGTAGATTTTATAATATTTTTTTCACCTTACAACACTATGTGTTGGGGGCATCATCTTCGTATATTTTTGGAAAGTATTGGTTCCAGATCTATGAGGATTATTCGAAGAGAGGAGCAATTAGGTTCAACATTTTATTTTGTTATGTAGTAGATATGGGAGAATCTTCGTTCTAATCAAAGAGGTTTCTGATAAACTTTACCGCAAATTTTAGTGTTGCGAGATATCAAATGGTCGGGTCGCCTTATCGTAGCCTTTGCAGAAATACCACAGAAATCGGTTCTGATTTAGGTATAACTCCCATATTATGACCCGTCCGATATTCATACTGCCCTTTCTTTTTGTACCCTCCACCATACATAGTATAGAGGGTATATTAAGTTCGTCATTCCGTTTGTAAATAATCATTTTAGACGTAACAAAGTATATACAGGGTGAGATGAAAAAACTGCAACCAACTACATACTGCTGTCATTTCTAAGCCACTCGTCCGACAGCTGTTAAAATTATTCCAGTAACAGCCCATTATATTGTTTACAAGCGTACAAAAGCATTTTGGTGAGAATTTTCAAGAAAAAAAGTTATTTGTGACGGAATTAAGCGTGATAGTGTGATTTCCTTATATTTGGCTGGAAACCTCAAGTGGCTATCGTTAGAGCACTCCAGCATTTAAATGTGAATAAATCTTTTGTGTCTCGTACTATCGCTCGTTATCGTGATACTGGTAGCGTAGCCCGACGTCAAGGAATTGGACGGAAGAAAACAGCAACATCAGCAGAAATGGTTCGAAAAGTAAAGAAGCGACTTGATCGAGACCCGAGTCGCAGTGACAGAAAAATAGCTCGTGAGCTGAACATATCGCAATATTCCATTCGGCAAATATTGAAAAATGAGCTCCGGGTTAAAGCCATTGGAATTCCAAAAAGTGCAAGAACTTTCACAGCAACTGAAAGAAAATAGACTCAAAAGAGCTAAAGAGTTGCTTCCCTGGCGGAAAGAGGTGAACTGCCGAATTTGGTTTCTCCGATCAGAAAACATTCGTTGTCCTGCACTTTGTAAAAAATAAAAACCAAATGATAGTGTTTACTTGCCAAAGAGGTCAGCTGAAAATGTGCACCTTCGGTTGGCCACCAGAACTCAAGCGCCGGCCATGGTCATGGTGTGGGCCGCCATAACAGCCGATGGTCACTCTCCGCTCGAATTAATCGACTGTGGCATCAGAATAAATTGCGAATATTATCGCGAAAATACTCTGGAGGGTGTATTAAAGCCTTGGGTACGCAAACATTTAGGCCGTTGACCTTGGACATTCCTACAGCACCATCGCACTCAGCATGCGCCACCCAAGAATGGTTACAAAATTAGGTTCCACGCTTCATTTCCAGCCCGCAATGGCCACTAAAATCTCCGTATACCAATTCGTTGGACTTTTGTGACTGGAGTATTTTGGAAAGCAAGGTTGGCACTAAAAACTACCTCAAGCAAGCGCTTCGCCGGGAATGGGTCAAAATACCGCAGAGTAACATTCGGGCAGCGTGTTTCATTGGCCGTTAGAAGGCCATAGTTCGTGCCAAAGGTGAAAATTTGAACAAATCTAAACTTATTCTAAAATCTGATGCTATTTCCGACATTTTTTGCTTTCATTTAATAAAACTTAAAACAAATATAACAAGTAAGAAAAGGCTATACTCTTGCGGGGCCGACTGTATTATACCCTACAACACTACAATATGTTAGAAGCCCCCTTATGTTCAAATCCATATTGGAAGATTTCGCTTTTGAAATTAGGATTTTGACTTGAGACATTTGCCCAACATTTATGCACTCCGTCGAGCTGTTAGTTGTTGTAGTCCATTTTACAGATAAGTATAATCCAATGGTCATCCAAAGTGCTGTCCTAAACTCTCTTCACAGGCGTGTCGATTGGCTTTATTTGTGTGATCGGAAAAACATTTCTGTATTTTGCAATCATCTCCAAAAGCTAGAAGCCCCTCTGTATCTCCAAATTTAGACTCATCTATATGATTTGCTTGTCTACGATATTTGGCTACATTCGTCAACGAAATCAGCATAAAAAACCAGAAATTCGCCTTTCGTGTATTTCGGATATCGCCTGTAAGTAATGCTGGTATTTTTTCATTAAAAATAGTGGTCCATTGTACCCGCAGTCCTAACTCTATCTTTATGCGAGATTTCGTGTCCTTTGGTTTCTATTTGTGACCTTTATAACGGCTGCAAAATCAGGGAAATGTTTAGTTGTTGTTGTTTTAGATTTTATACTTTTATGTCAAGAGGGAATTCTGAATTGACAAAATTTGTCAAAATCGGTCCAGCCGTTCTTGAGTTATAAGCATTCTAACTAACATCCCCTTCCTTTGTATATTCCCATTGTATATATTTCGCTATATATAACCGATATATTTACTATCGGCATCTACGTAACGGTCAGCATTGACCTGTTCGTCTATTTGTGATTTCGCCGGAATTAAAAATATTCGCGGTTGAATGGAAAATTTGACTTTTATTTAACTCAAATATTGTGGCCTATTTCACCCACTAAATATTACCCGATGACCATCAAAATTGGAAGGCTTCTACCCAGCCCTAAGATCTAGTCCCATGCCAACTTCCGACCTGTAGAGCAACTGCAAAATCAGGAAATTTTTCAGTTTTTGGCCCATTTCAACCCCTAAATATTATGCGATCATCTGACCTTAACCCCACCAACATTCTAAATTTCGTGAAGATTGGGCCATAATTGCGACCTGTAGAGTGATTACAAATTAACATGGACAGACGGACATACATAGCTAGATCGACTCAGCTCGACGAGATAGGATGATCCATATATAGTTTCCTATGTGGGAAACCAATATTTCGTGGTGTTACATAATTTTTGGCCCAATCAAACTTATAATACCCCCAACACATAGTGTTGTAGGGTATAAAAATTACGGAATTTGACTTGGTTGCAGTTTTTTATCTCACCCTGTACGTAATCAAATTTTAATATAAGTCACTAAAGAAAAGAAATCTTTGTTCCGATTAGTAGTATTTGTAAATATTTGGAATGGTCCTCATATACATTCGGTGCACTCCTAGTTCATGTCCCCAAAAGAATAAATACAATTTTTAATTTTCCTTCATTTTGAAGTTTACCAACGAGAATATTAGTAAAATTATTGCACATCCAATTTTTCTGTCCAAAACTATTTCAGCGTATCCATATGTCAACTCTAGAAACTAACAGTGACCTTTACATTAAATTTCAGGATTTCTGCTTTATCCCTTCACCCAATACCAAATTTAGTAACATTTTGTACGCATATCCAAAAAATCTACATATCTCCATCCTATACACCAACGGTGTTTCAAAATTGGTACTCAAGTTAGTACTTTTCGAACAATTATAGTATGCATTTGCGAAACCACCACTAGATACCTACAGTGGTCTTAATATCAAATTTTAGGATTTCAGCTGAATGCATTCACTCAATACCAAATTTCGTAACATTTAGTACTCTTCTTAGAATTTTAGTAATCATTTGCAAATTCGTTCCATATCTAAATCAGAAACACCGACCGTTAGCGCAATATAAAATCTCCATCCTAGATACCAACAGAGGCATCAATATAAAATGTCGGGCTTCTAGCTCTATCTCCTCACCCAATATCCAATTTATTAGCATTCAGTACTTTTCTTACCATATGTCCAGGCTGCACATAAACATCCCCCTAATACCAAATTTCAGATTTCAAACGCTATGTGTTCATCCAATATAAAATTGTGCCAAATTTCCCCAAAAAGAAATTATTTAGACAGCTTTTCACTAAGTCTTGATAAATAGGAAACGTAAAAACGTAATATTTTTAGTATAATTTTCTTCACAAAACTCGCAATATAAAAGTGGATTTGCAACGGGTAACTCTTCTACATATCCCTAGTGGTTTAGAGCATGTTAGAAAAATACAGGTAGATGCATCAACGCTTAGGAGCATTGATATGTCAAAAAAAATTAAATTTCTTTTCAAATAAAAGATTTTGATATGTTTTCTTATACGACGTCATTCGGAGTATATTATAATATGCCTTTTCAAAAATTTTTACAACTTTAAATAATTTTTCATTTAACATTTTCAATTCCAAAATTGGTTTGACAGTTCATTGTCTCAGCAGCTGCGTCGATGCGTCTACCTTTATTCTTCTACCATGGGTGTAGAGCATCTTTGCCCGCCCGATATTCGTTCTTTCCCTTTTTCTGATTGTTTTCCTTTTGACAGTCTTTGGTGCAGCGAGCGCCATCTATAATTAAATAAAGGATTTTATTTAGCTTAAAGGAATAGCAATGACGTAAACCAAACATATTCTTTTTTGCGAGGCAACAGATGTCATTTATTATATTATAATTAACAAATTATAAAATATTAACAATTAATTCGTTTGGTATTTGTTTAAATATAGGGTGTATTTATTGCTTCTAGTTTTTACATTAATAATGAAATTAAATATTACAAGAAAAAAAAATTCTCCACCATTTGTAAGAAACTTGAAAAATTTAAAAAAATAGCCCTCAAATGAAAACCTTTATATGGGGGCTATACGAAAGCGTGGTGCTGGAAAAGTAATTTCTTGTGATAGGATGTAGAACGGTTAAGCATTTTATATACCAAATTTGAAACAATTCCTGCGAATAATGTCGCAAATATCATGAAAATACGGAATATCTGGGGCGCTATACTAAAACTCTTCTCTATTTAGGGGATAAAGTACTTAAAAGGAACTCTTCCTGTGAATTTTTAGACAATTTCGTTGAAAAATGGGTCTAAAATCATCAAAATAACCGGTACCCCCCGTTATATGGGGGCTATACGATATCGTAGACCTATATGGCTAATTCTCTTCTAAGGGATAAAATACTAAGAAGGAACTCCTTAGGTGGATTTGAAGACAATTCTATTGAACAGTATGGATAAAATAATCAAAATGCGAATATCGGGGGGTATCGTTATATGGGGGCTATACGATATCGGGGACCTATAAAGATAACTTCCAGGGCATAAAGTACTCCTTGTGTGGATTTGCAGACAATTCTATAAAAAAGTATGGATAAAATCATCAAAATGCCGAATATAGGGGGTACCGTTATATGGGAGCTATACGATATCATAGATCTATATAAACAATTCTCTTCTAGGGGATAAAGTAGTCACAAGGAATTTCTTGCGTGGATTTTCAAACAATTCTATTGAAAAATCATAAAAATACCGAATATTGGAAGGTGTCGTTATATGTGGGATAAACGATATCGTGGACCTATATAGGGGATAAAGAACTCTCAAAGAACTCCTTGTGTAGAATTTTAGACAATTCCATTGTGGCTCAAATCATCAAAATACAGAATATCGGGGTTGCCGTTATATGGGGGCTATACGATATCGTGGACAGACCTGCCTGTGGAAAAAAGACAGATCTTTGCAAAATTTTAGTTTCCTATCTTAATTCCTTTTGACTGTAGCGTGATTACAACAGACGGACGGACGAGAAGGGCTAAATCGTCTTAAAATTTTACTTTGATCAAGAATATATATACTTTGTTTGGTCTAAAATTATTTTATGGATGATTTAAAACGGGATGACAAACTTTATATACCCTCCACACTATATATGGATCGCGACTAAGTTCAGCCGGAAATCAAAAAAAAAAAAAATGTAGAAAAGTACCGTTTAAACGAAAACCGTTATTTGGAGGCTGTACGAAGACAAGGACCTGCATGGGTATTTTTTTTTTGTCATAGGTACATATGTGTAGTACCGATTCCGAAATTCAAATACGAAATTTTAAGGTATATCGGTGAATAGTGTCAATAATATCATCAAAATACCGAATATTAGGAGTTATTGTCATATGGGGACTTTATGACATTGCCTATTGGCAAAATAAACATGTGTGAAATAATTTTAGTCTTCTATCTCAATACTTTCGAAAGATAGCGTGTTTACAACAGATAGACGGACATTGCTAAATCGACATATCATTTTACGCTGATCAAGAATATACGTACATTTGTTGGGTCTGGCATGGGTATTTCGAGGAGTAACAAACGGGGCAGTCAAACAAATTAAAAAGTATCAGTCGATTTTCCCACAGATGAATACCCTCTTGACCTTCTTCGACTATATCGACAACTTCCTTCACTTAATATGAGATATATGACAATGTTATAAGAGATATACTTATTTAAAATTGTGACCTTTGTTTGGGAAGCACCAAAAAATGGACCGATATCTGCTGAAGAATCTTAATGGATTAACATTTACTATTTTAAGTTCGAAGTCGGTAGAAAACACAGGAACATACAGGAACAGGTCACGAAAATAAATTAGAATTTTAATATCAAAATGGGGAAATTAATTTATTTTAACTTCGAAGATGTTGTCGGATATCTTCGTACATTTATAACTGATTACATTTCTTTTAATAGCTTTGAATGTTTCATTCAACTTTCAACGACAATCTTCAAAATTGTCTTAGATCAGTTATTTTGACGTTACCACTTAATTGATTTTATGCGATTCTATTTATTGAACGGAACGTATAACCTGTATACATACATGTATGTATACATATGTGTTTCAAATGGAAGTCGTGACAAGCGCTTGCTAGGCTGATTACTTATATTTATTTTTAATTTCAATTAACAGGTGAAATGTTTTTTTAATAATAAATTTCAAATTCTATTCTTTGACTACAAACTACAAATGAGATATATTCGTATAATTACTTTAAAAGTGAATATTTATTGATAATCAGCATATTTCACGTGAACTGATGTTACACGAACTGTGGTCATTTTGAAGCAAGAAATAAGCAGAAAAAAGTAAGCAGGAAATGGGCTTCCGTTAAAAGTTCATAACATGTGCAAATTGATGATACACTTTTAAAGATTTGATAAAACATATATTTAAAAAACTCTTAAGTAGAGCATAAAGAAAACCAAATTGTAGAAAAATGTCATAAATATATTAAAATGCCATAAATATATTAAGAAATCAATGGCCCACTGTAACGTATAATGACACAACTCTATTGCTGGAAATATTGGTATATAACCACTTAAAAACTTAACAAATCAAATTTAAGCGTCAGATTTTTTTACCAAATTGTAAAGGTAATTTAAAAATTTTTCTAAATTTGGTTTCAGTTGTTAAGTGATCTTTGATAAAATACCGAACTAAATTTATATTAGCAGACCTTGTCACGATTTTCTTTTAATATCCAACTTTTCAAAGAAAAAAAAAAACATGTGTAAATAATTGCAAAGTGCTGAGTATAACAGTCTGTTTTTGTATGTCAAAACGAATGTGAGTTCGAAAGAAAAATATCATTCCAAATGAGTTTTTATACCCTACAACACTATGTGACACCTCGAAATATTGGTTTCCCACATAGGAAAGTATATATGGATCCTCCTATCTCGCCGAGCTGAGTCGATCTAGCTATGTATGTCCATCCGTCCCTCTATCCATGTTAATTTGTAAACACTCTACAGGTCCGATCTTCACGGTATTTAAAATGGAGATGGGGCTAGGACCAGAATAGAGTTTTTGCAGATGATTGCTTAATATTTAGGGGTTGAAATGGACCTCAAACTGAACAATTTCCTGATTTTGCAGTTGCTCTATATGTCGCAATGTATATGTCGAAGCGGAAGCTAACATGGGGCTAGAGCTTAGGGCTGGGCAGAAGCATTCCAATTTGGATGGTTATCGGGTAATATTTAGTGGGTGAAAAAGACCACAAAATTTGTATTAAATAAAAGTCAAATGTTCCATTAAACCACGAATATTTTTAATCCCGACGAAATCAAAAATATACGAAGAGGACAAACCTGACCGCTACGTAGATACCGATAGTAAATATATCGGATATATAGAATGTGTATATATAAAGGAAGTAAGTTAGTTAGAATGCTTATATCTTAAAAATGGCTGGACCGATTTTGACAAATTTTGTCATTTCAGAACGCCCTCTTGTCATAAAAGAATAAAATCTAAAAAATTGCAAAAAAAGCCAATAATGATGTTAATAAAGATTTTGTAGTATTTTGTGACATTTTTTTATATTTTTTATCGCATGCGATTTTTTCAATCAGGCTTATAATATTGAAGTGTATATTTTGTAATATTTTATTTTTACCTTACAACACAGGTTGGAGTTATTATATGCAAATTCAAATATCGTCCGATCCTCACGAAAATTTTTATAAGGTTAGGGTAGGCTCAATGATGTCCGCAATATATTTAGGGGTTGAAATGGACTAAAAATGTTGCTGATTTTGCAGCCGTTATAAAGATCACAAATAGAAACCAAACACGAAATCTCACATGAAGTTAGAGTTTAGGACAACGAGTAGAATGGACCACTACTTTTGTGTAAAAAATTACCAGCATTACTTATAGGCGATATCCGAAGTACAAAAAAGGCGAACTTCTGTCTTTTTTAGGCTGATTTCGTTGACGAATATAGCCAAATATCGTAGACAAGCAAATCATATAAATGAGTCTAAATTTGGAGATACAGAGGGGTCTCTTGCGTTTGGAGATGATCGCAAGATATTTAGGGATTTAAATCAACCAAAAACAGAAAAAAATCCTGATTACACAATTGAAGCCAATCGACTCGCCTGAGAAGAGAGTTAAGAACAGGGAAGAATTCTAGCAGTTTGGATGACCATTGGATTATATTGAGCTGTAAAATGGACCACAACAACTAACAGCACGACGGAGTGCGTCTCTGGTCAAAATATCAAATATAATCAAAAGCGAAATCTTCCAAAATGGATTTGGACATAAGTGGGCTTCTAACATATTGTAGTGTTGTAGGATATCACTAGGTCGGCCCCGCACGACTATAGCCATGGCTTACTTGTTTTTTTTTTAATAAAATTCTTCTCTATGTGATATCTATAGCAATATATAACTGCTCTAAAGCTAAATGTTGATAGGCGGTATGATCTACTTCAAATAAATAAAAATTATTTTGTTACGGAAAAAAAAGTATTTTGTTACGGAAACTCTACTAAATATACATAGTGGTGTAGGTTATCATATAGTCGGCCCCGCTCGACTTTTGACTTTTCCTTACTGGTATAAGTTAGTGTTGCAAATAAGATAATAGCTAAAAATTCACCCTTTAGAAGGGTTTTTACTTCTTAAAGACCTTATAAAGTTTTCTCTGTTTAAAAAGTCTTTTTCAGGTAGAAAGTATCTCCCCTCTAAGATCTCCAAAATGTCTTGCTTATCCTTAAGGCCAATAGAAAACAAAATGGTTTCGCATTCTTGATATTAAAAAAATATTAAACACTAAAACAGACCTCCTGTGTCAAGAAGATCATAATGTGATATTCTCTCTAGAAAACCCACCACTCGCCATATAGTAAAAAGATCTTTCTAGCACGCAGAGCTGAGCTGATCATGCTAATTTGTAATCGGTCGCAGTTCCGATCTGAATTTCATGGAAATAAAAAGGAAAAATTCTTGATTTTGCATAACTTATCGACCAATTGAAGGTGAGATGGACGATAAATTTTGTCTAAAAATATAAACGGGAAGTCCAGCAGCGTATTATTGTAATGCTTTAAGTCATCTTTTATTGTTGTCGATTTCGTTGACGTATATAGTCAAAAAAATAAGTTGTAGTAAAATATATACAAATTCACTTGTACACTTGTTTATACGCTATTCTCGGTCTTCAACTCCTGTCTTGAAGTCCTTTATATATCATAAAGATAGTCAATAGCTACATATGAGTCTTTCGTAGAACAAACAAGAAATCCACATCAAACTCTGCAAAATCATAAAAAATCGTAAAAAGATTGATATAAAATTATTCAAACGTTCTGGAATCAATATAGCGTCTCCAATCAGCCATAATCGACTGAAACTTTAAAAGCTTTGTAACTAGCCACTGCCGTCGTTACACAACTGCAGTGACCAACCGACAATCCTTGCGAAATAAATAGTGAAATTACACAATTGAACTTTATCTAAACGATTATAGCATTTGCTACGATAATATACTCTTCTTATATAATACATATTTTTCTCCAAATGTAAATAACAAATATTATTACTAACAACAACAACAAGAACACCAACACAACATTTTATCACATCTCATTGCAATTTGTTGGCACTGGAGTCTCTATATAAAGATGCTTTGAAGATGTTCGAACATCCAGTGTTACTGCGAATAGCAAGATGAAGCTTCAATCGGCAGCAGCAGCAGCACACTTTATTGGCACAACACTTGTTGTACTCGCCCTAGTCACAAATGGAAAGGCCCAACTTTACAATCCAACTAATATACGAGAATCCCTTGGGGATATTATTCAAGGACTGGGTTCAGAGATAATAAGGGAAATACCAACGCCAGAGGAGCTGCTTTATACCTCAATACAAGTGTTAGTTGGTTTGCCTGAGCAAACCGTCTCTTCAATTATCAATCGGGCATGTAAGTTGAGAGAAGTTTGAAATAGATATAAAATTGGAATTAGAAATTGTTAAATTGAAATTTTTGTTTAAGGTTCGCTTTATTTGGCTTCGGGGGCGATAAATCTCCGTATCACTCCGAGTGCTGAGGAGATGTATTTTCAGTTGAGAGCTCCTTGTAAGAATGTTAGTGTGCCTTTGTTGCATCCCGAGGAACTGATCAATGTTCCGGAGTTTGATGTTAACAAAAAGGTTGTTATTTTTGTCAGTGGCTGGGGTAGTGATGGCAATTCATCGACATATATTCAAGATTTTGCCAATGCCTATAATTGTCGTGGTGGCTATAATTTTCTGGTAAGTAGATTTCTGTTGGTAACACATCTATACGAAAATGATATATATCTGTAGGAAAAGTGTGATAAACTTTGTAACTTGTTTGCAATTCCAAGTGGAGGTTAAAGTACTCGGTGAGTAACAAAAAACCCCAAATGGCTCTTGAGCTCTCAGTTCAAACTTTTAAGGGCATTTATATGTTTATAGCCTAGTCGTGCGGGCCCTACCATGTGATACCCTATAACACTAAAATATGGTAGAAGTCCCCTTATATCCAAATCCATTTAGGAAGATTTCGCTTTTGAAATTATGTCATAGAGCACTGCCCAGATATTACCCTTAGCTTTCTGGTCAGGGATATTTGTCCAATATTTACGCACTCTGTTGTGCTGTTAGTTACAACTAAATATAGAATTCTTCCCTGTCCTTAACTCTCTTCTCATGCCAAATTCCATGTCCATCGGTTTCAATTGTGTGATCAAGAAAATGTTTCTGTTTTTGATTCAATTGAACCCCTAAATATTTTTCGATCATCTCCAAAAGTAAGAGGCCCCTCTGTATCTCCAAATGTAGACTCATCTATATGATTTGCTTGTCTACGTTATTTGGCATAAAAAACCAGAAGTTTCCTTTTTGTGTATTTTGGATTTCGACTATATGCTATTATCAGCGTTTCAGTAGAATAAAAATGTTGGTATTTTTCATGCTCTAACTTCATGCGAGATTTCGTGTCCTTTTGGTTCTATTTGTGACCTTTATAATGGTTGCAAAATCAGAAAATTTTTAGTTAGTCCATTTCAACCCCTTTATATCATGCGGATATCTTTAAAAACAATAGGCCTAGCCCTTCTTAGCCTAACCCTACACTTATGAAAATTTTGGTGGGGGTCGGACGATAATTGCAATCTGCATATAATGCCGCAACCTGTGTTGTAAGGTGAAAAAATATTATTAAATGTACACTTCAATATTGTAAGTCAAATTGAAAAAATCGTATGCGATAAAAAATATGAAATCATAAAAAATTACAAAATACTACAAAATCTATATTAACATCATTATTGGCATATTTTTATGCGATTTTTTAGATTTTACACTTTTATGCCAAGAGAGCATTCTGAATTGACAAAATTTGTCAAAATCCGTCCAGCCATTCTTGAGATATAAGCATTCTAGCTAACATCCCCTTCCTTTGTATATACACATTGTATATATTTCGCTACATATATCCGATATATTTACCATCGGCATCTAGGTGACGGTCAGAATTGACCTTTTCGTCTATTTGTGATTTCGCCGGGATTAAAAATATTCGTGGTTTATGGAAAATTTGTCTTTTATTGAAGTCAAATGGTATGGTCTATTTCACCCACTAAATATTACCCAATGTCCATCAAAATTGGAAGGCCTCCGCCAAGCCCTAAGCCCCAGCCCCATGCTAACTCTCGCGTCGATTGGTCTAGAATTGCGATCTGTAGAGCACCTGCAAAATCAAAAAAATTTTCAGTTTTTGATCCATTTCAACCCCTAAATATTATGCGATAATCTCCAAGCTATAGCCTTCTATTCTGACCATAACCCGACCTCCATTTTCAAATTCGAGAGAATCGGGCCATAATTGCGACCTGTAGCTTAATTATAAATTAACATGAACAGATGGACGGACATACATAGCTAGATCAACTCAGCTCGGCGAGATAAGAAGATCCGTAAATACTTTCCTATATGGGAAACTAATATTTCGAGGTGTTACATAATTGTTGGTTCAATCAAATTTATAATACCCCCAACATATAGTGTTTTAGGGTAAAAAAAATAGCGAAAATACTCCTTTTTGACATGCTGGAGGGTTAAAATTTTCTACCAAAATATTTCTCGTAGTTTTATCAACAATATTGCCGAAGACACTATATACCTATATACCGAGGAATCTTAATCTGAAAACTTTAAAAAGTGTTGAAGAAGGGTGGGGGCTTAAATATTCGCCATTAAATTAATTCGCTTACTTTCCTTTCAGTATTTAAATACATTCGATTTCATTCAAACCATCTACACTTGGTCGGCCTTCAATACTGAAGAGATTGGCAACATTGTCGCTGAAAGTCTTGTTAAACTGACTGAATTCATACCCGTGGAGAATATTCAATTGATAGGTCACAGTTTGGGTGGAGAAATTGTTGGTCAAGTTGGGCGCCATTTTAAACAATTAACCGGACAATTGTTGCCACGCATTACCGGCTTGGATCCGGCCAAGCCTTGCTATAACAAAGGAGAACGTCTGTCGGTTATTTCACGGGGAGATGCTTTATTCGTTGACATCATTCACTCAAATCCTGGCGTTTTGGGTAAGGCACAATCTTTGGGAGATGCTGATTTCTATCCCGGTGGAAAGGATCCTATTAAACCAGGATGTGTGCAATTCGGGTGCTCTCATGAACGTTCGATTCGTTATTACATTGAAACGGTTTATCCTGGAAATGAGCGGAATTTCTTGGCAAAACGTTGTAATTCTTTGGCCAGTTTGAATGGTGGTCGTTGTCGAGGACCTGAATATCCGCTGGGATTTGCTGTGCCCCATGATTTGGTTGGTGATTATTATTTGAATGTGAATGCTGATCAGCCGTATGGCAAAAAAGCTTCAGCTGATGCAACTGTCCAACCAAATCAATGTGGGCTTTGTGAGAGCCAATAAAATGTGGAAAGTTGTGACATATTTTATCAGTCTAACAAAATATTAAATATATGCACACAAACATTATATACATAGCACCTGCACCGAATGATTTAGAGCACTTGTTAACTACATGTTTAAAATTATTGTTATAATATATTCTAATAACGAAACGTTTTATCTTAATTTTTTATAAATTTAATTCTTTATTTAGTTGGATTTTTAAGAATTTTTAAGGATAATTAACATGGATTTTTTAAAGAATTTTTAAGGATGATAAACTTGGATTTTGTAAAGGATTTTTTAAGAACAATAGTCTTGGATTTTTTTAAGAATTGTTCAAGGATAACAAATGTCGATTTTTGAAAGAGTTTTTTCGAGGATTATATACCTTGATTTTATGAAGATTTTGTCAGGATAACTTTGGTATTTAAGCATTTTCAAGGATAATAAACGTGGATTTAAAGAATTTTTAGGTATAATAAAAGTGGATTTTTAAAGATTTTTTAAGGATAATAATAAACTTGGATTTTAAAAAGAATTTTTCAAGGACAATAAACTTGGATTTTTTGAGGAATTTTTCAAGGACAATAAACTTGGATTTTTTGAAGAATTTTTCCAGGACAATAAACTTGTATTTTTTGAAGAATTTTTCAAGGACAATAAATTTTGTAAATAATATTTCAAGAATAACAAACCTTTGAAGGATAATGAATGTGGATTTTTTAATTCTTTTCAAGGGTAATATTTCTTCAAATATAAAACATTTTCAAGGTTTGGTTTTTTTAAGTATTTCCAAGGATAATAAACGTGGATTTTTAAATCATTTTTCAAAATATTTTTCAAGGATTATAAACGTGGATTTTTAAATCATTTTTCAAAATATTTTTCAAGGATTATAAACGTGGATTTTTAAATCATTTTTCAAAATATTTTTCAAGAATTTTTTAATAATTTTTAAAAGTATTGTTCAAGGATTTCAAACGTGGATTTTTAAATAATTTTTAAAAATATTTTTCAAGAATTTTTAATAATTTTTAAAAGTATTGTTCAAGGATTTCAAACGTGGATTTTTAAATAATTTTTAAAAATATTTTTCAAGAATTTTTAATAATTTTTAAAAGTATTGTTCAAGGATTTCAAACGTGGATTTTTAAATAATTTTTAAAAATATTTTTCAAGGATTACAAACGTGGATTTTTAAATAATTTTTAAAAATATTTTTCAAGAATTTTTTAATAATTTTTAAAAGTATTGTTAAGGATTTCAAACGTGGATTTTTAAATAATTTTAAAAAATATTTTTCAAAGATTACAAACGTGGATTTTTAAATAATTTTAAAAAATATTTTTCAAAGATTACAAACGTGGATTTTTAAATAATTTTAAAAAATATTTTTCAAAGATTACAAACGTGGATTTTTAAATAATTTTAAAAAATATTTTTCAAAGATTACAAACGTGGATTTTTAAATAATTTTAAAAATATTTTTGAAAGATTACAAACGTGGATTTTTAAATAATTTTAAAAAATATTTTTCAAAGATTACAAACGTGGATTTTTAAATAATTTTAAAAAATATTTTTCAAAGATTACAAACGTGGATTTTTAAATAATTTTAAAAAATATTTTTCAAAGATTACAAACGTGGATTTTTAAATAATTTTAAAAAAATATTTTTCAAAGATTACAAACGTGGATTTTTAAATAATTTTAAAAAAATATTTTTCAAAAATTACAAATGTGGATTTTTAAATAATTTTAAAAAAATATTTTTCAAAAATTACAAACGTGGATTTTTAAATAATTTTAAAAAAATATTTTTCAAAAATTACAAATGTGGATTTTTAAATAATTTTAAAAAAATATTTTTCAAAGATTACAAACGTGGATTTTTAAACAATTTTTAACAAAGTAACAAATGAGAAATTTTGAATGTTTTTCCAAGGATAATTTACGAAATTTTTGGTTCATGAATTTCTAAGAATTATAAATGTGGATTTTCAAAACAATAAAAAAGGCTTAAGCATAATATGTATATAATTTTTTTCATGAAAAATAAATATGGGTTTTGATACCCTACAATGGGATGTGAATTTGGAACCTGCAAACAAATTGAGCTTGGAAGGAAGTATGCCAATATAGCTATAGATCCCATATATAATGTTCATCCTATTTGTTATAATATGAACTCCATAATAACTTTATTCGGGAAAAGATAACAAATATAGCTCAGAAAGACCCTGTTAAATTTTATCAAAATCAGTTCAGATTTTAATATAGCTCCCATACATATTTTTATTTGATTTCAGGTTTATTGTGCACTAAATGATTATTATCAGCCTAGAATTTGTCGTTTCTTTACTGGTTTAAAAGTTTTTCTATGACAACGAAAAAAAAGTGAAAAAGCAGTAAGTTCGGCCGGGCCGAACTTGGAATACTCTCCATCATTTGGAACGAATTTGGACATTTTCAAAAAATGAAATCCGTTAAAAATTCTGTTAAAATCCTAAAAATACCGAATACAGCCGTTATATTGGGGTCTATACGACGAGGATCTACATAGGCTTTGTTGTCATAAGCCATTACCATATTCATATTCGAAATATGAAATAAACGGTTAATAATGTAGCTAAAATCATCAAAATATCGTGTATAGGGAGGTACCTTTATATCGGAGCTACGCGAAGACGTGGACCTGCATAGACAATTTTCTATTACAGGCTGTACCTTCCATTACGAACTTCAAATACGACATCTTAAACAATTTGAGTGTGAGTATTGTACCTAACATCGTCAAAATATCGAATATAGAGAGGTACTGAAATATGGGGCTTATATGAAGACCTGGCCCTGCATAGACAATTTTCTGTCACAGACTGCAGTTCCCATTACGAACTCTAAATACGTAATTTGAAACTACTCCGGTGAGTAATGTCGCTAAAATCATCAAAATACCGAATATAGGGAGGTACAATTGTATGGGGACTATATGAAGACGTGGACCTGTCTTAGGCTTTAGTATCCATTACGAACTTCAAATACCAAATTTGAAACAATACCGCTGAATAATGTCGCTAAAAACATCAAAATACCGAATATCGGGAGGTACCATTATATATGAAGACGTGGACCTGCACAGACAATTTTCTGTCGTAGTCTATAGTATCTGTTTCGAATTTTAAATACCACTTTTGAAACAATTCCAGTGAATAATGTCCCTAAAATGATCAAAATACCGAATATAGGGAGGTACCGTTATATAGGGGCTATATGAAAACGTGGACTTATATGGCCCATTTACGAACTTAACCTGGCAAAATAAACAGGTGTGCAAAATGTAAGCCTTCTATCACAATTCGTTCGAAAGATAGCGTGATTACAAGAGACGGACAGACAGCCAGACGGATCAAGAATATATATACTTTGTTGGGTCTGACGTGAGTATTTCGAGGAGTTACAAACGGAATGACAAAGTTAATATACCCTCCATAGTATGGTGACGGGTATAATGTTTAAGTATTATTTCAGGACAAGAAATATCCTGGAGCTGGAGCCAAAATGTACTTAATAAACCAATTATATGGTAATGACATTTTTTGCTGGGTGAAAATATTGAAATTTTCCTGGTGTGTACAAATATAAATACATACATCAATGTACCATTGTCATAAGCTGCGTAGTGGAATAGATAGCGTGAGTTCTTAAAATCGAAATTTATCTTAGTGTTTATTCAATTTCATCATTCGTTTCGAACAATGAGCCTTTTCTATAAATAATTGTTGCTTTCAGAAGAAGGTAACAATTATAAATTTTGTATAATATCTGACTCAAATCTGGTAACTTAATTTCCTATATAAATATGCTTTAAAATTATTCAAAAAATCCAGTTGTAACGGGAATATCGAAATGAAGCTACGTTTAAAATTAAACACATGTATTCGAGTAATATTAATCGGAATGTGTGCAATGACCCCAAATATATGGGGCCAATCTGTGGATTATAACTCCTTAGGCCAATCAGCTGCTAGCATGATTCAAGGATCAGGCTCACAGGGATCAAAAACAATACCCACACCCAATCAGTTATTTTCTATGCCAATGCAGTATTTATTTGGTTTTCCAGAACAAGTGATGTTTGGTGTTCTCAATAAGGCATGTAAGTAAATACAAAGACATATTCTTTATGTTTTTTTAGAAGACATTTTCTTTTTAAATTTTTGATATTTTCTACATTCCTAAGGTTCCCTTATTTTGGCATCAAATATAAAAAACGTGTTCATCACACCCAAGGCCGAGAAAATGTATTACCAATTGAGAACCCCCTGTAAAAGCATAAATGTTCCCCTACAACAACCTGAAGAACTTGTTAATCTTCCCGAATTTGATGTGGATAAAAAAGTTATCATGTTTCTCAGTGGCTGGGCTACCAAAGGCAATGAAAGTCACATTCAGGAATTGGCCAATGCCTATAATTGTCGTGGTGATTATAATTTTGTGGTAAGTTGATAACAAAATTCGCACACATATTTCCTTACATTATACAACCAACATGACGCGGCAGTTTAAGAATTGTAGCATGAGATTTTAATCCCTGACTTATTAAGTTTAAATTTCGAACAAGTAAAAATGCCGTTGGTATGGTCTGGCCCAAACATTTTATTTCCTTCAGCGTAGAAGGACATAAATTGTAGACAAATTGGTTGGCTTCGAAATCTTTAAAAACTAGGATTCCCGTGTCTAAAGCAATTGGATCTTAAAATTTTTTTTGTTAAAACAAAATGTGAGTTTTTTAAGAATGTTTTTCAAGGAGCGCCAGACTAAACGAGGATCTTGTAAAAATGTTTTATATTTTATATATTTTTATCCCATGATAATCAGACCACTTATTTTTTTTTAAAGAATGCTTTGTTTAAGGATGATCAGATCTTTAAAAGTAGATCTTTTGGTAATATTTTTTAATGGATAATTAGACCACAAAACGTGGATTTGATAAGGATATTTTTCAAGTGCCATCAGAGCACTAAATCTGTATTTTTGGATAATATTTATTTTTGGTATCATTATATACCAATAGTTGCAGTCGCAAAAAAAATTAAGACAAAAATAAATTTTTCCAAAAAAAAAAAAAAAAAAAAAAATCTGTCGTAGTCTGCAGTATCCATTACGAACTTAAAATGTGAAACCTGAAAAAATCGGTGAAAAATGTAGGTAAAATCATCAAAATACGGAAAATAGGAAGATACCATTATATGGGGGATATACCAAAACGTGGACCTGCAAAGACAATTTTCTGTCATAGGCTGTAGTATCCATAACAAACTTCAAATATCAAACTTGAAACAATTCCGGTTAAAAATGTCCCTAAAATCATCAAAATACCGAATATTGGGAGGCACTGTTTTATGAGGGCTATACAAAGACGTGGACCGGCACAGACAATTTTCTGTCATAGGTTGTAGTATCTATAACAAACTTCAAATACCAAATTTGAAACAATTCCGGTTAATAATGTCCCTAAAATCATCAAAATACCGAATATTGGCGGGTACCGTTATATGAGGGCTATGGACAAAACATGTTGGATAGTGCTAACCATTTACAGTTACTTTACAATTGGCAGCATATTTGAAAAAAAAAGGACCAATTATTCCTCTAGCCCTTAACCATACGAAACTGTGAAATTTTCTGATGCATTGGTAGCTGTTGCAAGGTCCGTTAGGAGAAATTCCTCGCCCTAAGATTATCTTCCTTTTTTCGAAAAATTGTCGATTTGAGAGTGAAAATTAGCCAGAAGCATTGCAAAAGCAGATCCGTTACGATAAATTCCGAATTTGATTTTCACTCCCAACTTTTATGACGCTCGGCTTAAATTCTTGCACAATCTCTATTTTTAAAAATCCTTACGCAAAATTTCCCACGTTTTTGAGTAACAGAGGCCCAATAAAACTGTGATATTTTCGTGGACCCTTGGATGTACCGTTATATGGTGACTATATCAATATATTATATGGGGGCGATACCAAAACGTGGACCGACATTAACCATATTTTGTACAAATGGTCCTGCATCCCATAGATATTTATGTTTTGTTTTTGCTGGTGTTATTTTTCATTTTTTCCATACCATTTAGAAATTAATTACCCTTAATATATCCTACTTTCAGTATTTGAATGTTGCTGATACCATCGAAACGCTATACATATGGTCCTCTTATAATACAGCAGAAATTGGCAACCTCGTAGCAGATAGTCTTCGGAAATTCACAGAAACTGTACCCGTGGAGAATATCCATTTAATTGGCCTTAGTTTTGGCGCCCACGTTGTAGGGGCTGTGGGACGAAAATATAAAGAATTAACTGGCCAGTCGTTGCCACGTATCACGGGTTTAGATCCAGCTAATCCATGTTTTAATAAAGGTCAAGCCGTATCGAGTCTATCACGTGATGATGCCGCATTTGTTGATATAATTCATACCAATCCTGGTGCCTTGGGTAAAGCAGATTCGTTGGGTCATGTGGATTTCTATGTCGGCGGCAAAGGAGCCATTCAACCTGGATGTTTGCAGTTTAGTTGCTCTCATTTACGTTCCGTTGATTATTATATTGAAAGTGTTTATCCCGGTAATGAGGGTAATTTTATGGCGAAACGTTGTGATTCGATGCAGAGTTTCAATGGTGGTCTCTGTGATGGACCCGATCATCCAATGGGATATTCAACACCACTCGATGCGGAGGGAGATCATTATTTGAATGTCAATCTTCAGCGACCATATGGAATAAATGCTCCAGCCAATGCAATGGACCACTCAAGTCACTGTGGTCTTTGTAGTAGTTAATAGGGGTTGGAAATGTCATATATGTCCCTCAATTATAAATTAATTATTAATTTTTTGTAAATAAAACTGTGCAGATAAAAATTTTGATTATGAAGTTTGCAACGAGTATTTATATTATTTAAATTTTTTAAAGAGAACCTGTATTTAATAAGAAAACTAAATTAAAGCGAACTAAGTTAAATTCCTTTAGAAAATGTGGTAAAAAACTTCGTTCATGAAATCGGCCGACACCGTTACTTGGGGTCGATAAAGTGGACGGATTTCGGAAAAATAGTACCGATTTGAAGTACTCAACGGGGACTCCAAACAGTATACTAACGTTACTTTTTTTTGGGAAATGCTACAAAAACCTTTAAAGTTCCTGAGAAGAGTTGTATGAGGGCTATAGCAAAACGTGGATCGAAATGAAATTTTTTTGATGATCTCAATTATTATAGTCAAAACCTTCAAAGTACGGCATACCCTTTGCTTTGCCTATACCTTAAATACCTTAATTTTATCTTACTAAAAAGAGCCAACCTAAGTTCGCTGATCCGGAACTCCAGACCCGCAAACAAACAATCAAAGAAGAAAATGCGAAGAGTTTGCCCACGCACACACACATCGTTCGTAATAGTGGCATGGTGTGTGTAACTAGAAGTAGAGTCTCTCTCTCTTCCGATGTTTTATTGATTGTTAAATAACTAGGGTTAAAATGCAATAGTTGGCGAATTGACTTTAGATATACAGATTGAGATGAAAAACTTTGCAATAAACTCAAAAGCCATCATTTCTACATTTTTTTTGAAATTTTATTGAATGAAAGATTAAAATGCCGGAAATAGCATAACATTTTAGATTTGATTTGTTCGATTTGTTCGAATCGGTCACCTTTGGCACGAATTATGGCCTTCAAATGGCCAATGAAGCCGTCACACGCTGCTCGAATGTTGCTCTGCGGTATTTTGGCCCATTCCGGCGAAGCGCTTGCTTGAGGTGATCAACACTTTGGTATTTTTTAGTGCTAACCTTGCTTTCCAAAATACTCCAGAAACAATAGTCCAACGGATTGGCATCCGGAGATTTTGGTGGCCATTGTGCGCTGCAAATGAAGCGAGAAACCTCATTTTGTAACCATTCTTGGGTGACGCCTGCTGAGTGCGATGGTGCTGAGTCCTGTTGGAATGTCCAAGGTCTGCGGCGAAAATGTTTGCGTGCCCAAGGCTTTAATACATCATCCAGAATATTTTCGCTAAAATATTCGGCATTTATCGATTAATACGAGCGGAGAGCGACTATCGGCCCACACCATGACCATGGCCGGCGCTTGAGTTCTGGTGGCCAACCGAAGGTGCACATTTTCAGCTGACCTCTTTGGCAAGTAAACACGATAATTTTGTTTGTTTACAAACTGCTGGACAACGAATGTTTTCTCAACGGAGCGGAGAAAACCAAATTCGGCAGTTCACAATTTTCGGCCAAGCGAAGCAACTGTTTAGCTCTTTTGAGTCTATTTTCTTTCTGTTGCGGTGTAAGTTCTTGCACCTTTTGGAAGTCTGAAGTTGGTTGCAGTTTTTTCATCTCACCCTGTAGAGTAGAGTTTCTCCCTGTAGAGTAGATTTTCTCTTGTAAGTCGGTGTTTACGACGATTGCGACTACTAGTATTGAAATTCAGTTTTTTTTTTGAAGGGATGTCTGATTGTTGACGATTTACGGGTACTCGGGCATTGCTGTTACTCGAGAAGACGAAGTGTAAGGAATCGGGCAAAGTATTCGGGTAAATACGAATAAAGGATAATCGGGAACTGGTGGGTGGCTGATCCGAAATTACGATGATGATGATATGTGAGAAATTGAGGATTTTGATGTTCGGGTTGTACACAATTTGAATATACTCGGGAATTCTGGTTAATGTACGTCAGATATACGGGTATGGCGATGATGATGTTCCGGTTGTAGATGATTTGAATATAATTAGGAAATGTGATGAACTTACGCCCGAATTCAAGATGATGATGTTCGGGTTGAAGACGGTCTTTTGGAAGACCGACACCTACTTCACATTCTGAGTCAATTTATGAATTTCCGTCCATTTTATACCCTCAGCTATAGAGCTGCCGAGGGTATATATAAATAATACGTCCAAATAGGGCCGTATCAAACATATTGTTCGGACATGGACAATATAGGTCCACTGCTTCTTGTACCTCCCCCATAAATGTTACAATTTTCAAAGAAAATAATTTACCTCATGAAGATCATTCCATATTGTAAGAACTTTGCAAATCCCAAAATTTCCGTCAGTGCTAGGTCAAGTGAGAAAATGGGTAACAATTTTGAATAATTATAACTCATATAAAATGTGAAAAAAGCTTCGATTGCCTTCAAGTTTCACACATTCCAATATGTTTATTAACAAAAAATCTGGTGTGCTCGGGTTAAAATGTTGAATAATTATATCTCTCATCAAATACGAAATAAGAATCAGATTCTCTTTAGATTTCACAAGCCCCAATATTTTTATTAACCAAAGATCTGGCGTGAAGATGGGATGCATCGGTCCCCTCCTTTTGGTACCTCTCCCACAAAGGGGTTAAAATTCTAAATAACAAAAATTTTAATAAAATGCGAAATAATCACCTGTTTTTCTAAACTTCGCACATTCCAATGTTTCTAGAAACACAAGATCTGATGTGAAGATGATAAACATCGGCCCACCGATTACGGTAACTTAACACAAAAGTTCAACAATTTGATTAACAATAATTGGGACAAAATTGGAAATAAATCCTATTTTTTCACTCCAAACCAGTTCACCACTTTCGGGCAAGCGAATCAACTCTTTAGCTCTTTTGAGTCTATTTTCTTTCTGTTGCGGTGTTCTTGCACTTTTTGGAATTTCAAAGGCTTTACCCGGAGGTAATTTTTCAATATTTGCGATATGTTCAGCTCACGAGCCATTTTCTGTCACTGCGACGCGGGTTTTGATCATGTCGTTTCTTTACTTTTCGAACCATTTCTGCTGATGTTACTGTTTTCTTCCGTCCACTTCCTTGACGTCGGGCTACGCTAGCAGTTTTATTCACATTTAAATGCTGGAGTACTCTAGCGATAGCCACTTGTGGTTCTCCAGCCAAATATAAAGAAATCACACTATCACGCTTGAATTCCATCAGGAATAACTTTTTTTCTGGAAAATTCTCACCAAAATGCTTTTGTACGCTTGTAAACAATATAATGAGCTGTCACTGGAATAATTTTAACAGCTGTCGGACGAGTGGCTTGGAAATGACAGCAGTATCATTTTGGTTACAGTTTTGTTTTCATCTCACCCTGTATTCTTGATTAGATTTAACGATATTTAATAGCATTTTCAACGAGTTTTTTTAACATTTTCTTTTACTTTCCAAATGGTGAAGGGTATTCAAAGTTCGTCCCGGCCGAACTTAATTTAATTTATTTTTAAATTTTTTAATTTTGCACATACCAATATATTTATCGATATTAGATTCGCTATATAAGGTACCTAACGCATGTTTCAACGGTTTCGAAAATTATCCCATATTTCATTTAAGTGAAGGTAGTAGTCCATATAGCTCAAATCTGGTGCCTTTTATTATTTATATCAGACTTGAGTCAGATATGGCAAGGCTAAGGGTATAAATCTCTTGGCGAATATTGGCTGATACTTTTCGACTTGTTTATATAAAAGTTATTTTATATTTCGTCGGCTAAATATTATTCGATGACCATCCAGGCTATGGCTCAGCCCTTAATTCTAATCCCATGCAAAATTCCGATTGGTCTTTAAGTGTGGTCTGTAGAACAAGTTCAAAATTCTCTTTTTGGTCCATTTCAACCCCTAAATATTTTGCGACCATCTCTAACAGCAATAGGCTTCTATTTTGACCTTTATCACACCTATAATCAATCAGTCTTATAATGCACATAGTGTTAATAATCGCTTTCATATTAATTTGGACACGTGTTGTACATATCATAGAATCTCGACGATAGCCCTATTTTATATTAAATTTATAGACGTTTTTCCCTATTGATAAGTATTTATTTTAGCGACTATAAAAAATCTATTTATGGGAATTTGCCACGAAGTTTGCCATAGAAAGTTATAGCGTGAGCTTTTAAAGTAAAATATTCTCAAAGAGATCATATCTTTCATTTTTGTTCGTACAATGTATTTATTATTATTATACAACTACAACAATAGCAAATAAATGCAAAGCGGTGGCAATAGTTTCCTATATATATAAGTGTTTTAGAATTGTGTTTGGCACAAGTGATACCGGCAATAGCAAAATGGGGCTCCAACCTAGAGTGATGAAATTTATTGGAACAATTATTTTAATTATTTCCCTCACCGTAAAGGGAACAGCTGGAATGCATATCAACCGAAGCATTTTGGGCAGTTCCGCTTCTGACATAGTTCGAGGATTAAGTTCTCAATCTATACGAGAAATACCCGCACCGGATCAATTATTCTCTACCGCAATTAAAGTTTTGCTTGGTTTTCCAGAACAGGCAGTTTTTACCGTCCTTAATCAAGCATGTGAGTAGGATGAACAATTTTCCAGGAATTTTTTTTATTGGGTCTCTCTTTGTGATTGGTTTTATTTGAAGGTTCCATTTATTTGGCCTCGGGGGCCATAAATCCTCGTATCACACCCAATGTTGAGGAGATGTATTTTGAATTGCGTACACCCTGTAAAAATATAAGTGTTCCCATAGCTCAGCCAGAGCAACTTGTTAATCTGGAAGAATTCGATGCGGAGAAAAAAGTTGTTATCTTCGTCAGTGGCTGGGGTTCTGATGGCAAGGAGGATAGCTATATTCAAGACTTTGCCAATGCCTTTTTTTGTCGGGGTGAACATAATGTTGTTGTGAGTTATAATGGTTTATTTTTTAAATTCTGATGGCCATCTTTATCAAAAATATTTTTTATTTTCCCCCCTAGTACATAAACACCGGAAATTCCGTACAAACTCTGTACACATGGTCCGCCTTCAATACTGAAGAAGTTGGCAACATTCTGGCCGAAAGCCTAAAAGGATTGACCGAAAGTGTGCCCGTGGAAAATATTCACTTAGTTGGCCATAGTTTGGGTGCACAAATTGTGGGCAAAGCTGGACGCCAATTTAAAGATCTAACTGGCCAATCACTGCCTCGCATAACTGGTTTAGATCCTGCTAATCCTTGTTTCAACGAAGGCGAAGAATTATCCGGCATTTCACGTGGCGATGCTACCTTTGTTGATATCATCCATTCAAATCCTGGAGTTTTGGGTAAACCCAAATCGTTGGGAGATGTCGATTTCTATCCAGACGGTAAGAGAGCCATAAAGCCTGGATGTGTTAGGTTTGGCTGTTCACATGAGCGTTCGATACGCTATTACATTGAAACTGTCTATCCCGCTAATGAGCAAAATTTTTTGGGCAAACGTTGCAATTCATTGCAAAGTCTTAATGCTGGCCATTGCGATGGGACGGAACATGCCATGGGTTATGCCGTAGACCATGATCTAAAGGGAAATTATTATTTGAATGTGAATGCTGATCAGCCATATGGTAAAAATGCTCCAGCCGATGCAGTTGTACAACCAAACCAGTGTGGTCTCTGTGGAAGTCAATAGATACATGCAGATGTAAAAGATTCGCAAGAGAATTTTGTTAAGTTAAAATTACCTTAAATAATATATAACACTCTCAGCACTATTTAGTTGACCCCAAAGTATATACAGCACTACTATTAATTTTTGGATCTGCACTAATTGCTAAAATGTTAATACGTATGTATATGTTGTTCACGATATATTAATAAAATATGTTATACTACCAAGTGCCCGAAACTTTGTATGCGTTATGATTTAATCAAAAAGTAACCAGATGATATTTTTGCTATTTCCAGTAAAATATTGGCTACAGATTCTAAAATTGTAAAATAATTAATGAAAAAATCGGACATTCATTTCCCACAAAAGGTTGAACTTATGTGGAGGAGATTGTTTTAGCATATTACAGGAGTTATTATTATTTACAATTTTGACAATTTTCAGATCTTACCATAAAATTGCGATGTGCAGAATTTAAACTATACAGGGTAAAATGAAAAAACTGCAATCAACTTCAGACTGCTGTCATTCCTAAGCCACTAGTCCAACAGCGGTTAAATGATTCCAGTGACAGCTCATTATATTGTTTACAAGCATACAAAAGCATTTTGGTGAGAATTTTCCAGAAAAAAGTTATTCGTGATGGTAGAATTCCGTGATAGTGTGATTTCTTTATATTTGGCTGGAAAACCACCAGTGGATATCGTTCGAGCACTCCAGATTTTAAATATGAATAAATCTTTTGTGTCTCGTTCCATCACTCGTTACCGTGATAATGGTAGCGTAGCCCAACGTCAAGGAAGTGGACGGAAGAAAACAGCAACATCAGCAGAAATGGTTCGAAAAGTAATGAAGCGACTCGATCGAAACCTGCGTCGTAGTGGCCGAAAAATGGCTCGTGAACTGAACATATCGCAATATTCCATTCGGCAAATATTGAAAAATGAGCTCAGGGTAAGGCATTGAAATTCAAGAAAGTGCAAGTACAGGGTTGTCCATATTTGACGGACCCATCTGGCAACGCCATAACTTTTGACTGAGATGTCACATCGCTTAATGACATACCGCGTTTGAGACGTCAGTCCAAGCAGATTTTTACCATGAACCAATACACGCCACGCGAAATAGTTGAAATTTACATTCAACAGAAGAAGTCAATTGTGAAAACTCAACGTGCTTTTAAAACATTAAAAAATGTGAGAAGTGCCCCTTTTAAGAACACCAATAACCGTTTATATGAAAAATTTTCGACTGGTAAGGCTCTTTCTAATCCGAAGAGGCCATATAAAAGTCGACCAAGGCGATCGGACGAGAATATCGCTGCCGTACGAGCCAGTGTTGAGAGGTCCCCAAGAACATCCCCAAAACGCCGTTCTCAGCAGTTGGGCATGGCTCGGTCCATTATACAACGGATTATTCGCATTGATTTGCATTTGTTCCAGTACAAAATTCAATTGACGCAAAGAATGTTGCCTGCTGACAAGCCTCGTCGATTGGAATGGGCCCAAAGAGTCATGGGTCCGTCGAATATGGGCAACCCTTACTTTTACCGCAACTGAAAGAAAATAGACTCAAAAGTGCTAAAGAGTTGATTCTCTGGCGAAAAGTGATGAACTGCCGAATTTGGTTTTCTCCGATGAGAAAACATTCGTTATCCAGCAGTTTGTAAACAAGCAAAATTATCGTGTTTACTTGCCAAAGAGGTCGATCGCTTGGCCACCAGAAATAAAGCGCTGGCCATGGTGATGGTGTGATGGTGGGGCCATAACAGCCGATGGTCGCTCTCCGCTCGTATTAATCGACCGTGGCATCAAAATAAATGCCGAATATTATCGCGAAAATATTCTGGAGGGTGTGGACTTTTGTGTCTAGAGTATTTTGGAAAGCAAGGTTGGTACTAAAAAATACCAAAGTGTCGATCACCTCAAGCAAGCGCTTTGCCGGGAATGGGCCAAATTACCGCAGAGAAACATTCGGGCAGCGTGTGAGGGTTTCATTGGCCGTTTGAAGGCCATAATTCGAGCCAAAGGTGACCAATTCGAACAAATCTAAAATTATTCTAAAATTTGATGCTATTTCCGACATTTTTTGGTTTAATTCAATAAAATTCAAAAAATTATGACGTTTGAATTTTTTTCATTTTTTTATCTTACCCTGTATGTATAGGTCCACGTTTTTGTATAGCCCCACGGTACCTCCCGATATTCGGTATTTTGATGATTTTTTCCACATTTTTCCACATTTCGTCTAAAAAATGGCATTTGAAGTTCATGCTCCGGCGGCAGAACATTGATAATTTAGGTTCACGTTTTCCTATAGTGCGCATATAACGATACCCACCGAAACTCGGTATTTTGATAATCCAAGTCACATTAACCCACCAAATTGTTTCAAATTTAGTAATTATGTATATTGGACAGACGACTATCCTTGCAGTACATAATTGCCGATGGAGGTTCCCGTTTTGGTATGGCCTCCATACAACGGCGCCACCCACCCTATTGAAAAGTTTAACAGCATTATTTTAACAGCATAGTTTAAAGTGAAACATGTGTGAATTTGGCAAAAAAAAAAAAAAAAACGAATTCTAAATCACCTTACAACAACCGTAAGGTTGTCGAAGAACAACCTTGCTACTACATTTGCTTAGATATGTCAAGTTTTTATACCCTACACCACATAGTGGTAAGGGTATTATGTCTTTGTGAATTTGTTTGTAACATGGAGAAGGAAGCGAGATAGACCCATTGTTACTTTTGAGCATCTCCATAGAAGCACTTTCTGAGTTGATTTATGCATGTCAGTCCGTCTGCCCATGTATTCTTGTGAATAAAATGCATGTCGCATTTATTATCCGATTGAGATGAAATTTTGCACAAATCATTTGTTTGGCCCAAGGACGAACCCTATTGAATTTGGAGAAAATCGGTAAAAATTAGATATAGCTCCCATATATATCTTCGTCCGATTGGCTTTTATTGTGCACCAAACGTGTAATATCAGCCCCAATAGTATGGAATTTTGCACATACAATTAGGCTTGAAAATAAGATATTCAGGGAAATATATCAAATACAGCTCAGAAATATCTTTGCCAAATTTTATCGAGATCGGTTCAGATTTAGATATAGCTCCCATAAATATCTTTATCTGATTTCAAATTTAATTGTGCACCAAATGGACAATACAAGTCCGAATTTAAAAGATACAAATGCTTCGGCATATCTAGTCCTTTGAACCTTAAATTATAATTATAATCATAACGTATATGAATGAATTCTCCTAAAAAAACTTTTAATTGTTTTGTGGAGCTCTACTAAATTAGCAAAGTGGTGTAGGGTATCATAAAGTAGGCCCCGCCCGACTTTAGGACTTCCTTTACTGGTTTACTATGTATATTTCCAATTTGCCTTGAAAACCAAACTATTTTTTCCCAAAAAGATATAGACACTCACCTTGATTTTATTTTCAAATAAAACAAATGGTCGGGGAGTTTAACTTTCAAAGCTAATTTGTTGTTAGCAAACTTTCAGTTATCTATGTACAAACAAGCTGAGTCTTTTGCCTATTTATTTATAACTGTTAAAACGACACCATTTTTCTAAAGATATATAAACAAAGAAAACCAAACAAGATTTCAATTTTATTTCGAATCATCTTTATTTGCATAGATTTTGCTATAAAAGAATGATTCTACTCGGTATAAATAATTAGTGTATTAGAAATGGAGTTTCATGGCGCAAAGAAATTAATTATTACATATCTCTTGCTCACTGCTTTGGTGCGAAGTAGTTCGGGATTTTCGGTAATGAGTTTGGATCTGTTTTATTCGGCCAGTAGTATTATATCCGGAATTGGAGCTGAATTGTTGCAAAATTTTCCAACTGTGTCTCAATTATTCTCAGCGTCAATACAAATGTTATTCGGTTTACCGGAACAGGCCTTATTTAAGGCAATTAATCAATTGTGTAAGTGTTATGCGAAACAAAGAAAAAAAAAAAAATATAAATAAAAAAAATATAAAGTAGTTTATGAAATGATCCCAAAAACAATACGATTAAAATGGACATTATCCATATTTAATCGAGGCTAATAGTTTGAGAATTTAATATTATTATCCGAGTAAAAATGTGGTGAAAAAATTTAAATTAGCACCCAGTTATACATTTGATACATGTGACCGTGTATGGGTTAATAAAAGTGGTTATATATTTAAAAAATGTGTGCAAATATTAAATAAAGTATTATTAAATGTAGATTAACGTTATACGAACGTTTTGAAAAGACTTTATAAACGGTATTTTAATATTTGCTGAACAAATATTGTTTTAAATGATCATGACCTATATTTGATGAACAGGCTACCATTGTTCGGAGGGTTAACTTAATTTGATATTTCGTTTGTAGATCATCAGAATAAATATTATCTAAAATTTATGTCAGCAAGTTTTATCGGATTGAAAATAGTTCAAATTTCAGAAATGTTAATGGATATGTCCTACAGGGGGAGATAAGAAAACTGCAACAAAGTCAAATGCTATAGCGTTAACATTTTTACACCCTACAACACTATGTGTTGGGGGAATTATAAGTTTGATTGGGCCACAAATTATATAACACCTCGAAATATCGGTTTCCCACATAGGAAAGCATATATGGATCTTCCTAGCTCGCCGAGCTGAGTCGATCTAGCTATGTATGCCCGTCCGTCCGTCTGTCCGTCTGTCCATGTTAATTTGTAATCACTCTACAGATCGCAATTATGGCCCGATCTTCACACAATTTAGAATGTAGGTGGGGCTTGGACCAGAATAGAACCCTATTGCTTTTGGAGATGATCGCATAATATTTAGTAGTTGAAATGGACCAAAAACTGAAAAATTTCCAGATTTTGCATTTGCTCTACAGATCGCAATTATAGACCAATCGACGCGGAAGTTAGCATGACGATAGAGCTTAGGGCTGGACTGAAGCCTTCCAATATTGATGGTCATCGGGTAATATTTAGTGGGTGAAATAGACCATAGCATTTGTGTTAAATAAAAGTCAAATTTTCCATTAAACCGCAAATATTTTAATACCGGCGAAATCACAAATAGACGGTCAGGTTAATTCTGATCGTTACGTAAATGCCGATAGTTAATATATTGGATATATATAGCGAAATATATTCAATATGTATATACAAATGAAAGGGATGTTAGGTAGAATGCTTATATCTCAAGAATGGCTGGACCGATTTTGACAAATTTTGTCAATTTAGAATGCGCTCTTGGCATAAAAGAATAAAATTTAAAAAAATCGCATTAAAAGGTCTCAATAATGATGTTAAAATAGATTTTTTTTATTTTGTGACATTTTTTTATTTTTTCATATTTTTTATCGCATGCGATATTGTCAATTCGACTTAATATTGTGTATATTTTGTAATTTTTTTTTCACCTTACAACACAGATTGAGGTATTATATATAGTTTGCAATTATCGTCCGATATTCATGAAAATGTTAAAATCCTCAGAAGGACTTGGCCTATTGTTGTCAAAGATGTCCGCAATATATTTATTAAAATGGATCAAAAACAGAAAAAAATTCCTGATCACACAATTGAAGGCAACCGACACGCCTAAGGAGAGTAAGGACAGGGGAGAATTCTAGCATTTTAGATGACCATTGGATTCTATTTAGCTCCAAAATGGACCACAACATCTAACAGTACGACATGGTAGTGCTCCGTGACATAATTTTTAAAGCGAAATCTTTCAAAATGGATTTGGACAAAAGGGGGCTTCTAACATATTGTAGTGTTGTAGGGTATCATATGGTCGGCCCCGCACTACTATAACCTTTGCTTACTTGTTTTTTAATTTTTTTGAATGAAAGCAAAAAATTACGGTAATAGCATCACATTTTAGAATAAGTTTAGATTTGTTCGAATTGGTCACCTCTGGCACGAATTATGGCCTTCAAACGGCCAATGAAACCGTCACTGCACGAATGTTGCTTTGCGGCATTTTGGCCCATTCCCAGCGAAGCGCTTGCTTGAGGTGCTTGACACTTTGGTATTTTTTAGTGCCAACCTTGCTTATCAAAATACTCCAGACACAAAAGTCCAACTGATTGGTATTCGGAGATGTTAGTGGCCATTGTGCGTGGCCAATGAAGCGAGGAACCTCATTTTGTAACCATTCGTGGGTGGCGCGTGCTGAGTACGATGGTGCTGAGTCCTGTTGGAATGTCCAAGGTCTGCGGCCAAAATGTTTGCGTGACTAAGGCTTTAATACACCCTGCAGAATATTTTTGCGATAATATTCAGCATTTATTCTGATGTCACGATCGATTAATACGAGCGAAGAGCGACCATCGTCTGTTATGGCGGCCCACACCATCACCATGGCCGGCGCTTGAGATCTGGTGGCCAACCGAAGTTGCATATTTTCAGCTGACCTCTTTGGCAAGTTAACACGATCATTTTGTTTGTCTACAAACTGCAAGACATCGAATGTTTTCTCATCGGAGAAAACCAAATTCGGCAGTTCACCATTTTCAGCCAAGCGAAGCAACTTTTTAGCTCTTTTGAGTCTACTTTCTTTCTGTTGCGGTATAAGTTATTGTACTTTTTGGAATTTCAATGGCTTTACTCCGAGCTCATTCTTCAATCTTTGCCGAATAGCAACTTATGTTTTCCAGCCAAGCATAAAGAAATCATACTATCTCGCTTGAATTCCATCACGAATAACTTTTTTCTGAAAAATTCTCACCAAAATGCTTTTGTACGCTTGTAAACAATATAATGAGCTGTTACTGGAATAATTTTAACAGCTGTCGGACGAGTGGCTTAGAAATTACAGCTTTCTGAAGTTGGTTACATTTTTTTTTCTTCTCACCCTGTATGCCCGTATATTTTAGTCAGATCATTCTTGTGGATAGTCTATTTTTTTCAGAAAATGTTGAACATATGTTTATGTTTTACTATAGCCCCCATATAACTAAATCTTCCGATATTCTGTATTTTGAATGACTTTTCTATAACTTTCAACGAAATCATCTCAAATCCTAATATGCTGGATAGGATAACCCAAAAGGTATACATCGCAGTAAATTGTCAATACAGCTCTAGATTTAGGTACAACACAAAAATTTTTAAAAAAATCAGTTGTAAATTGAAATTTTATTTTCTTAGTGATTATGTCGAGTTTGGTCCCTCATACTTCAGGAAAAACGTGTGAAATAAATTGTTATGAATTAAAGCCAACCGATTTATCTACAACGTGAATTTGCAGAATTAGGTCAAGATAATTTGTTTTCAATTTTTGTAACACTACTAGGAAAATTAATCCGAGGGTGTCCAAAAAACCTTCATATTTAAAAAGCTTTTTTCCTAAGAATTTACTCATTTATAACGCACACTTTTAAAACTATCCATATGCATTCTTGTTATTTTAGGTTCAATATATGTGGGTTCGGATAACATAGATCCCCGTATAACACCTAAACTCAAGGAGATGTACTTTCAACTGAGGACGCCCTGTTCCAACATAAGCGTACCCTTAAGTGAAGCCCAAAAATTACTCGAGTATCCCGAATTTGATGCGAAGAAAAGAGTTGTGATTTTTATAACAGGATGGATGTCTAATATTCATGCCGATTACATTGAAGACATGGCCAGAGCTTTTAATTGCAGAGGAAATTACAATTTTTTGGTAAGGAGGGACTGGA
Source organism: Musca domestica (assembly GCF_030504385.1). Classification (NCBI taxonomy): domain Eukaryota; kingdom Metazoa; phylum Arthropoda; class Insecta; order Diptera; family Muscidae; genus Musca; species Musca domestica. Next base: position 384,764 of record NW_026712334.1, on the reverse strand, counting down.
TTCTTGTTCTATGAAAACATGAAATGACAAAATATTGTTTAAAACATTTATTTATTTGACATTTCTTCCCGATATAAATTTTGTCATTTCACGAGAATTGAGGCCCAAACTTTTTTTAAATGCAATATTTTTTTAAAATATTTTTTTTTTTAATTTCTCCAGGCATTAAATGCTTCAAACTTCATCCAAACATTATACACATGGTCCGCCTTTAATACTGATGCTGTGGGCATTTTCGTTGGCAAGGGCATTGCTAAATTGAGTAAAAAAATTCCAGCAAAAAAGATACATTTGATTGGTCACAGCTTGGGAGCACATATTGCCGGTCGAGCTGGACGACAATTTCAAAAACTCACTGGGCAAAGTTTGTATCGTATAACGGGTTTGGATCCAGCAAATCCCTGCTTTAATGAAGGAGAAACCCTTTCTGGTTTACATCGTGGCGATGCCGATTTCGTTGATGTCATACATTCAAATCCTGGTGTTTTGGGTAAAGCCCAACCCTTGGGTGATGTGGATTTTTATCCTGACGGTTTGGCACCCATCAAAACGGGTTGTGTAATTTTCGGCTGCTCACACAGTCGTGCCTATGAGTATTTTATTGAAACAGTTTTTCCAGGAAATGAAAATAATTTTTTGGCCAAACGTTGTAATTCAATGACAAGTTATAATGGTGGACAGTGTGACGGCCTCGTGTATCCAATGGGTATTGCAACACCGACGTATTTAAAGGGTGATTTCTTTCTATCGGTAAATGCGAAAGATCCTTTTGGAAAGAATGCCTCACGAATGGCTGTGGATATGACTCAATATTTGTGTGGTCGTTGTAGTAATTAGTTGGATGTTTATAGTATAATTAGGTATAATAAAATGTTATTTAGTATTAGTTATAAAATTAACAGTGGTAAATAAATAAAACAGTGATGAAATAACTGACTGACTGTCCAGACAAAACGGCTGGAACCAAAATCATGAAATTTTGCACGAGGGACAGTCTTGGTGCGTAGGCATGCGATAAAACTGGGTTTTGACGAATTCTACATAAAGGGTACGAAGTCCTAAAAATTTAATACATTGCTTCGGACAAACGGCATGAGCTAGAATTCTGAAATTAATGAATAAATTGCGGAATGAGAGTAACAGATGGATTGCAGCATAGATGTACCAAAGGGTTTTTTTGAAATTCCAACTTTAAGGCTACGAAAAATTCTAAAATGGTATTAAACTTCTGAAACGGTACCTTTTGATATCATGTAAATTAATAGAGCTAAAAACAAGTAAAAAAGCTGGAACGAATTTGGCAATTTTCAAAAAATAAAATCAATTGAAAATGCTGTTAAAATCTTAAAAATACCGAATGTATAACGGCTACATACCATACATACAAATACCGAATATAGGGAAATACTATTATATGGGGGCAGACAATTTTCTGTCATCAGCTGTAGTATCCATTACGAACATCAAATACCAAATTTGAAACAATTTCGGTGAATAATGTCGCTAAAATCATCAAAATACCGAATATCGGGAGGTACCATGGGCCATTTTCAATACCAAAAGTTCTGCAGACATTATATACATTTGAGTAAAATTTATATCTGGAAATAAGATATTTAGATTGTATTGCAATTATGTACTCTAATGGTACGAAAAGTACCAAATGGTACTTATTATGTATTGGGTGGAGGGATAGGAATAAAACTTTGGAATTGGATATTTAGATTACTGGCGGTATCTGTGTTTGAGATTTGTGGGTGGTTTTGGAAATGCTTCCTATATTTGTACGAAAAGTACTAAATGGTACCAAATTTGGTATTACTCTACTCTGAGAAAATCCAACAAAAATGGCAGGACCAAATGGGATGCACCATCCCCAAACGAATCTGGCCCACACTCTCAGAGAAGAGAACAAGGTCGTTGATGTCACTGTCAAAACCTGATTTAAAACTTGTGGTGGGTATCATCACAGGTCACTGTAAGGTGAGGGCTATGACCTCGAAATAGGACAGCGACGACATTGATTACTGTAGGATCTGTCAAGATGAAGAAGAAATCGACACAGTCGATCACATGCTCTGCCCAGCACTCATTAATGTGAGACACAGGCTAGTGGGAGAACTAGTGTCACATGACCTGTCTTCTTTTTCTAACACTGACCCTATAGTAATCCTTCAATTAGCCAGAATATTCATGTGGCTAAAGACGACACGGCAAACTCCTCAGCCGTAGATCACACTCTATAACTTTACCTTTTATCTTCACCTCTTCTACCAATCACATTTTCCTCTTTTCTTAACATTCTTTTTTAGGATGAACACAATGGACCTATAGGTCTCCGAGTGGAGCGGTTGCCATATGGTAAAAAAAATTCGAAAAATAAAGAAGCGACTTGTCCGAAAAATGTCTCGTGAGCCCAACATATCGCAATTTTCTATTCGGCAAATATTAAAAAATTAGCTCAGGCTAAAGCCGTTGAAATTCCAAAAAGTGCAAAAACGTACACCGCATCTGAAAGAAAATAGACTTAAAAGAGCTAAAGAGTTGCTTCGCTTGGCTGAAAGTGGTGAATTGCTGAATTTGGTTTTCTCCGATGAGAAAACATTCGTTGCCCAGCAGTTTGTAAACAAACAAAATTATCGTGTTTACGTGCTAAAGAGGTCAGCTGAAAATGTGCACCTTTGGTTGTCCGCCAGAACTCAGGCACTGGCCATGGTGATGGTGTGGGCCGCCATAACAGCCGATGGTCGCTCTCCGCTCGTATTAATCGACCTTGGCATCAGAATTAATACCGAATATTATCGCCAAAATATTCTGGAGGGTGTATTATAGTCTTGGGCACATTTTGGGCCCAAAACTTGGACATTCCAACAGGACTCAGCACCATCTCACTCAGCATGCGCCACCCAAGAGTGGTTACAAAATGAGGTTACTTGCTTCATTTCCAGCTCACAATGGCAACCAAAATTTCCGGATACCAATTCGTTGGACTATTTGTCTGGAATATTTTTGGAAAGCAAGATTGACACTAAAAAATATCAATGTGTCGATCGCTTCAAGCAAGCTCTTCGCTGGGAATGGGCCAAAATCCACAGAGAAACGTTCGGGCAGCGTGTGACGGTTTCATTGCCCGTTTGAAGGCCATAATTAGTGCCAAAGGTGACCAATTGGAACAAATCTAAACTTATTCTAAAATTTGATGCAATTTCCGACATTTTTTGCTTTCATTCAATAAAATTAAAAAAATGTAAAAATTATGGCGTTTGACTTTGTTGCAGTTTTTTTATGTCACCCTGTATATGAGGGCGGCTCGGAAACTTCTTAGCTTATCAATGAAAGAGAATCGTTAGACTTACAAAAATATTTTTATACCCTCCACCTTGGAAAGGAGGGTATATTAACTTTGTCATTCCGTTTGTAACATCCTTAAATATTCGTCTTAGACACCATAAAGTATATATATATTCATAATCAGCATAAAATTCTAAGTCGATTTAACGATGTCCGTCTGTCTGTCTGTCTGTCTGTTGAAATCACGATACAGCCCACAATATTTGACGTAGAGCGCCAAAATTTAGCAGAGCTATTTGCATTGTGTCTAGGATGGTTGGTATTGAAAATGAGATACATCGGTCCACGTTCTGGTATAGTCCCCATATAACGGTACCTCCCGATATTCGGTATTTTGATGTTTTATGCCACATTTTTTCACGGATTTGTCTGGAAATTGGTATTTGTAGGTCATAACGGGTCCCTGAGCGTGTGGCAAAACATTGTATGTATAGGTCCACGTTGTGGTTTAGCCCCCATATAAAATTACCTCCCGATATTCGGTATTTTAGTTTTTTTTTGCCACATTTTTTCACGGATTTGTCTAAAAATTGGTATTTGTGGGTCATAATGGTTTCCAGCTCCGGTATCGAAACATTGCATGTATGTGTCCATGATTTGGTATAGCCCCCATATAACGGTACCTCCCGATATTCGGTAATTTGATGATTTTTGCAACATTTTTTCACGGATTTGTTTGAAAATTGGTATTTGTTGGTCATAATGGGTTCCAGCTCCGGTGGCGAAACATTGCATGTATGGGTCCATGATTTGGTATAGCCCCCATATAACGGTACCTCCCGATATTCGGTAATTTGATGATTTTTGCCACATTTTTTTCACTGATTTGTCTAAAAATTGGTATTTGTGGGTCATAATGGGTCGTAGTTCGTGTGGCAAAACATTGTAATTATAGGTCCACGTTTTGGTATAGCCCCCATATAAAGGTACCTCCCGATATTCGGTAATTTGATGATTTTTGCCACATTTCTTCTAATGTTCCTTTTACCCTAAGGTGGAGGGTATTAAAAGTTTGGCCCGGCCGAACTTATTGTTTTTTACTTGTTCAATATAATCTCCTGGAACTTCAATATACATAGTCCAACGTTTTTCTAGCAATTCCATCCCTTGATTAAAAAAGTTTTCTTCAAGGTCCCAGAGTTTCGATGGGTCATACCTTGGATATATCAAATTATGTACATCCTCTATATCTCTAAATAAAAAAACTCAAAATAATATTTTTTTATTTTATTTTCGTTTTGTTCGATTCAATGTTTTGTATATATGGTTGTTTATATTAATTACATTTTCAGTACACTTTTTCATACATTGACAACTGATTGAGAATTTTTTTCACAAAAACTATTCGAGTGGATATTTTTTGTAAAACATTTCATTTCATTTGTAGGATTGTCGTCGTCCATACATGAAAACTGTTCGGAAAACTTAAGTTTTAAACTATATAAGGAATTTAAGTTACAATTAAGTTGTATTGTTTGGTTAACTTATGAAATAAATAAATTAATAATATAACTTAATGATACGTTTATATGCTATGTATATAAATTAAACAAAGACGAGCAAGAACGAAAACAAAAAAAGATAAATAGACCCAGATTGTTTTGAAAATGATTATAAATATGGATTTGGATTTAGTTGGTTTTTCTCTTTTAGTAAAAAGTTTTTAAACGTGCACTTAGTCGAATTCTAAGAAAACAATTTTTTTTTATAAAATACTGGTTTTTATACAAATATTAAAATATTCATAACAATTTCTATATATAAAAGGAAAATTTTTCACACACACAAAAGGATTTAGAGAAAATATACAAAAAAATATTTTTTTTGGAATAGGGTTTCCAGTAATAACAATAGGTAAATTGTTATGACCAATAGTTAAAATGTCGGATGAATTATTCAGTAATTAGATTAATTTTTCAAAATTAATAATTTAAAAGATTTATATTTTAAATTCGTGCCAATTTTTAAAATTAATTTATCCATAGATCCTATAACTAACCATTGGCCATAGCGATTTTTTTTCATAAAGAAAATAAAATTTATCTAAAAAAATGTTTTTGAAACACTAAAGAGTTTCAATATAAAACATGAGTATTTCATTCTGCATGAAGGAGAGGTAGCGGATTATAATTTTTCAAATCCGAAAAAAAGAAATCACAAAAAAATCAAATCAATTGGCATAACTGATAATTATCATCATTATCATTTGCCAACTTGTAGCCAATTATGATGTGATAAACAACAACAAAAAATAATCGATTGTCTATCACTAGAACAAACAAAAGTTTCGAGGATGGGGGGGTAGTTTCGATTTTTAAATAAAATCATTTCTTGCTAAATGGTTGAGGAGGAGAGCGGGATCTACCAAGCTCTTTTATCTCTATCTACTAGATATGCAAGGAATATTCCTCTCATTAATCCAACGTAATATGGGGATTTGTATATGTAAAACCTAGGAACTGTTTCTGATCCATTGATTGTAGTATATCCTTATCGATGGGTGTAAGACGTACACGTTCTCTTGTAAATACACGATCAAAATATTGTGTATCGAGAGGGTGTTTCTAAAACGGAAAAGAGAGGAAGAGAGAGAGAGAGAGAGATTAATGAGTAATATTGATCAAATAGGTTATAGGTGACTTACCACTTGCGGTCTAAATGGTGGCTCTATCAGTCGTTTCTCCAATAGATTCCAGTCTATGGGTCTGAAGAATATATGCTCAACAACATCTCCAGCTGGACTGTATTGATTACCAATACGTTTGTTGTGATCCTTTTCTAAAAGCTGTAATAAATAAAATAATTGAAGATTAAGTCAGATTTTGCAATCAATATAATAGCACAAGTTAAAATACAGGGTGAGATGAAAATCTGCAACCAACTTCAGACTGCTGTCATTTCTATGCTCTTAAAATTGTTCCAGCGACAGCTCAAAGCTTACAAAAGCATTTTGGTGAGAATTTTCCAGAAAAAAGTTATTCGTGATGGTATCTAATCCGTTGGACTATTGTGTCTGGAGTATTTTGGAAAACAAAGTGTGGATCACCTCAAGCAAGCGCTTTGCCGGGAGTCGGCCAAAATACAGCAGAGCAACTTTTAGGCAGCATGTGACGGTTTCATTGGCCGTTTGAAGACCATAATTCGTACCAAAGGTATCTAATTCGAACAAATCTGAACCTTTTCTAAAATTTGATGCTATTTCCGACTTTTTTTGCTTTCATTCAATAAAATTTAAAAAATGCAGTTTTTTATCTCACGCTGTATGTCGAAAAAAATTTTTTTTTGTAACGCGATGCCATATTTCATTATAACTTACCCCTTTTAGTATGCTTGTTGCTTCCGCTGATATATAAACTGGGAACCATGGAATTTCATTGCATATTGACCAGAATAGTTCATCTTCATCACAACCGCTGAACGGTGATTGTCCAATAAGCATTTCGTATAATAAAACGCCAAAGGACCACCAATCGACATTTTGATTATAATTTTCGCCCTGTAATGGAAATTGAAGAAATTAATTCAGTTTTTTATTACTCAGGTTTTACGAATGTGAATTTACATAAATAAAAGTTTCTGAGAGCCCTACATCATTTGTCGTATTCGGTTTTTTTCAACTTCATTAAACAAATACGATAAATATAGCATAGCAATACGAATGCAACTGAAATACGACCTACGAGCGTAAAAATATAAAATAATGTTCAAATTCAATTAGGACAGAACGTATTTGGTTTCATTGTATGAAAAACAATGCGAACATTTTTATTAAAAACAAGTAAAAAAGCTGAAAATCAATCGGCCGGGCCGATTTTTGGATATCCTCAACCATTTGGAACGATTTTGAAAATTTTCAAAAAATAAATTCCGCTAAAAAGTTTGTAAAATTTTAAAAATAACGAATGAAGCCGCTATATTAAGGTCTATACGAAATTCGGTGAAAAATGTAGCTAAAGTCATGAAAATACCGACAGACAATTTTCTTTCATAGGCTGTAGTACCATATATGAACTTCAAACACCAAACATTTCCGGTGAATTATGTCGCTTAAAGCACCAAAATACAGAAAAGAATGGAGGTACCATTATATGGGGGCTGTACCAAAACGTGGACCTACATCACCCATTTTCAATACCAAAAGTCCTGCATACATAATACACATTTAAGTAAAATTTTATCAACCTACTTCATTTCGTACGGAAGCTGGAGTGATTTCCACAGACGGACAGATGAACGGACATCGCTAAACCGACATAGAATTTTATGCTGATCCAGAATATATATGCTTTGTGGGCTCTAAAATGTATATTTGGAGGTGTTACAAACGGAATTACAAACTTAATATACCCTCCATACAATGGTGGAGGGTATGAAAAAATAATAAAAAATCTGTCAAAAGGCAGATTTGCTTCTCTCGACTTACATGCATATAAATAAATGTGTTTAGCAAAATAAATGAAAAAAAAAATCAATTTCTAAAATATTTAAATATTTTTTACATATTGAAAATTTGATATGGAAATAATATCTGTTATTAGAAATAGGCTAATAAAAACTCGCAAATTGTTTTTATAGATTTCAACTCCGACAGGTATTCCGTTACCAAATTCCCCATTATCAACCTACCTTAATTATTTCAGGCGCCATATAATCCGGTGTACCACAGAAACTATCAGCTGTTTTATCCAAATAGATTTGTAATTTGCACATACCGAAATCGGCAATTCGTACATGTCCTTCGTAATCCAGCAATACATTATCCAATTTGAGATCTCTGTTTGGGAATAGCGGAGTTAGTAATTAAACATTTGTGAAAATTATTTTCATTATTGAAATACCTGTATATAATGCCCTTTTTATGCAAGAATTTTAGACCTGATATAATTTCGGCACCATAGAAACGTGCTCGTTCTTCTGTAAATCGTCCACTTTCCTGTATGTGAAACATTAGATCACCACCATTCAGGTATTCCATTACAAAGAATAGATGGCTCTGAAAATGAATAAAAATAAAACATCCATTAACTGAAGAATTTTGAAACATGTCAATTTATTCTTGTATTATTTCAAAAAAAAACAATAAAAAACCAGCACCCTACACCACTTTGCTAATTTAGTTGAGCTCCACATAACAATTAAAAGTTTTTATGGGAAAATTCAAGCATACACCCTATGATTATAAATATAATTTAAAATTCAAAGGACTAAATATGCCGAAGCATTTGTATCTTTTAAATTCGGTGCAAAATTAATTTGAAATCAGATAAATATATATATATGGGAGCTATATCCAAATCTGAACCGATCTCAATAAAATTTGGCAAAGATATTTCTGAGCTGTATTTGATATATTTCCCTGAACATCGTTGTTACGGAGTGCATATTACGGCTGTGGGTAACAAATACTATAGCTATAGCTATATCTGATGGGAGCTATAGCTATATCTGAACCGATCTTCACCAAATTTGGCATACTACCTTCTAGACTCAATTCGGTCGTATGTGCCAAATTCCATCCCATTTGGGCAAATACTAGACGTTTGGTGCACAATAAAAGGTAAATCGGACGAAGTTATATATGGGAGCTAGATCCAAATCTGAACCGATCTCGATAAAATTTAGCAAAGGTATTTCTGAGCTGCATTTGATATATTTCCCCAAATATGGTTGTTACAGAGTGCATATTACGGCTGCGGAGGACTAAAATAACAAATCGGATGAACAATATATATAGGAGCTATAGCTATATCTGAACTGATTTCGATCAAATTCGGCATACTTATTTTCAGGCCTAGTTTGGTTGTATGTGCAAAATTCCATACTATTCGGACTGATATTACACGTTTGGTGCACAATAAAAGGCAAATCGGACGAAGATATATATGGGAGCTATATCTAAATTTTTACCGATTATCTCCAATTTCAATAGGGTTCGTCCTTGGGCCAAACAAATGTTGTTTGGAAAATTTCATCTCAATCGGATAATAAATGCGACCTGTATTTTGTTCACAAGAAAACATGGACAGACGGACTGACATGCATAAATGAACTCAGAAAGTGATTCTATGCAGATCATCAAAAGGAACTATGGGTCTATCTCGTTTCCTTTTGCCTGTGCATACCCATAAAAATTAGTAATGGCAAGAGTCAAAACATTTTGTCATTAAACATGGCAGAAATTTCCATACAGGTGGTGTCACCAATGTATCAGTTTATTCTTTCTATGGTTTGAAAAAAAATTTACACTTCTATATTTAAATTCATGATTCGACATCGAATTTTGTCTCCACAATGGCATTATCCTAATACAAGGCATGAATCATCGATTACTAATTTTGTACTTCGATATTTTTTTTTTTCAAAGCAAATCGAAAATTTGTTTAACAAAAACATTTGTCGCTCTCTCTTAAGCATGAATGTCATGACATCTTTGTTATTGATTTGTACTCTATTCTCGTTTGAGTTTCCTTTCCGTTCGTTATAAATACTCGTACTTTGGTCTTGTCAAGGGTGTGCGGGTATTTATGTATCTATTGATCGATCTATCTATTGTTTGTATACCTGTGCACTTGACTTAATTTTCACCTACAATGTCATAAACAATTAAAATGTTCTTCTGTCTGTTTTTCGTGTTTTTTTTTTTTTTGGGTTCTGCTCTATGGCATTTAATGCGTAAAAATATATGTCAATGCGAACACGCTTCGATTGTCTTCGAAATGTGAATGAAAATTTGCTAAAACAAAAACTAAACTAAGAAGATAGACGCTATTGACGGCATATTTGGTGCGTGAATGTATTTAGGATGTTAGGAGGACAGAAACGAATTTTCTGAATGAAAATGTTTTATTTTTAATTCCCATTCATTATATAGTTTATGTTATACACGCCATTTGTAAGGTATATAAAATGTATATAGACATGTAACTACTTTTTTTATGTAATGCGGTGGCGGATGTAAATGCTACAGCATTCACTTCCATGCTAATACAGAAATACTACAGCATTTGTAGAATCAAATTTTATTAATTTATTTTTATACATTTCATATGATGACCAAATGATTCATTCATCCGATGTTTATACATCAGATCAGATTTTGGATATTTCAATTAGTTTCATAGAAACTCCAGATTTAAGCAGATGCAAAAAATGTGACTGTTCGGTACTGCACCTCTCTGATTTTTATTGCGTCCCCAAACCTGGTTATGAATTTATAAGGCTTACAACTCTGAAGCGGACTTATATAAAATTAAATACAACCAGCGTTTGTTTAGTGAACGTTCCAGTTAGTTCGAAAACACAAACTTAAACAAGAAAGTAATGGAAAAAGTCGAATCAGACCGAACTCATGTTGACATAGAGCCGATTCCGGTTACGCATTATTTATACCCAACAACCTATGTGTAACACCTCGAAATATTGGTCCGCGACACAGGAAAATATATATGGATCTTCCTATCTCGCTGAGATGCGTCGATCTAGCTATGTGTGTGCGTCTGTCCGTCCGTCTGTCCATGTTAATTTGTAATCACGCTACAGGTTGCAATTCCCCACGAAATTGGGAATGGGGTGGGGTTAGGGTCGAAATAGAACCCTAAAGTTTTTGAAGACGATAGCAAAATATTTAGGGGTTGAAATGGACCAAAAACAGAAAAATGTGCTGATTTTGCAGCTGATCTACGGGTCGAAATTATAGACCAATTGATGCGGAATTTAGCACGTGGCTAGAGTTTAGGGCCAGGCCGAAGCCTAACATTTTGTTAAGTCATCGAACAATATTTAGCAGGTAAAATAGACCATAACTTTTATGTAAAAATATGAACATTTCCACTAAACCGCGAATATTTTTAATCGAATCGGCGGAATCACAAATAGACTGAAGGTCACTTCTGAACTTTACAGCGATCCTGCTGGGAATTTCCTGAAAAAAAGTTATTTTTGATGGAATTCAAGCGTTATAGTGTGATTTCTTTATATTTGGCTGGAAAACACAAGTGGCTATCGTTAGAGTACGCCAGCATTTAATTTAATAAATTTTTTTGTCTCGCAACATCGCTCGTTACCTTGATATAGCCAGATTAGTCCGACGTCAAGGAAGTGGACGAAAAAAAAAAAAACAGCAACATCAGCAGAAATGGTTCGAAAAGTAAAGGAGCGACTTGATCGAAACCCGCGTCGCAGTGGCCGAAAAATGGCTGGTGAGCTGAACTTATCGCAATATTCCATTCGGCAAATATTGAAAAAAGCACTCAGGGTAAAGCCATTGTAATTCCAAAAAGTTCAAGAACCTCAATGGAATGAAAATAGACTCAAAAGTGCTAAAGAGTTGCTTTGCTTGACCGAAAGTGGTGAACTGCCGAATTTGGTTTTCTCTGATGAAAAAACATTGGTTGTCCGAAATTTGTAAACAAGCTAAATTATTGTGTTTACTTTCTAAAGAGGTCACATCAAATGTGCACCTTCGGTTGGCTACCAGAACTCAAGCGCCGGCATGGTGATGGTGTGAGCCGCCATTACAGCCGATGGTCGCTCTCCGCTCGTATTAATCGACAGTGGCATCAGAATAAATGCTGAATATTATCGCGAAAATATTCTGAAGGGTGTATTAAAACCTTGGGAACGCAAGCATTTTGCCCGCAGACCTTGGACATTCCAACAGGACTCAGCACCATTGCACTCCAGGCCACCCAGGAATGGTTACAAAATGAGGTTCCTCGCTTCAATTCCAGCTCACAATGGCCACCAAAATATCCGGGTATCAATCCATTGGACTATTGTGTCTGAAGTATTTTGGAGGCAAGGTTGGCACTAAAAAATACCAAAGTGTCGATCATCTCAAGCCAGCGCTTCGCCGGGAATGCACCAAAATACCGCAGGGAAACATTCGGGCGTTACGTTTTCATTGGCCGTTTGAAGGCCATAATTCGTGCCAAAGCTGACCAATTCTAACAAATCTAAACTTATTCTAAAATTACAAATATGTGCTCTCTAATGTATGGTGGAGGGTATACACAACTCACAGCAGTGATGTAGGTATACATTTCTTTTCAAATCTAATTATTTCCCTCCCCCATTCCTACTATAATATAGAATACTTACTATTTTCTTTAAAATTATGTTAGGCTAATTTATAAATTCAATTCAAAACAAAATCAATTTCCTACAAACACCTGCAGTTAATCATTGGCAAAGAATGTTCCTAATTAATCACGTGGCATTCTTCAGCGAATGACTGATAATTTGTGGAAATACGCATTTAAATTAAATTTAATTGGACACCAAAAAAATCTATGCCAAGAAGAGGAACCAACATGCGGATATCACAATGCATAAAAGTTTTTAGAATACAGGGTCGGCGACACTTATTAATAGTCGTCGTTTTGTTGTTTTTTGCATTTGCGGTGGCAAACACGAAAGGTTTTCGCAATGTGCCGCCCCCACAGAGTGGCGTGCACTATTCTCTGATTTCTTTATCTGATTCTTCGTTCCTGATGTGACTTGTGATCTTTCCTCTAATACGCATAAAAATAACCAACGAAAAATAGGTACAAGAGTTTTAATAAAACAATTCTAAAACAAAATACCGAATTTTATGTAAAAGATACAAGCGAACATATCACCGATATTAACAACTATCTGTCCGACGTTTGCCTGGTTGCATGTATGTCTGTTTGGTTGTTTTTATACGTTTGTTTTTTTGTTTGTGTCTAAATTTAAGTTTGTTTAACCAAACATAATGATGATATATTAGCAGCATAGCTGCTGGGTTACGCCATCACAACGTTGGCTGTTCAAATCCACACCATAGTGACGCGAACCGAGGAGGTGTGATGGCAAACAAGACATTTTTTGTAGGTGGAAATCGGCATTTTTTCTTCACAAATCATATGGCATGGCACGTACAATCAAGAATTTACTTGATCGAACCAAATGACTTTGCGTATGCGTGTGCCTAGGTATGCAGGCTGATCCCATTTCGGATCTAGTTCAATTCGTTTGAAATGTACCCTGATCCATAAAATGGTCATTGGCACTTGAATGGCGGTAGCGTTGAAGTCGTATCGTCGCTCTCATACCTGGCCACCATGAATTGGGGTCTGCAGCGTTGAAGAACAAATGAATGAGTCTTCAGTGGGGTAGGCAGTGTCGAATTGTTTGGTGTTTAGGACGCACAAACAGAAAATAGCTTCTGATGGCCATTTTATTATAAAATTAGATTATTTTTACCTTTATTTTGGGGTCTTTCATTATGCGGTTTATTTAAAAAATATTGAGGGAGAAGACGCGTGTCTAGCTAATGCGAAACAGGTGGGAGGGAAATAATTTAAAAGTAATAAAAATTTTATTGTCTTGAATATTCAATCACAGAGCATTTCGTTGGATATGAGACATGTGTCAGGGGTATTATAAGGCTCATGTCTAATATTTGGCGTACGCCCTCGGAGTATCGCACCATAAAAGTTGAAATCTATTTAAATTTCACAGTATAACCAATTTTAAAAAGTTTACAACTAAGATTCGGAAAAGCGATAAATGGATTTTTTTTATTTTTTATATTTTATGGTTGCCTTGAAGATATTGACCTTGCATATTTGGATAATACGCACGAAAAAACGCTTTAACATAGTGGGGATGATGAGTATTTTCGGACGGTACGTAAGGTATTAGTTATGGGTCTTAAATGCATGGTTATCTCAAAAAGGGTAAAGGAGCAAAATAAGTTATCCTTGATACTATGTAAAAATGTTCAATGGAATTGTCTGGAATTCTACACAAGGAGTTCCTTCTGAGTACTTTAACCCCTGGAAGAGAAGGTCCACGATATTGTACATCCCCTAATACAATGGTAGCCCCCCATATTCGCTATTTTGTTGATTTTAGTGACATTTTTACCGAAATTGTGTCAAATTTGGTATTTAAAGTTTGTAATGGGTACTACAACCTATGACAAAAAATTGCGTATGGAGGCCCAAGTCTTCGTATGGCCCCAATATAACGGTACCTCTTTATATTCGGCATTTTGTTTCACATTTCGTATTTTAAGTTCGTTATAGGTACTACAGTCTATAACAGAAAATTATATATGTCCAGGCCTTCGGATAGCCCCCATATTTGGGTACCTTCCTATATTCGGTATTTGGTGATTTTTTTTTCAAGTTTTGTATTTGAATATTGAAATGGCCTATGACAGAAGTTGCCTCTGCAAGTCCCCCAATATAAAGGCGACTTCTTATATATTCGGTATTTTTAAGATTTTACTTTAATTTTTAATTCTTAACGGATTTTATTTTTTTTTTTTGAAAATTTCCAAATTTGTTCTAAATGGTGGAGTGTTTTCAAAGTTCGGCATAAATGAACTCACTGTTTTTTACTTGTTATTGCTCACACATTTCAAAAACAACCTCCATATCTTATTGCCAGATACCAACAGAGACCTCAATATCGAATTTCAGCATTATTCCTCCACCCAATACCAATTTTAGTACCATTTAGTACTCTTCAAACAATTATATTACACATCTCGAAAACCACCTCCATATTTCGATCCCTGATACCAATAGAGACCTCAATATCAAATTTCAGGATTCCAATAACCAATTTAGTACCACCTAGTACCTTCTGAACAATTCCAAAACCATCTTCTATCCTAACCACAGATACCCACAGTGACATCTACATAAAACTTCAGGATTTATTCCTTCACCCAATACCATATTTGGTACAATTTAGTATTTTTTGCACAAATGTAGGAAGCATTTCCACACCACCGCTCAATCTTAAATACAGATACTAGCAGTAATCTAAATATCAAATTTCATTATTATCTCTTTCCCTACACCCAATACCAAATTTAGTACTTTTTAGTACTTTTCGTGCGTCGTGTAGTACACACTTTTAAACCACCTCTTTGTCACAACTTGGACCCCACCAACATGTACCCCAATACAATATTTCACAATACAGCTTCATCCATTCACCCTAAAACAAACTGTTTCAAATTTAGTACCACTTAGTACAGCTCACACACTTAGTACACATTTCCAAAACTATGTACTAACTAAAAATTTCAAGCACTATATCTTTACCCAATACCAAATATAATACAAGCTCATTCCGATTGCCCAATACAAAGTATTTATTTTAGTACCCAGTTAGTAGGAGATCAGCCATTTCGTCTGGGCCATTAAATCAAAAATAAATCTGGAAATTGGAACATGAAATTAGGATGTCAAGTTATATGGGGGCAATTCCGAAGGACATACTTATGTTAAATACCTTACGCCGGAAGATTTTCTAAAAAAGTTGCAACAGGACCCATTAAGAAGACACAATGTGCCTAAAATGCAAAGTGGTTAAGAAATGTGGACTAGGGTGGAACTTTTTTTCCTACATTTTGTATACAAAAATTTGTGTCATAGCCTGTAGCACCCATTACGAACTAATTCCGGTAAATACTGTCGCTAAAATCATGAAAATACCGAATATCGGGAGGTACCGTTAATAAAGGCTAAACGAAGACGTGGACCTGCATACAATTTTTTTTTTTCATAGGTTGTAGTACCCATTAGGATCTTCCAATACGAAATTTGAAACGATTCTGGTAAATAATGAAACTTAAATCATAAAAATACCGAATATCGGGAGGTACCGTTATATGGGAGCTATACGAAAACGTGGACCGATATGGCCCTGCTTACTGGTAAACTATGCTTGTATGCAAAATTGTATCCTTCTATCTCAATTCGATCGAAAGATAGCGAGATTACAAAGAACAGACAGACAGACGGAAATGGCTAGATCATCTTAGAATTTTACGCTGATCCAGAATATAGGGTTTGTAGGGTCTATTATGAATATTTCGAGGAGTTACAATCGAAATGACAAAGTTAATATAGCTTCTATAGAATTGTGGAGGGTATAAAAAATCGCAAGGATTCATCATTTCTTGTTTCGAACATTTTTAGGTTTGCTCAATGTATTCGTGCTGTGGTCAGTCCAAACCGTTAATTTCTTTTTTTTTTTTTTTTTGGGACATGAACCTCAGTAAATCCGACTCAATTAATTTCTTAATAGCTATCCCATAAATTTTCATAATAAATTAAAAAATTCCGATTTTAATTAAGTGTGTGTTTATACATGATGTCATTTTATAGATTTTCACATTAAAACGAAAATAGACAAATACCGAATGCTTTTAATAGCCAGCCATCTAAGAGAGCCGCAATTTTCGACACTTACCTCTGTTTGAAATGTGCAAAACAGGTGACACAAATACGGATGTTTTGTGCCCAAGGCCAAGACTTTACGTTCTATCAGCGTTGAATCGACATCGTCATCTTCGAGGACAACATCTTTTTTCAAACATTTAACTGCATAATAATATGTTGTATCACGTAATTCAGCTAAGAGTACCTAAAAGTAACAACAAAATCACATGGGGGTTAGGGATAAGGATAACAAATATTTCGATTTTTCTGTTGGTGATGGAAAAACTTACTTTGCCAAAGCTGCCTTTGCCTAGCACAGCTAGGAAATGAAAATCATCAACTGAATAATTCTTAAATCTAGGTATAACTGTGGCTGGCGGTGTAAAACGTCCGGATTTTTGGAATTGTGAATATGTATATGAAGTTTCTAAAGAAAAGATAATACAATATTAAAAATGTATCAAAATGTAAACAATTTGAGAATTTTTCATATAATATAGTGATCACTTTTGTAACGCAGGAATTTTCAGAAATTTATAATTATAATTGTTGGCCATACCATCTTGTTCTTCATTTGGTTCTATTTTATATGCTGGATTCAAACTAGGCGGTGTACTTGGCGAATCTCTGGTTTCACGAGCACCTGTTCGAAAAATATCAATAATTATGTTTTATTTTTAGCTCACGCAGACAGACTATCCAAAATATGAACACCACATCATTATTTTGCGACATACGTATGTTTTGATTTTCAAGGAAAGTCATTTGTCGGGGTAATTAGGGTAAACTATCATTTTTTGCCAGAAAAATCGATTCTTTGAAGGATTGATGTCAAAATATATGTCAGCAGTGTAGAAGGTTAATGATGGCAAATGTTAATGATCCCAAAGACGGGAAGGTTCATTGTTTTTTCTTCTTTTTTAAATCGGCCATGGTGAACATTATTTTCATGGCGTATGTTTTTATATTTAAATTGAAATAAACAACTATAGCTTTGTATTAAAATTGATTTTTTCCAAAATAACATGTATAATTTTAGGAAAATGTTAAATATGCGTAAGGTTTCAGATATAGTGGACCATTTGGATCATATTCCACTTCGTCTAATACTAACAATAATATTGAGATTTGCAAAATTTAAAGAAAATTGAACAGGAATTTCAAATTTAATGCGATTAATTGTTAAACAATATATTAACCTTTTGTGGGGAGCAGAAGGAGTGAAGCGATATTTTCCATATTCGCCACAGATCTCTGACTGAGCGAAATGTTTAAATACTTCAAAAATCTCTTACTGGTTTCGCAAGTTATGAGTAAAATAAATATTATATAACTATTGGAAATCGAGACCTTTTGTGGGGATGTAGTACAACTATTGGAATATATGATTGTTGAAGAATATCCCCCTTTGTGGGCGAGGTACTAGAATGAGTTGTCCGATAATCACCATCTTCAAAACAAATATTGTGTTGGTGGAAATATTAGAATGTGTGAAATTAAGAATGAAACGATGGTTTTTTTGAATTTTTATGAACATATTGTTTATTTTCCCACCTGATGTAGGGCTGATACAAAACTGAATGATCGTTTCTTGTTCTATAAGATAAATTTGACCATTTATAGGAATGGTACCAGGAGGAGTGCACCGATATTACCCATTTGGTAAAAATATTACTATGTACCAAGTTTGGACCAAATCGAGATTAACGGTGCGCGCCAGCCAGACAGGTAGTCCGTCTACCACCTAGATCGACTGAAACGGATTTAGTCCAAAAAGATGGTTTGGCCGTATCTAATGATATATAGCCTCTGTAGCCATATAACTGAGGGTATAATTAAATACTTTGTATTGGACAAACGGAATGAGCTGGATTTCTGAAATTTGAAATGAGAGATCCTGATGAAGTTGAAAGTAGATGTAGTAAATATTTTTCTTTTTTTAAATTTGAACTTTAGGGTTACGTAAGTTAAAAAAAAAAGCTCATAAAATGGTTCCATTTGGTATTAGAGCTAAAAACTTGAAATTTGGTATGAAAATAAAAGGCTTTGGAAATGTGTACTAAGTGTGCGAACGGTACTAAATGGTACCATTGTACAGGAACAGTTTGGCTTAGGGTTAACTGATGAAGGTGGAATATTGAAATTTTGTATTTGGGGTCCCTTTTGGTGGTTGGTTAGTAATAAATAGGTGATTTTGGAAATAAGTACTACAAGTGCACGAAAATTACTAAATAGTACTATATTTGGTACAATTTGGTATTGAGTGAACATATAGTACTTGAAATCTTAAATTTAGTATCAGGGTTTCTGTTCATGTGTAGCCTGGACATATGAAGGTGGTTTCGGAAATGCGTACTATAATTATACAAAAGGTACTGAATGCTACAATATTTGGTACTGGGTGAAGGTATATATACAATTCTGAAATTTGACGTTTAGATTACTGATGGGACCTGTGTTTGAGAGTTGGCGGTGGTTTGGAAATGCGTTCTATATTAAAACGAAGAGTACTAAATTATATTCAAATTGGTATCCCGAAATTTGATATTGAACGGTTTGTGATAAAGAGGTGGTTTTGGAAATGAGTACTTCAAGTGCACGAAAAGTACTGTGTTTGGTACAAGTTGGTATTGGGTGAACAAAAAGTGCATGAAATCTGCAATATATAGTTATAATTGTGTTTGAAGGGTACTATATTTGGTATAGGGTGAAGGTTTGAAGATAAAATTCTGAAATTTGACGTTTAGATTATTGATGTTTGAGATTTGGCGGTGGTTTAGGAAATGTGAACTACAATTGTATGAAAAGCTAAAAATAGTACTAAATTGGGTGCAGTAATAGAGCTAAAACTTTAAATTTTGTATTCCGATAACTCTTGGTGTATATTACTGAGATATCGAACTGTTTTGCAAATGAGTAATAAAATAATAGGAAAAGTACAAAATGTAACTAGATTTGGTATTAAGTGAATGTATAAAGCTGAATCCCGAATGTTGATATTGAGGTCTCTTTTCGTATTTGATAGTGGTTTTGTAAATGCTTACTATAATTACCGTTACCAACAGATACCAAGAGAGACCTCAATATCAGAGATTTCAACGAAAAAAACCTTATTTAAAACATAAAACCTTTGTAAGACATGTCTTCATATTCAGTTTTATAATCCTCTTACTCTCTGACTTTCCTTTTTAACACTACAACTTGAGTAAAAAGGCCATATCGAAGAATAAATAAATAAAAGCCTTTTGATTTTCAAAACATTTTAAATCAATAATACTTTGTATTCCCTAAATGATGTCTGCTTTTGGCAATCTGTCGATTAAAAACGTGTTTACTGCTACGATTTAATTTTTTTCTACTTTTTTTAATTTTTACATTGCAGTGTGTTAAAGTTGGGAATAAAATCAATTGTTGATAAGTTAAGCAATATTCCAAACGATGATATATTTTTTCCTTCAATATTATATTTGGAATTGTCACTCCTCAGTGATGGTCAGGATAGTGGTCAATAGGATATGTGCTACATATCATCAGTTCTTTTTGTTTAAAATACTAAAATTAATTTAAATTTCAATTCGTTATATTTTTAGTATTTTTTGTATCTTCTTCTCAACCTATTTTTCTAATTTCAAATTACCTCAAAATTTATTTTATTTTTAAAACATTATGCGCAATAGAAACATTATTTAATGTTTATCATAAAATATTTTCAAACATGAAGCGAGAAGAAAATATTTGGCATATTATTGTTGTGATTAGTTTGCGTGTTCTTCTTGCCACTTTGTATTTTATAAATCATGTGATGTTCATATTTTGTTTGCATTTTGTTTTCCATGAAAAGAAAAATGGTAGTATATATGTCGATCTGCAGACATATTTATTATTTTTTTGTTTGTTTTCTTTTTCGTTTTGTGTTATGATCATCTTTATTTTTTATTTTTCCATATTTTGTTTTACCTCTTTTTACGTTGGCCAAAGCCTCAACAATTAATTTCTGATTGACGCCACACAAATTGGCCGTAAGACGTTCACATTTTTTGTGACAATTCACGTCACATTCTGGAAGAAAACAAAAGTCCCAACGATCCAAACGAAAAGGGGAGAGAGAAAAAAGAAAATATAAAATTTTCCAATCAGTACGAGGGGGGTTTTCTTCTGGGCGGTAGTGGTGGTTGTGTTCAGACAATTGGGTGATCACTGCTGCCACCGATTATCGTCGTCATCCACCCATACCCTGTTAGGTGTGTGTGTGTGGTTTTCTTTTTGATTCAGACAAATTATAGAAGAAATATTTAAATATACAAATAATGAATTAATTGAATACATGTTTTATTTTGTTGATTCGGGGATGTGTGGGGAATTTTCTTATTAATGTTTGTCTAAGTTTGTTGTTGATGTGGAAATCAACAAATAGCAGATTTTATGTTGTATTCTATTAGTTTATAAATAAAATATATACACAAAAATCTACACGAAGTAGTTTTATCTGAGTGATTTCCAAAAATAATAATGTAAAAAGTAATGTTTAGATAAAAATTTATTTTTTTTATAGATTTTTTATCCTAAATTTTAGCTGATATTTTATAACAGAATCGTCGATTTTCTCATATTTTCCATTGAAATTTGTGAATAATTTAATATTTTGAGTTTCTTATGAGTAATTTTTGTTCTTACCAAAAAAACTGCAGTACAGATAGGTAGGTATACGTTATGCTATTGTTATTACACTAAATTTTAAATATATAAAATGTTTTTACGTGTTTTTCAAGGAGCTAGTCCCTAATTTGGTACTTTGAGATTTTCTTCGGAACTATAGGTTATGGTTTTTATAATCTATCTGTATATATCTACTGACTGACTGAGAATCAACACCCTGACGTAACGGCTGAGGCTTTTTTTTTGGTGCGTAGGCGTGTAATAAGGCTAGGTTTTGTGTCGGACAAACGGAATGAGCTAAAATTCAGGACGAGAGTTATTAATGGAATGTAGGATAGATGTACAAACGAGTTTTTGGACATTCGAACTTTAAGGTTACGAAAATCGATACTAATCTTTGGTATTATGTGAACGGATAGATCTAAATACCTGAAGTTTGGTTAAAGAATCATAGTTGGAAAGTAAGTTTGATATATGAAGTCAGTTTTGGAAAAGTGTACTAAGTGTGCGAACTGTAGTTAATGGCACTAAATATGGAAGAGTTTAATGTAGGATGAACGAATGAAGCTGAAATTTTGAAATTTTATTTTGGGTTCTTGTTGGTGGTAGGTTTGTGATAAAGAGGTGGTTTTGGAAATGTGTGCTACAAGTGCACGCAAAGTACTAAATTGTACTATATTTGGTAAAATTTGTTATTTTGTGAACATATAGTGCTTGAAATCTGAAATGTGGTATTAGGGTCTCTGTTCATGTGTAGCCTGGACATATGGAGGTGGTTTCGGAAATGTGTACTATAATTGTACGAAATGCACTATATTTGGTTTTGGACGAAATGATAGAGATAAAATCTTAAAATCAAAACTGCATTTAAAATTTGAAGGTGGTTTGTAAATGCGTCCTAGGTTTGTACAAAAAATACTAAATGGTACTATATTTGGTATTGGATGAAGAGATAATGCTAAAACCATGATATTTTTTATTTTTATATATAGATATAGATTGTTCTTGATATTCGTACTAAATAGTACTTTGTTTGGTATTGGGTGAAGGTATAAAGGTGAAATTCTAAAATTTGATATTCAGGTTACTGTTGGATTCTGCTTTCATTCAATAAAATTTAAAAGAAAACAAGTTAAAAAGCATTAAGTTCGGCCGGGCCAAACTTTGAATAACTTCCACCATTTGGAACGAATTTGGAAATTAAAAAAAAACAAGTAAGCAAAGGCTACAGTCGAGCGGGGCCGACCGTTGAATACCCTACAACACTACAATAAACTATACAGTTTATATAGGCGAGATACTCGAACAAATTCCACAAGATATTGTGACAAATAATAAAAGAAAACCATCAGGTTTCGTTCTCTAATTTTCGAAGAATAGCAACTTAAACTAATTTGTTCATTTCCAATTTATTGGTAGATGTTGCACGTAAATGGTCTTCCTAGATCTGGGATCAATATTTCCCAAAGACCCATAATCTCTCAGAAGTGGCAAAAGATTAACATTTATTATTGGTTTTTGACTGAAACACATCTATATGAGATACAGCCATTTGACTATATTCTTCAACGAAATCAGCGTTAACGAAATAGTCAGAAGTGCGTCTTTCCTGTATTTGTGAATTCTCCAAAAAGTCACTGGAATGGACAATTTCGTATTTTGTCTACAAAAGTTGGCAAACTATTTCACACATTAAATATTTTTGGATGACCATCCAATACTGCTTGGCTTTTGTAATGTCCGGTAACCCCCATTCAAATGTGCGTGAGTATCGGGCGATAATTACGACCTGCAGACAATTTTGCAGTTTTTTGGTCCATTTCAATCCCTAAATATATGACGATCATCTCCAAAAAGAGTAGGCATCTATTCTGACCCTCATCTTATCCCCATGCAAAATTTCGTAAGGATCGGGCCATAAATGCGATCTGTATATTATATCCTGATATCCTAACTACTTAGTTTTGTTAGCTGTAGAAATATTACCAAATGTTTAATTCAAAATGAAAATATGACAAAATTGAAAAAATATGAGAAAATATTACAAAATCAATATTTTCATCTTTAGAGAGATATTTTTATGCGATTTTTTAGGCGTTATTTCTTTTCTGCCAAGATGCCATTCTGAATTAATGAGAACTGTCGAAATCAGTTCAGCCGTTCTCGACATAAAATAGATCTTTCAAGCATATCTTCTTTGATAGACATATATATCGCACATATTTTGCTATATACTCGATTTGTTGGATCTTAACATCAATGTAAAGATCAGAAGTAACCTTGTCATGGCTTTGTAATTTCGCCAGGGATTTAAAATATTCGCGGTTTAATGAAAATTTTTGAATTTTTTCAACAAAAAAGATATGATCGATTTTAGCCGCTAAATATTATCCGATGATCACCCAAATTGGTAGGCTTCTTCCCCGCCTTAAGCTCTAGCTACATGCGAAATTCCCCGTCGATTGGTCTATAATTGCTACCTGTATAGCTACTGCAAAATCCGACATTTTTTCAGTATTTGGTCCATTTCAGCCCCTAAACATTTGGCGATCAGCTCCAAAAGAAATAGGGTTCTATTCTGACATTAACCCCACCTACATTTTAAATTTCGTGAAGATCGGGCCATAATTGCGACCTGTAGAGTGATTACAAATTAACATGGACAGACGGACAGACGGACGGACGGACATACATAGCTAGATCGACTCAGCTCGGCGAGCTAGGAAGATCCATATATACTTTCCTATATGGGAAACCAATATTTCGAGGTGTTACATAAATTCTGGCCCAATCAAACTTATAATACCCCCAACACATAGTGTTGTAGGGTATAAAAAATAAAATCCTTAAAAAATGCTGTTAAATTTTAAAAATACCAATTATTGCCGGTAGATTGGGGTCTATACGACGTAAAACTACATAGGCATTGTTTGCCATTAGCCATTACCATATTAAAATTCGAAACTTGAAAAAAACGGTGAATAATGTAGGTAAAATCATCAAAATATCGTATATAGGGAGGTACCATTATATCGAAGAACTGGACCAGCATAGACAATTTTTTGTCACAGGCTATAGCATCCATTACTAATGTCAAATACGATATTTCAAACAATTTCGGTGGGTATTGTACCTAAACTCGTTTTTATAATAAAATAGAATAGCGGGGTCTACCTAGTGTAGAAGAGAAGGGTTAGTTAAACAGGGATCTTTTTAATACAGTCCACATTAAATACGATAAGAACATGTGGCGAATAGACCTTTGAGTTAGAAATAAATAATTCAATTGCTGCATGTGGTATGTTTGAGTTAAATTACGGGATGAGATCTTAACTCATACTGATAAGCAAGTGTAGCATGTTTGCTTGCCACAAGTGAGATAGCTACGCATGTTTTATGACCTCCCCTAGAATTTATGGCGGCATGGTGCACAGGCATATGTACATTTGTAACTCTCTATCTCTCTCTCTCTCTCTCTTATACTTTATGCTAGACTAGGTTAAGGAAAATTATCATAAGTAGAACTTAAGAATTATTTTAAATGATAGTAAAAATAGTGAAACAGTGCATACATTATTCCGCGTACAGGGGCCTATACGAAGACCTGGACCTGTATAGACATTTTTCTGTCACAGACTGTAGTTCCCATTACGAACTCTAAATACGTAATTTAAAACAATTCCGGTGAACAATGGCGCTAAAATCACCAAAATACCGAATTTTGGGAGGTACCGTTATATAGGGGCTACACGAAGACGTGGACCTGCACAGACAATTTTCTGTCATAGGCTGTAGCATCCATTACGAATCTCAAATACCAAATTTGAAACGATTCCGGTTAATAATGTCGCTAAAATCATCCAAATACCGAATATCGGGAGTTACCTTTATATGGGGGTATGTGAAGACGTGAACCTACATGGTCCAGTTATAAACTTAACCTGCCTACTGGAAAAATAAACATGTGTGCAAAATTTTAGCCTTCTATCTCTATTCGTTCGAAAGTGATTACAACAGACAGACAGAGGGACAGACAGACGGACATCGCTAAATCTGAGTCTGACATGAGTATTTCGGGGAGTTACAAACGGAATGACAAAGTTAATATACCCTCCATAGTATGGTGGAGGGTATAAAAAACTCCAACTGTAGCACTGTATTTCCCTCCTCCTTCCGTTAGGAAAAAACCACAACATTTATTGCGTTCACACTTTTGTTACAGCTGCTAAGACTTACCGAAAGAAATAGAATGTGCACAATGTAATCAATCTAATTCCTTGCGACTACTGTCATCAAGAAAAAGAAACAAGAAGAGAACAGAAAACAAATACACTACGTAAGCCATCCACCGATTTACATCAGCAAGACATTGTTGTGCCAGAAAATGTTGCATGCGAAATTAAACAAGCGTAAGAAATTTAGTTCATGTCAGCCAATAAAAATATTGGCTTTTAAAATGCATTCATAAAAGAACATTATGCTAAGTCCAACCGATTTTTTTTATCGTATGTTAATGTACGAAATTATTATCAATTAGTGTTGAAAAGTCCAAATAAAATCTAGTTTATGGAATCATTAGATATGTTTGTTTAATATTTTTTTTAGACTGTCTTAACTCTTTGATGGGCCATGGGCTCTTTAGGGGCTGTCTTAAAATCAGAACGGAAAATTATGAAAATTTGAAAAATTATATAAATTTTACCATGGACTGAATCTCTATCCATGGTTTAAGAAATTTATGAGTCATGTAAACATTTTCTAATTAACAAAAAGTAAGGAAAGGCCAAAAGTTGGAGGGGCCGACTAGATGATACCCTACACCATGGACAGACGGACTGGCATGCATAAATCGACTCAGTTTCTATGAAGATCCTCCAAAGTAACTATGGGTCTATTTCGCTAAGTTCTATAGGGTATAAAACCAAAAAAAATGTTGTAAATTATTTAAGGGTTAATCAGACATTCGAAAAAATCAACATGGGCATGAAGTTTTAAACAAAAACACTGAATAAACAAGTAAGCAAAGGCTACAGTCGAGCGGGGCCGACTGTTGAATACCCTACAACACTATAATAAACGATACAGTTTATATAGGCGAGATACTCGAAAGAATTCCACAATATATTGTGACAAATAATAAAAGAAAACCATCAGGTTCCGTTCTCTAATTTTCGAATAATAGCAACTTAAACTAATTTGCTCATTTCCAATTTATTGGTAGATGTTGCATTTAAATGGTCTTCCTAGATGTGGAACCAATATTTCCCAAAGACCTATAATATCTCAGAAGTGGCAAAAGGTTAACATTTACTATTGGCTTTTGACTGAAACGCATCTATATGAGATACAGACACTTGACTATATTCTTCAACGAAATCAGCCTTAACGAAATAGTCAGAAGTGCGTCTTTCCTGTATTTTTGAACTCTCCAAAAAGTCAGTGGAATAGACATTTTCGTATTTTGTCTATAAAAGTTGGCAAACACCTTCACACATTGAATATTTTTGGGTGGCCATCCAAAACTGCTTGGCTTTTGCAATGACCGGTAACCCCCATTCAAATGTGCGTGAGGATCGGGCGATAATTGCGACATTCTGACAATTTTGCAGTTTTGTTGGTCCATTTCAACCGCTAAATATATGGCGATCATCTCCAAAAAGAGTAGGCTTCTATTCTGACCCTCATTTTATCCCCATGCAAAATTTCGTAAGGATCGGGCCATAAATGCGATCTGTATATGATATCCTGATATCCTAACTACTTAGTTTTGTTAGCTGTAGAAATATTACCAAATGTTTAATTCAAAATGAAAATATGACAAAATTGAAAAAATATGAGAAAATATTACAAAATCAATATTTTCATCTTTAGAGAGATATTTTTATGCGATTTTTTTAGACGTCTTTTCTTTCCTGCCAAGAGGCCATTCTGAATTAATGAGAACTGTCGAAATCAGTTCAGCCGTTCTCGACATATAAGAGATCTTTCAAGCATATTTTCTTTGATAGACATATGTATCGCACATATTTTGCTATATATCCGATTTGTTGGATGTTAACATCAATGTAAAGGTCAGAAGTAACCTTGTCATGGCTTTGTGATTTCGCCGGGATTTAAAATATTTGCGGTTTAATGAAAAATTTTGGATTTTTTCAACACAAAAGATATGGTCTATTTTACCCGCTAAATTTTATCCGATGACAACCCAAATTGGTAGGCTTCTTCCCCGCCCTAAACTCTAGCTACATGCGAAATTCCGCGTCCATTGGTCTATAATTGCGACCTGTATAGCTACTGCAAAATCCGACATTTTTTCAGTATTTGGTCCATTTCAACCCCTAAACATTTGGCGATCATCTCCAAAAGAAATAGGCTTCTATTCTGACCTTAACCCCACCTTCGTGTAAAATTTCGTAAGGATCGGGCCATAATTGCGACCTGTAGCGTGATTACAAATTAACATGGACAGACGGACAGACGGACGGACGGACATACATAGCTAGATCGACTCAGCTCGGCGAGCCAGGAAGATCCATATATACTTTCCTATGTGGGAAATCAATATTTCGAGGTGTTACATAATTTTTGGCCCAATCAAACTTATAATACCCCCAACAAATAGTGTTGTAGGGTATAAAAAATTAAATAAAATTAAACAGAAACTACACAGAAATAACATCCGTTTTGGCAACAAATTAGGAAGAAGTGTGAACCAAATAATAAAAAAGGGAAAAAAGAACTAATCATTTAATGAACTTGTAAAAAATAGATTAGAGAGAGCGAATAATACAGTCAGTCTATTATAGACAATGACAAGTCAGCCGTTGAGAAAATCGAGAAGAAATGCGGAATGCTTTAGTACTTTTGTATTTGTTTTTGGTTTAGTAATTAAATATACAACAAAATTGACCTTGGAGGCTACAAAGAAAACACAATGAGGCAAAAACTATATTGACGCCAATTTGTGGTCACCTAAAGACATAACAGCCAGTAATGGCATGATTTCTGGCAACACCCCTCTTCCCAGAGGAAATTAGCTATGGACACACACAGCTTATAGTCATGTTTGAATTATAAATTATACATTCCTCTACCGCTCCACCAAAAATCTAAATAATTTATTTAAATTCAAAGTTCAATGACTTTTTATTTCAGAGTCGTTTATACATTCGTTTTACTTTTGCCACAAAGAAAATCTACACCGTGGCTTTCAAGCATTTGGACATAACAATCGGAAACTGACATATCCATTCATTACAAATTAATTTTTTTCAACGTTCCTGTTGTCATTACCTTACTTTTTACTTCATGTATTGTTAATTTTATTTTATGATTGTTTTTGTTTTTTTTTTTGCTTTTGAGTTGGCTATTTTAAATGGCCAAACAAATCTGTTGAAAAATAAAAACTATGAAATAAAATTGAATTTAAATTGCAATGAGTTCACTTTCTTGAAATAAGATTCGTTGTTGTTTTTTTTTTGTGCGCCGAACTGTTTTCATTTGATTTTCGCATAAAAATTCTTTCATTTCAAATATTTTGTTTTCCTTTACGAGTATGACACATTACGCATACGTCTCGGTATCATACGCCACATTTGCTTGGTCATTATAGAAGCGTGGACTTGTGAGTGGCCATAAAATGGATGTGTTGCCATTGGAGTGACGAAAAAAGAAAAAGTTGGTGTTGAAAAGACAAAAAAAAAAAAAAAAAAAAAAAATGATTTTTTCAAGCAAAATGTTTATAAAGTTTATAAAAACAAGTTAAAATGTTTTAGTCGGGTTTGCCGAGAGATGTATACCCTCAAAGTACATCAGTTTATGCAAGATACGAGTAGGAGTGAGCCGATGAATTCCACATTCCTATCAGATCTTTTTTTAAGAGAAATATTTAAATATACTAAGTTTGGATGGAATCGCTGACGTCTTGTGAAAGTTATGAGAGATGTAAAGAATTAAATTTGTAAATCTTTGTGGGGGAGGTGCCAGAATGGGGTTGGTGGATAACAATTCTGCGATATGTGAAATTTGAAGAGAATCGAGAGTGAGGCTCATAATTATCGAAACATTGACCCGTACCAGAAGATGTGGTTCGACTTATTCCTTCGAGATATTGTGTTGGTAGAAATGTTGGAATTTGAAAAGTTTGAAAGTGAGCGGATGATTATTTCTCGTTTTTTATAGCCTCCACCATACGTATGTAGTATGGAGGGTATATTAAGTTCGTCATTCTTTTTGTAACTCATCGAAATAATAATTTTAGACCTAACAAAGTGTATATATTCTTGATCAGCGTTAAATTCTATGACGAAGTTCCGCAGTCAGGTCAAGTTCGAAGATTGGTTATATCGGTACACTTTATCGTATAGTCCTTCTATAATGGTACCCAACGATATTCGGTATTTTGTTGATTTTAGCCACATTTTCCAATGAAATTGTCCGAAAATTCATACTAGGAATACCTTCTAAGTACTTCACCCCCTGGAAGACTATATAGTTCCCCGATATCGTATGGTCCCTATACAATGGCATCACCCGATATTTGGTGTTGTGATGATTTTAACAACATTTAAAATTTCGTTTCCAATTTCGTATTTAAACTTCATAATACAGCCCATAACAAAAAATTACGTCTTCGCATAGCGCAATGTAACGATACCTCCCGATATTCCGAGGTTTAATGATTTTGGGACGTTATTCACCGGAATTGTTTCAAATTTCGTATTTAAAGCTCGTAATGGGTACTACACACTATGATGGTAAATTGTTTATGCAGGCCCATATAGCCTTCATGTAGCACACATATAACGGTTTTCCTTTGAGCGGTTTTTTTTTCGAATTTTTTCAAGTTCCTTCAAAATGGTGGAGGATATTGGTCCGGCCGAACTTAAATTGCTTTTTTACTTGTTGATCTTCACGGTTATTTAAAAGTTCATCCCGTTGTGGGGGAGGTACCGGAAAGAGTGGTATATATTTGATAAATATCCTTGGAACCATATAGCTGAAGGTATGACGAGTCCCGAAGCTTCACTCAATTTTGCAAAAAAAAAAATATATATATATTTGGCGGATCCTTTACAACTAACTTTTTTTTTAAACGTTCCGCATTTACAGTAATCCTATTAATAGAATTTATTATTCCATTTCTTTTCCTACACTATATTTCAAACATAGTACAATATACAAAAAATCTCCAAATCTGAGCCCGTCACACCAATTTCTGATTTTAAGCACCACGCGTTCGCCCAAATACCGATATAGTATAATTTAATTGTTTTCGCATATTGGTAGCAGTGGCCCCAATACCAATATTTCAAATTTCCAGCTAAAGTCGTTATACAAAATTTAGTACCTTTAGAGTTCTTACATTTATCAAATACTTCCAAACCCACCTCCTTATATCAACCCTACTTTCAAAACTTAATTCTTAAATATAATACCAAATGTTATGGAACTTGGTGCTTTTAGTTCGAATTTCTAAATTTCAGTAGGAATATTTATTCTACACCACTATGAATTGCATTTTTAGTACTTTAAGTACACTTGTAGTTCTAATTTCTAAAACAGCCTTATCTCAAGCAACAATATTCCAAAATTCGAAATCAGTAAGTCACTTTTGTCTTTTATATATATTTTTTTTCAGATTTCCTCCAGAGGTGATGACACCCAAACAAAATAATATATTTTTTTAATTCAATCACAATTTCAATAAAAATATAAATCAATTACGAGGTATAATAAATCGATTATGCTATAATGAGTCGAATTTGTTTCCATCATATATATCATATATATATATATATATATATATATATATATATATATATATATATATATATATATATATATATATATATAAAAGGTTTATTTAATGATTCGTGATTTTAATGAAGCTATGAAAACTGTCACTCCCAAAAAATGCTCCTTTCTACAGATACCACTGCAAAACCAATGCAATGTCTTTTGCTTTTATTGCGGAAAAATGCAATAAATATTCGCTATGACGATGGACACGGACATACTTATATGAAAAATAAACGAAAGTGTTCAAAATATTCAGATTCGTACATACATATATATATTTGTGTAAATTGCACATGACGACAACGAGGAAGTTAAAGTGGTTCTGATACGTTGGAATTTTTATTTTTATAGGTGTAACTGTGTGGGGGCGAGAATTTTAGATGGAATGAGGCCATCACAGAGGGAATATACACACGTAGTAGTTGTAGTTGTACTAATGACATAAAGGTAAATGCCCGATAATGTTTCATTTTTATTTGGTTTTCATACACACTAGCTATGAACATCTATATAAAAATGAAAAATAATTGAGATTTAATAAAAAATAGAGGGACTATTTTAAACCTAGAATTTATTGTAAAATAAATAATTATACAAAAATATACATCTTACAACATTATGGCTAGTTATACGATCGCATTACCCAATTAGATAACAAGAAAAATGTAGATAACAAGAAAATTTGCAAAGAAGATCTTAATCCTCCAAACACCGGTAGAATTTTTCATTTAATTGTGGATGCTAATTAAATGAAAAGAACTTTACAAATCCAATTAAGTTGGAGAGCTGGAATTTTGTACACATGTAGCTTGTGCGAGCAGCCATATGATTTTCGAAGAAACTTCTGGTGTTTTGATGACTTTGCCACCCTACAATTTTTTCCGTAACTCAAGTAAAAAATGGTCAAAATTGGTCTACACATATAACTATACCTCCTGACTTGAGATATTTGAAAGGCTCGTTTCTATGAAATTGCCACAAATTTGATGTTTATACTATGTATTTTACAATATTCTTTGACCGAATGAGCCCTCATTTGACATTTAATGTTTTCAGTATGGTAAAGTGTTTTCTGGTAATAATCGTGCCATTCTGGTTCACTATGGCGCATAGTCATCATCAGACGTGTCAATTTGAGGGGTTTGGTTCCTTTTGTCACAAAATTTGTTTATTCATATGCATCAGTACTTTTTGATATCAGGTATTTCTATATATTTCTTAATTACTAAAATGTACAAAAACTTCGTATTGGACAAACGGAATGAGCTAGAGCGAAAAGTACTAAATGGTACTACATTTGGTATTCAGTGAAGGGAAAGAGACAGAATTCTGAAATTGGATATTTAGATTACTGACGGTATCTGTCATTAAGATTTGGGTTTGGAAATGTGTACTTTATTTGTACGAAAAGTACTAAGTGGTACTAAATTTGGTATGGGATGAAGGGATATATTTGGAACCTTCAAATTTGATATTGAGGTCTCTTTTGGTATCTGGAATTAGGGTATGGAGGTGTTTTTGTGAATTTGTACTATAATCGTATCTGAGGTTAAGATATGGAGATTGTTTTTATTTTCTATAATTGTTCAAAAAGTTCTATGTGGTACTAAATTTGGTATTGGGTGAAGGGATAGAGCTAGAATCCTCAAATTTGATATTGGGGTCTCGGGAAAAGGCATAGAGCTGGAATCTCGAAGTTTGATACTGAGGTCTCTGTTGATACCTGTTTTGAGATACAGAGGTGGAAATTGTAAATGTTAACTATAAAAGTAATGAGTTCGCATAGTACAATGATATCAAGGTAGGGCTATGATACCATATGATTTCAATTTTTTTTATTTTCTTGGCTTAATATGTCATCTTTATTTGTTTATGTATGTGTTTTCTTTTCCATAAAAAAATTGTTCAGAAAACATTCAAATTCGGATGTTTTCAAAATCGTAGGCATCGACAAAATCTAGAGTTTTTGTAGCGAAATAATCCTTTAGAGATATATAGAACCTGGTTTTGAAAAGTAGTGTTGACCTTTCATTCAGTTTTCGCGGTTTTCAATTATTTATTCAAAATAAATGCAACAAGTTGTTTGATTTTTTTATTGTTTTGATACTAATTCTGACATTACAAGCCAAACAGGTAGACCTCTATACTTGCAATTTTTTCAAAGTTGACCTACCTTCTCTTCATTGTACCATGTGAGTTCGGTATTAGGTGAAGGAATAAATCTTAATTTTGAAATTTGATATTGGGGCCACTGTAGGTTTCTGAGGTTTACATTTGGAGAATTTGAAATAGTTTTGAAAAAAATCGATGTGGGTCCATTGTGCAATTATTTTACTAATATCCTCTTCGGTAAACATCATAATGAAAGGTTTTAAAGACTCTTTGGTGTAAAAGATTCACAGTTTTCTGTTATTCTTTCGGAAAAGGGAAACCTAATCATTACAAATTTTTAATTCTGCGAGTCTATTCCAATCAATTTTTTTGATTTTTTTTGGAAATTGCAACTGAAATCTTTACAAAACCGCACACCAAAGGAAGCTGTTTTATGTGGTGGCACTCCCTGGGTTTTGGTCTTGTGAATATTTTAGCCACAATTTCCAAACAAATCCGACCGATATCCACTATCTGGTATATACATTTCCTAATATTTAGTATTTGAGGTATTTTAGTCCTTATTTTCCACTAAATTGTGGGTAATTTGATATATGGTTTCTTAAAGGATAACATTTTCAGTTGCAAACATTTTCAATATTGGTTCACGTATTGACATGAGCTTTCTAACGCAAATCTGCACAATTGTAGAGTTTTATGAGGTCGAAATGGAGGTTTCTAAATTCTCTAAAGATCGAACAAGCATGGACTTACAGAACATGTTCTCTAAGTACAAAAGTTTTTGTACAGTACGATACAGTACATTTTTAAAACTTCAATCCTTATAAAGCAAATTTAAAAATAATATTGTATCATATTGCATCAATAGTAATAAATCAAATCTTCAGAAGCCATAGATACATTATTTATACCTTTTCCTTGCATAAATCCAACATTATTCTAAATATTACAAAATTTCCAATCTCCTTCATATCTTCCACTGTGCGCCCTGAGCAAAAAAGAATATTTGTTTAATTTGCTTATTTTTATATAAATGAAAATTTTACGAAGGCGTTATATATTTCATTCTTGATGTGCATCTGTTTGTATACATCTAGACAATTAGTATACAAATTCACACGTTTATATTCATTCACACAAACGCGATTTGAGGGAAGCATCTCATTTTTTTGTTGCTTTGAAAACAACGCAGAATTTGTTTGTTCATTGCTAATTTTTGGGTTTTGTGGGCCACGGCAATTGAAATCCTTCAAAAGTGATCACTATATTATACCTCAAGCTAATTTGAACTTACCTAGCATTTTTTTCGGACTTGAGGGTGCTGTGCCACCTTCAAAACCAGAAT
Organism: Musca domestica; assembly: GCF_030504385.1. Lineage (NCBI taxonomy): Eukaryota > Metazoa > Arthropoda > Insecta > Diptera > Muscidae > Musca > Musca domestica. Next base: position 350,291 of record NW_026712334.1, on the reverse strand, counting down.
CATTGCTGCAGGTACTCATGCGTATAATGTTCGGATCACCGGTGGCTGATGTGGTGCCATCGGCACCCACACCGCCTCCGTCTCCACCACCACCACCAGAAGCTGTTGCTGAATTCAATTCATCTTCATACTCTTCTGAGGCACTGGTACATTCATCACTGGTCGTTTCGTCGGTTTCCTCGGTGGAACCGCTCGCTTCACTATCTTCACTATCATCGTCGGAATCCTCATCGGGATAAACGATCTTTTCACGTTTCCAAAGAGGACGCGGTGTAGCGACTAGTGGGTAACGCGGTGCTTCTTCTTTCACATATAGCTTACGGGTCGTATCGATTTTCACTTTTTTCTGTGGATCGAAACGGGCCTGAGCCGCAGCGGCGGCGGCGGCCTGTTTCTCCTTGCGGTGACGTTGCTTGATTTTCTTTTTCATACTGGGCGTGAAATTATTCCAACCGTCTATACTATTAAAATCGAAATCACTCTCTTCGTCTGTGTAGTTTTGGTCGTCGTCACTGTTATCCGCGGACGATCCTTTATAATCTTCTAGATCTGCGTCAACGTCTTGTAAACACTGTGCCAAATTCGATACTGTGGCGAACTTTGATAGATTACCGCCGCATGTGTTGCTCTTGTTGATGGCGATATCGGCTGGCTGTTCGTTCGAGCTGGTGATCGTTTTGTTGCCGCCAATTTGCTGCTGTTGGCGAATTGTTGTTTGATTTTCGCCATCCAGCTTTGTGGTTGTGGTTGCTGCTGCCGTAGCCGTAGACACCGCTGCGGTGGCTGGCTTTGTTGTGGCGCTGCCTTTGCCAGAGCCGTTGGCGGCTTTTGCCTTTTTACTGTCGGGTGTCTTTTTGTTGTTGGCATTTTGTTTGGCCGGCGATGCATTCGATTTTGCAGGTGCCTTTGCAACAAATTGATCGGCGTTGATGACATTTGTTGGCGATTGTTTGGCTTTGCCTTTGGTGGGTGATGCTGTGGTGGCGGTTGTTGTTGCAGTTGCGGTTTTGGTGGGTGTTTTCTTTTTGAGCGGCTTTGCCTCCGTCGTGGCGTTGGATTTTGTTTCCGCTGTTGCCAACGCTTTTATTTCCGGTTGTTTTGTGGCCGCAGTGGTTGGCGGCGGCGGCGGTGGTGATGCAGCAGTAATTTTGGCATTGCTTTCGGTTTTGTTGGTTGTCAAAGTAAGTGGCTTTGCCAACAACGCTGGGGCCTGTTGGTCATTTGTTTTCGTCGTCGTTGCCGTGGTTGTTGTTGTTGTTGTTGCTGATGTTTTATTAATGTCTAATTCATCTGTTTTGTTGGCGCTGTTGTTGCCTTTGGCTTGTGCTGTTGTTTGTTTTGCCGTCGCCGCCTTTCGCTCTTCTTGCTCTTGTTGTTCAGGTGACTTGGCCTGTTGCCCGGCTATTTTTGTCATCGCCACGGCTGTAGTGGTGGTCGTTGTTGGGCTATCTAAAGCATTTGCTTTTCTTTCCTTGGAGTCCATAGAAATCTTTTTATTTTGGGTTTTATCGGCGAGACCGGTTGCTTTGACCTCTGGTTTTTTGTTGAGATTCAAGTCTTTTGTTTCGTTTGGGGTAAGGGGAGTCTTTGGAGATTCTGCAGGTTTGGCGGTGGTTATTTTCTTTGCCAAGGGTGAGGTTTTCTTTTCAGAGCTCTCCTCCTTTGTTTTGGAAACTAAGTCTTTTTTCCAGGGTACTTCTTTCTTGCCCCCAACATCCTCCGCCGGTTTGTCTTTTGCATCCTTTTTCAAAGCCGATTCATTTGAGTTTGAACGTTCCATTGTGGATTTGGCTGCCTGTTCGGCGGCCTCCTTAAGATCTTCTTGTTTTTGTTCAGCCACAGAGGCCTTAATTTCATCTAAGTTGGAAACTTCTTCCGCTGTGGTCGATTCCAGTAGCTTTTCCCGTTTCTGCCAGAGGGTATCCAATAGCTCTTGTTTTCGTTTGTTCATGTAAAGCGTTTCCCGACTACCTATTTGGGCCCAAAAATCTTCACCACTATCGGATTTTTTAATAGCTTTGCGTATGGGCTTCGGAGTTGCAACTTTGGGCTCCTCTGGTGCCATCTCTTTGGGAGCCGTTTTGAGTTCCGGTTCTTCTGGTATGGTTTCCTTCAAAGGTGTTTTTGGTGTTTTGGGTGTTCCGGGTGGTGATTTTAATTCCACTGTGATCGAATTGGATTTTTCGAGAATTTTATTTATGGGTTTGGGTTTTGCAACACTATCCAAGGATTGGGAAGTTTTCAGAGGTCCACCAAGATTTTTGGGTTTTTCATTTTCTTTAAGTGCTTTGGGTGCTGCAGAGGTTTTAAGTTCTATGGTTATGGAATTGGATTTCTCCAGAGCTTGTGTAGGTGGTGGTGTTGCAACCGAGCCAGCATCCAATGATTGGGAGTGTTTTAGAGTTTTTTCATCGCCGAAAATCACAGAAGTTTTTGAGGTGTTGGGTTCCACTTTTAAGGTTTCTTCTTTGGCAAATGTGGCTTCCGGAGTCTTTAGCTCTATGTTAAGAGAACTTAATTTTTCCAAGGGTTTGTTTTTGGTCTTGTCCAATTCAGATGTCTTCAATTTGTTGGGTGTGGAAGGTTGTTCAGTTTTTGTTACTTTTGGAGATTCTTCTACTTCTTTAGCAATGGAGGGAGTTTTTGGGCTCTCTTTTAATTTTGTATCCAAAATCTTAGCAGATTTGGGTTCTTCATTTGATTTTGTATCGGTTTCTCCAAATTTCCTTGAAGCATCTGGCTGGGGTACCTTTGGACTCTCTGGAGTTTTCTCAACTGAGGCGACTTGAGTGGATGTTTTGGGTTGTTTTTCACTTGTCTTTTTATTCAAAACCTTGGCTGTCCTGGGAGTTTTGGGCTCTTCCTCAATTTCTGGTTGGGCTTCCTGCCTCTTAGCCTCCTCCACACTGGCCTCGTCGAAGGTGAAAATTTCCGCCGTCGATTTTTGCTGGGCTTTCTTTGCCTCACCCTGTAACTTTTTCTTGGGCGATGCCTGAGGCTTTGGTAGTGGTGACATAAAACCTTCTGGTAGCTCTGCTGGCTCCTTGGACTTGCTCACCTTTTTAATGCTCTTCTTTTTGGGCAATTTGAAAACTTTGTGGATTTCATGATGCTCCTCCACCGTTTCTACATTGACGGTGAATTTGGGAAGTGATGCCGCTTCAGCTGCATCTTTCGGGTCAGGGCTGATTTTGCTCAAACCTATAGAACAAGAGGGGTCATTTTCGATTTCCACAATTGCGGTAATTTTGTGTCTAATTTTCTTGCCTTTTTTCGAGAGACGTTTCGAGGAGTGTTTGTTGAGACCACCCGCCAGGCTTCCACCATCCGAGCTGTCATGACTATCACGTCGTTCCAAATTGATGGTCTGAAACGTTCCCGAAGGAGATTTTTGCACTTGATTCAGTAACTGTTGTTCCTGTATGAGGCTGGCCCTGCGCCTCAAGGCCCCCGCATTGAGATCATCATCGATTTTATCCGAAGAAATATCTTCACAAATATCATGGAAAGTGGGACACTGAGGTATGCTGAGCTTACTCACCGTTTGCATATCCTTGTCCAATTCTAGAATTACTTCTTCAAAATTTTGTTCATTTTCTTGATTTTCTAATTCACTTTTCGTTGTCTCACTTTCCATATCTCTGCGTTTCTTTTCCTCGGGTTCGGTGTCAACATAGAGATCTTCAACTTTTTTGCGGTTACGTTCTTTGCTACGTGAACGTATAGTGGATAGTCTTACAACGGGACGATTGCGTCGGATGGTAGAACGATTACGAGGGGCCGAGGGTTCTTCGGCACCTTGTTGGGTTGTGTCGTATAAAGGTGTTGCGGTGTGAGGCTTGATCTCTTCTTGTTCTTCCTGCGGTGCCCGGTTGTGGGCGTTCATTATGTTGGCCATTTCGGATTCATGTTGCAGTTGGGCCTGCCGCAGGGCTTCCTCTTTACGTTTACGATAACGATTTGCCGAGACATCAATATCGGCTGTGTTAATCAGTATCGGTTTGGGTGGTGTGTACTTGGGAGTGTGGTGGTGTATTGGTGTGGTGCTGCTACTGCTGGTATAACTGGTGTATTTGGGGGAGTTTATGCGTGTCAAAGGTGATAGGGCACTGTGACGTGAAACACTCATCAAGGGCGAGGATTCAGTGATGGTACTCAACTTTGGCTGATAGCGAGAAGATGAGCTCAGTCCATGTGTGGTATAGGAGGGTGTACGTGGTGCCGAGATGGGTACCACATAGGAACCGGAAATGGCCCGATTGTAAGTTGAGGTATAAGGACTGTACGAAGAGGCCGAACTAATGGCACTGGAGCCCGGATAATAGGGTGAAAAGAGGGGCGTACTGCCACCACTATAGAAATAATTTGAATCACTGTACAAAGGCATGTTTGTTTGGGTTTTGCAGAACTTTTTTTAAGTTTTAAGATTTTTTTCTTTCAATTTCTTGTCACTTTAGATTTTTCTTCTTCTATGTTTTCAATTATTTGAAATATTTTTGTTATGCACTTTGTTTCATAATTTATTTTTAAACATATCCTCTAACGGTTGTTTTGTTTTTCTTTGATTGCAGCATTCTTTGCACGCTTGGTTCAGCTACCGTAAAATCGGTGTTTTTCTGTTTTGTTTTATTTTTTTTTTGCTTTTGCGTTTCGGGTTCTTAGCTATTTTCTTGTTTGTTGTTGTTGCTGTTGTTATGGCTCTAAAAATAATTGTAAAATAATTATATTCGCACTTGTTTTTTATTTTTAACTTAAAACTCAACAATTCCTAATTGTCATCTAAACGAAGAGGCAAATGAACGAACGAGCGAACGACGGAACTCACGGACATACGAATGAACAGCGCGTAACAAAACAACTAAATGGACCGATCAGGCAGATGGCGGTTTTCCACGGTGAATTTTTCCACAAACAAAAAAAATATTTATTTTTTCACCACTCAGCAATGCCGTTGGCCGATAGCTATTCGTTCACGTTTTTCTCCCGTGTAATATTGTTGCTGTAATTTTTCTTATAAAATATTTGCGTTTTTGTTATTGTTTTTTCTATAATATATTTAATTATTACTATTCTTTGCGAGCAGAATCTATTAAATTATGCAATATTTTTTCCTTGTTCTCAAATTATATATTAGAAATATTTCGCTGGCATTTTCAGGGTCTATTTCTGTGAATATTCGTTGTTCTGCTAATCAAAAAATAAAACTTTTTTTATTAACTCTTCTTAATTAGCATAAAATTTGTTTGATTCGATTTTTTTTTTGGAAAGCCGAAGTGTGCCTCACTTATGTGGCCAATCAAATGATATTTGGTGCAGTTTTACGTTGTCATGTGCCCTGACTTGATTTTCTGGTGGGCGTGTAGGATAGCTATTTTTGCGACAGCATATTTAAAATCCATAAATTGTGAAATGAAGAAATTTTGTTAATTTATAGATCTGCATGTTATTTGATGACGTTGTATGTTTGTGTGTGTTTGAAGGTCGTTTAGTAATACCACAACATATTTGCTTTATTGCTAAACATTGTGGCGGAAACTGTGGTTTTTCTTTTAAATAAATTCTTTACTTCATATCGTTTGTTTGGAAAATAATGGAAGGCAAATTTATGTTTTTGTAAAAGAAGTAAAAACAATATTCCGAATATTATGGCATTTTTAAATAATCTAAAATCCAGATATCAAATATTTAAACTTAAATTATTTTTATACCCAGACCCATAATGTTTTATATTGATCTTTCTACTCGTGAGTTGAGACGATCTGACTATGTGTCTGTCCGTTTTTTCACTTATCTATGTTTATTTGTAATCACAAAATTATGGCCCGATCCTCACGAAATTTTGCACGGGAGTAGGGTTTGGGTGTATTCTAGAAGCCTCTCTTTGTTGAAGATGACCGAAGAATATTGAGAGGATGAAATGTATCGAAAACTGATTTCTGATTTTGCATTGTATCTAAAGGTTACAATTATAGACCAATTGACACAAGTACGGTTAGTGTTAAGGATAGGGTAGAAGCCTACTATTTTGGATAGACCACAACTTTTATGTAAGAAATATCAAAATTTCCATTTTACCGCGAATGTTTTAGTGCTGAGAATCACTTCTAACCTTCGCTTTAATGCTTATTTCCTTGACGTAAAATATAGCAGGAATCTAAATCTTAAAAGTTTGTTTTGAATTTCCATTAGCAAGACAGAGTGCGTAAGAACTTTGCTTGACCGCGGAATTTAGCTTAGTATTGTGCCTTGCGGCAAAATATGTGTTGATATATGACATTATTTCAGGATATTTTTGGTAGTCTAATTATATACCCCAATATCTTGGGGGATTTATTTATTCTTGGGTTATAACACTTACAGAAACTTTAATGTAAATTTGAGTTTTGTAGGATATCACATGGTTGGGCCCGCCCGATTGTAGCCTTTGTTAACTTGTTGAAAATAAAGTGCATAGTAAGAACTGCTAACTTATGTCGATCTTTTATACGTGTACTTGAAAAAATAAAATGTTTGGAACACCTCACTGTAGTTTTGTTTTAAAAATATATTTTTTCTAATCAAAAAATGTGAAGACAATTTTCGAACGTGGCCAAAAATCCCCTAACACCACCATTAACTTCGATATAGTTTCTGAAACTTCAAATAATGTCATATAGTCTTTCAAAAGTATCAAAAGTATTTTTTACTAGATCCACAAGTCCATACAGTAAGCCCCCTCCGTTGTGTCAATAGGAATTAAAAACGATATATGAAAATTTAAATTTCCATGAATTTTTAGCTATTTCTCCGATTACTGACTGTCAGTTAAGAAAGTCTAAAGTATCCATGTATATATTTGATATTTCGAAGAGAAGTGGTTTTCAGTTTTAAAAATATTTGTTGTTGAATTTTTCACAAAAAAAAAATCCATTTCACCCGTTAAATATTCCAATTCTAGATTTATGCCTTTTCCCAAACTTCTCTTATATCATGCACAATTCCGCATCGATTGTTCTATTACCTTGATCTGTAGAGGATCATTAATATGAGGAAAAATATATATTTTGCTAACTATTCTGAACCTAACCCTTTCCCCATGAAAAACATCGTGAGGACCGGAACATAATTTCGATCTTTAGAATGATAACGACAGATATAGCTAAAGAGACTCAGGTAGTAGAGGTATAATGATCGGATCAGTATTTCGAAGTATAATACCATTAAATAGGTTCCACAGATTGGGTGCTACGGTATTGTGATGACTTTGCCTATGTCGAAGACCTTGTGCCACGGTATTAAATAACTATTGGAAGGATCTTGCAAAATATTTAAAAATTCCGTTAAAATTATTAAAATACCAAATATAGGGTGGTACAGTTTATGGAGACTATATAAAAACGTTGAAAAATGTGGCTAAAATTGGGAAAATTCCGTATATCGGAAGGTACCATACCAGGAAATGGTATCCATTTAAAACACCAAATTTAAAGCAATTCCTTCGAAAAATGTTTATGTTTATCGTTGGTTTATTTAGATAATTTTTAATTATAGGAGATAGTACCTATTGTTATCATCAAATTATGTCACAGAAGTTACAGAAAACGTACGGACATTGCTAAATCAACATAGATTTAAATGCTGATCAGGAATATATATACATTGTGGTATTAAATATATATTTTTCGCGGCGTTGCAAACAAACTTAATATACCCTCCACATCATGTGGAGGGTATGGATATGACGAATATGAAATGCAAAGTATTAACCCAATGTTGATAACATTTCCTAAAACCGATTTTTATTTATTTTTTTTTGAAATTACTAAGTGGTTTATCCATTTGAACACTCTACGTTATCACGTTTAGATATTTGGAGCTTAAGTTTGGCTAACTTAATTTTAAAATTGTAATTATCAAGTTCAAAGCTTGAATTAATGTTCGTCCTCACCTGACCCAGATATTTATGAACCGATTGTCACGAGATTTAATACGGAGTTTATATTTGAGATATTGAAAAAAAAAAATTAAAGCAAAAAACGCAAACATTTCATCATGGCCTGATCGATTCGAAATTGTTAATAGGATACAAGAGCTACAGAGATATCGAATCAGTATTACATTAAAACAATGCATGACGAAAATATCGTTTATTTAATCAAAGTGTGACTAATATAAACGACATATATTTATTTATCAGTGCAAAATCGAATATGATTTGAGAGCACATAAAATTATTGGTTTTGTTACTCCTCAAGAAGTTTTAAAAGCTTTTTCCAAATCGATAGGCAGACTTTATTCTTGTTAAAACTTGATAGAAAATTCAAGCAATTTAAAAAAAATCGAGAGTATGATTTTTACACAATTTGGGACATTTAAAGTGTAATTTTTTTGCTATTATCTTTTTGGCAATACTGGTGTAAACAGCTCACGAATGTTCCGAGTTTTGTTTTACTGTCAACGTCTTCAGTTTGGTATATAATTTAACCATGAATCGTCTTACTAACGAACAAAGCTTGCAAATAATTTAATTTTATTATCAAAATGATTTCTCTGTTCATCGCGCGTCTAGTGGATACGTAAATTAGCAGTTTATGGGCTGGTGACATAACATAACTGTAAATGGTGAGCGCTATCGTGAGATGATATCTAACCGTTTTGCTCAAATATAAGAACTTGAAACATTTCAAATGGACCAAAAACCGAAAAATTTCCTGATTTTGTAGTGGCTCTACAGGTCTCAATTATAGATCAATCAACGGAATTTTGCAAGGGGCTAGGGTTGGTCAGAAGCCTACCATCTTGTTTGGCCATCGGACAATATTTTGAGGGTAAAATATAACATAAAAATACGAAAATTTCCACTAAATCGCGAATAGTTTTAGTCCTGACGAAATCACAAATGCACGGCAATGTCAACACTATGTTTTGGGAGTATTATATTCAAGTCGCAATTGTCGTCCTATTCTCAACAAGTCGCAATTATCGTCCGATTCTCAACAAATTTTGTATGGGGATAGAGTTTGGGGTCAGAACTAAAGCCTATCGTTTTCAAGATGTATATTTAGGGGTTAAATTTTACCAAAAATTAAAACATTCCAATCAACACGGAATTTTGCGTAAGGTTGGGGTTTAGGGCAGCGGGTAAAATAGACAACGAATTTGTGTGAAAATGTTTTGGATACCTATCAGCACGACGTATAGTGTAAGTATAAAGAACAAATCCCCGGTAAAAAACAAAGGTAACATTTGTGCAGGACAGTATAGCATTATTTCAAATAATCGACTAAAATGTGTTTGGTATCACATGGTGTGTAGGGTATCACATGGTCGCACTGCACGACTATAGCCTTTGCTTACTCGTTTTTTTAACTTTCCTATTGCCTTTAATTTATAGCTAGTCAGAGTTCTTGAAAACTTCAAGTGAATTTGATAGTATGGTATGTTCCTTTTTAATTTCCCCAAATTTTGGTATTTTTAGGTCTTTTTGTATAGAAACACTACCAGAAAAAATATCAATACAGGTCTACGTTTTGATGTAGCTCTTATGGATCACTTTTCTCAATCAATTTGTCTTTAACTTGGTAAATTTCAATGTAAATTTAAATGTATGTCCATATTGTGGAGTAGAGCCCATATAGGAATTTAGCATTTGGAGTTCACAATATGTATCATCTTCTCAGGCAGAAAATTGCATGCCCAGGTCCATGTTTTCGTATGGTACCTGCGATATTCGGTATTTTGATAATTTTCAACGAAATTGATTTTTTTGATATTTTTAGTTCATAAAGGTTTCCGTCCTATGACAGAAAATTTTTTTTAAAAGTCTACCTTCTCTTGTAAGTCTCTCGAAACTCAGTATTTTGACGATTTTACCAAATTATGGAATTATTTTAAATTGGAATTTGAAGTTTGTTAAGGGTAGGATTTTACCTATATGCCTCCAGGTTTCGGTATAGTCCATCTATAACTGTACCTCCCGATATCACCAAAACAAAAAAGTCTAGACACATTTTTCAACTGATGTTGTTATGCGTTTGGGTATATTAGTAAATGGTAAACTTTCTTAAAAAAATACCCTTCAATCCCTCTTCACTTAAACCACACTTTCCTATCGGTCGGATTATTTGTTTTTCACAAATATAAGTTCTCCAACTTGATGAGAGTTCATCAAACAATTCCCTTGGACATATTAGAGGTTATAAAAAGTTCGAGCCGACTAAACTCAACACCGTTTCACTAGGTTTTATTTACTAAATATATTATCTGGCTTATGTAGCGCCAGAAACCTGGGCTTTATAGTTTATTATTTTGACATTCACGAAAAAATTTAACCAAAATCGGCACAATAAAAATTAACTTGAAACTTTCAGATTATAAGTATTGGCACCAAAATTAAACCAACAACAAAAAAAAAACTTTTAGTTATTTGTAAATGTCCATCCCTCTGCAGTACTGAGATCATCGAATTTTCTTAGGTATCGACTATAAAAATAATATTTTCGTATCACATGATGGCCAATGATGATGATGCTGACGATGCTAATACGGTTGATTATTGGACCCTGTTGCCTCGTTGGCGGTCTGCATTTGTTATTAAAAAAAAAACAAAAACTCTTAAAAGCCAATCAGATAAATAATATTTATGATGACAGTTAACATTTGTGCCGTTTAAACGATAATACGTTAAATTCAAATTGACAACGAATTCATGTTTTGAACTTTTCTTCATTGACGACGATTGTCCGAATCGATAAAAGAATAATTATTTTGCCAAAGTTTTTTTTGTACTTTTTTTATAAAACACGAAGAAAAATTAGAAATCTGTTTTTAAAAATAAATCTTGCAAATATTATCTATTTTTCACAAAATAAGATTTTGGGTGTTGCACATCGCACACAGAAGCATTTGGGCGGCGGTGAGTCCGACAGGTATTCAACAATCACGCAAAATTTTCAAAATGACGTAAGACTCAGTTGTCTGAGGAAAGGCGAAGTTCTAGAAGATTTTTCTTGGCATCCCCAGGAAGATTTGAAAGAGCACACTTTCATTTTTTTCAAACACCAAATATCATTTGATTTTGTTTTAGGTTTTTTTTTGTATTTATTTTATTTTCAGTTAATTTTTACAAAGAAAATTTGATTAATTCTATTCATTTTCTATCATAATCTGCCAAAATCAGACACACACTTGCACGATTTATATATTCGAGATTTTTTTATGTTTTCAAAACGAACCGCTTTTTCAGAATTCACCGCAATAACTGAGACAATATTTCAAAAAATCTGTTCTTCTGTTCGCTGAGACGACACAATTTTTCTGCAAAATGTTCGAAAATCTTTTTTTTTTTTTTGTGTTTTCATTTTTCATTCTGTGTTAAGTTTTTTTCTCCTGTGTGTTTCGGGCAACAACAAAAAGCACATATTGAGAGTATTATGCGAGTTCATGTGAAAATAGGCAAATTTGCAGGGTTGCCACAGTCCCTATAGATAGATATAAATATTTATATACCTATGCGATATAAATATTTATATCTCTGCAATGGCAACCCTGTTATTATATGTTTAATAATTGTAATATTACCATATTCAGAGAGTGACTGACTTGCAGGATTTAAACGTGCGAGATATAACAATGATTTTGAAAAATTTCCCCTTAGAGGTACAGAATATACAGCATATCTTTGATATTGTACTATGTGGTCGGTAACGTTATTTGGAAAAGTGGTAACTTTTATAACATTACAGAGTGAGATAAAAAAGTGCAACAAAGTCAAACGCCATAATTTTTAATTTTTTTTTTAATTTTATTGAATGAAAGCAAAAAATGTCGGAAATAGCATTCAATTTTAGAATATGTTTAGATTTGTTAAAATTGGCCACCTTTGGCACGAATTATGACCTTCAAACGGCTAATGAAACCGTCACACGCTGCCCGAATGTTGCTCTGCGATATGTTGACACATTCCCTGCGAAGCGCTTCCTTGAGGTTATCGACACTTTCTTATTTTTTAGTGCCAACCTTGCTTTCCAAAACACTATAGACACAATAGTCCAACGGAATGGTATCCCGAGATTTGTGCTGGAAATAAAGCGAGGAGCGGCAGTTCACCACTTTCGGTCAAGCGAAGCAACTCTTTAGCTCTTTTGAGTCTATTTTTTGAGCTTATTTACCGAATGGAATATTGCGATATATTCAGCTCACGAGCCATTTTTCGGCCACTGCGACGCGGGTTTCGATCAAGTCGCTTCTTTACTTTTCGAACCATTTCTGCTGATGTTGCTGTTTTCTTCCGTCCACTTCCTTGATGTCGGGTATGATACCAGTATCACGGTAACGAGCGATGGTACGAGACACAAAACATTTATTCACTTTTAAATGCTGGAGTGGTCTAACGATAGCTAATTGTGATTTTCCAGCCAAATATAAAAAAATCACACTATCACGCTTGAATTCCATCACGAATAACTTTATTTCTGGAAAATTCTCACCAAAATGCTTTCGTACGCTTGTAAACAATATAATGAGCTGTCACTGGGATAATTTTAACAGCTGTTGGACGAGTGGCTTAGAAATTACAGCAGTCTGAAATTTGTTTTCTTATAATGATGGGCGAAGAAAACTTAAAGTTTTTGCATGTCGTCTTTTGCACTCAAAATAATGTACAATTTAGATTCTGATGTCAAATGGACAGTTTTCTATTTTATTCAACACACTATGGCATCCCTGGACACAGCAGGCATAGTGGCTACACACGGAAAATTAAAAACGAACATTCATCTCATTGAAGTCGATGTTAAGGCAAATAAATGGGCAACACAAAAAATTGAAAAAAAAAGAAAACAGCAAACTTTCCTGTATTGCGAAAATGCCAGACAGTGGCAGAGAATGTTTGCCAGTTTATTGAGAAACGTTTTTATAGACTATGTTGTTTTTATTGGTGTCTATTCTGTTCGAATATGCCGAAAAGATCAAGAGAAATGTTATTGTTACATTTGGTGTGTGTGCGAGTGTGATTTCATATTTGTTTAAATTTTCGAATTTATTTCGAAAATTAAGGTGAAATCTCATAAACTTTGAGATTTAGTTTTATGCAGATCATCTTCGTTTTGTTTGGTTGCTCATTTAGCATTTTTGGTATGAAGATGATTATAACAATAATTATAGTTAGTTATTCCATCAAAAAATTGGTCGGAAATGTTATATAATTTGGTCGAGTCTTAGTAAATTGAATAAGAATTATAGGTGTGGTATGAGGTTTAATCGTAGGGTGAGATAAAAGAACTGCAACAAAGTCAAACGCCATAATTTTTCCATTTTTTTTTTAATTTTGTTGAATTAATGCAAAAATGTCGGAAATAGCTTTAAATTTAAGAATAAGTTTAGATTGGTTCAAATTGGTCAAATTTGACACGAATTATGGCCTTCCAACGGCCAATGAAACCGTCACACACTGCCCGAATGTTGCTCTGCGGTATTTTGGTCCATTCCCGCGAAACGCTTTCTTGAGGTGATCGACACTTTGGTATTTTTTTAATGCCAACCTTGCTTTCCAAAATACTCCTGACACCATAGTCCAACGAATTGGTATCCGGAGATTTTGGTGGCCATTGTGCGCTGGAAATGAAGCGAGGAACCTCATTTTGTAACCATTCTTGGGTGGCGCGTGCTGAGTCCTGTTGGAATGTACAAGGTCTGCAGCCAAAATATTTGCGTGCCCAAGTCTTTTATTCACCCTCCAGAATATTTTCGCGATAATATTCGGCATTTATTCTGATGTCACGGTCGATTAATACTAACGGAGAGCGACCATCGGCTGAGTTCTGGTGGCCAAACGAAGGTGCACATTTTCAGTTGACCTCTTTGGCAAGTAAAGACGATCGTTTTCAAACTGCTGGACAATAAATGTGTTCTCATCGAGAAAACCAAATTCGGCAGTTCATCACTTTCGGCCAAGCGAAGTAACTCTTTAGCTCTTTTGAGCCTATTTTCTTTCTGTTGCCGTGTGAGTTCTTGCACTTTTTGGAATTTCAATGGCTTTACCCCGAGCTCATTTTTCAATATTTGCCGAATGGAATATTTCGTTATGTTCTGCTCACGAACCATTCTTCGGCCACTTCTAAGTGACTTTCGATCAAGTCGAACCATTTCTGCTGATGTTGCTGTTTTCGTCCGCCCACTTCCTTGACGTAGGGCTACGCTACCAGTATCGCGATAACGAGCGATGGTACGAGATACCAAATATTGATTGACATTTAAATGCTGGAGTGCTCTAACGATAGCCACTTGTGGTTTTCCAGCCAAATATAAAAAAATCAAACTATCACGCTTGAATTTCATCACGAATAACCTTTCTTCTGGAAAATTCTCACCAAAATGCTTTTGTACGCTTGTAAACAATATCATGAGCTGATACTGGAATAATTTTAACACCTGTCGGATGAGTGGCTTAGAATTGACAGCAGTCTGAAGTTGGTTGCAGTTTTTTCATCTCACCCTCTATATATATAAAATGAAGAAAAAAACATTGTAGGTCGGAAGTGGTGCCTAGCCACTTAGTATTACTTATTATTATTATTATTATAAACAAAAACAATCATCGACTTTTATTGACCAGATAATAACTACGTATTTCGAGAGACATGTCCCGTTAAAATAATGTTTTAGTACCCCAATTGGTAATAAGTATTTTTAGTTGGGAGACGGCCTCTGCTCTGAATGTAGTCCTTCTTAAATTCTTATGAACATTTTTATTTTTTACTACAAGTTTTTTTTAAAAATTTGGCAACGCTGTTCCCTGCAGTGCAACAACATTACAACGTGATCACAAGTGGTATAGCTGTAGTACGTTGTTTTTGTTTTTTCTTCTTTTTGAATAAACAAAAATATCATTTGACAATATATGAAATAGATGACATTTTTGTGACTAGTGGCTTGTTTGCGTTTAATACCCTCTTAGTGAAAATTATATACATTGATGCAGGTTGGCCCAGTTGTTAGCCAAAAGTAGAAGGGTTTTCTTTGGTTTTTGTTTTTCTCTTCTTGATGTTTGTTGTTGTCTTTTGTGATCGCTATTTATGTGTGGGACACATACAGAGGTATGCGGCCAAATTGCACGTCAACATATCTGTTGTGTGACGAAATATTTTAAACTACTGGTATAGACTAGCCAAAAAAAAAAAAAAAAAAAATGTGGGCATTTCGAAATTTAAGGTTATTGCTTCTTTGGGTTAAATGCGTAAATATTAGTAAGAAAATAAAACAAATAGTTTTCGACCGAAATCAGAAATTTTTAAATAAATATAATTTTGAGTGGATGTCGTATTTTTTGAGGGAACGTAGATTAAACTCCTTTTAAATGAACTTTTCAGAAGTTGCGATTCGAGGGATAAATTAAACTGTTTGCTTCATTTGCAATACAAAGTTACAGGCTACATTAACATAACATTATCCTAGGGAGTTTTGAAATTTGGAAAATAAGCTATATTGGTATAACGCTGTGCCCCGATTTTGTTTCAACATAATTTCTATACGAATGCGCTATAATAGATTTAAGGGGAATTTTTTTCCTGCCTACTTTGTATCCCCCCATACAGTACCTTCAAATTTTGTAGAACTTCAAAGGTTTTTGAGGAATATTTTGAACCAAATTAGTTGTAATTTGCCAATTCATTCAACGTAATCTAACTTTTTATTTCGTGAATGGTAACACCTAGCTCATATCTGATTTGGAAGATATTCAGTTGCACATGTGATTGAAGAACGCTGGAAAACGTTTTATCATGTAACGGCATAATTCCACTAGTAGGACGGTAAAGGTTGAAGTTTTCCAACTGAATTATTTTCCTCTCTTAAAACCCCTAAAAATATCCTTACACAATTGGCATATATTCCTGATCAGAATAAAGTTCTATGTCGATTAAGCTGTTTTACCTTATTCCGAACTGTACCAGGTATAAACAAATGTGGTCCTATTAATTTGAGATTTTAACATTTCCAAAATACAAAATTTAATACAATTTAGTACTTTTCGTTGTTTTTTGTACGTATTTCCAAAGCTACTTCCAAATCTCAATCTTAGTCATTGACAGTGACCCTAGTAAAATTTTTCAGATTTCAAACACTATCCCTTCCTTATATACCAAATATAGTCCCATTTGGTACTTTTCGAATTTTTTGGTACGCCACACGAAGACGTGGACTGGCACAGACAATTACGAACTTCAAATACCAGATTTGAAACAATTCCGGTGAATAGTATCGCTAAAATAATCGAAATACCGAATATCGGGAGGTTCCGTAACATGGGGGCTATACGAAGACGTGGACCTGCACAGACAATCTCTTGTCATAGGCTGTACCTTCCATTACGAACATCAAATAACAAATTTGAAACAATTCCGGTGAATAATGTCGCTAAAATCAACAAAGTACCCAATATCGGGAGGTACACTTACCTGGGGGCTATACGAAGACGTGGACCTACGTGGCCAATTTTCTGTCTTAGGCTGTAGTATCCATTACGAACATAAAATACCAAATTTGAAACAATTCCGGTATAGTATCGCTAAAATAATCGAAATACCGAATATCGGAAGGTACCGTAACATGGGGGCTATACGAAGACGTGGACCTGCACAGACAATCTCCTGTCACAGGTTGTAGCATCCATTACGAACATCAAAGAACAAATTTTAAACAATTCCGGTGAATAATATCACCAAAATCATCAAAATACCAATATCGGGAGGTACCGTTATATGGGGGCTATACGAAGACGTGGACCTGCACAGACAATCTCCTGTCATAGGCTGTAGCTTCCATTACGAACATCAAATAACAAATTTGAAACAATTCCGGTGAATAATGTCGCTAAAATCTCAAAATACCGAATATAGGGACGGACCGTTATATGGGGTTCTCTACCAAAACGTGGACCTATATAGCCCATTTTCAATACTAAAAGTCCTGCAGACATAATATACACTTGAGTAAAATTCTATCAATCTATTTCATTTCGTTCGGAAGCTGGAGTGATTTCCACAGACGGATAGACGGACGGACATAGAATTTTATGCTGATCAAGAATATGGTGGAGGGTATAGAAAAAACAAATATATAAAATCCAAATCGATTTCTTTTAAATTTAAAGGTTGTATGTGACCCCTCGTGCCACAGAAATAATAAACAATTGAAAAAAGTCTACCTAGTTAAAAATAGCTCCACAGAAATTAATCTAATTACATTCTAGGCTTCTTTCTGATATCATTCTTGTAAAAATAGCCATTTTAAAATCGTGCTAAATATATATGTGGAAGCTAAATCCAAATCGGAAACGATTTCACGATTTGAAAAAGGATTCTTTCCTCGACCATACAAATACATTGTGTAAAGTTATGTCTCAATTGGATATAAAATGCGACTTCTTATTGGGATTTGCAAAGTTTGAAGGAAATCGGAAAGTGTTATTCAAAATAGTACAAGAAGCAGTCGTTAAATATATTTCATGAATATATAAAAAAAAAGACTGACTCTTTTCGATTTTTTTTAAACTTTTGTAGATGTTCCACAATGATCTATATCATATCAAAATATAAATATACATCACTCAATATGAGTTGTGTATGGTTTACCTAAAGTTTTGTACTTTGGTAAAGGATGAACCCGGAGGACTGGATGATATTGCCCATTTTCGAAATCGATCTTAGTTTATGAAGTTTCAAATTTGGACCAAATCGGACACTTCCTTTGAAAGTTATCGTGGACATCAGCCACTTAAGTAGACTGATCGATTCTAAATGTCCTAAAAAGGATTTCATCTAAATAGACCCCGAATACAGCTTGACACCAAAATGTAGCTTTTTGTTAATTTTTTTTATGTATCTGTCTCTATACACATACATATATTTATTTTTCTATTATGCTTCACGTTTATAACTTATAAATGAGACGATACATTTGCTATGTTATAGCTTATTGCACTTGATTGCTTTAATGATGCGGAAAACTTAATAAATTGACTTGTACCGCCACTGCAATCATTTATTTCCGTGAGCATAAGCAAAAACATTTACATTTTTACAAAAAAGGATGAATTTATAATCCACAATATTTTTGTGTGTAGGATAGAGCTCAACCTAGAATCTTAAAATTTTGTACGAGGTTCAACATTGGTGGTAGGCGTGTGATAATTTTTTTTTAAATTCGTATAAAAAAGTGAACAAAAAGTACTAAAAAATAAGGGGTGTTTTTATTTAATTGTAAAAAGTAACACAAAAAATTAAGTTTTGATGAAACTTTTTATTTGGTTCAGTATACTCTGACAAATCATCATGAATAGACTCACGCCTGAACAACACCACGAAATTATCCAAATTTATCAGTTGGCAAATGACCCGTTGTTTTATCGCAAAATTGTGTACAGTGATGAGGCGCGTTTTTGGCTTAACGGGTTTGTTAATGAGCAAAATTGCCGCATATGGAGTGAGGCCAATCCACAAGAGACCCTACAGACTCCATTACATCCAGAAAAATGCACCGCGCGGTTTTCACGTTGTTGGCATCATCGGACCTTATTTCTTTAAAAATGAGGCCGGATCTCGCGTTACGGTCAATGGAGATCGTTACCATGATCAATGATTTTTTGTTTACAAATGTGGATGACATTGATCCGGAGGAGATGTGGTTTCAACAGGATGGCGCTACGTGCCATACGGCGAACGCAACCATCGACTTATTGAAATCAAAATTTGGCGATAAGTTGATTTCGAGAAGTGGATTGGCCTCCAATGTCAATTGGCCTCCAATGTAGTTCGATTTGACACCTCTCGATTATTTCTTGTGGGGCTACGTGAAGTCACAGGTTTATGCTGATAAACCAGCAACAATTGACGCCTTGGAGGCCAATCTACTTCTCGAAATCAACTTATCGCCAAATTTTGATTTCAATAAGCCGCGGTGCCCATATGCCCAATATCATCTTCAAATGTTAATGTCTCGTATTGATCATTCGAATAAAAAAACTGTTGATTAAAATGTTATTTTTGTGTTATTTTTTTACAATTTCAAGTTCTATCGGACTTAAAAAAACACCCTGTACTAAAAGTTTGAATACTTTGTATTGGACAAGCGGAACGAGCTAGAAATTTGAAATGAGAGTCACTGATGTAGTGCAGGATAGATGAATCAAAGGGTTTTTCAAAATTGGAACTTTATGGTTAAAATGGTTCTATACAGGGTGAGATAAAAAAACTGCAACAAAGTCAAACGCCATAATTTTTCCATTTTTTTTTAAATTTTATTAAATGAAAGCAAACAATGCCGGAAATAGCATCAAATTTTAAATAAGCTTAGATTTGTTCGAATTGGTCACCTTTGGCACGAATTATGGCCAACAGACGGCCAATGAAACCGTCACACACTGAACGAATGTTGCTCTGCGGTAATTGGCCCATTCCCGGCGAAGCGTTTGCGACACTTGGTATTTTTTAGTGCCAACTTTGCTTTCCAAAATACCCCAGACACAATAGTCCAACGGATTGGTACCCGGAGGAACTTCATTTTGTAACCATTCTTGGGTGGCGTGCTGAGTGCGATGGTGCTGAGTCCTGTTGGAATTTGCAAGGTCTGCGGCCAAAATGCTTGCGTGCCCAAGGCTTTAATACACCCTTCAGAATATTTTCGCGATAATATGCGGCATTTATTCTGATGCCACGGTCGATTAAGACGAGCGGAGAGCGACCAATGGCTGTTATGGCGGCCCACACCATCACCATGGCCGGCGCTTGACTTCTGGTGGCCAACCGAAGGTGCACATTTTCAGCTGACCTCTTTATCAAGTAAACACTATCATTTTGTTTTTTGACAAACTGCTGGACAACGAATGTTTTCTCATCGGAGAAACCAAACTCGGCAGTTCACCACTTTCGGCCAAGCGAAGCTACTCTTTAGCTCTTTTCAGTCTATTTTCCTTCTGTTGCGGTGTATGTTCTTGCGCTTTTTGGAAATTCAATGACTTTACCCCGAGCTCATTTTTCAATATTTGCCGACTGGAATATTGCAATATGTTCAGCTCATGAGCCATTTTTCGGCCACTGCGACGCTGCGATCAAGTCGTTTATTTACCTTTCGAACCATTTCTGCTGATGTTGCTGTTTTCTTCCGTCCACTTCCTTGACGTCGGTCTACGCTACCAGTATCACGGTAACGTTCAATGGTACGAGACACAAAAGATTTATTCACATTTAAATGCTGGAGTGCACTGACGATCGCCAGAGCCAAACATAAAGAAATCACACTATCACTCTTGAATTCCATCACGAATAACTTTTTTTCTGGAAAGTTCCAAAATGCTTTTGTACGCTTGTAAACAATATAATGAGCTGTCACTGGAATAATTTTAACAGCTGTCGGACGAGTGGCTAAGAAATGACAGTAGTCTGAAGTTGGTTGCAGTTTTTTCATCTCATCCTATATATCTTCACACGATTTCACGGTTGTTGTTCACCCTACATGTAATATTAGCCCAAATCGGATAGATTTTTTCAAAGGCATATCATGCCCTCTTTAACAATGCTATTTGGTAAGAGAGGTAAAAATGCCTCCTTCAAATTCGGTGAAATTTGATTCAAAATTGGATATACTCTCCCACATACTAGTTCCCATTGAAACCAAGTTATAACTGCTCTAAAGCATTCGAATAAGGTTCATAATTGGTACTTCTCTTAAATTCCCAATATAAACATTTTTGGTTACGGGAGCTCTACTAAATATGCATAGTGGTGCAGGTTATCATATAGTCAGCCCTGCCCGACTTTTGACCTTTTCTTGCTGGTTGTCATTCACAAATCCACATACAAAATTCAGAGCTTAACACATCGATACAATGTTGCGGACTTTTAGGTGCATTTGTTGCACATGAAATTCGATTTCCAACAGTTCTGTCAGTGTCATATAGAGACATATTTTTTTAATAGAATTATAAATTTTATCAAAATATGAACTATCAATACATGATTTGTTGTTAAAATTTTCGCAGACATTTTATTTTGCTCTTCACATAAGTTTTGCTGCTGGGGTGGTGGGCTCAGTCCATGTGTCTACACATGTATATATGTACATAGGAACATTTCTCTTGAACTACAGATGTAGAGCTGCTTTTGGCACAATTTATTTGCATGACAATTGATTTGTTTATTTTTATAGTTGATGTGTAATTTTTCTGCCTTTATTTCGAATATATTTTATATCCTATTTAAAGCCGCATAATATATGCGGACATGTTTTGGCTAGAAATTTATTCTACTATTTGATATAAGAAATCGTTAACCCTTTAACCGCAAATCACTAATGTGGCTTAGCATTCGTTCTCTGAACGTAAGAGAAAAATGTAAATGTTTGACTGTTTACTTTAAATTGAAATAATTGACAGTTGTTCTTCATTTTTTAGACCCTGGAGCTGTCATGCCAGCTGTAAAAAAGCATAAATGTTTCCAAACCTAAATGTAAAGAATAGAACTACGTAAATGAAAAATAATGATAAGAAGGAGTATTTCGTTAGAATTATCTCCAGCAATAACTTCTAGGAAGATTGTTCAGAAAAAAATGTATTATGTTCCGATATTTTGGCCAGAAAAATCACCTATTTTCTATTCCTATTCTCTATTTTCTATATCCTATTTTCCCTTTTCTGACGACACTACCAATTCAGTAAACCTTGTTTTAGACTTTTAAACACTGACACGTCGATACATTTCATTAGACCTATTCGGTTTTAGGCTATTGACAGAGCCTAAAGGGTTAACATTCCCACTCATCACCACCCTCCCTCTCATAGGGATCACTGCATTTAGTCTCTCGTTTCTCGTTTCTTTTTTCGCATTTCTTAATTGTCGACAAAATTTGTTTGCATTTTGTGTTAATTTCGCTCATTTTGAAACAATAACATTTGATGGTGATGGCGGCAGTGTCGTGTCTTGATTTTGTTGTATCCCTATCTGTTTGTTATTGTTGTTGTTGTTGTGACAATTTACGTCAATTTAAGTGGTCTGAAATATTTTTGTTTTGGCCAATCTGTATTCTTTTTATTATTGTTGTTGTTGTTGATCTTCCTTGCTTTCATTTAATAATTTTCAAATGTTATTTTTATTATTGCCGTACATCAAAAAGTGTTTAAAAATAGTTTCGCTAATATACGAACATGCCCAAAACATATCGATCATAATTTCAACTAGGGGTTAAAATGTGGACATTTGTATATAATTAGCCAATATAGATTTGCGAAAGCAGAAATGCAAAGAAAACGAATACAACAACAATAAATACAAAATGGGATAAAAGAACGCAGTGATTTTGAAATCATTGCCATTGTATTGGGGTAAAAACAATTGCAAAGAAAACTGGATTTTTGATATCTAAGCAAGCGAAGAAAAAATAATAAAATAAGATGAAAAATTAAAAAAAAAACTAACAATGGTATTTGATACCCTACACCACTTCAATTTACTGATCTGAAACCCTTGAACATAAAAAACTCTACCACATAATTAAAGCAAATGTTGAACCTAATTGTTCCTCTATAACAAAGTTTTCCTAAAACACACGATATTAAAAAAACATATTTTCGGATAGAACGGAAATGTTACATTGAGTTGTTTTTCCTATGCATGTTGAACATTTTAATTTAATTTCATTCTTGAAATAATGTCACATCGTCCTGCAAAATTGTTATGTTGGTGTTTGACCAAAGCCACGGGGTAAATCTTTGTAGCATTTGCCCTAAATTTACACCCCATATCGTGTTAAGGGGTATGTAAAACAATATTCGAACTATATAATTTCCTGTATATCCGATACTTGGCTATACTCTTCAACGAAATCAGCGTCAGTGTACAGTTCAGAGGTGCGTCTTCCATGCATTTGTGATTTCGCTAGGTTTGGATTTTTTTCACACAAATATGTGGTCCATTTTAATCAGCTATATATTATTCCATGATCATACAAAATGATAGGCTTGAGAGCTGTCCTAAGCTCTAATCTCTTAAAAAATCCAAAAATTCCATAGCTGAGAACTGTAGGCCGACAGCATAATTTATACAATTTTTAGGTTTGGTTCATTTTAAACCCTAAATATTTTGCAAATTCTTCCAAAACAATGGACTTCTATTCAGATCCTAATCATACGCCCATGCAAAAGTTCATGAAGATCGGACCATAACTCCGATATGAATACAATACCCCACACATATTTTTATAAAGTGATAAAAGATATTACAAAATGTACAATTCAAAATTGGAAGTCCAATTGAAGAAGTTTACTGCGATAAAAAATATGACGAAAACAAGTAATGAAAGGACAAAAGCCGGGCTAGGACGACTATGTGATACCCTAAACCACTATGTGTCTTTATTTGAACTTACGTAACAAAAAAGTTTATAATGGGAATTTATGTAGATTGATCATACTATGAACCGAATAACATTGCTGTATAGATATGACTTCGATAAGGAATATTAAAAAAATCTATTCAATTTGGGATGATATTACGTATATGGTGAGCAATAAGCGTAAAATCGGAGGAAGATGTATATCGAACCTATATAAAATCTGAACCGATCTCGATAAAATTTGACACAGAAGCAGTATCTGATGCCCTATATTAAATATCATTGTAATATGCACACGCATGCGAGGAACTTAAAACCCCAAATCGGATGAAACATATACAGTGTGAGATGAAAAAACTGCAACCAACTTCAGACTGCTGTGATTTCTAAGCCACTCGTCCGACAGCTGTTAAAATTATTCCAGTGACATCTCATTATATTGTTTTCAAGCCTACAAAAGCATTTTGGTGAGAATTTTCCAGAAAAAATGTATTCGTGATGGAATTCAAGCGTGATAGTGTGATTTCTTTATATTTGGCTGGAAAACCACAAGTGGTTATCGTCAGAGCACTCCAGCATTTAAATGTGAATAAATATTTTGTGTCTCGTACCATCCCTCGTAACCGTGATACTGGTAGCGTAGCCCGACGTCAAGGAAGTGGACGGAAGAAAGTAGCAACATCAGCAGAAATGGTTCGAAAAGTAAAGAAGCGACTTGATCGAAACCTGCGTATTAGTGGCCGAAAAATGGCTCGTGAACTGAACATATCGCAATATTCCATTCGGCAAATATTGAAAAATGAGCTCCGAGTAAAGTCATTGAAATTCCAAAAAGTGCAAGAACTTACACCGCTACAAAAAGAAAATAGACTCAAAAGAGCTAAAGAGTTGCTTCACTTGGCCGTAAGTGGTGAACTGCCGAATTTGGTTTTCTCCGATGAGAAAACATTCGTTGTCCAGCAGTTTGTAAACAAAGAAAATGATCGTGTATACTTGCCAAAGAGGTTAGCTGACCAATGGTGATGGTGTGGGCCGCCATAACAGCCGACGGTCGCTTCCGCTCGTATTAATCAGAATAAATGCCGAATACTATCGCGAAAATATTCTTTTGGGTGTATTAAAGCCTTGGGCACCCAAACATTTTCGCCACAGACCTTGGACATTCCAACAGGACTCAGCACGATCGCACTCAGCACGCGCCACCAAAGAATGGTTACAAAATGATCATCGCTTCATTTCCCGCGCACAATGGCCACCAAAATCTCCGGATACCAATGCGTTGGACTATTGTGTCTGGAGTGTCGATCACCTCAAGCAAGCGTTTCGCCGGGAATGGGCCAAAATACCACAGAGCAACATTCGGACAGCGTGTGACGGTTCATTGGCAGTTTGAAGAGCATAATTCGTCCCAAATGTAACCAATTCGAGCAAATCTAAATTTTCCGACTTTTTTGCTTTCATTCAATAAAATTAAAAAAAATGTAAAAAAATTGTTGTTTGTTGCAGTTTTTTTATCTCACCCTGTATAATGGACAATAACCTTAAAATCTGAACCGATATCGATAAAATTTGGCAGAGGTATTTTTGAGCTGTATATGATGTCCGTTATCAAATATAATTGTTGAGGAGTGCATATTACGCATTTGAGGGACTTTAACACCAAAACGTATGAATCAAATATATGAGAGCTATAACAATATCTGAACCGATTTTCACCGAAATTTGAAGTACTTGCTTTGTTACCTGAATTAATTCGGGCTGATAATTTGGGCTGATATTAAACATTTGGTGCACAATAAACCTGAAATCAAATGCAATTTTACAGAGGTATTTCTGGGTATCTGGTATCAAATGGGGAGTGCCTATTACGAATGTGAGGGACGCAAACACCAAATCGGATGAAACATATATATGGGAGATATAGCTATATATCGGCCGAAGTCGGCCGGCTGTGTCAATATTCAGGTCATTTGGACTGATATTGGCAATTTGATTCACAATTAACCCGAAATCGGTTGAAGATTTATATGGAAGCTATATCTAAATTTGAACCGATTCTGACCAATTTCAATAGGGTTCGTCTTTGTGGCAAACAATTTTTTTTTGGCAAATTTCTTCTTAATGAGAAAAATAAATGCGACCTGAATTTTGTTCACAAAGAAGGACGGACAAACAGACTGACGTAAATCGACTCAGAAAATAATTTTATGAAGATCCTCAAGAGTAACTATGGGTCCACGTCGCTTCCTTAACCATGTTACAAGCAAATGCACAAAGACATAATACCCTTACCACTATGTGATTTAGAGTATTAAAAATATGTCAAAAGTTGGACCTATATTATATAAATGCCGAATATCGAGAGGTACCGTTGGAAAGGGGCTATGCGAAAACCTAGTCCTTCCCAGTATTATTTGGTCCTCAACACAATATGCAAACAGTAAGTACTTGTACCAAAATTCAGCCACTTTTGCCAGCTCCTTCTATTTTTGGCAACATATTATATGAAATCGCGACATAGTGCGTAGTCAGCACAAACCCCGCACGCATACAGTGAAACGACTCTTTACACAACAACATTGTACGAGTATAAAATGCTTCAAGTTAATACAATTAATGCATGCGGTTATCTGTATACAATATTCTTATATAGATTCAAATCCAAAGTATGGACTTTAATTTATAGCCAAAGCCTTCTTAACGACTTCCAAGTAAAGTAGCATCTGGGATTGAAGAATTTGTATACCTTTAATCCATAGAAAATCATGGTCAAGTTAATTTATATTTCTTCTAACAGTAGGGTTAATATGGCGCATAGTATAGTTCTTTTTTATTGAAAAAAAAATCTATCGATTGCCTATTTCAATAAGTCGGCATAATGATACATATCAATATATTATATTTGAAAATGCATGTTCCCAAGCAGGTGCCAATATCTTGTAGTGGTATAGTCGATTTCACAATCCGAATCTTTGCAAACACCTAAGCAAAAAAATAAAAAATCACATTTGTTCACTCAAGAATATAATTCATTTGATTCTCATCGAAATAATGAATGCGAAATAAATAGAAATAATTAATGAGAATCTATAATGAAAGAAAATTATTTCGAGCACACGCATTGTGAGTACGTCGAAAACGTTGTTATTTTTTAATATTAGAACATTTTTCTTCATTAATAATATATGTATGTATTTTTATTTCATGATAAAATGATTCATTAAAAAAATACGGAAATATATTTTCCGTGTACAATTTTTAATGCACAAATATATTAAAGGTAATTTCAATAATATAAACAATATTAAAAAAAAAGAAGAACGAAGAACAACTTGCCAAATTGGCATTAAGACAAAAATACGGAGACTGTACAAAAATAATAATAAATTTATGAAGCAATATTCATAAATTTATAATTCACACAGTTTTATAACATATTTTTTACGATAAGTGGTAGTCAATGGCGTTCTGTTGTTGTTGAAGTGCTGACAAAGAAAATATGTCAGAATATCGTACATAACACTTCCAGGTGTAAATGGAGTTGTTAGCGTGCAAGTTCATTAATTAAATTCCCTCTATGTAACTAGTATTACATACATGTAAACCAAGAATGTGGTACATCGATCTAGAACAATACTATCTCACCTCAATTTTTCTATTTTGGTTTTAAGACTTCTCAAAATTTTCTTGCATTTTTACTTCATAATTTTAGTTCTACTTTTGTTAATTTCAAGGTTTCTTTTTTAGTTTTACATATAAAATTCGTATAATTCATTTTTTCTTTTATATTTTTTTAATGTTAAATTTTGGAGAAAACTATTCCAAAATGTTCTTACATTTCCCACTAAACTTGGAGGTTTATTCATATTAAACAACCATACCACAAACAAGTAAAGAAAATGCTATAGTCGTGCTGAGCCGAACATGTGATACCCTACAATACTAAAATATGTTAAAATTCTCCTTAGGTCAAAATCTATTTTAACAGAATTTGTTTTCAAAATAATGCCATTCAGTCCCGCACAAGTGTTACGTTTGATTTTTGACCGGGGGAACTTTCCCTATATAGCATTTTCAGATTAAATGAAACCTTTTGCAATTCAAATGAAACTTTTTGCAGCGTGAATGAAACCTTTTGCAGTGGAATTGAAACCTTTTGCAGTGGAAATGAAACCGTTTGCAGTGGAAATGAAACCTTTTGCAGCGGAAATGGAACCTTTTGAAACCGAAATGAAACTTTTTGCAAATCAAATGAAAATTTTAGATTTTTAGAAGGAAAAGTAAAAAAACATTTTTATTTTTACTAGGTTTAAAATTAAACCAACTAATTATAACTAATATATAGTTAAAGAGGAATTTTTATTGATTATTAATATCTATGTTTTTATAAATTTTTTTCTTAAAGCTTCCATAAAACACAAGTGTAGATGCAGAAAGATTGAAAAAAGTTTTTCAAGGTATTTTTTTCAAAGGACCCGAATAAGGTATCTTTTTATAATCTCCTCCATGGAAAGGAGAATATATTAAAATTGTTATTCGGTGTGTAACACCTCTAAATATTCGTCGTAGACCCCATAAAGTACATACAATCATAATCATAGTTGATTTAATGATTTCCACTTATCTGTCTATTGAAATCACGACTGCTCTATCTCCATAATTAATAAAGCTGCGAAGCGGGAATCTTTTATTAGGTAAGATTAATAGTATACAATAACTATAAAAAATTGAGGTAAAGCTTAATTTCACATTTCAGTCCTGGCCATACCTATAAAGGGCAACATTTGTTTAAATTTCTCTTTTTAGCGTTGAGCATTTGGAATTTAATAATATGGAAGTATTTTATATCAAATCAATAAAGAACCATTTGTTACTACAATAATTGAAAATTTAATAAATAATATCAATAAAAAATCCTCTTTGTCAATATATTAGTTATATTTTTATTAATTATTAATTGATTTAATTTAAAAACTACTAAAAATAAAAATTGTTTTGTTATTTTTCCTTCTATAAATTTAAAAGTTTCATTTGATTTGCAAAAAGTTTCATTTCGGTTGCAAATGGTTTCATTTCGGTTGCAAAAGGTTTCATTTCCGTTGCAAAAGGTTTCATTTCCACTGCAAAAGGTTTCATTTCCACTGCAAAAGGTTTCAATTCCACTGCAAAAGGTTTCATTTCCGCTGCAAAAAGTTTCATTTGAATTGCAAAAGGTTTCATTTAATCTGAAAATGCTATATATACGTTCTCTGTCTTACTGATAGGCATTCAAAACAATTTCACACCAAAGGTGTGGTCTATTTTACCGCTAAATATAATCCAATGGTTATCCAATATGCTGGACCTCTGCCCTGTCCTTAACCCTCTCCTCATGCAAAATTCCGTGTCGAGTGATTTCAAATTGTGACCTATAGAGCGACTGCAAGATCAGAAAAATTTAACTTTTTTGCTCTTTTGAACCCTTAAATGTACATATTTTGACCCTAACCATACACCTGAGCAAAATTTTGTGTACAAAGTACAATTCAAAATTGTAAGTCAAATTAAAAAAATCGCATGCGATAAAAAAATATAACAAACATAGAAAAAATGTGACACAAAATATTCACTTCTTTATTGGCACATTTTTCCGCGTTTTTTTTAGATTTTATCTTTTTTTGGCAGGAGGCCATTTCATATTGGTGAGAATCAAATCCATTTCTTTTACATATATATTGGACCTAATTTGCTATATATCCGATATTTGGGATATCAGCGTCAATACACAAAGTTTGTATATATTCTTTATCAGCGTAAAATTCTAAGACGCTTTAGCGATTTCCGTCTGTCTGTCTATCCGTCTGTATATCTGTCTGTAGTTATCATACTATCTTTCGAACGATTTGAGATAGAAGGCTAAAATTTTGCATACATGCATAGGCAGGTAAAATTCGTAAATGGGCCATGTCGGTCCACGTTTTTGTATAGCCCCCATATAACAGTACCTCCCAATATTCGGTATTTTGATGGTTTCGTATTAAAAGTTCGTAATGGTTACTACAACCTATGGCAAAAATTTCGTATAGCCCCCATATCCCGATATTCGTTATTTTCACGATTGCTACAAATTTCGTATTTGAAGTTCGTAGTAGGTAATACAGCCTATTACAAAAAA
This sequence comes from Musca domestica, assembly GCF_030504385.1. Classification (NCBI taxonomy): domain Eukaryota; kingdom Metazoa; phylum Arthropoda; class Insecta; order Diptera; family Muscidae; genus Musca; species Musca domestica. The sequence continues at coordinate 320,776 of NW_026712334.1, read as the reverse complement.
AAAAAAATTTCGTATATAGGTTCACGTTTTCGTATAGCCCTCATACAAAGGTACCTCCTGATATTCGATATTCATGATTTTAGCGACATTATTCACTGGAACTGGTTCAAATTTACCTTCCGGTATTCCGTATTTTAATGATTATCCCCAGATTTTTTTTCGAATTTGTCTAAAATTTGGTAGTTAGAGGTCATAATGGGTTCTAGTTTCGGTGGCGAAACTATGTATAGCCCTCATATAACGGTACCTCCCAATATACGGTATTTTGGTGATTTTTGCCAATTTTTTTCACGGATTGGTCTTAAAATTGGTATTTGTAGTTCAAAATGGATTCTAGCTCCTGTCCAGAAACATAGTAAATATAGGTTCAGGTTTTAGTATAGCCCACATATAACAGTATTTCCCAATATTTGGTATTTTGATGATTTTCGCCACATTTTTTCGCAGATTTGTATAAAAATTGGTATTTGTAGTTCATAATGGGTTTTACCTCTGGCGGCAGAACATTGAATATTTTGGTCCACGTTTTCCCATAGCGCACATTTAATGACACCCACCGATGTTTGGAATTTTAATAATCCTAGTATCATTTACCCACGAAATTGTTTCAAATTTGATATTTAAGTAGATTTGGTAGATGACAATCCTCGAAGCATAAAATTGTCTATGAGGTTCCTGTTTTGGTATGGTCCCCATACAACGACCTCATCCACTTCATAGTGTTTTGAAAAGTTTAACAACATTGTCCAAACGGTCTTACTGGTATTTGCTGTTTAAAATGGAACACGTTCGAATTCAGATACTTTAAGATAAAAATGTTTTCTTTACATGATGGTGGAGGGTATTAAAGTTCGGCCCGGCCAAACTTAATTTTTTTTGACTTGTTTGCACTACAGTGTTTGGTTGATTTCTACTTGATTGGCACTTTCTGAATACTTTCAAACTTCTTCTAACGCACAGGAAAAGGTGTATGGATCACGATAAATAAAATGATTTGATCTGCATGTGATTCGTATTTAACTCGTATTTAAAAACGTCGCATAAACATCTAAAATACGGTTATTGTGGAGGTACTTTTATATGGGAGGGACACCATACAGTTGGACTTTTATGACAATTTTTTGCAATAAGGTATATATTGTACTTAGAACCCAAAATGTTAAGTTGCATGAAATTCTGATGATTTTTTTTTCTAAATCTTAAAAATTCCTCGGTCGGTTTAATGGTTATATGGGGGCCATATCAAAAATATATTCAATATACCCAACTTTTGGCACATGAATTCCTTACCTTATCCCAAACAATTAATACCTATCCGAAAGAATTCTTTAACAATCCGCTAAATGTCAGTAAACTCGATTTAAAAAAATGGTAAAAACCCATGAAAGATTTTATGTCAGAGACATCAAATTGTGGAACTATATTACGTGTTTTTGCGATGAAATACAGTTATTTGGGACCTTTAAAAACTGTATGTCAAAAATACAGTTATTTGGGACCTTTCCTAAACGTGGGTCTATCTTTACAATTTTGGATTACATCATTCTTTACTCGTTATGAAACTCTTTTCTAAATTCGATTATTTGTATTGAAACATTTTTGTCACACCTTCCCCCAAATGTGGGACCACTGTGCCCAGTTATAATATGTTGATTAAAATATAATACGGGTGGAACAACGGACATATAGCTATAACTCGTCGATAGGTTATCAATAAGCTTTTTTTTCATATATTCCGTATTCAATATTATTTAAATATTACCAAAGCAATGACCAGGCATTGTGGGTGAAAATTCTTTTAATGACATAGCATATCAGTAGACCTTGAAATCATTTTTTCTTTGTCCATTTTCAACACCTCAGCTTGACGGAATGATCTAAATAATCAGACATTTGTTCTACATCATTTTACGAAATTTATTTTTAATATTTGGCTAAATAAAGAAATGTCAAATTAATATAAATTGCAATAAATATATAACAACATACATACATTCATTTATAAAACAATAATCAAAAAGAGACGACAATGCTCAACATGACCTATAGCACAAAAAGAAATTATAATAAAAAAATAAAAAAAAAAAAAAAATAAAAAACAATAAAAATAAGGATAATGGGATAATTAGCATTTGGGTAGTTGGCAACAGTTTAAAAAAAATTAAAAACATATTATCATGCCACTGCAAAAACTTTTATTAGAAATTATATTTTGAGAAATGTCATTGAACTTTGCAATGATTTGATAAAAATGCATTCAGGTGGTGGAATTGCTAATGGAAGCAGTTGGCTTCATTGTTATGTTTGTGGGAATAAAAAAAAATTGAACAGGTTCGAACGTCCACCCAAGTAGTCCATTGTGTGTCATCAACGTTGTCAATGTGCCAGCCTCACACCAACACGTCGCACATATAAACTTATGATTTCGAAATCAGGTGTGAAATGTGTTGGATTTCGTTTTTTTTCTTCAAACAAGATAATTCTCTACCCACAAACTCACACATTGATGACATACATATAAACTGTTTTGTTTTTGTATTGCCTTGGTGTACACATAAGGAAATGTGTGAAGATGAAAAAAAAAACATTTTAATTCTTTTCGATTTATTGCTTTGTTTTCTAAATCATTGTTTATGCAAGAATCAATCAAAGTGTGATGTTAATTTTGTGGCTATAGTTCTTTTTTTGTTTAGTCAGCAAAACCAACAGCAAAAAAACAACACAAAAACCACTAACAATTCAAGGAATCCCCGTGTACGTATACGTTATTGCTAGAATGTGTTTCATTATTCATACGACCCGATTTTTCAGCTGGGCAAAAAATTGTTGTTTTCATGTGTGAGAAATGTTGTCTTTCCTTTGAATGTACATCGATGTTTCGAAAATGATAGGATAAATTCGAAAAATTGATTTGTTTTTGGAAAACACAATATAAACGTCGTAAATATCTGAAATGACTCTGAACAAATATTGTAATTCATAGAATTAATGAAATTTATATATTAACTTATGTCTTCCCAATAAATTAGGTTCTTTGAATATTTTTATACCCTACACCACAAGGTGGTCAGGGTATTATGTCTTTGTGCATTTGTTTGTAACAGGCAAAAGGAAACGATATAGACCCATAGTTCCTTTTGATGATCTGCATAGAATCACATTCTGAGTCGAATTATGCATGTCCGTCCGTCTGTCCATGTATTTTTGGAAGCAAAGTACAGTTCGCATTAATTGTCCTATCCAGATGAAATTTTGCACAAATCATTTGTTTGGCCCAAGGACGAACCCTATTGAAATTGAAGATAATCGGTCAAAAATTTAGATACAGCTCCCATATATATCTTCGTCCGATTTGCCTTTTATTGTACACCAAACGTGTAATATAAGGCCGAATAGAATGGAATTTTGCACGTACGATCAGATTGGACCTGAAAATAAGTATGCCTAATTTGATCGAAATCGGTTCAGATATAGCTATAGCACCCATATATATTGTTCATCCGAATTGTTATTTTTGTCCTCCGCAGCCGTAATATGCACTCTGTAACAACAATATTTGGGGAAATATATCAAATACAGCTTAGAAATACATCTGCTAAATTTTATCGAGATCGGTTCAGATTTGGATATAGCTCCCATATATAACTTCGTCCGATTTACCTTCGATTGTGCACCAAACGTCTAATATTTGCCCAAATGAGATGAAATTTAGCACTTACGACCTAATTAAGTCTTGAAACTAGTATGTCAAATTTGGTGAAGATCGGTTCAGATATAGCTATAGCTCCCATATATACTGTTCATCCGATTTGTTATATTTGTTACCCACAGCCGTAATATGCACTCCGTAACAACGATATTCAGGGAAATATACCAAATACAGCTCAGAAATATCTTTGTCAAATTGTATCTAGATCGGTTCCGATTTGGATATAGCTCCTATATATATTTTTATCCGACCAAATGGGCAATAAAAGTCCGAATTTAAAAGATACAAATGCTTCGGCATATTTAGTCCTTTGAATTTTAAATTATAATTATAATCATAGCGTGTATGATTGAATTCTTCCATAAAAAGTGTTAATTATTATGCGGAGCTCTACTAAATTAGAAAAGTGGTGTTGGGTACGATTACTGGTTTTATTCTTGTTATTGCTTGGAATTTCATTAACCTTTCATATATTAAATAAGCAAGGCAATTTAGCCTTGTTCATAAAAAGTGCTTTCATTTGTCGTGCTAACCAATAGAGCTACAAATCATGTGATTTTGCAAGATTGTTTTGGAAACCTTTAAAATAATTCCTTAAACTGTATTTATATAAAATATATGATTTTAAAAGAAATAACATTTTTAGAGGGATACAATGCCCCGATATGGTCCTTTGTCCGTCTATACTATACATCACAGTCGAATAGGTGAGTGAATGGGTGAATTCGCTTTAAAAATATATTTCCTTTAAATATAGTTATATGGTAGATAAACCCTTTCTTTGATGGATTACTTTTTTATACATGGCTACATATTTTTTTATATACATATACATCGTGTATATTGTTTTAGACCCCAGGTCTATTTGGACGAATTTCAGAGGCATTTGAAGTTGCTCCAGTCATATCTATATGTTCGTCCGTCAGTCTGGCTAACTGCAGAGCACGATAAATCTAGAGCGGAGTATCCCATTTAGTCGAAACTAAGTATATGAAAATATTTTTACAAAAGTTAGATCGATTTCGGAAATTGACAATTATATAAAAAATTCAATTTTTTTTTAGTTATTCTCTTTTTGGCAACAACGCTTCAAATCATTAAATTTTAATATCGAAATGCGAACTATGTTAAGAAAGTTCATTGTTCGTGTTTCTTCCATTTCCTAGTCAATTTAATCGACCCACTGTAATCGACCCAAAATTATGTAACACCACGAAATATTGGTTTCCCACATAGGAAAGTATATATGGATCTTCCTATCTCGCCGAGCTGAGTCGATCTAGCTATGTATGTTCGTTCGTCCGTCTGTCCATGTTAATTTGTAATCACTCTACAGGTCGCAATTATGGTCCGATCTTCAGGAAATTTAGAATGGAGGTGGGGCTAGGATCAGAATAGAACCCTATTTCTTTTGGAGATGATTGCATAATATTTAGGGATTGAAATGGACCAAAAACTGAAAAAAATCATGATTTTGAAGTTGCTCTACAGGTCGCAATTATAGACTAATCAAAGCGGAAGTTAGCATGTGGCTAGAGCTTAGGGCTGGGCAGAAGCATTCCAATTTTGATGGTCGTCGGGTAATATTTAGTGGGTGAAATAGGCCACAATATTTGTGTTAAATAAAAGTCAAAATTTCCATAAAACCGCAAATATGTTTAATCCAGGCGAAATCACAAATAAACGAACAGGTCAATTCTGACCGTTACGTAGATGCCGATAGTAAATATATCGGTTATATATAGCGAAATATATACAATGTATATATGCAAAGGGAGGGGATGTTAGTTAGAATGCTTATATCTCAAGAATGGCTGGACCAATTTTGACAATTCAAAAAAAAAAAAAAAAAAAAATAAGAAAGTCTAAAAAATCGCATAAAAATATGCCAATAATGATCTTAATATAGATTTTGTAGTATTTTGTGATTTTTTTATTTTCTCATATTTTTTATCGCATGCGATTTTTTGAATATGACTTATAATATTTTGAAATTTATTTCACCTTGCAACACAGGTTGGGGTTATTATATAAGGATTGCAAATATCGTCCGATCTTCACGAAAATTTTCACAATAGGCTAGGCCTATTGTTTTCAAAGATGTCCGCATTAGGGGTTGAAATGGACAAGCAACTAAAAAATTTCCTGATTTTGCAGCCGTTGTGAAGCTCACAAATAGAAACCAAAGGACACGAAATCTCGCATGAAGTTAGAGTTTAGGACAGCGGGTACAATGGACCACTAATTTTGTGTGAAAAAATACCAGTATTACTTACAGGCGATATCCGAAATACACAAAAGGCGAACTTCTCGTATTTGTATGCTGATTTCGTTGACGAATATAGCCAAATATCTTAGACAAGCAAATCATATAGATGAGTCTAAATTTGGAGATACGGAGGGGCTTCTTGCTTTTGGAGATGATCGCAAAATATTAAGAGGTTCAAGTGAACCAACAAAAATACTTCCTGATCACAAAATTGAAGCCAATCGACACGCCTGTGAAGAGAGTTAAGGACAGGGAAGAATTCTAGCATTTTGGATGACCATTGGATTATATTTAGCTGTAAAATGCACTACAACAACTAACAGCCCGACGGAGTGCAGAAATATTGGGCAAATGTCCCTAATTTCAAAAGCGAAATCTTCCTTCTAACATATTGTAGTGTTGTGGGGTATAACATAGTCGGCCACGCACGACTATAGCCTTTGCTTACTTGTTAAAAACTTTAAAAATTTAACATTCATTACTGTGGCAAAACTTGTCTATATTGGAAAGTTTTTTAAATACATTCACTAATGTAATGCGGCATTTTGGATTTAGATCTATATCTATAAAAGAGGAAAATGTTTGTACCTTTGATTGTTTGTTTGTTTGTAATTTATAGACTCAAAAACTGCTGAACAGATTACCCCCAAAATTTCCAAATATACTACAGCATTGATTGAACGTAACATAGACTATACTCATTTTCTAAATTCCACTTGGAACTGGAGATATAGCATCAGAATCGGAGGCACCTCCAAAAATGTAGATTTTTTATGTACACATATATTAAATTTGGAATGTGCAAAGGAATTTGGAGCAAAAATAATTTTGTCAAATTATATTGAAATCGGTTTAGATTTGGATGTAGCTCCAATATATTTTTTCGGCCGATATCTGATGCACCAAACACAATATGTGTGTCCGATTCCAACGATATTCGTAATGAGAGACAAAATTTGGTACAAAATAAAATATCGGAAATAGTATCAAATTTTAGAATGAGTTTAGATTTGTTCGCCTTTGGCCTTCAAACGGCCAATGATACCGTCATACGCTGTATAATTTGTTAAATTTATTTTTATGTGGGGAGGTTCCAGATGGAGAGGTCTGTCATATTTACACCACATCTTTGATCTTTGAAAAAAGATTTTGACCTGTTGTAGAGGAGGATTAGCTCATTTTATCTCATCTTCATATCAGATCTAGAGTTGGATACTTCACATGTTATAAAATTTACGATTATTTGAAATTTGACCCTTTGTGTGGGAGGTACCAGAAGGAATGGGACGATATCGACCACTTAAAATATTACCACAATTCGATTTTAAACGAAGTCGGATACTCTCTTTGTTCTCTGTGAGAGATTCAATTTTTATGATTTTGTCAATTTTTACCAATTAAGGGGATACTAGAAGGAAAAGGGGTACCCATCTTCTAACTTGATCTAAGTTCCACAAAAATATTCGGATGTGCCAAGTTTGCATATCAGCCAGGCAGATGGACGTTTTTGGCGTATCTAATGATACATCCCCTCTGTAACCATACTGCTGAGGGTATAAATTTCAAATATCGGGACAATAGGAACCTATGTGTACCAATATAGAATAATACAAACTGCAAATATGGAAATTTCAAAAAATCTGATGAAAAACTGGACTAAAATCATAAACCGAATATCGAAAGGTAGGGGCTATAGTAAATCGTGGATCTACATAGACAATGTTATTCCGCATGAGGTAAAGTCCACTCAAACTCTAAATACCAAATTTTAATCAATTCCGTTGGAAATTATGGCTAACATCATGAGAATACCGAATATTGGGAGGTACACTTGAACGTTGGATGTAGAAAATTGTAGACCTATGCCAAGTATTATTTGATAAAATATAAAATACTCACATTGAACCCGAAATATCATATAAAAGAAAATGGGTGGAAAATTGTTATCTACATTTTCGAAATACTGAAAATGAGATTTTACCGATGAATGGTTGTCATACCCAAACGTGGACCGATATAGCCTTTTTTCAATACCTAACATCTTAAGAATACTACAAACACCAGTGCCAAATGCCACTAAAATATTGTTTTGCCTATATTGCCTTAAAGATTATCAGAGAAGTGAGATATCCCAATATCTGGCATGACGTCCATGTAGTTTGTAATTCTTGCCATTTTTTTTTTTTTTTTGATTTATCTTACTTATCTGTTAGAGGAAATTTTTCCAGAGAGATCACCTTTTGTATTTACATCCATAAGCAGGCCTTTGTCTCACTTGTAATTAGACGTAGTTTTCATTTGATATTTTAAGAGATTTAACTGTAAAATGCAACTCCATGCAAGTTTAAGGAATCTAATACAAATTGCAATTCAAATTACATGAAATATTATCATAACATATGTTGATGATGAGATGTCGTATGATAAATAAAAAATAAAAATTTTGCTTATTTTGTGCTCTAAGATTTAATTTGGTGGCATAAAAATTATTAAATGCCAAACCATTTCGAATAATGTAGTTTTTTCAATTCACAACTAAATCTCTTTATGGAAATGTATGCGTTGTCTTAGTTGTCTTTTTCATACAAATAAGTTGAACTTAATGGGTTAATAAGATAATTTGTTTGGTTTGTGAATTTGCTAATTCGTAGATAATATACCTATAATACCAATAGATGTCGCTGGTAAATTTTCCCCCACACAACGTGTAATTCAATTAATTCACCACTTTGTATATTCTGAATATAGAACGTATTTGCCAGTAGAAAAAGAAAACGTCTTCACTACTTACCTTCACATTTCAGCCCCTGTATAAAAAATCCACCCATTATTGAACCACAATGATCACAGAAAGTTGGTGACATAAATGTATGCGGCTTGAAACGATGTGGCATGTCAATTTTAAAACGTTCGCGCAGTAACTGAAATTAAAGTTAGACAAATATAAAAGTATTTTAAACTGAATTGAATTATACAAGCAATATTTAACAACTTACAATAGTACTGGCGGAATCAAATACAGATCCCGAACATTTTCCCAATAGTTTTTCGTGGCATTTTTTGTGGACAGCAGTTTGACAGGCTAAAATGAAATCATAATCGAAATTAATAAAATATTGTTTAATAGAATATTAAACAGAAAATTTTATATAGAGACAAATTAATTATAACCTACAATACTATGTGTTGGGTGTATTATAAGTTTGATTGGGCCAAAAATTATGTAGCACCACGAAATATTGGATTCCCACATAGGAAAGTATATATGGATCTTCCTATCACGCCGAGCTGAGTCGATCTAGCTATGTATGTCCGTCCGTCCGTCTGTCCATGTTATTTTGTAATCACTCTACAGGCCCGCAAATATGGCCCGATCTTCACGAAATTTAGAATGGAGGTGGGGATAGGGTCAGAATAGGGTCCTATTTCTTTTGGAGATGATCGCATAATATTTAGGGGTTGAAATGGACCAAAAACTAAAAAAAATCCTGATATTGCAGTTGCTCTACAGGTCGCAATTATAGACCAATCAAAGCGGAAGTTAGCATGGGGCTGGAGCTTAGGGCTGGGCAGAAGCCTTCCAATTTTGATGGTCATCGGATAATATTTAGTGGGTGAAATAGGCCACAATATTTGTGTTAAATAAAAGTAAAATTTTCCATTAAACGCGAATATTTTTAATCCCGGCGAAATCACAAATAGACGAACAGGTCAATTCTGACCGTTACGTAGATGTCGATAGTAAATTTATCGGTTATATATAGCGAAATATATACAATGTGTATATATAAAGGAAGGGGATGTTAGTTAGAATGCTAATATCTCCAGAATGGCTGGACCGATTTTGACAAATTTTGTCAATTCAGAATGTCCTCTTTACATAAAAGTATAAAATCTAAAAAAAACCGCAGAAAAATATGTCAAGAATGATGTTAATATAGATTTTGCAGTATTTTGTGACATTTTTTATTTTTTCATATTTTTTATCGCATGCGATTTTTATACCCTACACCACAAGGTGGTCAGGGTATTATGTCTTTGTGCATTTGTTTGTAACAGGCAAAAGGAAACGAGATAGACCCATAGTTCCTTTTGATGATCTGCATAGAATCACATTCTGAGTCGATTTATGCATGTCCGTCCGTCCGTCTGTCCGTCCGTCCGTCTGTCCATGTATTTTTGTAAACAAAGTACAGGTCGCATTTATTGCCCGATCCAGATGAAATTTTGCAAAGATCTTTGGTTTGGCCCAAGGACGAACCCTATTGAAATTGGAGATAATCGGTCAAAATTTAGATATAGCTCCCATATATATCTTCGTCCGATTTGCCTTTTATTGTGCACCAAACGTGTAATATCAGCCCGAATCCTATGGAATTTTGCATATACACCCAAATTAGGCCTGAAAATATGTATGCCAAATTTGATCGAAATCGGTTCAGATATAGCTATAGCTCCCATATATATTGTTCATCCGATTTGTTATTTTTGTCCACCGCCGCCGTAATATGCACTATGCAACAACAATATTTGGGGAAATATATCAAATACAGCTCAGACATACATTTGCTAAATTTTATCAAGATCGGTTCAGATTTGGATATAGCTCCCATATATAACTTCGTCCGATTTACCTTTTTATTGTGCACCAAACGTCTAATATTGGTCCAAATGAGATGGAATTTGGCACTTACGACCGAATTGAGTCTAGAAGCTAGTATGTCAAATTTGGTAAAGATCGGTTCAGATATAGCTATAGCTTCCATATATCCGATTTGTTATATTTGTTACCCACAACCGTAATATGCACTCCGTAACAAAGATATTCAGGGAAATATATCAAATACAGCTCAGAAATATCTTTGCCAAATTTTATCGAGATCGGTTCAGATTTGGATATAGCTCCCATATATATCTTTATCCGATTTCAAATTAATTGTGCACCAAATGGGCAATACAATTCCGAATTTAAAAGATACAAATGCATCGGCATATTTAGTCTTTTGAACTTTAAATTATAATTATAATCATGATTGAATTCTCCCATAAAAATTTTTAATTGTTATGCGAAGCTCTACTAAATTAGCAAAGTGGTGTAGGGTATCATAAAGTCGGCCCCGCCCGACTTTAAGACTTTCTTTACTGGTTTCAATTTGACTTTTAATATTTTGTAATATTTTTTCACCTTACAACACAGGTTGAGGATATTATATAAGTATTGCAAATATCGTCCGATCCTCATGAACATTTTCACAAGGGTAGGGTTAGGCTCAGAAGGGCTAGGCCTACTGTTTTCAAAGATGTCCGCAATGTATTAGAGGGTTGAAATTGACCAACAACTAAAAATTTTGCTGATTTTTCAGCCGTTAAAAAGGTCACAAATAGAAACCAAAGGACACGAAATCTTGCATAAAGTTAGAGTTTAGGACAGCGGGTAAAATGGACTACTTTGTGTGAAAAAAATACCAGCGTTACTTACAGCCGATATCCGAAATACACAAAAGGTGAACTTCTGGCTTTTTTATGCAGATTTCGTTGACGAGTATAGTCAAATATCGTAGACAAGCAAATCAAAATTATGAGTCTAAATTTGGAGATACAGTGCATAAATGTTGGACAAATGTCCCTAGTCAAAATCCTAATTTCAAAAGCGAAATCTTGCAAAATGGATTTGGACATAAGGGGGCTTATAACATATTGTAGTGTTGTAGGGTATAACATAGTCGGCCCCGCACAACTATAGCCTTTGCTTACTTGTTTTTTATATGGATTTTTCGGAATAAAAAAGGCAGTGTTTCGTACCAACTATAAATGATGCTCTTGTCTAAGACATATTCACCATTGGAAAGAAACCCATTTGGATTCAATCTTAAACTACCAAGAAATGGGGACTATAGCCTCTCAATATTCTTAAATTTTTTGTATGTGTTTTAAATTTTGCGTAGAATTCTGTCGAGCGATATTGTTTTTATTTGGAGCGAAAATGTCAATAATTTATTTTAAACCGCAAATTTCAGGAAATATCTCGAAAATAGTTTATATATTGACCAATTTCTTCCATTTCTTAAAGAAACTGGATAAGACTAATTGTAAATTCTATAATTTAAATATGTATTAACCATTAAGAACGTCAAATATTCAATTGCTAATTGTTCGGGTTGTCCAAATACATGGGGCTACACCAAAACTAGGACCTATAGTTTGTAGCCGAATTGCCTTTAATATTTGGAATTTATGAAAAAGTTATTGGAAAGCATTTTCTAACTTGGGAAAATGGATATATTTTGGAGAATATTTATTTTTTTTTGGCTACAGTCTTTAGTATGACACACACATAATAGTGCCACCATTATTATACAACTTGAGAGTTTCGGATTTTAATATTTCGAAATTTTTTTAGATATCTTTAATTTGTTTGAAATGCCATGGAAATTGATAAATAATTACAGGGTTGCCCATATTCGACGGACCCATCTGGCAACGCCATAACTTTTGACAGAGATGTCACATCGCTTAATGACATACCGCGTTTGAAGCGTCAGTCCAAGCAGATTTTTACCATGAACCAATACACGCCACGCGAGCGCTCTGAAATAGTTGAAATTTACAAGAAGTCAATTGTGAAAACTCAACGTGCTTGTAAAACATTAAAAAATGTGAGAAGTGCGCCTTCTAAGAACATCATTAAGCGTTTATACGAAAAATTTTCGACTGGTAAGGCTCTTTCTACCGCTGCCGTACGAGCCAGTGTTGAGAGGTCCCCAAGAACATCCCAAAAACGCCGTTCTCAGCAGTTGGGCATGGCTGGGTCCACTTTACAACGGATTATTCGTATTGATTTGCATTTGTTCCCGTACAAAATTCAATTGACGCAAAGAATGTTGCCTGCGGACAAGCCTCGTCGATTGGAATGGGCCCAAAGGTCCGTCGAATATGGGCAACCCTGTATATATCATTTAAAATTGATGAAAATGCAAATAGGCAAAAATGTGGCCGAAACTTTTAATTACCTCCAGTAATTGTCCGACGTAGTGGTTGCCAGCTATTGTGAGAATCTAATATTAAATATGAAACAATTTATTTGGAAAATTTGGCTAATGAAAATTTTTGATCTATATATACAGAATTTTATATAAAATACCAAATATCCGGAAGTGCTTTTATATCGAGGCTATAGGAAAGCGGGTACCTATATTAACCATTTCCAACCTATACTACCTCAATAACAAAATTATAACAATTTCCGTTGGAAAAGGTGGCTAAATCATAAAAGTACCAAAACTGGCCCGGTAACGTTACATGAACCAATATTTGGCAAGTTTACGTTAAAAGCTAGAATTACAAAATTGCAGATCATTGGATAAAAAATGAGATAGAAACCATCAAAATACCAAAAATCGGGAAGTACCTTGCAAAAATACGCATCATGGCCGAGCCGAACTTTTTATACGATTTAAAAAATAATTCATATAAAAATATATCTGTCAATGCCGAAATTCCAGTATCGGAGAAGTTTTGGTCACTTCTATCATTGGGAACAGACAATTCAAATATAAAAATAATTTTATAAAAACTGTGTCTAATGGGAGGATGCGTACTATTGACCCATACGGGCATTGCTCTACTAAAGGAGTAGAACCCTTTAAGAAATCCAAATAATGAATTTTAAGTAATTCCGTTAGAAAATCTGGCTAAAATTGTTCCAATACTCAATATCAGGAACTATACATGGATCATAATACATCGATGAGCTTAGTCGATCTAGCTGTGTATGTTCCGTCCGCCCGTCATTCTGTCTGTCTGTGTTAATTTCTAATCACCCTACAGGTGGCAAATGTGGTCCGATCCTCATAAGATGGAGTTATGGTCAGAATAGAAGCCTATTGCTTTTGAAGATAATAGCAAAATATTTGGATTGAAATGGACCAAAAAAATGCGGAATTTAGCATGCAATTAGAGTTTAGGGCTGGGCAGAATAATATTATTATATTTAGCGGGTAGTCCAAAATGACCTGAATTTTGGCACATCCGACCGAATTAAGTCTAGTAGCATCGGCCCAGATATAGATAAAGCTTCCGTATATATCTTCAACCGGTTTCGGGTTAATTGTGCACTAAATGACCAATATCAGTCCAAATGACCTGAATGTTGGTACATGAGACCGAATTCGTCCTAGAAACAAGTACTTCAAACTTGGTGAAAATCGGTTAAGATATAGCTATAGCTCCCATATATATGTTTCATCCGATTTGGAGTCTTAAGTCCCTCACATGCGTAATATGCACTCCACAATAATGATAGTTGGTACATAGAGCTCGAAAAAACCTTTATCAAATTTTATGGAGATCGGCTATGATTTAAATATAGCACCCATATATATTCCTACTGCGATTTTAGGTTTATTTTGCAAGTAATGGCTAACATCAGCCTAAGTAAAGTGAATTTCGAAAGTACGTTTCTATTTGGTGGAACTCGGTTCTGGTATATATTTTTTAAAAAAAATCCTTCTTGAAGAGATATCATACACTCTACAGCAATCTTATTTGGTATAAAACATAAAAAATTTTCAGAATTGGATCCTCCCATATTTTAGTTTCCTTTGAAAACAAACTATAACTGCTCTAAAGCCAAATGTTGATAGGTGATATGACCTACTTTAAATAAATTATTTTGTTACTTAATATGCATAGTAGTGTAGGGTATCATATAATCGGCCTTGACTTTTCCTAACTGGTTTGATATTGAGTTTTTGTGTGAAATTATTCCGGAATGAATTTTCGAATAGAAAAACTGAAAAATCATAGTGGCAAATATATAATAATATTTAGCGGGTAAAATAATATAAATCGCGATTATAAAAAATTCTAATGAAATCACATATACACGAAAAGATCAGTCCTGACCGTTACATTAATGCTGATATACAAGATATCGCATATATAGCAAAAAATTTACAACCTCATTTTTTATAACTCAAGAATCGCTGGACTGATGTTAACAATTCCCACCAATTAGGATTGACCTCTTGCCAGAAAAGCATAAAATCTTTTTTAAATTTTTGTCATATTTTTGATCGCATAAGATTTTTTTAATTTAAAAAAAAAAATATATATTGAATTGGGGTAGGGTTAGGATCAGAATAAATGAGAACAGGACAGCGCAGAAGCCTATAATTTTGGATGCTCATCGAATAGTAATTTGTTGGTGTTAAAAAATACCAAAATTACCGAAATCACAAATACATGAAAGACACACCTCTGACATTTACATTGATGCAGATTTTTTTTTTGACGAATATAACAAAATATTAGGGATACAGGCAGTCATATAGAAGAATCATCTAAATTTTCAAAAATTCAATGGGGCGTAAGAAGATTTGCATGACCTTGTGGTTTTGGTCCAAAGCAAAGAAAAACAATGTGGCATTAATTCAAGAATGATATGGAAATGAAATGTTCAATATGAATATGAATTTGACGTAGTAGGAACATCTGCTCCGTAAAATCCCAATGTTTTTTTTTTAAAAGATCGTATGATTTTAGAAAATATAGGTTCCATATATGTGATGATTATTCGAAAGAAGGAGCAATAAGGTTTTGCAACGATGTAATTATTAGGGGCATATTTTCTAAAATTGTAAACCTAAAAGGATAGTTTTTTGTTTTTCTCAAATATTTTTTGCTGCATTTGCTCAGGATGGCTGTTTGGGGAGCACTATTTGGAAATGAGATTTTTTACAGGGTTTTACATATTTTTAGAATATTTAACATGGAGTACTTAAAATAAAATAAAAAACAGAAATAATATAACTACTTACTTATACACTGATAACCCTGCTTTCCAAACCCCCATAGAAACAAATTACAAAAGGCACAAAATGTTGGTTGGCGAAAAAATTTCGCAACAAAGCGATGGCCATTGATTTCGTGTGTTCTGCAATAGAAAATAAAAAGAAATGGTTATAAATTCCACAAAAAGAGAGATAATTCATTGCAGGATACTTTTGATGTTTAATGGCACCACGACGATTGGTAATACTTCGTGGCTTGGTACGTCGATCCACAAAACCCGATGACTTTTCACCATATGAACGATGCGGGGAATATGAATCCTCTTTGGAGTGTTGGCGGGGTAAGTCATAACTCGAATAGCGACTATGCTGAGGATGATGCATTAGCGATGAATTGCTGTTGTACAAATCACTGTAATAACCACTGCTACGTTCTGCAATGCTTGATGTTCCATCTCTGCTATCCCGATCTCTGTCTCTGTCCCGATCTCGGTCTCTGTCACGATCTCTCAGTCGTACACCACCACTGCTTGATGTACTATTACTGCTTCCGCCGAGACCCAATAGAGCTGCGGCCGCAGCAGAACTGCTGGCACTACCTCCTGGGAAGTTTGACGGTTTGTAGCGATTCTAAAAATAATAAGAACAAACAAATATAAATAAATAAACACAGTGAGCGATCATTGTACCTTGGGGGTTTCACAAGTTTGTATGCAAAAACAATATGAAGTATAAACAATGAAAACAATGTTTAAAGTCAGATATTAAGTTTTTCCTTAAAAAAAATCTACGGGGTCAAAAAAAATCTATATAAGTTTTTGTCGTAACTAAAGTGCTATTTATACCCTACACCACATAATGTTAAGGCTATTATGTCTTTGTGCATTTATTTGTAACGTGGAGAAAGAAACGAGATAGACCCATACTTACTTTTGAGGATCTTCGTAGAATCACTTTCTGAGTCGATTTATGCATGTCAGTCCGTCCGTGGTATTTATTATCCGATTGAGATGAAATTTTGCAAACAATATTTGTTTGGGGCAGGTACGAACACTATTCAAATTTAGATATAGCCGCATGTATATCTTCAACCGGTTTCGGGTTAATTGTGCACTGAATGGCCAATATCACTTCAAATGACCTGAATGTTGGTACATGAGATAGAATTCAGTCTACAAGCAAGTACATGAAATTTGGAGAAAATCTGTTCAGATATAGCTATAGCTCCCATATATGTTTTATCCGATTTGATATTTAAGTTCATATTTATCATATATATCTTCACCAAATGAGTAATATTAATCCTAATGACCTGAATTTTGGCACATCCGACCGAATTAAGTCTAGTAGCATCGGTTCAGATATAGATAAAGCTTCCGTATATATCTTAAACCGGTTTCGGGTTAATTGTGCAAAAATTGTGCAGTCCAAATAACCTGAATGTTGGTACATGAGACCGAATTCGTCCTAGAAACAAGTACTTCAAATTTCAGATATAGCTATATCTCCCATATATATTCTTCATCCGATTTGGAGTTTTAAGTCCCTTACATGCGTAATATGCGCTCCACAACAATGATAGTTGGTACCAGATATCTCATAGAGCTCGAAAAAACCTTTTGTGAAATTTTATCGAGATCGGCTATATATTCCTATTGCGATTTTAGGTTTATTTTGCAATTAATGGCTAATATCAGCCCAAGTTAGTTCCCTTTGAAAACAAACTACAAGTGATCTAAAGGCAAATGTTGATAGGTGGTATGATCTACTTTAAATAAATTATTTTGTTACTTAATATGCATAGTAGTGTAGGGTATCATATAATGATATTGAATTTTGTGTGGAATTATTTCGGAATGATTTTTCGAATGGAAAAACTGAAAAATCGTAGTGGCAATAAATAAAACTTGAATTATATATAAAGAACCTTGAAAGTCTAAAGGCCGAACTTTGAATACCCTCCACTAATTGGAGCAAATTAGGACATTTTCAAAAAATAAAAATTAAATCCATTAAAAATTCTGTTAAAATCTGGGAAGGTGCCGATATATGGGGGGGGATAAACGATATTGTGGACCTATATAGACAAATCTATGTCTAGGGATAAAGTACTCACAAATAACTCCTTGTATAGAATTTAAAACAATTCCGTTTAAAAATGTGGCCAAAATCATCAAAATACCGAATATAGGGGGTACCGTTATATGTGGGATATACGATATCATGAACCTATATAGAGAACTCCCTGTCTGGTGGTAAAGCGTTCACAGAGAACCCCTTGTGTAGAATTTCAGACAATTCCGTTGAAAAATGTGGCTAAAATCATCAAAATACCGAATATCGGGGGGTACTGTTATATGTAGACTATATGATATCGTGGACCTATATAGAAAATTCCCTCTCAATGAATAAAGTACTCACAAGGGACTCGTTGTGTGGATTTTCAGACCATTCCATTGGAAAATGTGGCTAAAATCATCAAAATCCCTAATATCGGGGGATACCGTTATATGGGTTTATACGATAATTTGGACCTATATAGACAATTCCCTTTCAGGAGGTAAATTGCTCACAAGGAACCCTATGTGTAGAATTTTAGACCATTTCGTTGAAAAATGCGGGTAAAATCATCAAAATACCGAATATCGGGGTGTGCCGTTATATGGGGGATATACGATATCGTGGACCTATATAGACAATTCTCTTTCAGGGCTAAAGTGCTCACAAAGAACTCCTTGTATGGATTTTTATACAATGCCATTAGAAAATGTGGCTAAAATCATCAAAATACAGAATATCGGGGGTACCGTTATATGGAGGCTATACGATATCGTCGACCTATATATATAATTCTCAGCCAAGGGATAAAGTACTCACAAAGAACTGCTTGTGTGGATTTTCATACAATTCCATTGGAAGATATGGCTAAATCATCAAATATGGCAAATCATCAAAGTACCGGATATCGGGGGTACCGAAGGTTAAAGTTTTCGATACTATATAAATATAAGTAAAGGATTCCATGGAATATTAAACATGTTAGAAAACATCGATAAGGGGGAAACTTCCTCTCCTTTCTAGGTTATTTTGCGACATAAACTTTCAAAACGACAATACACGCGTCTTTCAAAGTGAATAGCGAAAAAGTGAAATACCTCGGATGATGGTTTTCTAACAGTTACGTATTACGAATTCAAAATGATATCCGAATCAATAGGAATACATAATAATTTACCGTTGTAAAAATTACCTTTTTTGATCGAAGTGCTATTAAAATTTATTTTGCATTAAGATATCGAAAATTTATACTACCAATAAAGAGTACAATTGTATGGAGTTTATACGAAAAATTTGGACGATATAGCTCATCTTTGAACCTCATGAAAACGAATATGCACCAAATTTCTCAATTCCTTCGGAAGATAGCGTAATATATATATACTAGCTGAACCCGGCGCGCTTTGCTACTCCTTTTGATTTTATAAGAAAAAAATTTTATAAGAACATTTTATTTACGAATATATGTTGAAAATAAAATTTAAAAATTAAAAAAAAAAATATATATATATATTGCACTACTTTAATGCGTAAATAAACAAAACCATTAGAAAAGCAGTAACATGACATGCATACACGAAGGGTTTGTCCTTTGGATTTATTTATTTCATAGCAAATACCAAGCGAGCAGGAGACTGCAATCTTTTGAAGTTAAGTGGCATTTCTATTGCAATTAGTGAGTTCGAGGTAGCAACATACTTCCCCGTAATAAGCGTATTTCAAATTATCTGTTGTGTTGTTTTTAAGTGTTAACCTAAGGCGTTGTGGGTCAATGGTTCTTATTAAAATCATATCCCAATCTGATCCGATTTAAATATAATTTAAAAAAAAATTACTTTTACGCCAAATTCCGCCACACCTTTCATATTTCATTGAAATTGGTGCATCAAATATGCGAAATCGGCCGAGAATATGTATGGGAGCTATATCCAAATCTTAACTAATTTCCAATTAATTTATCACATTTATTATTGTAACCAAATTCCGCCACACATTGTGAATTTCATTGGAATCGGTCATACATATCGTGTTGGTGCATAACATACATGAAATCGGCCGAAATATATATGTTAGCTACACCCAAACCTCTCTCGCTTTGGGTGCATCAAATATGTGAAATCGACCGAGAATATATATGGGAGCTATAACAAATCAGAGCGAATTTGAATATAATTTGTCAAAACTATTTTTGTACCGAATTTAGTCACTCATGCCGAATTTCATTGGAATCGGAAATACATATCGAGTTTTGTGCATCAAACATGTGAAATCGGCGGAAAATATATATGGGAGCTATATCCAAATCTGAACCGATTTTAATATAATTTGAACAATTTATTTTCTAATCAAAATACCGTCACACATTCCCAATTTCATTGGAATCGAACTTACATATCGTGTTTGGTGCATCAAATAAACGAAATCGGTTGAAAATATATATGGGCTATATCCAAATCTGAACCGATTTCAATATAATTTGACAAAAGTATATTCGTTTTAATTTCCGCTACACATTCCAAATTTCATTGAAATTAGAGATACATATCGTCTTTGGTGCATCATATGCTTGAAATCGGCCGAAAATATATATGGGAGCTATACCCAAATCTGAACCGATTTCAATATAATTTGACAAATTTATTTTCGGATCAAATTCCGTCACATATTCCAAATTTCATTGGAATCGAACATTCATATCGTGTTTGAGGCATCAAATGATCGAAATCGGTCGAAAATATATATGGGAGCTATATCCAAATCTGAACCGATTTCAATATAATTTGGCAAATTTATTTTTGTTCCAAATTCCGTTACGTATTCCAAATTTGGAGACTGTATCTGCAATCGATCAATAGATATGTGCATATAAAATCTAAATTTTTGGTAGTTACCTCCAAACTGTTGAGTAGAAAAATGCCACTTTGAGGTACTTATTTGGCCAACAAATGCATAATGGATTCTCGAGTTTGAATATGATTACTGTCGAATTCGATTTAGCCATAATTTAGCAGTCTATATCCCTCCCTAGTTACCAAATATTAATTTAATTATTATCGATCAATAATTGGATTCGTACTGTATATGTTTTAAACACCCGACCGTTTTCAAATAAATCTGGTCAAAAGAGAATATTTTTTTATATTTGATTGCTAAAGAAATATATTTTGGTATTTGTAAGGAAATTTGCATGTCACTTTTGGTATGAGAACTTGAGAAAATATTTCCGAGTAGCAACATATGAAGATTTTTTATTTACACACAAATCTGTCGAATGGAACACTTACCTCGTAAGCATACTGCTGTTGCTGCTGCTGCAGACTACGTGATGAGCGGGGACGTTGACCGCTAGAGTTGCCACTGTTTGATTTTTGTTTGCGCACTTGGGCGCGTGTAAACATCATCTCGTTGCCGTTTTGTTTAGCTTATTTTGCTGCTGCTGAGCTAAATGTTACTGTGAATGGTGTTCGTAGGTGCCGTTTCGGCTCTTGCAGTTTGATTGTGCTCAAACAATTTTCAATTCTGTTGTTGTATTTATTTTTATTGTAATGTTTTATTTTCAGTTTGTGTTTTTTCGTCGTATCCAACACCTTTTGCTCTTTGACAATGATCTGCTTTTCGAGTGTTTCAGAGATTTGTTCGCTGTGGTGTTTCATTGCTTTCAAATGCTGTGCATTTAGTTTTCTCAGATATGGAAATTCATCTCAGAGAGTTTAAATTCTGCAGATGAGTGTGTGCGTAAATTTTCCTTGTTGTCTATATTGTAGTATATATGTGTATAGGTTTTTTTTGTTTATTAGGATTTTTCTCTCTGTTTTGCTTTGTTTTTTTTTTTTTCTTAGTTAAAATTTCTAATTTTCCATTTTGATTTGTTGCTCAATTTTTTTCGTTAAATAAAAACAATATTATTTATTTTTGCCGGTTTATTTTGTCAGCTGTTTTGTTTGGCTGTCATTTGAAAACTCATATTGCATTTGCCACAATTAAAATTCATTTAAAATGGCAGTTCGATCTGAAATAAAAAAGAAATTGAAAATAAATTTTAATTTGATTTTTATTATACAGTAAATCAAAGTCAAAGATTATTGAAGGCAAATAATTATAAATGACCATGCAAGTGAAAAATCATTATCATGTAATGGATTTTCTAAATAATTCGTCGCAGCTAACCACTTACAAATCAGCTTCCTAACCCGATATTTCTATGAGGGAATGTCGGACAAAATATGAAGTGATACTATTAAAACGAGGAAATATATGTTTGGGTCGAGTATTTGATAATAACACCAGGTGAAGTACAGCTCTATCAACTTTTTGGACGCTGATTATTGTAAAGACACAGACACGTAGGGCTTAAATTGTTACTCCGGAATGCAAATATTAATATATTCTCCATAGTATGGTGTTGGGCTCATCATAGCAGATATGCGAAATTTGAAGGCCGTCCGGTGGTTGTTTCACATTTTATAATGTTTTTGTTCCTCTAAGCCATATGTATGGCTAGGGAGGGTATATACCATTTGATACGGCCAAAACGTGCCTCGTCGAAATAACGGTTTTAAACCCTAGGTCTCTTTGGACAAAATCTGTTTCAGAATATTTTGAGTCGTCCTAGCGATGTCAGTCCGCCTGTCTGTCTGGCTGGTGGGCACCATTACTCTCGAAGAGAGTATCCGATTTGGTCCTAACTTGGTAAATCGTAAAAATATTGACTGTCCATAGAAATAATAGAACCAATGAGTTTATAGCAGAATGGATGATGCAGAATCGCATGCGCCATTGTCAGCACGACATTTAATGCATTTATTTGTTAATTGAACACTTCTGAACATTTTTACAGTAATTTGTGAAAATGTCGATATCCCTAAATTTTGACTGTCCATAGAAATAATAGAACCAATGAGTTTATAGCAGAATGGATAATGCAGAATCGCATGCGCCATTGTCAGAATGACATTTAATGCATTTATTGGCTAATTGCATCATTCTTAGATCGAGTTCGGAGATGGGCAATATCGGTCCACTCCTTTTTCTACCTCTCCCAAAAAAATCGAAATTTTAACAAGTAAAAAAGATTCAGTTCGTCCGGGTCGAACTTTTAATACCATCTACTATTGGGTAATGTCTGAATTAGCATCAAGGTCAGCGGCCAAAATGTTTGCGTGTCCAAGGCTTTAATATAACCTCCAGAATATTTTCGCGATAATATTCGGCATTTATTTTGATGCCACGGTCGATTAATACAAGCGGAGAGCGACCATCGGCTGTTATGGTGGCCCTCACCATCACCATGGCCGGCATTTGAGTTCTGGTGGCCAACCGAAGGTGTACATTTTCAGCTGACCCCTTTGGCAAGTAAAAACGACCAATTTGTTTGTTTACAAACTGCAGGACAACGAATGTTTTCTCATCGGAGAAAACCAAATTCGGCAGTTCACCACTTTCGGCCAAGCGAAGCAACTCTTTCGCTCTTTTGAGTCTATTTTCTTTCTGCTGCTGTGTTAGTTCTTGCACTTTTTGGAATTTCAATGGTTTTGCCTGGAGCTCATTTTTCAATATTTGCCGAATGGAATATTGCGATATGTTCAGCTTACAAGCCATTTTTCGGCCACTGCGTCGTGGGTTTCGATCAAGTCGCTTCTTTACTTTTCGAACCATTTCTGCTGATGTTGCTGTTTTTTTCCGTTCACTTCCTTGACGTCGGGCTACGCTATCAGCATCACGGTAGCGAGCGATTTTACGATACACAAAAGATTTATTCACATTTAAATGCTGGAGGGCTCTAACGATAGCTACTTGTGGTTTTCCCGCCAAATATAAATTCTCTGGAAAATTCTCACCAAAATGCTTTTGTACGCTTGTAAACAATATAATGAACTGTTACTGGAATAATTTGAACAAATGTCGGACGAATGGCTTTGAAATGACAGCAGTCTGAAGTTGTAGGTTTTTCATTTCACCCTGTATATTTGACATAACTTGCGAAACAAGTCAGCGACTCTATATCCCAATATTTCTCTCAACCAAAAACCTGAGATGAATATATATAGACATTTTCTAAATATTGTCATATATCTCATATGAGGTGAAGGAAGTAGGCGATATAGTCCAAATCTGACACGTCGCAATATATATATCCGATATCGAACATTGGGTATACATTTGTTTGCAAAACCGACTGATACTTTTTAACTTGTCGATTATTCAAAATGTTAACACTTTGTGGGGGAGGTACTGGCAGGAGCTGGAACATTTTTGCGCCTGCCTAAGCACCATTGGACTATCTTTTCATGTCCTTTGATAGAAACTAGTTCCCTTGAACATAAACTATTGTAGGAAAAGTACCAGAAGGATTGGATCGATATTGTCTAACTCCAAACTCGACCTAAGTATGATAAAATTTCGATGTGCAAGTTTTGCCTAAATTGGATACTGCCTCCGAGTGCCCAAATCGTTTAAGAAGAGAATTGTTTAAACACCATACCAGAAGATTTTTTCACATCGGAGAGTCATATGCCCAAGTAAAATAAAATGAAATTTAAATGAAAGCATCCGTTACGTATTTTTCCTTTGTTTTAGTTTGTCAAAAGTGCTTCCGTTTCGTTTATCTACGCAAATATTTTTTGTTTCGATTTCTTTACTTTTTAAGCAAAATAATTCTTTTGTTTTGTTTTCATTCAAATCATTTGTACATATATAAATATCCGTTGAGGGCTTGTTTAGAACACTAAAATTATTTGACACAATGCCCACATGAAATATCCACTTTCAATGTTAGCGTTAAATGTTTTTTGTTTTGTTTTATTTTATTTTTAAACGAAGAGGGAAAAGTATGAATGAAATTTCCTTATACCAATTTCTAGGTTATTATTCTGAAACTGAGAAAGAAAAACAAATAATGGATAGTGGGTAAAAAATGAAAACAAAAATTCTTTGAAAGTATATCTCAAATCAGTATTTATATTAAAAATCGGCGAACTATTGTGTTTAAGAATACAGCATAAATCGAAGATAAAGAAAGAAGTGTATGCTCCTTATTTTTTTATACCCTTCACCACACTGTGGTTCAGGAGAGAGGAGATAGACCGATAGTTCCTTGTAATGATCTTTATAGAATCACATTCTGAGTCGGTTTACGCATGTCGGTCCGTTTATGTTTGTATTTGGTCGCATTTATTGTCTGATTGAGATGAAATTGTCTACAAATTATTCGTTTGGCCCAAGGACGAACGCTAGTGAAATTGTTGAATATAGCTCCCACATATATTTTCCTCCGCCATATGTGTAATATTCGTCCAAATGGAATGGATTTTGGTATAACCAATCGAATTCAGTGCAGAAGCAAGTACTTCAAATTTGGCGTAAATGTTTAATCCATCAGGCAAACAAAATAATAAGCCACAAATTTAAGTGTAGCGAAATTAAACATAAATCCAACTCCTGTGTTCTAAGAATTGAACGACTGTTTTTTTATTGGATCTTAATGACAGTTTGGTAAGTACTAACTTCTTATAAATAAGGGATAACGATGATATTTTGTAATTAGTTACTGTTGCCATGATGTTAATAAACCTTTTATTTGTTAATGAGAATTTCGCTAAGTAATCCATCTGACCAGATTAGGCGAGAGATCCAATTCAATAATTGTAGCAACTTCAAAAACTTCTTTCACCTTTGTCAATCCCAGTGTTATTTTTAACTTGTGGGAGCAGGTGTATACTTTTTATAAATTTTGCAGAAGATATCAAATGGAGTGAACCGATCCAATGAAGATCCATATATTTGCGTGGAGGCGAAGTGTATATGTTAGGGATGAGACTGCAATTCCACAATAAAAAGTTGTGAGCAGTATTAATCGAATAACCCAATTAAAGGTGAAACCCCGTTGTATGGGTGCCATACCAAAACGGGAACCTCCATAGACCATTTTATACTTCAATGATTGTCATCTACAAAAGCTTCTTAAATATCAATTTGAAACAATTTTGTGGGTAAATATGACTAGGATTATCAAAATACCGAGTATCTGTATCTTCTTTTAATATCGATCCACGTTTTGATATTACCTTCATACCCGTTTTATACCCCCACCACTCATGGTATAGTGAGTATATTAAGTTTGTCATTTCGTTCGTAACACATCAAATTAATTATTTTATACCTAACAAAGTATATATATTCTTGATCACCGTAAAATTCTATTCGATTGAGCCATTGCCATCAGTCCGTGATAGAAAGCTAAGATTTTGCACAAAGCTTTATTTTGTCGAAAGCATACAGCTCAAATTCGAAGATGAGCTGTATTGGTCAACGCTTTCGAATATAATTTCTATTGGAATAACTTAAAATTCGGTATTTAGAGCTCGTAACAGTTTCTACCTCCTTTGGTAGAATAGGTCCACGTTTTGTTATAGCCCTGGTATCTACCGATATTCGCTATTATTGGGAACATTGTCTATGTAAAACCACGTTTCCTTACAGTCTCCATAAAACGGCAACGACAGATATTGAATGTCTTTACGATTTTATTCATATTTTCAAAACGAATCGGTTTCAGTTTGGTCTTTGTTACGTTATGTTGTTCGCAAATGATACCAGCCACTGTACTTAAAAATTGCCAATGTATTTCCTCGTTTTGATATACCCAGCCCCTATATTAGGGTATTTCCAGATAGTGGGTATTTTTTTTGTCACATTTTTTAACGAAATTACTAAACATTCGGTATTTGGATTTCGTCAAGGGTTGTACTTCTGTAGCAGAACAATTTATATGTATGACAAGGTTTTTCACAACCACCATCCAATATTCGGCATTCGGATGATTTTAGCTATTTTTAATGGAAATGTTTGAAATTTGGTTAGTGTGTTCATAATAATAGAAGTGACACATATGCCTCGAATATTGAAATTTCCGGCATTGATAGACATATTATTACCTTCCAAATGTTGGGGGGTATACAGTGTAAGATGAAAAAAACTGCAACCAACTTCAGACAGCTGTTAAAAGTATTCCTGTGACAGCTCATTATATTGTTTACAAGTGTACAAAAGCATTTTGGTGAGAATTTTCCAGAAAAATAGTTACTCGTGATGGAATTCAAGCGTGATAGTGTGATTTCTTTATGTTTAGCTGGAAAACCATAAGTGGCTATCGTTAGAGCGCTCCAGCATTTAAATGTGAATAAATCTTTTGTGTCTCGTACCATCAGCTGAAAATGTGCACTTTCGGTTGGCCACCAGAACTTAAGCGCCGGCCATGGTGATGGTTTGGGCCGCCATAACAGAAGATGGTCGCTCTCCGCTCGTAAAGCCTTGGGCACGCAAACATATTGGCCGCAGACCTTGGACATTCCAACAGGACTCAGCACCATCGCACTCAGCACGCGCCACCCAAGAATGGTTACAAAATAAGGTTCCTCGCTTCATTTCCAACGCATAATGGAATGGAAAATCTCCGGATACCAATCTGTTGGACTATTGTGTCTGGAGTATTTTGGAAT
This sequence comes from Musca domestica, assembly GCF_030504385.1. Taxonomy (NCBI): domain Eukaryota; kingdom Metazoa; phylum Arthropoda; class Insecta; order Diptera; family Muscidae; genus Musca; species Musca domestica. The sequence goes on along the minus strand of NW_026712334.1, from coordinate 293,452 downwards.
GCCAAGTTGGCACTAAAAAATACCAAAGTGTCGAGCACCTCAAGCAAGCGCTTCGCCGGGAATGGACCAAAATACCACAGAGCAACATTCGGGCAGCGTGTGACGGTTTCATTGGCAGTTTGAAGGCCATAATTCGTGCCAAAGGTGACCAATTCGAATAAATCTAAACTTATTCTAATAGTTGATGCTGTTTCCGAAATTGTTTGCTTTCATTCAAAAAAATTTAAAAAAATGTAAAAATTATGGCGTTTGACTTTATTGCAGTTTTTTTTATTTCACTATGAATGTACTTTTAGTCTCTATCATGAGCATTTCAGGGAGTTACAAACAAAATGACAAAGTTAAGGTACCCTCCATAGAATGGTGGAGGGTACAAAAAATGACAATTCTATCAAATTTTCCAGTAAACATTTTTTTCTAATACATCTGAAATTTTTTCGAATTCGAATTGGTTCATAACGGGTTCATAACGGCTTCTATCTCCATTGGCTGAATAGTTTCTATATATGATCACATTTTCCCATAGCCCACATACATATAACGGTATCAAGGCATTCGGTATTATCGTGATATAGCCAAATTTTCTAACGAAATCCTTAAAAATTCGATATTCGGATTTTTTAAAGGGTTCTGCTGCTGTAGCAGAACAATTTCTATATGGGTCAACGTTTTCCTATAGCCCCAATCCTCCCGATATTTGGTATTCTGATAATTTTAGTCACATTTTTGAATTTTGGAATTTTTACAATGACAGATATGACACAAACCCCTTCGAGACATATTTTTCACATAAAAAGTTCAGAGCGGCCGAACTCTTTACTTGTTAGTTTTTCTTTAGGTCCTAGTCACACTTTTAAACTAAAATTACTGTTTTACTGTCGAAAATCAAAAAAATAAAATTACAGTAATTTGTTATTTTTAAATCTGAAGGATTAGAACATATTTTGGTAAAAATTTCCAAGTAGGTCGATATTTCAGAAAAAACAGCCCCATTATGGATATTTTAAAGGCACGGACCACATTTTTACAACTGAATATATTGGACTAGTTAACTATTTACTGAACCCGAAGTTGCAATAATAGAAAAGGAAAACAATAGTATTTCTTCATTACATTGAGGATGACACACCTTTAGATATCAAGTTCAATGATTTTCGCGGAAGTTGAAATTGTTTGCCAAACCAATTGCTTTTTTATTGCGTATACATTTATTTTACATGCAACTTGTATGATATCAACCATTTAGATTTATTTACTTAGTATAACACTTTCGAACCCTATTTCACACAAAAAAATCTCAATATTTCGTCGTGGCACCTGTCCGACAAAAAGATTGTTGGACATGCCATTGTCAAGACTATGATCATGATGTTCATGCCGTTCGTGTCTTCCTAATTTCAATTATCTTTGGCGTTGTTGTTCTTTTTGCCAATGTTGTCATTGGGTGATATTGGTGTGAATTGTATACTTGTCGAAAGTTGTTACATCGTAGGTATGACGTTGGGAAAACGTGTTTTCATCGTTTATAAATAAACATTTTCAGTGTGTTCGCAAGAAAAAAAACGACAGCAAACACGTAAATAAATACAACAGAATATCGGCAAATCAAACAAAACAACGCGCAATAAAGCCTATCAAATTTACATTCAATTCAAAGATTGGAATGTGAAAATTACGTACGAATCACGCAACAGTTGGTTAAATATATATAAAATAGTGATTGCAATGTTAAATTTAGTACACTACAATACTAGAAATTTACGAATTGCGTAGATAGGTTAAGTTCGTAAATGGGCCATGTAGGTCCACGTTTTCATATATCCCCCATATGACGGTACCTCCCGATATTCGGTATTTTCATGATTTTAGCGATATTATTAACCGGAATTGTTTCAACTTTGGTATTTGAAGTTCGAAATGGATACTACAGAGTATGGCAGAAAATTATCTGTGCAGGTCCACGTCTTCGTATAGCCCCATATAACGGTACCTTCCGATATTCGGTATTTTGATGATTTTAGCCACATTATTCACCGGAATTGTTTCAAATTTGGTATTTCAAATTCGAAATGGATACTACAGCTTAAGACAGAAAATTATCTGTGCAGGTCTCCGTCTTCGTATAGCCCCTATATTACAGCACGTCCCTATATTCGGTATTTCGATGGTTTAAGCGACATTAATTACCGGAATTGTTTCAAATTTGGTATTTGAAGTTCGAAATGGATACTACAGCTTAAGACAGAAAATTTTGATGATTTTAGCGACATTAATCACCGGAATTGTTTCAAATTTGGTATTTCAAGTTCGAAATGGATACTACAGCTTAAGACAGAAAATTATCTGTAGAGGTCTCCGTCTTCGTATAGCCCCCATATAACGGCACCTCCCTATATTCGGTATTTGGATGATTTTAGCGACAATATTCACCGGAATTGTTTCAAATTTGTTATTTGAAGTTCGTAATGGGAACTGCAGTCTGTGACAGAAAATTGTCTATGCAGGTCCAGGTTTTCGTATAGGCCCCATATATCAGTACCTCCCTATATTCGGTATTTTGACGAGTTTAGGTACAAAACCCACCGAAATTGTTTGAGATGTCGTATTTGAAGTTCGTAATGGATGCTACAGCCTGTGACAGAAAATTTTATGTGCTGGTCCAGGTCTTCGCGCAGCTCCGGTATAACGTTACCTCCCTATATACGACATTTTGATGATTTTAGCTACATTATTCACCGTTTATTTCAAGTTTCGAATTTGAATATGGTAATGGCTTATGACAAATAATGCTACGTCATATAGACCCCAAGATAACGGCTATATTCGGTGTTTTTAAAATGTTAACAGAATTTTTTAAGGATTTTATTTTTGGAAAATTTTCAAATTAGTTCCAAATGGTGGAGGGTATTCAAAGTTCGACACGGCCGAACTTACTGCTTTTTAACTTGTTTTAAAAAGTTATTAAAGTTATTTTCCTGTACGGTGTGTCACCCGTATTTATATCAGAAAAATATTAATAAATTAAATATGTTGTTATAATAATAAAAAATATATATGTGTGTATATATTTAATATGCCTCTCATAGGGTGTTGTGTACATAAATCTATATTCAATTAATTGAAAACTAAATCGATGAATGATCCGTTGCTGTGGAATGTATTTGCAAAACACACAAAAAAATAGACCTCCAAACAGACACTTTTCATTTCAATTGATAACACTTGCTTTCATATTTGGACTATTCGTTTTTGTTGCCTTGTTTCTGGCAATTGTTTATTTGGATTAAATCGGTTTTCGTTTTTTCTTTTAATTAACTTGAATCGAAAATGGGGCCTTTTTCATCTTTTCTTCATCATTAAATAAAAACACACAAATTAAATTTTAACAAAACTATTTAATAAATTTTAATTGAATGTGTTTTAAATGTAGTAGGAGGGATAACCTTGAAAAGTTCATAGTACAGAACAAGGGTACATGCTCTCAAAATGCTTTGGAATTCTCATCGGAGACCCCATAAAATATATGTATCCGTGATCAGCATAACATTTTACATTGATTAAACTGTATCCGTCTGCTGAAATCAAGATAGAGGCCACAAAGTAAATACATAAATGAATTAAATTTGCTAAAGTCCTTTGTAGAACTCTAAAGATATTTGGTTTAAAAAAAGGGCTATATCGATCCATGTTTAGGTATGGCTTCCAAAAATTGGTACCTCCTGATTTTCGGCATTTTAAGAGTTGCAGCCACGATTTCGAACCAAATTTTCTGCATTTTAATACTTCCGATTCTTTTTATGTAAATTTTAATTTCTCATACAGTTTATTATAAAGGTACCTCGTAATTGTAAGTATTCTAGACGTCTAGATGAATTTTCCAATCACCATATTTTGGTACATCCTGATCCTCGATATTTCGAAGGTTCATAGCAAATTCCAAGCGTGCTGGAAACTGCAATCTTTTGAGGTTGAGTGACATTTCTGTTGCAATTAGTGAATTCGAGGTAGCAACATACTTCCCCATAATAATCGTACCCTCAATTACATTCATGTGTAGTTTTCAACTGTTAGCCTAATTCCATTGCAAAGGCGATGTGGGTCTATGCTTCTTAATAAAATCATATCCCAATCTGAACCGATTTCAAAATAATTTGATAAAATTTACTTTCACACCAAATTCCGTCACACTTTCTATATCTCATTGATATTGGAGGTACATACCGTGTTTGGTGCATCATATATGTGAAATCGGCCCAGAATATACATGGGAATCTTAACCAATTTCTAACTAATTTGTGAAATTTATTATTGTAACTAAATTCTGCCACACATTCTGAATTTCATTGAAATCGGACATACATATCGTGTTTGATACATAACATACATGAAATCGGCCGAAATATATATATTGGAGCTATACCCAAAACCTCAACCGATTTCAATATAATTTGGTAAATTTTTTTTGGTACCATATTTTGTCTCTTTGAACGAATTTTATTGGAATCGGACATACATATTGCTTTGGTTGCATCAAATATATAAAATCTGCCGAAAAAATATATGGGAGCTATATCCAAATCTGAAACGATTTGAATATAATTTGACCAATTTATTTTTGTACCAAATTTATTCACTCAATCCGAATTTTATTGGAATCGGACATATGTCTCGTGTTTGGTGCATCAAATATGTGAAATCTTCGGAAAATATATTTGAGAGCTATATCCAAATCTAAACCGATTTCAAGATAATTAGACAAATTATTTTCTGATCAAAATGCCGTCACACATTCCAAATTTCATTGGAATCGATCGGAATCGATTTCATATAAACGAAATCGAAAATATATATGGGAGCTATATTCAAATCATCACCGATTTCCATATAATTTGCCAAATTTTTTTGTGTACCAAATCTAGTCACTCATGTCGAATTTCATTGCAATCTGACACACGTATCGTGTTTTGTGCATCAAATATATGAAATTGGCGAAAAATATATATGGATGCAATATCCAAATCTGAGTCGATTTCAATTCCGATTCCGTTCAAAAATGTGGCTAAAACAATCATAATCCCGGAGGTGCCGTAATTTACTGAATACACGACAACGTTATCCTGTAAAAAATGTTTTGCGCAAATGTCAAAATTTTTAATTATTTCATCGAAGAATGCTTCAAAATTTCAGATATTTAGAGGTATAGTTATTACGGGGCTATACGCATATATAGACTAATCTAGACCATTTTTTTGTGAGAAAGTGGTCTAGAACTCCAGACAATTCCATTGAAATATTTAAGCGAAACAATGCTTATATATATGAAAACCAGTAAAGAAAGTCTTAAAGTCGGGCGGGGCCGACTTTATGATACCCTACACCACTCTGCTAATTTAGTAGAGCTCCACATAAAAATTAAAAGTTTTTATGGGATAATTCAATCATACACGCTATGATTATAATTATAATTAAAAGTTCAAAGGACTAAATATGCCGAAGCATTTGTATCTTTTAAATTCGGAATTGCCCATTTGGTGCACAATTAATTTGAAATCGGATAAAGATATATATGGGAGCTATATCCAAATCTGAACCGATGTCGATAAAATTTAGCGAAGATATTTCTGAGCTGTATTTGATATATAACCCTGAATATCGTTGTTACGGAGTGCATGTTACGGTTGTGGGTAACAAATGTAACAAATCGGATGAATAATATATATGGAAGCTATAGATATATCTGAACCGATCTTCACCAAATTTGACATACTAGCTTCTAGACTCAATTCGGTCGTAAGTGCCAAATTCCATCCCATTTGGACAAATATTAGACGTTTGGTGCACAATAAAAAGTAAATCGGACGAAGTTATATATGGGAGCTATATCCAAATCTGAACCGATCTCGATAAAATTTAGCAAATGTATTTCTGAGCTGTATTTGATATGTTTCCCCAAATATTGTTGTTGCAAAGTGCATATTACGGCGGCGGTGGACAAAAATAACAAATCGGATGAACAATATATATGGGAGCTATAGCTATATCTGAACCGATTTCGATCAAATTTGGCATACATATTTTCAGGCCTAATTTGGGTGTATATGCAAAATTCCATACAATTCGGGCTGATATTACACGTTTCGTGCACAATAAAAGGCAAATCGGACGAACATATATATGGGAGCTATATCTAAATTTTGACCGATTATCTCCAATTTCAATAGGGTTCGTCTTTGGGCCAAACAAATGATCTGCGCAAAATTTCATCTGGATCGGGCAATAAATGCGACCTGTACTTTGTTTACAAAAATACATGGACGGACAGACGGACGGGCGGACATGCATAAATCGACTCAGAATGTGATTCCATGCAGATCATCAAAAGGAACTATGGGTCTATCTCGTTTCCTTTTGCCTGTTACAAACAAATGCACAAAGACATAATACCCTGACCACCTTGTGGTGTAGGGTATAAATATAGACCTACCTGTTAAAGTTTCTTTGAGAGGAATTGGTTCTCTTTACGAACATGAAATTGCAAATTGAAGAGATTTTCATGTAAAAATCATCAACAACAATATCCCGGGAAATAACGTTATATGGAGCTAAAAAAAGCATGGCTCTATTTAAATCATTTTTGGACAGTGAGATTGGGACCTATTGCGAATACAGCGTTTCACACAATTCCAAAGGTTAATGGTTGCGGCTTTTCCCTTGATTGAGGGAAAATATTCCTTCTCAAAATCGCAGGACGTTAAGTCTCGAAGCATTATATTTCGTTATGTTCCATTATATTGAGGGCTTCGGCGAAAAAGATTAATGCCCAGGCAACAGTCTGTTGCTCAATAATTAATTCCCGTACCAAGTTATGACAGTCGTCCCTACTTAAAAATCATCCCCTCTACCATAAAACAAGTAAGCAAAGGCTAGAGTCTTGCGGGGCCGACCATGTGATACCCTACAACACTACAAAATGTTAGAAGCCCCTTATGTCCAAATCCATTTTGGAAGATTTCGCTTTTGAAATTATATCACGGAGCACTGCCCAGATATTACTCTTAGCATTTTGACCAGGCCTAATAATTTCGCACTCCGTAGTGCTCTATCCTCAGGCGTATCGATTGGCTTGAATTATGTGATCAGGATTTTTTTTCTGTTTTTGGTTCATTTGAGAATATTTTGCGATCATCTCCAAATGCAAGAGGCCCCTCTGTATCTCCAAATTTAGACTCATCTATATGATTTGCTTATCTACGATATTTGGCTATATTCGTCAACGAAATCAGCAAAAAAAGACAGAAGTTCGCCTCTTGTGTATTTCGGATATCGCCTGTAAGTAATGCTGGTATTTTGTGCACTAAAGTAGTGATCCATTCTACCCGCTGTCCTAAACACTAACTTCATGCGAGATTTCGTGTCCTTTGGTTTCTATTTGTGACCTTTATAACGCCTGCAAAATCAGGAATATTTTTTGTTGGTCAAGTTCAACACCTATATATATTGCGGACATCTTTGAAAACAATAGGCCTAGCCCTTCAGAGCCTAACCCTACCCTTGTGAAAATTTTCGTGAGGACCGGACGATAATTGCAATCTGTATATAATAACCCCAACCTGTGTTGTAAGGTGAAAAAATATTACAAAATATACACTTCAATTTTATAAGTCAAATTGAAAAAATCGCATGCGATAAAAAATATGAAAAATAAAAAATGTCACAAAATACTATAAAATCTATATTTACATCATTATCGATATTTTTAATGCGATTTTTTTAGATTTTATACTTTTATGCCAAGAGGGCATTCTTAATTGACAAAATTTGTCACAATCGGTCCAGCCATTCTTGAGATATAAGCATTCTAACTAACATCCCCTTCCTTTATATATATACATTGTATATATTTCGCTATATATATCTGATATATTTATTTCACATTTTTGGCCCAATCAAACTTATAATACCTGATCAAAAGTTTAACTACCTATGAGATACTAACGAATTCAAAAGATGTTCTATTAATCTTATATCGAAAATTTTTAGATTTTTTGTTTTGCCAAAATAGATTTTTGTATACACAATGGAATAAAAATAAACTTCAATACATACATATATGTGTATATGTATGTGTGAAAATCATTACTCAGACCTTCATCGAATGACATTAAATTTATAGCCTTTTTTTGTTATTTCGAACCCACGCGTATTTCAAAAATTGTACTATATATTAAATGCAATCAATTTTTACGGCCGATATTGCCGATGAATATAAAATGTCTATTAAAAATATTTATTGATCTCTCATTGTATATTTCTTTTGTCTTTAGCAACAACATAAAATTAACTGATTCTGTTTAAATTATTGATTTTTTTTTTTTTGGATAAACTTGGCAAATCCGATCTAATGTTTTGGAAATATTTATTGTATTTGAGTTTATTTGAATTAACATTGGAAAACAGTTATATAACATTTATTAATAATTGCAATGCAAGATTTTTTTTGAACTGCATACTTTGTTTTTAAAAATGAATCTAGTTTGAAGTGAGTTTCCAGATGTAACATGTTATTGAACTTATATGGTTCTTAGAGTTTTTTCCCTATTTGATATTAAATATACACATAAATGATTTAAATGGAGGACTTAGTATCCTGGTCTGGTCTTCTATTTACAAAATGGGTACTCATTGCACACATTGAACCGATATATTCAATTCTCAAATTGCATCTTATATGAGACAGTAAGATTTGAAGAGAATCGGCTACTTTATAACATTTAATTGGAGATAATATTATTCAAAAATTTAGACCTTAAGTTGGCCCTACATATGATGGTAGTTTCTTCGTTTTATGTGAGATAGGAGTTTTTTTTTATTTGCAGAAAGTTGAATATTTTTTGAGTCTATAAGCATCCTAATATTTGAAATAATATTTACGGAAATGCTGGAATAAAACAAATAAAAAAGCAGAAAGGTCGGCTTCTTGTATAGAATTGAAGACAATTCCGCTTAAAAATGTGGCTAAAATCATCGAAATACCGAATACCGAAATACGATACAATGGACCTATATAGAGAACTCCCTGTCAGTGGGTAAAGTGTTCACAAAGAACTCCTTGTGTAGAATCTCAGACAATTCCGCTGAAAAATGTGGCTAAAATCATCAAAATACCGCATATAGGGGTGTACTATTATATGTGGACTATATTATATCGTGGACCTATATAGATAATTCTCTTTCAATGAATAAAGTACTTACAAGGAACTCGTTGTGAGGATTTTCAGACCATTCCATTGGAAAATGTGGCTTAAATTATTAAAATCCCGAATATCGGGGGATACCGTTATATTGGGTTTATACGATATTTTGGACTTATATGGACAATTCTCTTTCAGGGGGTAAAGTGCTCACAAGGAACCCCTTGTGTAGAATTTTAGACAATTCCGTCGAAAAATGCGACTAAAATCATCGAAATGCCGAATATCGGGGGGTACCGTTATATGGGGGATATACGATATCGTGGACCGATAAAGCCCATCTTCGAACTTGACCTGCCTGCAGACAAAAGAGAGATCTGGGCAAAGTTTTAGCCTTCCATCTTAATTCGTTTAGCCTGTAGCGTGATTACAACAGAGGGAAAGACGAACAGACGGACGGACAGGGCTAAATCGTTTTAGAATTTTACGCTGATCAAGAATATATATATGTACTTTGTTGGGTCTAAAATGATTATTTCGATGAGTTACAAACTATGTATGGTGGAGGGTATAAACAAGTACGGAAATATCTTATGTTTCCCCTAAGGAGAAACTGCTGAAAAAAGACTGTTGAAAGCCTACATGGATCAATGTTGGTGGGTAGGGGTTAGATAAGTCTGGGTTTCCGAAAATACGAGCTAAAAGTGTACTCAAAGTACTAAAATGTTCAAAAAATGGAATTTGAAATGAGAGTCACTGATGGAGTGCAGGATAGATCTACCGAAAATGGTACTAAACTTCTAAATGGATACTACAGATGCACTATTGTTAAGTTTGTCATTCCGTTTGTAACACCTCGAAATATACATTTAAGACCCTCCAAAGTATATATATTCATAATCAGGCTAAAATTTTGTCGATTTAGCGATGTTCGTCCGTCTGTCCGTCTGTGGAAATCACTCTAGCTTCCGAACGAAATGAATAAAGTTGATTAAAATTAGCTCAAATGTGTATTATGTCTGCAGGGCATTTGGCATTGAAAATGGGCCATGTAGGTATACGTCTTCGTATGGCCCCCATATAACGGTACCTCCCGATATGCAGTATTTTCATGATTTTTGCGACAATATTTACGAAAATTGTTTCAAATTTGTTATTTGAAGTTCGTAGTGGATACTACAGCCTAAGACAGAAAATGGGCCATGTAGGTCCACGTCTTCGTCTTCGCCCCCATATAACGGTACCTTCCGATATTCGGTATTTTGATGATTTTAGCGACATTATACACCGGAATTGTTTAACATTTATTGTTTATTTGATATTCGTAATGGATACTACAGCCTATGACAGAAAATTGTCTGTTGGTATCTTAAAGTGAGATATGGAAGTGGTTTTGGAAATGGGTACTATAATTGTACCGAAAGTACTAAATATTACTAAATTTGGTATTGAGTGAAAATGTAGAGCTGAAATTCAGTGCCAATGATGTAACTGTTGGTGTCTTTGGTTGAGATACTGAGATGGTTTTTAAAAATGTGTGCTATAATTTTACTAATTTCGGCAATGGGGGAATTTACAGAGCTGAAATTTTGATATTAAAGTCACTGTTGGTATCTGGTCTTGCGATGTGGAGATTGATTTGAAAATGCGTAGTCAGGTCTACGAAAAGCACTAAACGCTACTACATTTGGTATTGGATGAGGGCGTAGAGCTAAAATTTTCAAATTTGATATGGATGTCACTATTGGTGTCTGTAATTGAGCGAAAGAGGTGATTTTGGAAATCAGTACTATGAACGTATCGCTGACGAAGTAGCGGGCATTTGCTAGTTCCAAACAAGCCTTTTCCTCAATTCACCCCTCGTTCATGTTCTTTCAAATTGCATTAGATTTTGGCAAGCTGTTTAGTAATTTCACGCTTTTGTTTCTATTGATACTCAACCGTGAAAGAAAATGTTCAATAATAATGTCGTGACGTAGATACTTTGTTGAATAGCAAACACAACAACAACAACATCAAACAACACAAATTTAAGAGGAATTTTTACGATTTTATTATGCCAAAGCCATTAATAAGAAACTAAATGGACCACGCAACGCCACTTATAGACAAATAACATACATATATTTATGCATACATACATATGTATGTATTTATGTATGTAAGAATGTATGTGCATAACAAAAGAAAAATTAATTTGCCTAACTGTAGTTTATATTGCATTTCGAAAAAAACACACACCTCATTCATTCAGCGTTTAGAACGATTATCGCCTACTATTTTTAGAATTCGAAAAAAGGTATTTTTAAAACCAATACAAGAGGGCAAACATTTCAATGGAGTAATGAAAGAAAAATTGCTTGATATTAAACATTTTTTCGCACATATGTATCTTCCTATAAATACATTGCGCGGGAGATAGAGAAAAGCAAACTAGTAAATCATAACGCTTCTTAACAGTTACGGAAAGACACGTCATAATGTAGTACCTCTTTTTTATTGAGGGGGGAAATATTTCCCATACATTGTATGAAAATACTCATCCTCACATGATGAAATCGTTTTGAAAACAAATAATCATTTGCCAATTAACACGAAAAAAAACGCTTGTTATTATTTATCAAAACATTCATTTTTTTGCGGTTATCGTGGTGAAAATTTCCATTTCAAAGAATTCGATTTGTTTTTCTATGAAAAAATGCCTAAATGTTCTTTTTTTAATTTTAAAATTACTCAGTTGAGAAATATTACTAAGCCATCCCAAATGCCCATAATTGGATGGCTACAAATATTAAAGGCTAAAATATAAAATTACTGCTGGAAGACACGCACCGAAAAACAAAATGTGTTATATCTGGAATATAAAAAAAAAAACTAAACCTATCCAGACGTTTTTTCCAGAAGACATTCAAAATGAACCCGAAATAACAAACTACAAATAAAGGGAGGAATCAAAACCATCAAAACGTGCACATATATAAGAGTTATATTGGGTAGAGGTACTGAGGCTGGTGCATGCAACTTCGTTTTTCTTTGTTTTCAAATAAACAGGAAAATTGTTCTTAATAAATACAGGGTGAGATAAAAAAACTGCAACAAAGTAAAACGCCATCATTTTTAAGTTTTTTTTCGCAATGTTGCAAATAGCATCACATTTTAGAATAAGTCTAGATTTGTTCGAATTGGTCACCTTTGGCACGAATTATGGCCTTCAAACTGCCAATGAAACCGTCACACGCTGCCCGAATGTTGCTCTGCGGTATTTTACCCCATTCCCGGCGAAGCGCTTGCTTGAGGTGATCGACACTTTGGTATGTTTTAGTGCCAACCTTGTTTTCCAAAACACCCCAGACACAATAGTCCAACTGATTGGTATCCGGAGATTTTGGCGGCCATTGTGCCCTGGAAATGAAGCGAAGAACCTCATTTTGTAACCATTCTTGGGTGGCGCGTGCTGAGTGCGATGGTGCTGGGTTCTGTTGGAATGTCCAAGGTCAGCGGCCAAAACGTTTGCGTGTCCAAGGCTTTAATACACCCTCCAGAATATTTTCGCGATAATCTTCGGCATTAATTCTGGTGCCACGGTCGATTAATACGAGCGGAGAGCGACCATCGTCTGTAATGGTGGCCTACACCATCACCATGGCCAGCGCTGGAAGCAAACACAATCATTTTGTTTGTTTACAAACTGCTGGACAACGAATGTTTCTCATCGGAAAAACCCAAATTCGACAGTTTAGCACTACTGCCAAGTGAAGCAACTCTTTAGCTCTTTTGAGTCTTTTTTCTTTCTGCTCCGGTGTAAGTTCTTGCACTTTTTAGAATTTCAATGGCTTTACCCCGAGCTAATATTACAATATTTGCTGAATGGAATATTGCGATATGTTCAGCTCACAGTCCATTTTTCGGCCACAGTAACGCGGGTTTCGATCAAGTCGGTTCTTTACTTTTTCGAATCATTTCGGGCTACGATACCTGAACCACGGTAACGAGCGATAGTACGAGACACAAAAGATTTATTCAAATTTAAATGCTGGAGTGCTCTAATGATAGCCACTTCTGGTTTTCCAGCCAAATATAAAGAAATCACACTTGAATTCCATTACGAATAATTTTTTTTTCTGGAAAATTCTCAACAAGATTTTTTGTACGCTTGAAAACAATATAATGAGCTGTCACTGGAATAATTTCAACAGCTATAGGACGAGTGGCTTAAAAATGACTGCAGTCTGAATTTGGTTGCAGTTTTTATACCCTACAACACTATGTGTTGGGGGTATTATAAGTTTGATTGGGCCAAAAATTATGTAACACCACGAAATATTGGTTTCCAATGTTCTCTTTCAATGTTCTTTATTTTTTTGAAAAATAAGGTTTCCCTTCGGCCAACTTTCCACAAATTCTGCGTTGCAGTAGGTCGTTTGGCTTCAATTATAACACCAGCTGTATTTTGAAAAACGAAGTTGCATGCACCAGCCTCAGTACCTCTACCCAATATAACTCTTATATATGTGCACGTTTTGAAGGTTTTGATTCCTCCCTTTATTTGTAGTTTGTTATTTCGGGTTCATTTTGAATGTCTTCTGGAAAAAACGTCTGGATAGGTTTAGTTTTTTTTTTTATATTCCAGATATAACACATTTTGTTTTTCGGTGCGTGTCTTCCAGCAGTAATTTTATATTTTAGCCTACGTCTACATCCCTCCTCAAAATTTTCGATGGTTGATTATCATCATTAAGACTGGCCTCAATCAAACTTTTGCTCGAAACGTGCGTGATCTGTTTAATCTAATGTTGCCAAAGACATAATAGATAAAAAAACACTTTTAATATGTGGAGTGAGACATGGGCTCTGAAATAAATAAAAATAGGGCTTTGAAATTTTGGGCGGGTATTTTTATCGTTCCTGAGATATTTAGTATTGAAAATGGAATATATCGGTCCTGGTTTAGCCCATACAACGGTTTCTTCGGATTTTTTGTATTTTAAAAGTTCTGTCCTAATTTTTAACTAAATCAGGTGAAGATATATATGGGAGCAAAATCTGAACTGATCTTTATTAAATCTAGGAAATGCTGTATCTGATAGTTGGTACCAAATATCGTTGTTGTAGAGGGTATTTTACGGGTGTGAGGGAGTAAAATACAAAATCGCATGAAACATATTTATGGGAGCTATAGCTATATCTGAACCGATTTTCACTGCATTCGGTCTGATGTGCCAAAATTCAGGTCATTTGGACTGATATTAGCCTTTTGGCGTACAATAAACTTGAAATCGAGTAAAGATATATATGGGAGCTACATCCACATCTGAACCGATCTCAATAAAATATTGCAAAAGTATTTCTGCGATATATTCGATACATTTCTTCGAGTATCGTTGTTATGGAGTGCATAATACGGCTATGGAGGAAAAATTTAACAAATCGGAAGAAGAATATATATGGGAGCTATATCTATATATCAACCGATTTCCACTAAATTTTGCACACTTGTTCCAATTTTGTTATATGCACCAAATTCCACGAAGAAATATATATATCAGAGTAGGAACCTATGGCGCATTTCATGTATTCAAAGTTGATAATATGCTCTGGAAAATATTTATTTTTTAATAAAATTTTAAGAGAAAAAAAATTCTAATTTGAATTGATAATATTGACAATAATTTCTTTAAAAATGTAGTAGGTTGATGCATTTTAGATCCCAAATTTTTTTTTTTTTTTTAATATTGACAGTTATTGACAGTTCCTCATTTTAATATATCCCCAAAATATAACTGTACTGCCAGATTTAACGTTTTTGACAGTTTTGTAGTTTGTGTTTCCTTTATATAGGAAACATTTTTTACAAAGAGCTATCCATATAGATGAAAGTTTAGATATATTCCCCGATTTTCGGTATTTTGATGATTTGTGTCAATTTGTGTATTTTCAACGGAATTATATCACATTTTGTATTTATAGTTCGTAATGAATATTACTCATACTGACAGAAAATTGTTATACAGATACAAGACTTCCATAACCCCTGTATAAGGACACCTACCTATATTTGGGATATTTATTATTTGTTCTACGCTTTTTTACCGGAATTATTTCCAATTTGGATTTTACAATGGGCACTTCTTCGTAGGACAGAAATTGCCTGTGCACATCCTCGACTTCCCATAGACCCATGCAACATCCCTATTTTTCATAAGAATTATCTCAAAATTGGTATTTTGAGATCGTAATGGGCATCGGCTCCGCTGATATATAATTGATTGTTTTATTATAGTCCCATACCTTATACTCGGAATTTTTTAAATTATACCAAAATTTTTCAATGGATTTTTTTTTTAAATTTCAGGGTTTTTCTTCCATATCATAAAAGGTAAAAGGTGCTGACGAATTGTCTTTTAAAAAATATAAATAGACCACATCAAGTGAATGGAATTACATCTAAAATTTAATTTTGTTTATTCTTAAAAATATATTTTAATTCTCACCTCAGATGTGATGAGTTTTTATGTATCCACAATGGCAGTGTTTATAAAATATAAATATGTAGGCGAAAAAAAAAATTCCAATCACTCATCTGCTTGTAATTCGTAGAAACATTTCTTTCTTTATTTTTTTGTAAGAATTTCTTTGCAATTTTTTCAACAACTTTTACTTTCACAAAAACTTTTCAAATAATTTTGATTTTCAATTATTTTCCTGATGGTTTTCACTTTTTTCCAACATTGGCTGGCTCTTCGTGTTGGTTAGGTGTATCAATTAAAGAGAAGAAAATAAGAGATAACGCCCCAATCTATTCGTTTTAAAGTAAATACTGATAATCTCTTTGATTTGGTTGTCTTTCCTTTTCATTGGCGTTGAGGTGAGTCAAGAGCCAGAGAAACGCCGAAAAAAAAAACAATCAAAAAAACAAATTTTTATGATGGTGTGGTCTGAGCAATCGAAAAAATATGTATGCTTCGATTGTTTTGGTTAATTATTTATATTTACTTCACTTTTTTTTTGTATTTATTTTTAAGTATGGCCGGATGGATATATGCTGGAAATTTTGCTTTTGTTTTTTCCTTTTTTTGGAAATATTTTATAATCACATTTTTTAATTTTTAATTATTTATAATTGTTGTAATATAATTCTTTTAATTATGACGTCACTATTGGTAACATTTTCTGTCGATCATTCGCCTTGTTTGAATTTTGATACAGGTGGATTCACATACATATATTTTCATGTTCCGTTAAAAGGTATGGTATTGGTCTGCAATTTATCATCCAAAAAATAATAATACCACTGAATTGCAATTCTCTTGATCTTGGTTTGGAAAGAAAATATATTTTTTCTGTAAAAATCTTCGTTTTTTCCAAAAATTTTGATTATTTTGTTCTCAATGAAATTCATTTGATTTTTAGCTTTATTTCAATATCTAAAAAACAACAAATATACATATAATATGTTTCATTGAATCAAACATTTTTTCCATGTACAATTTTCTTTCAATCACTTTCCATTCACACACACTCGCATTAAATAATGTATTCCTTATTTTTTTTTTTTGTGGGATCTGTTTTGTATCACTTTTTTCGAACTTTTTGTTTGGTGGGCCTATAATGGCCCTGATATATTCAATTTATAGGCCACAATATTCACACACACACATACACACTCAAACGTGTAAAACACCTAAATATTTGTATATTATTGCCACATCTCCATGCTGCTGTTGTTCTTTTTTAGCCACCGACAATGACGAGGTAACTGTATAATAGGTTTTTCCGAAAACATTTCGTTGCCTTCTGTTTTTTTGTGTTTTTTTTTTTAACAAAATGTTTTTTTTTTTCTTTATATTTTCTCTCCGTTCGTTCTATATTTTTCCGCACATTTGTTCAGTTGCAAGTATGGCCCGTATCTAAAAGTGATCTCCACATTTCCTCGATCTCAATGCGATGGACGCCAGTTCGGCCGCAACTGAGTAGCTATGGTGTTCTGTGTGTAAAATTCATCATGGTTTTTTTCGTTCTTTTTGTGTGAAGTGAGGGAAGAAAATATTCTCTCAATTATTTTCCGTGTGCTAGTACGCTGTGCATGGAAGAGGAAAATCTGGGAAATTTTCCTGAGCAAATGAGTTTGTTGTTATGTGCAATGGAATGCTTTGATTGTTTTCTTGTTTATGCCACTTGCTCTCGTAGTAATAATATTGATGGCAGGGGGTCTTTTAATGGAGGACTGGATTCAGCTCAGAGGAAACTTATTTCCAATTATGGATAATTTTAAATTTAAGCTCTACTGAACAAATATTTCCATGCTTTAGGGAATACAGTTAAGTTCTTAAGACCGATATAGTTAAAGTTTCGATTTATGTATACGTATGGTCGTCTTTAATACATACATACATGATACATATGACGTCTTAAAATAATTCAGACCAACAATATCGGAAACAAATTTTACTACCCTTTTATTTTTGAATAACGTTTTGGGGGCGTGCCCTAAGGATTGGAACATCATATTAGACATATTCACTAATACTAAAGAGAAAGCTGTCGCTCCTAATATGAACACTACCACGGACCAAATTTGCACTATATCAAAGGCTGGATATAAGAAATATGTATTAATTTTAAATAATATATATTTATTCTTAAGGTAGGTATAAAAAGGTCCAGTCTAGTTTCGCAATGCTTAAATTTCAAAAAAATAAATAAATAATTAATTTAAAAAATGGGCCTAAAAATTAAAAGAAAATCGGACATTGAC
The DNA here is from genome assembly GCF_030504385.1 of Musca domestica. Taxonomy (NCBI): domain Eukaryota; kingdom Metazoa; phylum Arthropoda; class Insecta; order Diptera; family Muscidae; genus Musca; species Musca domestica. The sequence goes on along the minus strand of NW_026712334.1, from coordinate 275,506 downwards.
ATTCTCATATAACGAAAATTGTTATTATTTAAAAAAGTTCCTATTGAGGGGTAGTTACCAAGAGAAATAAGCCATTATTACCCAAGTTCGTACCTGTCCTAAAGCGTATGCAAGTAAGCAAAAATTATATCGGAAGGGTGATACCCTATATTACAATAATTTGCTGTATAATTGTCATCATAACGTTCCCTTATTCGTACTATCCTCATGGATCTAAAAACCAAAATTTTCCAGACAACTATAATCGCTATGAGAATAGTACATTTATGACATTCATATATATTTTTCAAGGCCATCTCATAATTAAAATAATGCCATAATATAATCAAAAAGAGTTAGATATTTTTCACCGAAGTCACGAGACCATGCACAAGTACATGAGACTGAGCCCCTCAGACAAGTTAAAAAGTATCAGTAGGTTACTCACACATATACAGGGTGAGATAAAAAAAAACTGCAACACAGACAAACGCCATAATTTTTACATTTTTTTTTAATTTTATTGAATGAAAGCAAAAAATGTCGGAAATTGGATCAAATTTTAGAATAAGTTTAGATTTGTTCGAACTGGTCACTTTTGGCACGAAGTCGCTTCTTGACTTTTCGAACCATTTCTGCTGATGTTGCTTTTTTCTTTCGTCCACTTCCTTGACGTCGGGCTACGCTACCAGTATCACGGTAACGAGCGGTGGCACGAGACGCAAAAGATTTATTCACATTTTAATGCTGGAGTGCTCTAACGATAGCCACTTGTGGTTTTGCAGCCAAATATAAAGAAATCACACTATCAGGCTTGAATTCCATCACGCAAGAGACCATTCCGAATTGAAGGGAATTGAGAAAATATGTCCAGAGGTTTTTGACTTACGAGGAGAATAACTAAGATCTATTTCTTTTAACATATTTATTGTACATATTTTATTACATATCCGATATATTGACTATTAGCATCACTGTAATGGTCAAAAGTGAGCCTTTGACAAGTAAAAAAGCAGTAAGTTCGGCCGGGCCGAACTTTGAATACCCTCCACCATTTGGAACGAATTAGAAAATATTAAAAAAAAAAAAAAAAAAAAAAAAATCCATTGAAAATTCTGTTAAAATCTTTAAAATACCTAATATCGGAAGGTGCCGATATATGGGGGATATACGCTATTGTGGACCTATATAGACAAATCTATGTCTGGGAGTAAAGTACTCACAAGGAACTCCTTCTGTGGATTTTCAGATAATTCCATTGGGAAATGTGGCTAAAATCATCAAAATCCCGAATATCGGGGGTACCGTTATATGGGGGATATACGATATTGTGCACCTATATAGACAAATACCTTTCAGGGGTTAAAGTGCTCACAAAGAAATACTTGTGTGGATTTTCAGAGAATACCATTGGAATATATAGCTAAAATCATCAAAATACCGAATAACGGGGGTACCGTTATATGGGGGCTATACGATATTGTGAACCTATATAGAGAACTCTATGTCAGGGGGTAAAGTGCTCACAAAGAACCCCTTGTGTGGAATTTCAGACAATTCCGTTGAAAAATGTGTCTGAAATCATCAAAATACCGAATATAGGGTAGTACAGTTATATGGGGGATATACGATATTGTGGACCTATATAGATAATTCTCTGTCGAGGTATAAAGTACCCACAACGAACTCCTTGTGTGGATTTTCAGACAATCCTATTGAAAAATGTGGGTAAAATCATCAAAATACCGAATATTGGGGGGTACCGTTATATGGGGGATATACGATATCGTGGACCTGTATTGACAATTCTCTCTCAGGGGGTAAAGTACTCACAAGGAACTACTGGTGTGGATTTTAAGAGAATTCCATTGAAAAATGTGGCTAACATAATCAAAATACCGAATATCGGGGGGTACAGTTATATGGGGGATATACGATATCGTGAACCTATATAGACAATTCTTGTTTAAGGGGGGTAAAATGCCCACAAGGGACAGCTTTTGTGGAATTTCAGACAATTCCGTTGAAAAATGTGGCTAAAATCATCAAAATGCCGAATACCGGGGCGTACCGTTATATGGAGGCTATACGATATTGTGGACCTATATAGATAATTTTCTGCCGAGGTATAAAGTACCCACAATAAATTACTTACAGACAATTCCATTGAAAAATGTGGCTAAAATCATCAAAATACCGAATATCGGCTATCGACCGATATAGCCCATCTTCGAACTTGACCTGCCTGCAGACAAAAGAGAGATCTGTGCAAAATTTTAGCTTCCTATCTTAATTCGTTTAGACTGTAGCGTGATTACAACAGACGGACAGACGGACGGACAGGGCTAAATCGTCTTAGAATTTTACGCTGATCAAGAATATATATACTTTGTTGGGTCTAAAATGATTATTTCGATGAGTTACAAACGGAATGACGAACTTAATATACCCTCCATACTTTTTTGGTGGAGGGTATAAACATATTCGCGGTTTAGTGGGAATTTTCGTATATTTTGACATAAAAGTTATGGTTCATTTTATCCGCTAAATATTGTCTGATTACCATTCAAAAAAAAAGTGTAAAGTTCTTTTCTTTAAATTGTCTATGAAGTTTAAGTTGGCATAAGAGTTTGCGATCTTCATCTTATAAGACAACTCAGATTATTTCAGAACGTATGGCATGAAAGCGACAACAACGTGAAGGGTAAAGTTGAAAAGATTTTCTTCCGAAATAAGTATATATGGTCATGAAAAACATAATTTTGGATTCTTAAAAACAACCTTTGATTTGGTTTTATATGTAACATATTTATTTTTCATGTTAATAACACTTTTATTAGGAACGACATTTTCATGTCATGACAATGACCTCGATCTGTCATAAAGATGGCTCTTTCCTCAATCATCATGGTAATGGGGCATACACTTTTCATAGAAATACATACACATACACACTCACATCTTGTCATTGTCGACCATATTTCATATCAATTTATTAGGTGTAAATTAAAAAATATCACATTATAGATGATAATTTGACATTTAACATTGTGTCTAACACCATCCGAGTTGTGAAAATTTTTCCACCAAAAAAACCAAAATTTGAGGGAATTGTTGTGTGGTCGATCGAACACGCCCCACAAAAAGAAAACATATGGCATACAGCAAGTGGATTTTCCAAAACAGCAAATAGCCTCTATGAGGCTCTGTGTAATTAATTTAAAAAATTTTGGTCAAGGCAAAACACATAAAAAGTTCATTGAAAACACATTGGATAGGTTCAGGGTAAACAATTGCCGAAATATATCAACAACACATTGGAGCTATCATATTTTGGTGTTTTGCAATTCGAAGAGACATGGAATTTAATTGGCACTTTTGTAGAACAAAACATTTATATTGGAGAACATTTTCTTCCTCTATATATTTTTTTAAGTTCCTGTTTTTTGAACGAAACGAGATGGGGATATTGTTGCTTTTGGTATTTCTGCATAGGATCACATTTTAGGCCAATTTAGGGCTGACCATCCATCCGACTGTCCAAAAAATTTCAAAAACTAAGAGTTAGACAATTGTGTTACCAATTTGGTTTAAGAAAAGTCCGTAGATCTTTATATAAATGAAAGAAAAAGAAAGAACGGCTTACTTGATTGAAGAAATTCGCATCGATTCGGAACCCACTATTGACAGAAAAGAATAAAATTTCTAAAAAATCGCATGAAGAGATGTCTTTAAAAATTTGAATAAATGTACCCTCTGTCATATGGCTTCAGAGGATATATATCATTTGTTATGTAAAAATATTTCTCTGTCTGCCCGGCTGTAGCGCACAATAAATCTCGAAAGGGGTACCCGATGTGGCCCAAACTTCGCACATCCTAACATATTGTAAAATTTAGAGCAAGTTCGAAGTCCACTCATTCCCCTTCTGGCAAAAAAGTGAATATTTCAGAGAGAGAGAGAGAGAGAGCGAGCGAAGGAAGTACCAGGTTTCGTTAAAATTTGGAATATGGTAAAAATTTTATTGGGTGTAAACTAGCTGCGATCGATCCACTCCTTCAGGTATCTCATCAACAAAGGTTTCACATTTTGATAATCACAACATTTGGAAGTGGAAGTGTCCAATTATCTTCAAATTTCGCATATCTCAAGATTTTTACCAGGTCCATATAATTTATGAAGATAGGATCCAAATTTTTAATATCCATAACCCTCATAAAATGCAAAATAAGCATCCGATTATTTTCAAACTGGTACATCGCAATATATTTACTAATGCAATCTCTGGGGTGAAGATGGGGTAGATCGGACCACTTCTTCTGCTACCTTTCACAAAATACGAATAACTGAAAAAATTCTGATTTTGCAGTTGCTCTAGAGGTTACAATTGTACAAATTTTGCATTGGCTCGAGTTAAGACCTGGGCAGAAACCTACCAATTTGATTTGGATGGTCATCGAATTATATTTAGCGGGTGAACTATATCATAATTTTTCTGTTAAAAATACAAACATTTCCATTAAACAACGCAAATTTTCCAGCGAAATCACAAATACATGTAAAGGTCACTTCTGACAGTTACATTGATTCTGACATCCAAAATATGTACAATCTCTTGTATCGAAGAAGCGGGTTTAGTAAGACCGCTTATTACTCAAAAAAGGCTGGACGAATTTTGAAAATTGCAATCAATGCCAAAAAAAGAATAAAATCAAAAAAAAAAAAAAAAAAAAAATGGCATAAAAATATGCTAATAACCAGTAAAGAAAGGCCAGAGTCTGGCTGGACCGACTTTATGAAACCCTACACCATTTTGCATATATGTATAGTAGAGCTACATAAAACAAATAAACGTTTTTATTGGGAATTTATGAGAATTAAAGCATACCAAATATGATAGTTTTTGAATGCGGGTTATTCATCCACATCCATCGTATTTGAGCTGAAATCGTATTGAGCTGAAATGTGAAATCGGGAGAAGATATATATGGGAGCTATATCCAAATTTGAACGAATCTCTATAAAATTTAGCAAATGTATTTGATAGTTGGCGCCAAATATCTATTGTTGTGAAGAGTATTTTAAAAATGGGCCAAAAACCCAAAAAAAAAATTGTCTAGATTTTCTAGTCGCCGAACTTCTCAATTAAGGACAAAAAACCTGGGATTTTTTATGAGGTTAGAGTTTGAGACAGCGCTGAAGCCTACCATTTGGATTGTCATCGGATAATATTTAGCTGGGGAAATAGACAATAATTTTGTGTTAAAAAACCATAATAGCAACATCTCTGGCCTGATTTTCAAATATTGTTTTGAATATCCATTAACATGACACTCTGCGTAAATATAGCTACGAAGTTTTGCATGGCCTACTGGTTTCGATTTAAAGCCAAGATACAAATTTTGCAGGACTTGAAAAGAATTAAGAAATTTTCAACAAAAAATCCGTTAAAAACTTTGTTAAATTCTTAAAAATATCGAATTAGATTTTCTGCCATAGACTGTAGCACGCATTATTAACTTCAAATACGAAATTTGAAATTAGTCCGCTGAATAATTTCTCTGAAATCAAAAAAATATCGAGTATATGGAGCTATTCGAAGATCTGGACCTGCATAGGTAATTTTCTTGCTTTTACCCATTACGAAGTACAAATACATTTAAAATTTGAAACAATTTCGGTAAATAATGTCGTCGAAATGAGTAAAATTCCGAATGTAGGTAGTTAAACGAAAAGCTGGACCTGAGTAGCCAACTTTCTTTCGACTTTCGAAAATATTGCGGGGAATAATCTCACTAAGAACATCAAATTACGAAAAATAGGGAGGTACCGATTGAATTGGAATTTCATAGTCTTTTTCTTTTACTTAACGGTACATCCCGATATTCGATATTCTAATGAGTTTAGTCACATTTTTTGCGGAAACGTGATAAATTCGGTATTTAAGTTTGTTTTGCGACCAATCTTTTGTGGCAGGGTATTATGTCTTTGTGCATTTGTTTGTAACATGGAGAAGGAAGCGAGATAGACCCATACTTACTTTTGAGGATATTCATGAGTCGATTTATGCATGTCAGTCCGTCCATGCATTCTTATCAACAAAATGCAGGTAGCATTTTTTATCCGATTGATATTAAATTTTGCAAACAACATTTATTTGGCCCCAGGACGAACCCTATTAAAATTGGTGATAATTGAATCAGATCCAGATATAGCTCAGATATATATGTTTCATCTTATTTGGCGTTTTAGTCCCTCACATTCGTAATATGCATTCGACAACAATGATATTTGGTACCAGTTATCAGATATAGACCAGAAATGCATCTGTCAAATGTTATCAAGATCGGTTCCGATTTGAATATAGGTCCCATACATATCTTCAACCGATTTCGTGTTTCTTGCCCACCAAATGACCAATATCAGTCCAAAAGTTCTGAACTTTGGTACATCAGACCGAATTCAGTCTAGAAGCAAGTACATCGAATTCGGAGAAAATCGCTTCAGATGTAGCTATAGCTCCCATACATATATTTCATCCGATTTGGTGTTTACTGTGCAAATAATAGCTAATATCAAATGGAGTGAATTTCGGACGTACGTTTTCATTTTGTGCAAGTCGGTCCCGATATATTTTTTTAATATAATGTTCCAAGTGATAATATGCATTCTATAGCAAACTATTGGTCTGTTCCAGAACTGCAAGAATGTTAAAATTTTTGTTTTCATAACCGATTTTTCCTTTATGATATCGAGAAAAATTGCAAAACTAGTAGATTCTTGCAGGTTCTGGAACAAAGCACTGCTCTAAGGCCAAATGTTGAAATGCATTCTTTTGTTACGGGAGCTCTACTAAGTATGCATATTTGGTATCATATAGTCGGCCCGCCCGAATTTTGACTTTTCCTTCCTTTTTTAATTTAATATTAAATCTCGAAACATTCGTTTTTTGTATATTTTTTGATGGTATTAAAACTTCGGCCCTGTCAACGCTTTTTAATTGTTCATCAGTGGCAGAGAGTATCAGAAAAATGTTATCTTTAAATCATTGATTAACAGGTACCCCATATTCAGCAACAATTATTTGAAATTCTTCACCCAATAAATATTTAGGTGATTTTAATATTGAATTAATAATATTAAAACGATTCATTGGAAAAATGGCAAATTCACGGAATCTGAAAATTCCCCAACAAAATATCAAAACTGATATGCTTTGTTTCATGTTCACATGAATTATTACATATCCACTTAATGAAATATCCCACCCATATGAATGACTCATTTGCCGGCGCGACATGATTTGTTTTTTAATTTCCAAAACAAATCGGGAAAAACACAAAACTCGGTAAACACAAATTTGAAAAATTGTACAACAAAAATCATTCGCACATAACCCACACAACATATAAATGATGTGGATTAAAAGTGAAAAAGATAAGCAATGAAAATGCCAACAGTTTGGCCAAAATATTTTCAATGAGTCATTGAAAAAAAAAAAATGTTTTTATATTTTGTTACTTTTTTCTAGTTTTCAAAGTGTTTTTATTTTCAAACCAAAATTTATATTCATTCCCATCTATATATGACAATGAATGAAAAATCATTGTTCGCCATGTTCTTACAACTAATTTAAATGAAAAACGTTTATTTGTATTACATGTAGATTTGAACAAAATTGCACTGACACGAAATATTTTACAAATTTTAATTTTAATTACTAAAATAATAAATTTTGAAAGGCAACAACCTCTAAAATTTGTTATTTATACATTTTAATTGTACATTTCGAAATAAAAATAGAAAATTCGTTAATTTCTTACATTGTGAAACTCATGTTGAAATGTAGAACGGATAAATTGTTATTTATTGAATTTAGAAACTGGACCCATTAAATAGGTCAACAAGAGCCAAAACGAGTAAAAAACATTAAGTTCGGACGGGCCAAACTTTTAATACGCTCCACCTTACGGTAAAGGAAACATAGAACCCATTGTGTCCCACAAATACCAATTTTTAGACATATTCGTGGGAAAATGTCGCAAAATCATAAAAATATTGAATATCGGGAGGTACGCAGTGTTGGGATATACAAAAACATGAACCTAGACATACAATATTACGGCAACGAAGCTAAAACCCACACAAAAATATAAATTTTTAGACAAATCCGCGAAAAAATGTGACAAAACCATCATACCGCATATCGGGAGGTACCATTATAGGGGGGCTATACCAAAACAAGTATAAAAACAGTAAGTTCGGCCGGGCCGAACTTTGAATACCCTCCACCATTTGGAACGAATTAGAAAATTAAAAAAAAAAATAATAAAATCCATTAAAAATTCTTTTAAAATCTTTAACATATCTAATATAGGAAGGTGCCGATATGGGAGGATATACGATATTGTGGACCTATAAAGACAAATCTATGTCTGCGTGTAAAGTACTCACAAGGAACTCCTTGTGTGGATTGTAATGTGGCTAAAATCATCAAAATACCGAATATCGCGGGGTATCGTTATATGGGAGCTATATGTTATCGTTAACCTATATAGAGAATTCTCTGTCGGGGGGTAAAGTGCTGACAAAGAACCCCTTGTGTACAAAGAACCCCTTGTGACCATTCCGTTGAAAACTATGGCTAAAAACATCAAAATACCGAATATCGGGAGTACCGTTATATGAGGGCTATACGATGGATTTTAAGATTTAAGATTTTAAGACAATTCCATTATTGTGGACCTATATAGATAATTCTCTGCCGAGGTATAAAATACCCACAAGGAACTACTTGTGTGGATTTTAAGACAATTCCATTGAGAAATGTGGCTAACATAATCAAAATACCGAATATCGGGGGGTACAGTTATATGGGGGATATACGATATCGTGGACATATATATACAATTCTTTTTGAGGGGGTAAAATGCCCACAAGGGACTCCTTTTGTGGAATTTCAGACAATTCCATTGAAAAATGTGGCTAAAATCATCAAAATACCGAATACCGTGGGGGTGCCGTTATATGGGGACTATACGATATCGTGGACCGATATAGCCCATCTTCGAACTTGAGCTGCCTGCAGACAAAAGAGGGATCTGTGCAAAAGTTTAGCTTTATATCGTAATTCGTTTAGACTGTAGCGTGATTACAACAGACGGATAGACGGACGGACAGGGCTTAATCGTCTTAGAATTTTACGCTGATCAAGAATATATATACTTTGTTGGGTCTAAAATGATTATTTCGATGAGTTACAAACGGAATGACGAACTTAATATACCCTCCATACTTTTTTGGTGGAGGGTATAAAAAAACGTGGACGGATATATCATTTTCAATACCAACCGTCCTAGACACAATACAAAGTATTCTGCTAAATTTTGACGCTCTACGTCGAATAATGTGGGCAGTATCGTGATTTCAACAGACAGAGGGACGGGCAGAGAGACAGACGGACATCGTTAAATCGACTAAGAATTTTATGCTGATTATGAATATATATACTTTATGGGGTCTACGACGAATATTTAGGGATGTTAAAAACGGAATGACAAAGTTAATATACCCTCCTTTCCAAGGTGGTATAAAGAAGCCACTAAGAAATCTATGAATTAATTTTAGACAAATTTTTTTAAAAACAAAGAATACCGAATATTGGGTTGTACCGTTATATAGGGGCTAGAGAAAAACGTGGACCAACATATGGACTTACAGGGTGAGATAAAAAAACTGTTTCTTTAATTTTTTAAATTTTATTGAATGAAAGCAAAAAATGTGGAAATAGCATCAAATTTTAGAATAAGTTTAGATTTGTTCGAATCACAAGTCACACGTTGCCCTAATGTTGATCTGCGGTAATTTTGCCATTCCCGGCGAAGCGCTTGCTTGAGGTATTTTTTAGTGCCAACCTTGCTTTCCAAAATACTCCAGATACAATAGTAAAACGGATTGGTATCCGGAGATTTTGGTGGCCATTGTGAGCTGGAAATGAAACGAGGAACCTCATTTTGTAACCATTCTTGTGTGGCGCGTGCTGAGTGCGATGGTGCTGAGTCCTGTTATAATGTCAAGGTCTGCGGCCAAAATGTTTACGTGCTCCCATAATATTTTCTGGATAATATTAGGCATTTATTCTTATGCGGAGAGCGACCATCGGCTGTTGTGGCGGCCCACACCATCACCATGGCCGACGCTTGAGTTCTGGTGGCCAACCGAAGGTGCACATTTTCAGCTGACTTCTTTGGCAAGTAAACACGATTATTTTGTTTGTATACAAACTGCTGGACAACGCATGTTTTCTTATTGAAGAAATCCAAATTCGGCAGTTCACCACTTTCGGCCAAGCGAAGCAACTCTTTCGCTCTTTTGAGTCTATTTTCTTTCTGTTACGGTGTAAGTTCTTGCACTTTTTGGAATTTCAATTGCTTTACTCCGAGCTCATTTTTCAATATTTGCCGAATGGAATATTGCGATATGTTCAGCTCAAGAGACATTTTCGGCCACTGTGACGCGGGTTTCGATCGAGTAGTTTTTTTACTTTTCGAACCAGGGCTACGCTACCAGTATCACGGTAACGAGCGATGGTACGAGACACAAAAGATTTATTCACATTTAAATGCTGGAGTGCTCTAACGATAGTCACGATAGTCAGCCAAATATAAAGAAATCACGCTATCACGCTTGAATTCCATCACGAATAACTTGTTTTCTGGAAAATTCTCACCAAAATGCTTTTGTACGCTTGTAAAAAATATAATGAGCTGTCACTGGAACAATTTGAATAGCTGTCGGACAAGTGGCTTAGAAATGACAACAGTCTAAAGTTGGTTCAGTTTTTTCATCTCATCCTGTATGTGTAAAATTTTAGCCTTCCATCCCAATTCGCTCGAAAGAGTCAGACTGCCGGATATCGCTAAGTCGATTTATAATTTTAAGCTGATTTCAGGGTCAAACAAGAGTATTTCGAGGAGTTAAAAACAGAATAATAAAATTAATATAATATGTGGAGGATTTAAAAGTCATTTGGTATTGGGTGAACATAAAATGTAGTAAAATGTATGAAATATTTAATTGAATTGATAGTACGGGTAAGAAATTTAATATCTGAAGAAAATTTTATGCAAATGTTGACTGGCACTGCGCCTCAAATGGTTCATAAGGCCAGTTTCCACAAAAATTAAATAGTTTGTATTTGACAAACGGAACTATAAATTGGAAATGAGAATCACTGATGGAGTGCAGGATAGATATACCAAACAGTTTTCGGAAATTTGGAAAACTTTAGAGTTACAAAAAGTTATAAAATGGTACTAAACTTCTAAATTGGTAAAATTTGGTATTATGTGAACCTATGAAAAATTTGAAATTTGGTTTAAGAATTAAGGTTGAAAAGTCAGCTTGATATACGAAAAGGTTTTGGATATATGTACTAAGTGTGCCAACTGTACTAAATGATACTAAATTTTGAAAAGTTTGATTTAGGGTGAACGAATGAAGTTGTAATTTTGAAATTTAGTATTGGCGTCGCTTTTAGTGGTATGCTTGTCATAAAAAGGCAAAAAGTACTAAATTTTACTATATTTGATACAATTTGGTATTGGGGCTGGAATCCTGAAATTTGATATTGAGATCTATGTTGGTATCCGGAATTGAGACATGGCGGTATTTTTCGAATTGTGTGCTATAAGTGTTCGAAAAGTACTAAGTGGTACTAAATTGGGTATCGGATGATGGGAATCCAGAAGTTTGAAATGGATGTCACTGTTGATGCCTGTGGTTGAGAGGGATTGAGATAAAGAGTATTTTGAGTACTGAACAGTAAGGAAAAGTCAAAAGCCGGACGTGGTCGACTATATGATACCCACTATGCATATTTAGTAGAGCTCCCGTAACAAAAGAATTTATTTGAAGTAGATTATACCACTTATCCACATTTGGCTTTAGAGCAGTTATAGTTTGGTTTCAGAGGGAACTAATGCATGGGAGGCATATCCGATTCTTAATCGATTTTTACTACGAGTTCCGCCAAATGGAAACGGACGTCCCGAAATTCACTCCATTTGGGCAGATATTAGCCATTATTTGCACAATAAACCTGAAATCGGATTAAGTATATATATATGGGAGTTATATCCAAATCTTAGTCGATCATGATAAAATTTGGCAAAGGTGCTTCCAAGCTCTATAAGATATCTAGTAACAAATATCATTGTTGTCGGATACATATTAGGAATGTGAGGGACCGAAACACCAAATCGAATGAAACATATGTATGGGAGCTATAGCTATATCTGCACCGATTTTCACCAAATTTGATGTATTTTCTTCCAGATTGAATTCGATCGGATGAGCCAAAATTCAGGTCATTTGGACTGATGTTGGTCATTTGGTTCACAACTAACCTGAAATCGGTTGAAGATATACGTGGCAGCCATATCCAAATCTGAACCGATCTTGATACAACTTCGCAGAGGTATTTCTGGGCTGTATCTGATATCTGATGAATGATGTTTTGTATTCTTGTATTCGGATGCATATTCCGAATGTGGGGGACTAAAATACCAAATCGGATGAAACTGATATATGGGAGCTATAGCTATATATTAACCGATTTTCTCTAAATTTGATATACTTGCTTCTAAACTAAATTCGGTCAGATGTACCGAAATTCAAGGCTTTAGGACAGATATTGGCCATTTGGTGCACAATTAACCCGAAATCGGTTGAAGATATATATGGGAGCTATATACAAATCTGAACCGATCTTGATATATATTGAAATATCATTGTTATCGAAAGCATATTACGAATATGAGGGACTTAAATACCAAATCAGATGAAACATTTATATGTGAGCTATAGCTATATCTGAACCGATTTTCATCAATTTTGATGCACTTGCTTCTAGACTGAATTCGGTTAGATATGCCAAAACTTTGGACTAATATTGGCCATTTGGTGCACAATTAACCCGAAATCGGTTGAAGATATGTGGGACCTATACCTAAATCTGATCTGACTATCACCAATTTCAATAGGGTTCGTCGTTGTGCCAAACAAATATTGTTTGCAAGATTTCATCTCAATCGGGTAATAAATGCTACCTGTTCACAAGAATACATGGATGGACGGACGAACTGACATATATAAATATACGTAGAAAGTTATTCTATGAATATCCTCAGAGGTAATTATGGGTCTATCTCGCATCCTTTTCCCTGTTACTAATAAATACATAATACCCTTACCACTAAGTGGTGTAAGGGCCAAAAATTATGCAACACCACGAAATATTGGTTTCTCACATAGGAAAGTATATACGGATCTTCCTATTTCGCCTATGTCTTCCTATCTCGCCGTCTGTCCATGTTAATTTGTAATCACTCTACAGGTCGCAATTATGGCCGGATCTTCACGAAATTTAGAATGGAGGTGGGCCTAGGGTCAGAATAGAACCCTAGGGGTTCAAATGGACCAAAAACTGAAAAATTCCTGAGTTTGCAGTTGCTCTACAGGTCACAATTATAGACCAATCAAAGCGGAAGTTAGCATGGGGCTAGAGCTTAGGGCTGGGCGAAAGCCTTCCAATTTTGATGGTCATCGGGTAATATTTAGTGGGTGAAATAGGCCACAACATTTGTGTTAAATAAAAGTCAAATTTTCCATTAAATAGCGAATATTTTTAATCCCGGCGAAATCACAAATGGACGGACAGGTTAATACTGACCGTTACGTAGATGCCGATAGTAAATATATGGGTTATATATAGCGAAATATATGCAATGTATGTATACAAAGGAAGGGGATGTTAGTTAGAATGCTTATATCTCGAGAATGGCTGGGCCGATTTTGACTAATTTTGTCAATTTATACCCTCTTGATATAAAAGTATAAAATCTAAAAAAATCGCTTAAAATGATGTCAATAATAATGTTAATATAGATTTTGTAGTATTTTGTGACATCTTTTCATTTTTTTTTTCATATATTTTATCGCATGCGATGTTTTCAATTTGACTTATAATATTCAAGTGTACATTTTGTAATATTTTTTCACCTTACAACACAGGTTGGGGTTATTATAAACATATTGCAAGTATCGGCCAATCCTCACGAAAATTGTCATAAGGGTATTTTTAGGCTCAGAATGGCTAGGGATATTGTTTTCAAAGATGTCCGCAATATATTTTGAGTTTAAATGGACCAACAACTAAAATTTTTCCTGATTTTGCAGCCGGTATAAAGGTCACAAATAGAAACCAAAGGTCACGAAATCTCGCATAAAGTTAAAATTTAGGACAGCGGGTAGAATGGACCACTACTTTTGTGTAAAAAAAAACAAAAATTTAAATTCTACCGAAACGCTGAAAATAACTTACAGGCGATATCCAAAATACCCAAAAAGGCGAACTTATCGCTTTTTTATGCTGATTTCGTTGACGAATATTGCCAAATATCGTAGATAAGCAAATCATTTAGATGACTCTGAATTTGGCGATACAGAGGGGCGTCTTGCTTTTGGAGACGATCGCAATGACGAGAGATGATCGTTCAAATGAACCAAAAACAGAAAAAGTTTCCTGATCACACAATTGAAGTCAATCGACACGCCTGAGAAGATAGCTAAGCACAGGGAAGAGTACTGGCATTTTGGATGACCATTTGATTATATTAAGACGTAAAATGCACCACAACAACTAACAGCACGACTGAGTGCGTAAATATTGGACAAATGTCCCTGGTCAAAATGCTAAGGGTAATATCTTGTAGTGCTCCGTGACATAATTTCAAAATCGAAATCTCCCAAAATTTGGACATAAGGGGGCTTCTAACATATTGTAGTGTTGTAGGGTAAAACATAGTCGGCCCCGCACATCTATAGCCTTTTCTTACTTGTTTTAACTTTAAAATTTTGGACCCAAATTGATAAAATTCACAGAATCCACCTATTATGTCCTTAAGCATTGAACGACGAATAACAATTATTACGTTTAAAGTACATCGAACAAATGTTACTAAATCCATAAAATCCGAACCGTCCCCATAAGAATTTCCTCGTAAAGGCTCACCATTCATCAACATTGACGTGTTGCTAATAAATTTCATTATAACTATCTTTACTGCCAATCACCTGCCGCAGACTCGGAAACAATAATTGTTAACATTTTAAATCATTCCGTCTTCCCTTCGTCCCCCTCTCCCTTTTTATGCTAATAGATGTACTACTGCTTTTCATCAATGGTATTTGTCTTATCTTAAATCATTAAAATATCAAATATTTATATTGTCAACATCCAAAATGAAGACAAGAAGTCCTGATTGTCTTTCGTTAAATACTCTGCTGCTACTGCCCATCTTCATCCATTTCCCATTCCTTTCGTTTTTCTTTCTTTTTGCACAAATTCTGATTCACTTCATTTGCAGTTGCTTCAATTATGCACTCAAGTGAAACATGTTATTTCATATACTTGCAATCTTTAAATACTAATTACATTTCTGTCAGTCAAGTGCAACAACAGCAGCAGTAGCATCAGTTGCAAGCAAATGCTGCAACACAAATGAGTGTGCTGGCATGAGACCAGTACCGAAGTGGAAGATACAGCCAGCATACAAGAACAACAACAACACCAGTAAGAAGAACCAAACAGTCGGGCGGGCATCAATGACAATACCAAATTATCATGCTGAATGAATGAAATTCCTGTTTATTTGCATTTGCATTATCAAAATGTTAAACGAAATATTAGTTCAAATCCTTCTTGTTCAACGATATGTAAACAAATATATATATATACTCAAGTGGAATTGTGTAGAACAAAGAGTCATCGAACCGGGAAAAACTCCCTGCTGAATGAACAAACGGATGCCTTGGTTGGTATTTTCTAGGAGACTAATAACAGTGTCAATCGAGGAAATAGGTCCGGTACAGTTGGAAGTGCTTAATTGAAAGTCCTTGTAAGGGGACGTGGACCTGCATAAGCAATTTTTTCACATGGGCTGAACTTTAAATACGATATTTTAAACAATTCCTTTGAATCATATAATACTGAATAAAGATAGGTACCGTTACATGTGGACTACACGAAGACTTAACCTGTTTACTGGCAAAATACACATGTGTGTACAATTTTGCGACAAGCAGACAGACCGACAGACATCGCTTAATCGACTTAGAAACTAACGCTGATCCAGCATATAGAGGGTGGGATAAAAAAACTGCAACAAAGTCAAACGCCATAATTTTTATTTTTTTTTTTAAATTTTATTGAATGAAAGCAAAAAAATGTCGGAAAGAGCATCAAATTTTAGAATAAGTTTAGGTTTGTCCGAATTGGCCACATTTGGCATGAATTATGGCCTAAAAAGGCCAAAGAAACCGTCAAACGCTGCCCGAATGTTGCTCTGCGGTATTTTGGCCCATTCCTGGCGAAGCGCTTGCTTGAGGTGATCCACACTTTGTTTTTTTTTTTAGTGCCAACCTTGCCTTCCAAAATACTCCAGACTCAATAGTCCAACGGATTGGTACCCGGAGATTTTGGAGGCCATTGTGCGCTGGAAATGAAGCGAGGAACCACATTTTGTAACCATTGTAAGGTGGCACGTGCTGAGTCTTTGTTTGAATAGTCCAAGGTCTGTGGCCAAAATGTTTGCGTGCCCAAGGCTTTAATACACTCTCCAGAATATTTTCGCGATAATATTCGGCATTTATTCTGATGCCACGGTCGATTAATAGGAGAGCGACCATCGGCTGTTATGGCGTCCCACACCATCACCATGGCCATGGTGATTGAGTTCTGGTGGCCAACCGAAGGTGCACATTTTCAGCTGACCTCTTTATCAAGTAAACACGATCATTTTGTTTGTTTTCAAACTGCTGGACAACGAATGTTTTCTCATCGGAGAAAATCTAATTCGGCAGTTTATTTTCTTTCTGTTGCGGTGTAAGTTCTTATACTTTTTGGAATTTCAATGGCTTTACCCCGAGCTTAATTTTCAATATTTGCCGAATGGCATATTGCGACATATTCAGCTCAGGAGCCACTTCTCGGCCACTGCGACGCGGGTTTCGATCAAGTCGCTTCTTTACTTTTGGAACCATTTCTGCTGATGTTGCTAGTTTCTTCTGCCCACTTCCTTGACGTCGGGCTACGCTACCAGTATCACGGTAACGAGCGATGTTGCGAAACACAGAAGATTTATTCACATTTAAATACTGGAGTGCTCTAAAGATAGCCACTTGTGGTTTTTCAGCCAAATATAAAGAAATCACGCTATCACGCTTATAATTATAACACCCATGTATATTGTATATTCAAACAATTAAAAAAGCAGTTCAGTTCGGCTGAGTTGAACTTTTTATAACCTCTACCAGTAGGAATGTAACTTATATGCCAACAGAGACCACACTATCAAAGCTGAGGATGCTAACCCAATACCAAATTAAGTAGCATTTGGTACAATTATAATACGCCTTTGCAAAACCAACACCAAATCTCAACACCAGACACCAACAGAGACCTCAATATCAAATTTTGTGATTCCAGCTCTGTAAATTCAATCAATACCAAATTTAGTGACATTTAGTACATTCCTTAAAATTTTAGTATTTATTTAAAACCCCGTTCTATATCTCAATTCTATACACCAAAAGTTGCCGTAATGTAAAATTACACGGTTTCAGCTCTATCCCTTCACCCAACACCCAATTTAGTACCTCTGAGTACTTTCCGAACAATTTTGCTACACATTTCCACCTCTATATCTCAATTCCAGATACTAGCAGTGACATATATATATCAAATTTGAGGGATCCAGCCCAATCCCTTCACCCGATATCAAATTTAGTACCATTTAGCACAAATATACGACGCATTTGCAGATATTTCAACATTTTTTCTCTATCCCTTCATCCAATACCAAATTTGATACCATTTAGTACTTTTCGTGCAAATATAAGACTCATTTTCGAAACCACCAACTTATGCCTAGGCTACGCATGAACCGCGACCCAAATACCAAATTTCCAGTTTCAAGCACTATATGTTCACCCAGTACTAAATTGTACCAAATATAGTAACATTTAGTACTTTTTCTGCACTTGTAGCACACATTTCCAAAACCACCTCTTTATAACGAACCTACCGCCAACAAAAACACCAATACAAAATTTAAACATTTCAGCTTCATCCGTTCACCCTAAACCAAACGGTTCCAAATATAGTATCATTTAGTACAGTTTGCACAATTAGTGCACATTTCCCAGACCACCTTCGTATACCAAACTCACTTTCCAATCATGATTCTCATAACAAATTTCAAGTTTTTAGCTCTACCCGTTCACATAATAGAAAAAGATACAATTTTAGAAATTTAGTACCATTTTAGAATATTTCGTTACCTTAATGTACAAATTTTCAAAAGCCCTCTGGTATATCGATCCTGCTCTCCGTTCAGTGACTCTCATACCAAATTTCAGAATTCTAGCTCAGTCCGTTTGTCCAATAGCAAGTGTTTAATTTTTGTACTTTTAGTTCCACTTTAGTACGAATTTCAAAAAACACAGCCTTATCACACGTAGATAATTGTCAACTCCATTCATATTCTAATGATATTAATCAGATATTAAGAACCAGTTAACCAATTGGTCGCCATATAAAAATACCTGGTTCAAAAACCTAGACAAAAGAATCTGCCCACCATGAGAAAGTCATATTGATTTATTCGTCATTACGAAGTCAATTTATGGCGTACGATTCTATATGTTCGACCTTTATACTGAATCAATAGTTTATATCAACTGTACATCTAATGATATATATCTTCATAATTTGATGACTAATGACTGTATATTCCGTGTGATGAAAAACTAAAATCCAATAAGTTCGCATGCAAAAGCTCAATAATTATAAAGCAATTTAAATTTTCCACATGATTTCCGTTAAGAACTCAAGACAAAGATGTATGAATGCAAACACATACAACAACATTTGTTGTTTCAATAAATTTGGCATTACGATTTTAGAGGGTGTTCCAAAATTATTTCATTTAATTTATAGTATTTAATTTTTTTCTTTGTCATCACAGTTTGATTAGGCCACGGGATTTTGCTGACATCCAGAATTTGTCTTTATAAGACCCAATTTTCGATCTTTCAGATGCTATAACACCAGAACTTATTTCAAAAATTCTCTAACCTGGGAGTTTAGACTTAATTACGAATAGACGTTGTTAAATATAAATAGCACACCATTTTTTCCAAAAACGAAATAATAATTAAACGTATTAAAATAACATTGTGCCATATTCGGTTACCCTTTTATTTCAAACTCAACAGATTAATTCCGAAAAACAAAAACTTCACTTTGTGAAACTAGAATAAATGCAAAATAAATGCCATTAGAATTTCGACTTCAAAGACAGATGCTACCAGCAAAATGCAGCTGTTGTTTTATTCTATTGTCGATATCGTCATGGAAAAAATACCTGCATTCAAGTGAATGTAATTGTTAATGGAAGTGAAAGAGTTTGAAAGTGTTCCCAATTTTTGGAACTGGGAAATTGGGACAAAAATGCTTTTATAAATACATTTTCCTTTTTATCAACTAAATGACGAAAACACATAAATTTCGAATGTAAACGTTGGCTTTAATTTAAAACCAGTAAGGAAAGATCAAACGTCGGGCGGGCCGACTATATGATACCCTACATCACTTTGCGTAATTTAGTAAAGCTCCCGTAACAAAAAGTTTATATTGGGAATTTATGTGGAGTAGATCATGCCAACTATGAACCAAATAACATTGTTGTATGGTGCATGACATGATCTTGATATATTAAAAAGTATTGATCGGAGCAATAGATATGCCGGACGGAGTTTCACCAAATGGTAAAATTCGGTTGAATATGAAAAAATCTATTTAATTTGGGCTGATATTACATATATGGTGAACAACAACCGTAAAATCGGATGAAGATGTATATTGAAGCTATATAAAAGTCTGAACCAATCTCGATAAAATTTGACAGAGGTATTTTCGAGCAGTATTTGATTCCCGAAATCAAATATCATTGTTGTGGAGGGCATATTACACATGTCAAAGACTAAAAACCCTAAATCGGATGAAACATACAAGGTGAGAAAAAAAACTGCAACGAAGTCAAACGCCATAATTTTTACATTTATTTTTAAATTTTATTGAATGAAAGCAAAATATGTCGGACATAGCATCAAATTTTAGAATAAGTTTAAATTTGTTCGAATCGGTCACCTTTGGCACGAATTATGGCCTTCAAACGGCCAATGGAACCGTCACACGCTGCTCTGCGCTATTTTAGCCCATTCCCGGCGAAGCGCTTGATTGAGGTGATCGACACTTTGGTATTTTTTAGTGCCAACGTTGCTTTCCAAAATACTCCAGACACAATAGTCCAACGGATTCGTATCCGGAGATTTTGGTGGTCATTGTGCGCTGGAAATGAAGCGAGTAACCTCATTTTGTCGAAAAACCTCATCATGTCCAAGGTCTGCGGCCGAAGTGTTTGCGTGTCCAAGGCTTTAATACACCCTCGAGAATATTTTCGCCATAATATTCGGTGTTATGACGCCCCACACCATCACCATGGCCGGTGCTTGAGTTCTGGTGGCCAATCGAAGGTGCACATTTTCAGCTGACCTCTTTGGCAAGTAAACACGATCATTTTGTTTGTTTACAAACTGCTGGACAACGAATGTTTTCTCATCGGAGAAAACCAAATTCGGCAGCTCAGCACTTTCGGCCAAGTGAAGCAACTTTTTAGCTCTTTTGAGTCTATTTTCTTTCTGTTGCGGTGTAAGTTCTTGCACATTTTGGAACTTGAATGGCTTTACCCCGAGCTCCTTTTTCAATATTCGCCGAATGGAATATTGCGATACGTTCAGCTCACGAATCATTTTCGGCCCCTGTGATGCGGAGTTCGATCAAGTGGCTTCTTTACTTTCCAACCATTTCTGCTAATGTTGCTGTTTTCTTCCGTCCACTTTCTTGACGTCGGGCTAGGCTACCAGTATCCCTGTAAGGAGCGATGGTACGAAACACAAAATATTTAAATGCTGGAGTGGCCTTTTTGGCTTTCCATCCAAGTATAACGAAATCACATTATCACGCTTGAATTCCATCACGAATAACTTTTTTCCTGGAAAATTCTCACTAAAATGCTTCTGTCCGCTTGTAAAAAATATGATGAGCTGTCACTGGAATAATTTTAACAGCTGTCGGACGAGTGACTTAGAAATGACAGCAGTCTGAAGTTGGTTGCAGTTTTTTTCATCTCACCCTGTATATATGTGGGAGCTATTGCTATATCTCAACCGATTTTCTCCAAATTTCTAGACAGAATTCGGTCGGATGTGATAAAATTCAGGTTATTTGGTCTGATATTGGCCATTTGGTGAACAATTAATCTGAAATTGGTCGAAAATATATATGAGAGCTATATCTAAATTTGAACCGATTTTCACCAATTTCAATAGTGTCCCAATAGTCCTTGGGCCAAACAAATATTGTTTGGAAAATTTCATTTCAATCGGAAATAGATTACGACCTGCATTTTGTCCACACGAAAACAGACATGCATAAGTCGATTTTGAAAGTGATTCTAGAAAGATCCTTAAAAGTAACTATGGGTCTATCTCATTTCTTTCCTTACAAACAAATGCACGAAGACATAATACCCCCGCCACTATGTAGTTTGGTATAAAAATGGAATATCAAGGAATGTATTCATGGATTTTACAAGGCCTACTTTGTAAATTATTATATCATGGATGAAACCTTCATAGAATAAGTTGATGTTTAAAAAAATAAATGCAATATATTCAGTTATTTCCTGCTAGAGTAAACATGATAAAAATATCGCCCCTTTAGACTCTACATAATCACAAATAAATATTTTGTTTTGCATTTTATTTCATGATCCTTGTTTCTAATATAAATCTTTTCTTAAGTCACTATGAGCTCGGTAACAAACATGGAATATTTCTTTACTCTTGAGCCAAAGCATAATCAGCATTTTCATTTGTTTTTATTTCATAGCTGGGATAATAGTCCGCAGAACTCTTATGTGCCATGGAGCCTGGCCAAAACCAAATACACCAATAATTGTGAATTCCGATAAGCAAGATGCTGCATAAATATTGGCAGCGTACTCAAAGGATTAGACTGCATAATTATGCATGACAATGTTGGTATGGCATTTGCAATATCATTGTTGTATTTTGTGCCGTTTCTTAATGAGAATGAAGAAGAACATATTTATTCAAATATTTTTTTTTTCATTTCTTGTGGCCAACATCACATTGTGGGAGGGTATTATAAGCGGTATTTAATGTCATATATTTTAAATATACAAAAGTTCTGGTTCGGCTTTAACGATGTTTGCCATTATTTAAGCTTGATCTAATTTAAGGTATCATAATTCTCAGAATTAGATGCCATTTATCCGAATTACGGGATAATGCATAGGTCCAACCATTAAGTAAAGGCTGTAGCGATCCCATACACCACAATAATATTCCTGTATCGTTTCTGTAGATCTGAAACCTATTTGACTTAAATGAATGAATCATTTAATTTATTGCGATACACAATTCAACTACTAAACCAGTAAGGAAAGCTCAAAAGTCGGGCTGTGCCGACTATATGATACTCTACAGCACTATGCATATTTAGTAGAGCTCCCGTAAAATAAAGGTTTATATTGGAGTTGGAGATTTAAACACCAAATCGGATGAAACGTTTATATGGAGCTAGAGCTATATCTGAACCGATTTTCACCAAGTTTTAAATGTTAACTCCTAGAATGAACTCGCTCGGAAGTGCAACTTTTCACTCACTTTGGGTTGAAATTAGCTATTTGGTGCTGATCCGATCTTGATAAAATGTGAATCATGTATTGCTACGCTGAATTTAATATCTTGTACCAAATATCATTTTTATGGGGTGTATATTACGAATGTAAGGGACTTAAACAACAAAATCGGATGAAACAAATGTATAGGAGCTATAGCTATATCTGAATCGATTTTCACCAAATTTGAAGCACATGCTTGTAGGCCGAATTCGGTCTGATGTAGCAAAATTCACACCATTTGGACTGATATTAACCATTTGGTGCACAATAAACCTAAAATCGGACGAAGATATATAGGGGAGCTATATCCAAGTATGAACCGATCTTGATAAAATTAGAATCATGTATTGCTGGGCTGAATCTAATATCTGGTACCAAATATCATTTTTGTGGGGTGTATATTACGAATGAGAGGGATTTAAAAACCAAATCGGATGAAACAAATATATGGGCGCTATAGCTATATATACTAAATTCGGTCGGAAATGACAAAATTGACACCATTTGGACTGATATTACCCATTTGTGCACAAGAAACCTAAAATCGGATGAATCTGAACCGAACTTGATAAAATTTGATCTATGAATTGCTAGGCTGTATCTGGTGCTAAATATAGTTTTGTGGAGTGCATATAACGAATGTAAGGGACTTAAACACCAAAATCGGATGAAACATATATATGGGAGCTTTAGCTATATCTGAACCGATTTTCACCAAATTTGATGAACTTGCTTCTTGACTGAATTCAGTCGGATGTGTCAAAATTCAAGTTATTCAAATCCGATCTTGATGAGGTAATTCTGGGATGCATTTGATGTCTGGTACCAAATATCATTGCTGTCGAATTCATATTACGAACGCAAAGAACTTAAACAACAAATCGGAGCTAAAGCTATATCTGAACCGATTTTAACCAAATTTGACGTACTTGCTTCTAGCCTGAATTCGTTTGGATGGGGCAAAGTCGACTCAGAAAGGGATTTTATGAAGATCCTCAAAATTAACTATGGGTCTATTTCGCTGTTTTCTCCATGTTACAAACAAATGCATAATACCCTTACCACTATATGGTGTAGGGTATTAAAAAGGTTGTGATGTCAGGAATAATAAATTACTTATTAATTATTCTATTAACTTTGTTACTCCGTTTTAACATCTTAATATTTCTTATTCTTACCTTGTAAGTTTGACATTTTCATTATCAGCTTACAATTATAATTTAACTTTTGAAGTTGACCGATTCATAGATTTGGGTCCAGTTGTTAAAAGAATCTTAATGTAATTGTATTACCGATTTTCATTTCTTGGTGATATCAGTCACATTTTCTAATATATTTGAAGGACATTTCTGATTTCAACTTGTTAGTGAATATTATCAATATCCGCTTTGGTCCAATTTCTGAATATTTTTCAGTAAATAGCTTTGCGTTTTACGCATTTTCGTTCCAAAAACTCCCTCGTTTTTTGACTGTTGCATCAGCAATAACATTCGGATAAGAGGACAATTTTATCTATATGACGGTATCACTACATTTTAGTTACTTTGGTGACATCATCGGTTTCGCTGTAGATAATATACATTTTATGGGAAAGCAATTATATGAAATGTATTGGGTGATATACCGTGTTCATTTTCAAAGCAGATTTTGGTGTCTAAAATCTTCTATAAAATACTCAATGTTGGGTCCTTGTTTCGATACAGCTGTGAAAATTTTGAATGTAAAGATACCAATATGGATCTATTCAATTTTCAACTGGTTTTCTGAGGCGCCGTTCTTAGATGTCAATAAATAAAAAAATATGTTTTTTATTTTGATTGTAAAAAATGAATATTTGAATCAACATGTCAAAATAATTTTGTGATTGTATTTTTTTAAATAAAAAATATTTCAAGTGTTTCTTTGTAGAAAATATTTGGTTAGTTTCAACTTCAACAGTCGAAATTTATATTGTTTTGAAGGTCATTTTTTATGTAATTCTTTCGTAAAAAATAAAAAACTTATCAAGTATGCTATATTTACACAAAAAACCTAGACCAAGAATATCAGGGTTGAATTTCTGTAGTTTTACGAAACTGTTCTACCTCCTTATTGTACCATGGTTTTACCAACAGACATATACCCTCAGCCAATGTTCTATTATTTATATATGTGTTGACTTCTGTTATGATTATTGAAATTTTTGACTCTCTATGGAGTGAGTTCTGAAGGGATGCGTTAACGTGTGCGTGAGGTACCAGATATAGTCGACTGAAGTATTCCATTTTCATACTTCATCTAATACAGATACAAATATTGGTATGGGCAAAATTACAAGAAAATCGAACATTCATGTATTTCGTACATAAATTTCATATTTCTCTCAGGTTTCTGGATAAGAGAGATATATTTAGATATAGCAAATTGTAAAGAATCACTGTCTTGTTTCGCAAGTTATGACAGATAATAGCATTGGAAATTATGATCATTTATAGTTGATATCATGGTACAATGAAAAGAAGGTAGGCCAACTTTGAAAAAATTGCAAGTATAGAGGTTTACCTGTTTGGCTTGTAATGTCAGAATTAGTATCAAAACAATAAAAAATCAAACAACTTCTTTTCAAAATCATGTACTATATATCTCTAAGGGATTATTTCGCTACAAAAACTCTAGATTTTGTCGATGCATACGTTGAAATAAACATTTTTAAAACACCCGAATTTGAATGTTTTCTGAACAATTTTTTTGTTATTGAAAAGAAAACACGTACATAAACAAATAAAGATGACATATTATTTATTTTTTTTTTTTTCAATTAGTACAGAAACCTAGCCAACAGGGCCATGGACGGTTCAAAAAACTTCTATACATGACTACTCTTCTTCTATACATGGCCAAGAAAATAAAAAAAATTAAAATCATATGGTATCATAGCCCTACCTTGATATCATTGTACCATGGTTGATATATATATTATTTTCAAAACAGATCTTGTATTAGCAAAAATGTTTGTATGTATGACATTTGAAGAGAATTTGATGGTTATTTCGCTTTTTTGAGCGTTTTGTTCTTCAAAAATCTTGAAGCATATATGGGGCAGGTAGCAAGAGAAATGGTCCGATCTCTACCATCTTTATAACAGATGTTGTGTTGATGCATATATTGCGATGTACCAAGTCGGGAATGGAATCGGATGTTAATTCCGCTTTTTATGATCTTCATGGATATTCAAAATCCTATCCTATCTTCACAACAGGTCTTGTGTTAATAGAAATAATGGGATGTGTGAAATATAAAGAGAACCTTTTGGTTATTCAAAATTTCGACCTTTTGTGGGGGATGTACCAGAAGGAGTGGACCGATATTGCCCATCTCCGAACTCGATCTAAGTTTGAAAAAAAAAATATTACGAATTACCAAGTTTGGACCAAATCGGATACTACCTTCGAGAGTTATCATGCACACCAGACAGACGGACGGACGGTAATCGCTAGATCGACTCCAAATATCCTGAAACGGATATTTCGTATATTTCCTGAAATCATTTCGTATGCATGTTTTCACTTAAGTGGCTGTAACTGATTAATCAGCGATAACATGCAAAATTTGTTTTTTTTTTGATTTACCAAGTTTTCCGCTAAGAATTTTAAGTGTTCCCATTCGAAATGCCGGTCTAGAATAATTCCGTAAAAAAACTTTTGGCTTTTCCAATTGTTCGACGTTATTCTTTCGTAAAAACGTTCCTACTGCAATTACAGAATAATCGGAATAAAATCTGATTCATGTCGGTTCAGTCAATTGATTCAATTACAAATGAACGTCATTTTATTTTAATTCATAAAAAGTGCCAACAGTATTGAAAGTAGATAATACTTTCAATACTCTAGGCACTTTTTTTAAACCGTTTTGCATATATTTTTTATTCCTGCTTATCCCCTAATAAAAAGTAACCTTGCATTTTCATGGGATAGGTACATATGAATGTGAAGCTGCTAAGAATGAGGACTATATTTTCCATTGTATATTTAAAGAATACTTTTTAATAAACGTTGCAATTCATTACTTTTAAATACATCATGAGCTTAGACTTCGTTGTAAGCTTCAATAAATTCTCTCTAATTCAATTCAATTAAAATTGACACAACATTCTGTTTTCAATTTAATTTTAAATTTCACTTTGCTTGATACCGTATCGCCCTTTTTTCGCAAACAAACAACACGGTAATCTTATTTGTCGCTTATTCAAAAATTTAGCACCATTCAGAGGACTCCAGTAGGCTCTTATTGGGTTAGGCAACATCAAATGAAACAAATTCAATAAATCTCATTTTACTTTTAGTTGGACATAAATTGTCTTTACACGTCGGAAAGTCGGTGAGGTGGCTGTTTTTGCACTACAGGTGGTGGAGCCGTAGTACGGAACGTATACATAGTCGCCGGAAGTTAATAAAACTAAAGAAATATAGAAAGAAAAACACCTTCTTACCTATATTCCACGAAGACGATATCAAACGAAACGAAAAATGTTGCATTCGAAATCGAAACGAAAAACAAACAAATAGATCGACATACGGAAATAACATAAATCCCCGACAGAGTATGTTTTGTTGCCACCTTATGGGCAATAAAAGTATATATTTCCTCCCTGATGGTGTGTCACCATTTGGGACTGTTTAAGAATTGATGATTACACACCATTGGCTAAGAAAGTGGTGTGGCGTGCCGTGAAGTGCCGCCACTGTCACCGTACTATGTCTCCCGCAAGTGGGACATAAACATAACGAAGTCTGATATGTGTTCTTACCTATTGACCAAGAGGCACGTGCCCTTATTATTATGGGTCACCATAGACAATTGACTTGAATCCTGGGGACTGTGTCGGTTGGGTGTGTGTTTTCCCCATGCAGTACCAAAGGCACACGGGAGGCATTTGTTAAATGTAGGCATTTCATGGAAGGAGGAAGAGCAAAAACACGAGTTGACCAAGAAAGTAAGTGTTGGCTGTAATGTATTTTCGGTAGGGTAATAAAATCCTTTTTATTGCTTCATATATTCTAATTAAGATAATTTCATTTATATGGAGCTAGGAGCTTTTGACGATGTCACTTGGACAGTGGCGTAGATGAAGCAGAAACTGGAATTTGTGATCGAATGTGATATAAAAACCAATACCACAATGCAATTTCTTGGCTCGTTGTTCTTAGAACAAAAGATATTGAAGATATGTTGGTTTTTTGGATTAATTCTAGGCTTAGTGGTCTCTTGGCCCTTGAATATACGGGTGAGATGAAAAAACTGCAACCACTTTCAGACTGCTGTCATTTCTAAACCACTCGTCCGACAACTGTTAAAATTACTCCAGAGACAGCTCAATATATTGTTTACAAGCGTACAAAAGTATTTTTGAGTGAGAATTTTCCAGAAAAAAAGTTATTCGTGATGGAATTCAAGCGTGATAGTGTGATTTCTTTATATTTAGCTGGACAACCACAAGTGGCTGTCGTTAGGTCACTCCAGCATTTAAATGTGAATAAATCTTTTGTGTCTCGTATAATCGATCGTTACCGTGATAATGGTAGCGTAGACCGTCAAGGAAGTAGACAGAAAAATCAGCAACATCAGCAGAAATGGTTTGAGAAGTAACAAGTAAAAAAGCAGTAAGTTCGGCCGGGCCGAACTTTGAATACCCTCCACAATTGGGAACGAATTAGAAAATGTTCAAAAAAAAAAAAAAAAAATCCATTACAAATTCTTTTAAAATCTTTAAAATATCAAATATTGGAAGGTGCCGATATATGGGGGGATATACGATATTGTGGACCCATAAAGAAAAATCTATGTCTGGGTGTAAAGTACTCACAAGGAACTACTTCTGTGGATTTTAAGACAATTCCATGGAAAAGTGTGGCTAACATCATCAAAATACCGAATATCGGGGGTACATTTATATGGGGGATATACGATATCGTGGACCTATATAGACAATTATTTTTGAGGGGGTAAAATGCCCACAAGGGACTCCATTTGTGGAATTTCAGACAATTCCATTGAAAAATGTGGCTAAAATCATCAAAATACCGAGTATCGGGGGTACCGTTATATGGTGGCTATACGATATTGTGTACCTATATAGATAATTCTCTGACGAGGTATAAAGTACCCACAAGGAACTCCTTGTGTGGATTTTCAGACAATTCTGTTAAAAATGTGGGTAAAATCATTAAAATACCTAATATCGGGGGTACCGTTATATGGGGGATGTACGATATCGTGGACCTGTATAGACAATTCTCTCTCATTGAAATTGTGACTAACATCATCAAAATACCGCATATCGGGGGTACCGTTATATGGTGGCTATACGATATCGTGGACCGATATAGCCCATCTTCGAACTTGAGCTGCCTGCAGACAAAAGAGAGATCTGTGCAAAATTTTAGCTTCCTATCTTAATTCGTTTAGACTGTAGCGTGATTACAACAGACGGACCAAAGGACGGGCAGGGCTAAATCGTCTTAGAATTTTACGCTGATCAAGAATATATATACTTTGTTGGGTCTAAAATGATTATTTCGATGAGTTACAAACGGAATGACGAACTTAATATACCCTCCATATTTTTTTTTAAGGGAGGGTATAAAAATGAGATCGGGGTAAGGTCATTAAAATTCCTAAAAATTTCAAGGACTCACACCGCAACAGAAAGAAAATAGACTTACAAGAGCTAAAGAGTTGCTTCGCTTGGCCGAATGTGGTGAACTGCCGAATTTGGTTTTCTTTGTTGAGAAAACATTCGATGTCCAGCAGTGTGTAAACAAACAAAATGATCGTGTTTACTTGCCAAAGATTTTAGCTGAAAATGTGCACCTTCGTTTGGGCACCAGAACTCTAGCGCCAGTTATGACGATGGTGTGGGCCGCCATAACTAAAAAATGCTGTATATTATCGCGAAAATATTGTGGAAGGTTTATTAAAGAACGCAAACATTTTGGCCGCAGACCTTGGACATCCCAACAGGACTCAGCACCATCGCACTCAGCACGCGCCACCCAAGAATGGTTACAAAATGAGGTTCCTCGCTTCATTTCCAGCGCACAATGGCCACCAAAATCTCTGAATACTCCGTTCCGTTGGACTATTGTGTCTGGAGTATTTTGGAAAGCAAGGTTGGCACTAAAAAATACCAAAGTGTCGATCACCTCAAGCAAGCGTTTCGCCGGGAATGGGCCAAAATATCGCAGAGAAACATTTGGGTAGCGTGTGACGGTTTCATTGGGGATTTGAAGGCCATAATTCGCGCCAAAGGTGACCAGTTCGAACAAATCTAAACTTATTCTAAAATTTTATGCTATTTCCGACATTTCCCACTTTCATTTAATAAAATTAAAAAAAAAAAAAATTAAATATTATGGCGTTTGACTTTGTTGTAGTTTTATCTCACCCTGTATTTACTGGGTTTACAAAATTATTTTATTAATATTTTCTGAGTGAATGAAAACCTAAAAAAATCCAATATAGAACATACTAAATGATTGTCACATACGGACATGCGAAAAATGTAATTTCATGCTAATGAAGAACATGAATAATTTTAGGATCTAAAACAGAATTATATGTTATAACTGACTACATAACTTTTTACATAAAATAGGATAAGTTTAGTGGTTTTATAAACCCACTATTTCTATTTATGTACTACGCCCCTGTTGCCTCTTACATTTTCTTTTCCCAAAAACCATTAAAATTGCCTGCATACATTATGCAGATACTAATACAAACTCATTTGATTGTAGCATCTTCAATAAACGGCGTTCAATTTGCCGTTTGTGCAACGGTGGTAGTTTGATGCCTTTCTTTCGTTTTTTTATAGACGGGGTAATTTGTATTTTATAGTTATGTTCTAATCAAGATATTTCGAACACTGATGAAGTTGTAACGGCAATAATGTAAAAAATAAAATGAAATGACTTACTTACATACCTTACGTTGCGTTTCGAAGAGAAAAAGGGAAGAAATCAACACATAGGCAATAAAACTGTATGTTAATTGGACTTTAATTATATTTTACGGTAGGTAATTAATTAAATGAATATTGTTTTTGTATACATGTTGTAATGACTTTATTTAATATTAATACTGATCTGAGAATAAGAATGTAATATTGTGTAATGGTTTTGGTATACAAAATGTCATTACATGATTTAGTCATTTGATGTCATGATTTAAAAGGAAATTTAGACTTTGCCCCGAGGATATATTAAAAACATGCAAAACTATAAAATTCTTATTGAAAAAAATATGTGGAATAGATCTGGAACATGAAAAATTGTTTTATAAAATCCAAGATTTTAGATAGAATAAAAACCTTTGAAAGAGCGCAGTGAATGCCAGAAAAAGAAGAACGTACATGTGTGGACTTCTTTCCTAGGAAATAACCTCACATGACAAATTACTGTTAGATCTTCAGGAATGTATGAAATATACACCAGTAATGAAAGGAAAAAAGTAGGTCGGGCCGACATTATGATACCGTAACAAATAAACGTTCATATTACCAATTTACCTAAAACAGATCATACCAACTACGATCGTTTTTGAATGTGTACTTTGGCTTCAAGGCACTAAAGTTGAAGGAGGCACTTGTGTCTGAACTTATTTTCACCAGAATCTATTCTGTTTGAACTGACGTGAAATCGAATGAAGATATATATGGGAGTTAACCGATCTCTATAAAAACTAACAGAGTTATTTCTATGCTGTAGGTGGCACCAAATGTCGATGTTGTGGAGTGCATTTTACGCATTTGAGGGACTTAAATACAAAATCGATTGAAACGTTTATGTGGGACCCACAGCTATATCTTAACCGATCTTCATCAAATTGTATACACTTTCTTCTAGGCTGAATTCGTTTGCATGTGCCAAAATCCATTAAAATCGGGAATATATTAACCCTTAAAGGCACAATAAACTTGAAATCGAGTAAATATATATTTGGAAGCTACATCCAAACCGGAATCGAGCTATGTATGCATGTCTCTGTGGCCATGTTACATTACAAGTCGCTACTATCCGATTCCCACGAAATTTTGCATGGAGGATTACTAAATACAGGGTTGTCCATATTCGACGGACCCATCTGGCAACGCCATAACTTTTCACAGAGATGTCATATCGCTTAATGACATACCGTGTTCGAAGCGTCAGTCCAAGCTGATTTTTACCATGAAACAATACACGCCACGCGAGCGATCTGAAATTGTTGAAATTTACAAGAAGTCAATTGTGAAAACTCAACGTGCCTTTAAAACATTAAAAAATGTGAGAAGTGCGCCTTCTAAGAACACCATTAAGCGTTTATACGAACAATTTTCGACTGGTAAGGCTCTTTCTAATCCGAAGAGCCCATATAAAAGTCGACCAAGGCGATCGGCCGAGAATATCGCTGCCGTACGAGCCAGTGTTGAGAGGTCCCCAAGAACATCCAAAAAACGCCGTTCTCAGCAGTTGGGTATGGCTCGGCCCACTTTGCAACGGATTATTCGCATTTATTTGCATTTGTTCCCGTACAAAATTCAATTGACGCATAGAATGTTGCCTACAAAAAAGCGTCGTCGATTGGAATGGGCCCAAAGAGTCATGGGTCCGTCGAATATGGGCAACCCTATAATTAGTGGTAAAAATGATTTCAAAATATTAGGCGTAGAAATAAACATATTCTTTTTATTTTACAGTAGCTTTAGAGGTATTTAAAATTATAGGCCAATCCACATGGAGTTTTTCATGGGTCTAGAGTTTAGAGGTGGGCAGAAGCCTATCAATTCGGATGGTCTTCGAACGATATATAGCTGGTGAATTATACCATAATTTTTATTCAGTAAAATAGGAACATTTCCATTAATCCCCGAACCTTTTTAATTGAAGGCAAATCAGATATCGCATATATAATAAAATACAGGGTGAGATAAAAGCTGCAACAAAGTCAAACACCATAATTTTAACATTTTTTTTAAATTTTATTAAATGAAAGCAAAAAAATGTTCGGAAATAGCATCAAATTTTAGATTAAGTTTAGATTTTTTCGAATTGGTCACCTTTGGCACGAATTATGGCCTTCAGACGGCCAATGAAACCGTCACACGCTGGCCGAATGTTGCTCTGCGGTATTTTGGCCCATTCCCGGTGAAGCACTTGCTTGAGATGATCGACACGTTGTTATTTTTTAGTGCCAATCTTGTTTCCCAAAATACTCCAGACACAATAGTCCAACAGATTGGTATCCGCAGATTTTGGTGGCCATTGTGCTCCAGAAATGAAGCGAGAAACCTGATTTTGTAACCATTCTTGGGCGGCGTGCTGAGTGTGATGGTGCTGAGTTCTGTTGGAATGTCCAAGGTCTGCGGCCAAAATGTTTGCGTGCCCAAGGCTTTAATACACCCTCCATCGGCATTTATTCTGATGTCACGGTCGGAGAGGGACCATCGGCTGTTATGGCGGCCCACACCATCACCATGGCCAGCGCTTGAGTTCTGGTGGCCAACCGAAGGTGCACATTTTCAGCTGACCTCTTTGGCAAGTAAACACGATAATTTTGTTTGTTTACAAACAGCTGGACAACGAATGTTTTCTCATCGGAGAATTTAAAATTCGGCAGTTCACCATATTCGGCCAAGCGAAGCAACTCTTTAGTTCTCTTGAGTCTATTTTCTTTCTGTTGCGGTATAAGTTCTTGCACTTTTTGGAATTTCAATATTAAAGAATGAGCTCGGGGTAAGCTCATTTCATTGAATTCCATCTCGAATAACTTTTTTTCTGGAAAATTCTCACCGAAATGCTTTTATGCGTTTATAAACAATATATTAGCTCTTACTGGAATAATTTTAACAACTGTCGGACGAGTACCTTAGAAATGACAGCAGTCTGAAGTTGGTTGCAGTTTTTTCGTCTCACCCTGTGTACATGTTTTTTTTTCGAAAAGAGGAGCAATTAGATTCATCATTAGCTTTTTATACCCTACACCACAAGGTGGTCAGGGTATTATGTTTTTGTGCATTTGTTTGTAACATGGAGAAGGAAGCGAGATAGACCCATAGTTACTTTTGAGGATCTCCACAGAATCACTTTCTGAGTTGATTTATGCATGTCAGTCCGTCTGTCCATGTATTCTTGTGAACAAAATTCAGGTGGAATTTATTATCCGAATTAGACGAAATTTTGCACAAATCATTTGTTTGGCCCATGGACGAATCCTATTGAAATTGAAGATAATCGGTAAAAATTTAGCTCCCATATATATCTTTATCCGATTTCTAATTTAATTGTGCACCAAATGGGCAATACAAGTCCGGATTTAAAAGATACAAATGCTTCGGCATATTTTGTCCTCTCAACTTTAAATTATAATTATAATCATAGCTTGTACGATTGAATTCTCCCATAAAAACTTTTAATTGTTTTGTTGAGCTCTACTAAATTAACAAAGTGGTGTAGGATATCATAAAGTCGGCCCCGCCCTACTTTAGGACTTTCTTTACTGGTTATATAGTATATATGTGAACAAATACACCCAATTATCACAGAAACGTCAACAACCCAAAGATTTCTGAATCCATAGTAACTCCTTCAATTACCTCCAACAGACGGCACTGACGGTGAATGCAAATTTCAGATACACAAATGGTTCAAATTAGAAAAAAACAACATTACTATGTACGCAAATACACTATCCAATCATCAAGTCCTAACCTTATATTTGAGAAATAGTATTATCCATTCTTAAAAGTGCATACTTGCATCTGTCAGCTTTCGATTTATTGGTGCTGATCTAATATTTCATCCACTTGAATTGACCAAAAGCTTTCGCTCCCATTTTCTGCAAAAATATTTTTTTGCATGAAATAGCAGCAAAACGTTCGTGTTAATGCAAGTCGCTCTTTCGCCAAAGTGATGTTAGGCAACCTCCACCGTTTTCTAAAATGTTCAGGTGAAAAATGTGCCATAGGCGAAAGAACGTCCATATCGTGTGGTTGACTATTTCACTTTATGACCAGGCCTTGCAATTTCTAATTTCCTCCCACCCACCGATTGACATGGTCGAGTAGTGGTGCCTGTTGGCTTTACCGAGTTATGACACAAACGTTTTAAGTGCAATATGCCATCGGTTAATAGCATCCGTCAATAAATGCACAATATCCGGCAGTTGCATAGAAGGTGATTGTCATTGTCATGGCAACGTTTTACTCTCGGGCATTTTTTCTGGGTTATGGATTCCATTATTCTGCAGCACTTGTGCTTTTGTTGTTTTAGACACATTTCCAATATTTTCTAGTTTCGATGGTTTGCTGGGAAAAAAGCTTTCCCCATCATGACAATCTTATGCAACAAAATGGTCAACCGTTGCAGGTCATAGGTGTATGGGTATTCTTAAATTAACTAAAAGCATTTGTTGTAAAAACATGTTACTATTCCAGGAGAAAGTGTCGTACAGAGGACAGCCAAAAAAAGTTAGCGGAGGATAACGAATGTTGGGATCACTATAGTATGTGATAAAGGGAAAATTTGGACAGTATGTTTTTTGAGTTATGGTGCTTTTAACTGTTAGAATTGTAAAAATTTAGTAAGAATATTTAACCACCAGAACAAGTAACCGATCACAGTGATTTTTTTTTGAGAATTTGATAATATTACATTATTGTTGTGTAAGGTACCATTAAGTCGGTTAAGCTCGACTTTTCTCCTTTGTAAATTTAAAAATTAAAAAAATAATAAAAAAGAAATCGGTGACCGTGGGAGAGAAATCTCTCGATATAATGTAGTCTTTTTAATTTTTTTTTTTAATTTTTCTGATTCATAATATAAACCCAACATTATTTCAAAAATGTAGCTCTAGATTTTACTAACTATTGACCAAATGCATTAACCTGCACTTGAATTACAGATAGGGAACAAATGTGTCGATTTTGTTTTGTTGTTAAAATATGAAATATTTTATGTTTTCATATGTTCGTACATATTTGTTCATATGTTTCCACATACTATATACATACGCAATGTTATGATATGCAATATAAAATTGAAAAGCCGGTTCACTTGGTAAAAAATATTTAAATCTAGTACACAGATAATTGCTAATGTTAAATTAATATATATAATTAATTTTCCCAAGAAAATTTTAGGATAAGACGAGTATTTTGAATGAAGGACGGTTCTGCCGATTCAGGTTAAATATTGAACAAATAGCAAATAAAACAAGTAAAAAAGCAGTAAGTTCGGCCGGGCCGAAATTTGAATACCCTCCACCATTTGGAACGAATTAGAAAATTTTCAAAAAATTAGAATCCTTTAAAAATTCTTTTAAAATCTTTAAAATATCTAATATAGGAAGGTGCCGATATATGGGGGATATACGATATTGTGGACCTATAAAGAAAAATCTATGTCTGGGTGTAAAGTACTCACAAGGAACTACTTGTGTGGATTTTACGACAATTCCATTGAAAAATGTGGCTGACATCGTCAAAATACTGAATATCGGGGGTACCGTTATATGGGGGCTATACGATATCGTGGACCTGTATAGACAATTCTCTCTCGGGGGTAAAGTACTCGCAAGGAACTACTTGTGTGGATTTCAAGACAATTCCATTGAAAAATGTGGCTGACATCATCAAAATACCGAATACCGGGGGGTACCGTTATAGGGGGCCTATACGATATTGTGGACCTATATAGATAATTCTCTGCCGAGGTATAAAGTACCCGCAAGAAACTACTTATGTAGATTTTCAGACAATTCCATTGAAAAATGTGGCTAACATCTTCAAAATACCGAATATCGGGGGTACCGTTATATGGGGGCTATACGATATCGTGGACCGATATAGCCCATCTTCGAACTTGACCTGCCTGCAGACAAAAGAGAGATCTGTGCAAAATTTTAGCTTCCTATCTTAATTTGTTTAGACGGTAGCGTGATTAAAACAGGCGGACAGATGGACGGACAGGGCTCGTCTAAGAATTTTACGCTGTTTAAGAATATATATACTTTGTTGGGTCTAAAATGATTATTTCGATGAGTTACAGACGGAATGACGAACTTAATATACCCTCCATACTATGTATGGTGGAGGGTATAAAACAGCTAAAATCGGTAGGGGCGAACTTTCAACTTCCTCAACCATTTGGAAGGAACTTGTAAAAC
This sequence comes from Musca domestica, assembly GCF_030504385.1. Lineage (NCBI taxonomy): Eukaryota > Metazoa > Arthropoda > Insecta > Diptera > Muscidae > Musca > Musca domestica. The sequence goes on along the minus strand of NW_026712334.1, from coordinate 238,454 downwards.
ATAAAAAAATGAAAAAACGCCGTTAAAATTATATTAAAATCTTAAAAATACCGAATGTAGCCGTTATATAACTTTTGTCATACACCATTGCAATATTCAAAGGCGAAAGGTAAAATAATGTAGCTAAAATCATCAAAAATTCGAATATCGGGATATACCACATATGAGGCTATACGAAGACGTGGACCTGCACAGACAATTTTCTGCCTTAGGCTGTAGCATACATTACGAACTTCAAATGCCAAAATTGGAACAATTCCGGTAAATAATGTCGCTATGAAGGGCAAATCGGCAAACCCGAATGATACTTTTTATACCCTCAGTCATATGGCTACATAGGGTATATATCATTTGATACGGCCAAAATGTCCCTCTACGTCCCTTGGTCTCTTTGGACCAAATCCCTTTCAGGCCATTTGGAGCCGTCTGTCTGGCTGGTGTGCACGATAACTCTCGAAGGGAGTATCCGATTTGGCCCAAACTTGGTACATCGTAATATTTTTATCAAATTCCGACTCCGAGTTCTGAGACTCCGAATCAAAATTTAAAAAAAATGTATATATTTTACTGGACAGAAATAGAACCTTTGCACATCCTAATATTTGCGTCAGTGCTAGGTCAGGTGTGAAAATTGTCCATTTCCCAATACCCAAGGTCTGGTGTGAAAATGGAATGTATCGGTCCACTCCTTCCGGTACCTCCCCCACAAAAGGTCGAAAATTTCAAAAATATTTTTGGACAGAAAGAGAAACGATAATTCCAATTTTCTCCAACTTTGCAAATCCTAATATTTGCATCAGGTCAGGTGAGAAAATGGACAATATCGGTTCACTACATCAAGTACCTCCACCACAGAGGGTCAACATTATGAATAATTGTACCTCTTATAAAATGTGTTGTAAGAGTCCGATAGTCTTCAAATTAAACGCATCACATTATTTTTATTAACCCAAGTGGGAAAATGTGATATATCGGTTCGTTTCTTCTGGTACCTGCCCCACAAAGGGTCAATATTTTGAATGCCCATGAAGCTGATAAAACGCGAAATTAAAATAAAAAAAATTAATTCTACAAACCTTAGAGAGATTTCTACAAATCATCGGTTTTTAAGAATTTTTCAATTTCCTGTGTTGTTGTGTTGTTTTTAAAGAATTATTGGCTATTTAAATTGCAAACTTTCTAAAAATATTAAGTTCCCAAATCGTGGATTTTTATAAAACTGATGTTCTAAACAATAATCAAGTCAAAATTATTGATTTTTTAATAAAACCTCAAAAAACTTGAAATTTTCAGTCGCTTAATCGAGAATTTTGGTAAGAATCTTGAATTTTAAAGAAATAATTTCATTTTTCATGTTTCTGATTATCAAAAAATATGTAAGTCCGGAAATCGTCGATTTTAAACATGTCGATTATTTACACAAAAAATCGTGGATTTTTAAAATAAATCATAAATCACGGGTTTTCTTAAAACTCCAAAAAAGTCGTAGAATTTTCAAAAAAACATGGACCTTCTAAGAGTCTTAGAAAAATATACAAAATGAATTTTTCATATTTTTAGTGAAATCTCAACATTTTTAGACCACAGTGGAAAATATAGTTTGTTCAATATTTCCATATGAGAAGGCCCTGGGTGGGAAATATTGGTCTTGGACCCGGTTTTCCTATCTTACCAAGCTGAGTCGATCCAGCAAAGTGTGTCCGTATATACGCCTGTCTATATTTATTTGTAATCACACTGCTGATCACAGTTGTAGTCCTTGATCCTCACAAAATTGTGCATTGTGTGGAAGTAGGATTAGGATCAAAATAGAAGCCTGTTGCTTGGAGATATTTTCAATTATAAAGGGGTATGAAACTTACTAAATCATGAATAATTTCCTATTTATCCCTTTTGAATGACATAAGGACATAAATTACAAGTAAGCAAAGGCTATAGTCGTGCGGGGCCGACCATGTGATACCCTACAACACTACAATATGTTCGAAGTCCTCTTTTATCCAAATCCATTTTGGAAGATTCCGTTTTTGAAATAATGTCAAAGAGCCCCACCCAGAGGTTACCCTTAGTTTTTTGGCTCGGAGAATTTGGACAAAGTTGTGAAAGTTGTGGTCCATTTTACAGCTAAGTATAATCCAATGGTCATCCAAAATGCTAAACTTCTTCCCTGTCCTTAACTCTCTTCTGATGAGAAATTCCGTGTCGATTAGTTTTCAGTTGGGCCCTATAGAGCAACTACAAAATTAGAAAAAAATAAATTTGTGTAGTGTATTTGAACCTCTAAATGTACATCTTAAGAACAATAGGCTTTAATTCTGACCCCAACCATGCCCCCATGCAAAATTTCCTGAGGATCGGACGATAATTCCGATATGCATATAATACCCTCAAAACGTAGTGTTGGGGATGTAAAAATTTAGAAAATTTACAATTCAAAATTGTAAGTCAAATTGAAAAAATCGCATGCGATAAAAAAATATGTCAAAAATTGAAAAAATTCGGCAAAAGATATTCACTTTTTTATTGGTATATTTTTCCGCGATTTTCTTAGATTTTGTCTTTTACTGGCAAGAGACCATTCCGAAATGATGGGAATTGTGAAAATCGGCCCAGCGGTTCTTGACTTATAAGCAGAATAAATAAGATCAATTCTTTTACATATGTATTGTACCTATTTTGCTATATATCCTATTTCTTGGCTATTAGCATCACTGTAATGGTCAGAAGTGATCTTTTAATGTATTAGTGATATAGCTGGGGTTGAAAATTTTCGCGGTTTAGTGGAAATTTTCATATTTTCTTACATAAAAGTTAGGGTGTATTTTACCCGCTAATTATTGTCCGGTGGCCGCCCAAATTGGTAGGTTTCTGCCCACTCCTAAACTCTAACTCCATCGATTGGTTCATAATTGGGAGCAATTGCAAAATCATGAAATTTTTCTGTTTTTTGGTCCATTTCACCCCCTAAATGTCGTGCGATCATCTCCAAAAACAATAGGGTTCTATTCTGACCATAACCCCACCTCCATTTTCAATTTCGTGAGGATCGGTTCATAATTGCGACCTGTAGCTTGATTACAAATTAATATGGACAGACGGACGGACGGACATACATAGCTAGATCGACTCATCTCGGAGAGATAGGAAGATCTATATATACTTTCCTATGTGGGAAACCAATATTTCGAGGTGTTACATAATTTTTGGCCCAATCAAACTTATAATACCCCCAACACATAGTGTTGTAGGGAATAAAAATTAAATATTCTTAGAAAAAAAAGTTTTGAATGTGAAATTGCTCGCTCGAGCCATTTGCGTTGGTACACCTACATCGTCAAATGCCGATGCTTCACTTTTTGTATTTTTTACAGAAGAATACATTGAGGATTACAGTATTCACAACATCTGCTTTTAATTTCCCATGAATCTTACTAATCCGAAATAAAGGAACGATCCTTGATACTTCGAGCGATTATTTATCTCAATATCTTAATTAATTTGTTCATTCTACTCGAAGGGTACCACATCGTCGGTAACTTTGCCGTAAAACGTAGTCTTGTATGGTTTCGCATAGTCGACCCCACCCGGCTGTAGTCTTCCCTTACTTGTTTTATTCTGAATCGGTTTTCACATTCATTCGCAATAGCCATCAACTCACATCGTATGCTACACTCGCCGAACACCAGAGGACACTGGCGGCAACCATTATGAGCTCTCAAATTGGTTCATGCTTTGGATTTTTTGCTAAATAATTACATTAAATCCCTTTTCCATTAGTGTGTAGAGTTCAATTACCAAGTGGGCCAACAAAAAAGAAATGTTTTGCATTTTCAGTTCATAGAAATTATATGGAAAATGGACGAACAGACGGGCAGACAGACAGACAGATCGAGCGAGTTACGAAGGACAACATGAAAGCATGTCAGCTTGAATTGCAGCAGCCCGATAGCAGCAGAGTGACAGCGGGCGGCATCTGGACACGGGAGGCAACTCTCTCGCACGCTGTCTGTGTACATCACACCATATTGTTAATGTTCGTTTCGTTTCAATGTGATTATTTGTGTAAATGGCTTTGAAAGTGTCAGAAAGCGAATTGTTGCTGCTGCTGCTACTTCTGTTGTTTGTTTTTGTTATTGTTACAGTAACTGTCGTTGCTGCTTTGTTGGTCTTGTTGTTATTGTGATACCATAACATCTACTCTATTAATTTAATTTCATTCATTTACAGCATTTCCTCCTTTATTCATTCCACAGAAATTTCATTCAGTCAGTCAGTTGGTCGGTCGGTTGGTCCGCTCTTCACTCAGTTCATTTGATTTTACAATATTTTAGTCATCAACTAGTTGTTGTTGTTGTTATTATTATTGCTGCCATTGCTGAAATGAGGTCATTACATAGATACTGTCCATTGTTTGCTATTTTCCAGAGAATAAAAATGTTAACTCTTATTAACAATGTCATCGGAAGTAATTAAAAAAACTATTAGTTCGTTGCTATAACAATTTAATAATTCAATTTTACTGTAAATTTATTTTTTAAACATAATTTGCTTTTTATCATTTCTAAAGAGAATTTTTAATGGTACGATGTTGAGATAAAGGCTTTCAATGGAAATTAGAGAGACATTTGCATATATATTGAGGATTCTATAATAGCACGTTGGTCTTTTGTTTTTAGCAGTCCCTATTGAGACATATAATGAACCTGAACCAATTGTATACATACGGGTCGATTAAGAAACTGATAACAACAGTCGATATTGTTGAAATTTCTCATGTTGTTTTGGGAACTTAAGAACAAGCAGATAAATATTGATGGCAAATAAATATATAGGGTGTGATTATTTGGGTGTTATCTCTTTGGTAACACTGGTTTAAACGCACGTTTTGTATTTTGACAACTGTGAACCACTTATTCCTAAAATACTGGCAGAATAGCTTAAAAGAATATCCCAAATTGGTCTAAGCGCATGGACCATTTGAAGTGCAGTCTGGATCAATATTTGTATTAATTAATCTTAAAAAATTGAATTAAAATAGACCAAAAACTGAAACATTTCTTGATTTTGCAGTTGCTCTACAGATCGCAATTATAGACCTATCGACGCGAAATTTAGCATGGGTCTAGAGCTAAGGGCTTGGCAGAAGTCTTCCAATTTTGATCGGGTAATATTTAGTGGGTGAAATAGACCATAGCATTTGTGTTAAATAAAAGTCAAATTCTCCATAAACAGCGAATATTTTAATCCTGGCGAAATCACAAATAGACGGAAAGGTCTACCGTTACGTTACGTAGATGCCGATAATAAATATATATCGGATATATGTAGCGAAATATATACAATGTGTACAGGGTTGCCCATATTCGACGGACCCATCTGGCAACGCCATAACATTTGACAGAGATGTCACATCGCTTAATTTTTACCATGGACCAATATACGCCACGCGAAATAGTTGAAATTTACATTCAACAGAAGAAGCCAATTGTGAAAACTCAACGTGCTTTTAAAACATTAAAAAATGTGAGAAGTGCGCCTTCTAAGAACACTATTAAGCGTTTATACGAAAAATTTTCGACTAAAAGTCAAACCAAGGCGATCGGACGAGAATATCGCTGCCGCACGCGCCAGTGTTGAGAGGTCCCCAAGAATATCCCAAAAACGCCTTTCTCAGCAGTTGGGCATGGCTTGGTCCACTTTACAAGGGATTATTCGCATTGATTTGCATTTGTTCCCGTACAAAATTCAATTGACGCAAAGAATGTTGCCTGCGGACAAGCCTCGTCGATTGGAATGGGCCCAAAAAAAAACATGGGTCCGTCGAATATGGGCAACCCTGTGTATACAGAGGAACAGGATGTTAGCTAGAATGCTTATATCTCAAGAATGGCTGGACCGATTTTGACAAAATTTGTCAATTCAGAATGCCCTCGTGGCAAAAAAGGATAAAAAATCGCATAAAATGATGCCAATAATAATGTTAATATAGATTTTGTAGTATTTTGTTTCTTTTTTTTATTTTTTCATAATTTTTATCGCATGCGATTTTTTCAATTTGACTTAAAATATTAAAACATACTTTTTGTAATAGTTTTTCACCGTACAATACAGGTTGGGGTTATTATATACGTATTGCAATTATCGTCCGATCCTCACGAAAATTTTCATTAGGGTAGGATTAGGCTCAGAAGGGCTAGTTCTATGGGTTTTAAAGATCTCCGCAATATATTTAGGGGTTGAAATGGACCAACATCTAAAAATGTTCCTGATTTTGCAGCCGTTATAAAAATCACAAATAGAAACCAAAGGACAATGGGCAATGGGTAGTATGTACCACTACTTTTGTGTGAAAATATACCAACATTTTCATTCTACCGCAACTCTGAAAATAACTTGCAGGCGAAATCCAAAATATACAAAAGTCTAACTTCTGGCTTTTTATACCCTACAACACTATGTATTGGGGGTATTATAAGTTTGGTTGGGCCAAAAATTATGTAACACCTCGAAATATTGGTTTCCCACATAGGAAAGTATATTTGGATCTTCCTATCCCGCCAAGCTGAGTCGATCTAACTATGTATGTCCGTCTGTCCATGTTAATATGAAATCACTCTGCAGGTCGCAATTATTATTGACATCGCATAAAAAGATGTCAATAACGATGTTAATATAGATTTTTTAGTATTTTGGGACATTTTTTTTATTTTTTTTTTTTTTTTTTTTTTTCATATTTTTTATCGCACGCGATTTTTTCAATTTGACTTGCAATCATGAAGTAAACATTTCGTAATATTTTTTCACCTTACAACACACACATATATAAATTGAAATTATCGTCCGATCCTCACGAAAATTTTCACAAGAGTAGGGTTAGGCTCTGAAGGGCTAGGCCTATTGTGTTCAAAGATGTCCGCAACATATATAGAGGGGTTAAAATGGACCAACAACTAAAAATGATTCTGATTTTGCAGCCGTTATAAAGTTAACAAATATAAACCAAAAGACACGATATCTCGCATGAAGTTAGAGCTAGGACAGCGAGTACAATGGACCACTAATTTTGTGTGAAAAAATACCAGCTCACTTACAGGCGATATCCAAAATACACAAACGGCGAACTTCTGGTTTTTTCTATGCTGATTTCGTTGACGAATATAGCCAAATATCGTAGCCGAGCATCTCTTGCTTGTGGAGTTGATCGATATTTAGAGGTTCAAATGAACCAAAAAGATAAAAAATTCCTGATCACACAATTGAAGCCAATCGACACGCCTGCGAAGAAAGTAAAGGACAGGGAAGAATTGTAGCATTTTGCATGACCACTTGATTATATTAAGCTGTAAAAGGACCAAAACAACTATCAACACGACGGAGTGTGTGAATATTGGGCAAAAGTCCCTGGTCAAAATGCTAAGGTTAATATCTGAACAGTGCTCCGTGACATAATTTCAAAAGCGAAATCTTCCAAAATGGATTTGGACATAAAGTGGCTTCTAATGTGTCGTGGCGTTGTAGGGTATCACATAGTCGGCCCCGCACGACTGTAGTCTTTGCTTGCTTGTTTTTTAATTGAGATTTATTCATTATTTTCTGGAAAAATGTGAAAAAAAAATACATAAACAGCATAAGTTACGTGTATTACTAACAAGTAAGCAAGAAACAGATATGAAATATTTTTGGATTGGGGAAACGGATCTTTTAAGATATTTAGATTAATTTTTGAATATTCCAAAAATCTTTCATTTTACAAAAAATATTTTTTCAACTTAATGACTTAGTAGAGAATTTTCAAAAATACGGTAAATCTGTATGTATTGTTATTCAAGGACTATATCAAAAAGTGAATTCATATTTAAATTTTTTTCCATTAGTTGATTGAAAATCGGGCCCGCAACCTTCCAAATACTGTACTGTTGTACATAAAGTAAACTTAACATAAGTATTTTTACAACAAACAGACGGAAATGAATAAATCGAATATAATTTTAAGTTGATAATGACTAGGAATTTCAAAAGGCAATGACAAATTTATTTTATCCTCAATTGTATGGCGGAATCTATAAGAATTCGTCCCTATTTGCAATCGCTACGAAATTTTTGTAAAGTGATATTTTATAGCTTAAAAAAATTTTTTTTTTCGAAAAATTTGACGCCACAGATGTGATTGCAACAGTGATTGTGAATGTTTTTTTTTTCTTTTTTTTTTGGTGTAGGTATCACTTTACAAGACAGACAAAAACCCACACATACACAAAATAAAAATGCTACAAAATCCAATAGGATATTATGGCATTTTCAAAGCAATTGAGGTGAAAAAGCGGATTTACACAGATTATGTTGTTCTTTTTTTTTTTTTTTGCTTTCCTCATGGATCTCCGTTCTCCGAACAAAAACATAGCTGATTTGTTGTTGTATATTTTATTTTGTGATAGCTGTGTCTGTGTAGCTATTTATGTTTTCATACCAATACATATGGACGGTGTATTCCTGCACATATCTGTTGTCATGTCTATTTTGGTCATTCCAGGAATAAAAACAAAGTGAATTGTTTCCCATGGTTTTTGCTACGTATAGTCGATTTTGTCATTGTTGTTGCATGCCAGTGGTATTGGAGTAGTCAATGTCAAATTGAAAAATGTTGTTCTACATAAGGTAATTTTTCTTGTTCGTTTTATATTTCGCCAATATCCCTACATTATAGTGAGGTAGTATATGTCCTTTTGCTAGAAATCAACACAAGAAAGCTTGGTATTACCCAAGTGAAAAACCAGTGAAGAAAGTCTTAATGTCGGGCGGGGCCGACTTTATGATACCCTACACCACTTTGCTAATTTAGTAGAGCTCCGCATAACAATTAAAAGTTTTTATGGGAGAATTCAATCAAACACGCTATGATTATAATTATAATTTAAAGTCCAAAGGACTAAATATGCCGAAGTATTTGTATCTTTTAAATTCGGACTTGTATTGCCCATTTGGTGCACAATTAATTTGAAATCTGATAAAAATATATATGGGAGCTATATCCAAATCAGAATGGATCTCGATAAAATTTGGCAAAGATATTACTGAGCTGTATTTTATATATTTCCCTGAATATTGTTGTTACGGAGTGCATATTAAAAACAACAAATATGACAAATCGGATAAACAGTATATATGGGAGCTATAGCTATATCTGAACCGATCTTCACCAAATTTGACATACTAGCTTCTAGACTCAATTTGGTCGTAAGTGGCAAATTTCATCCAATTTGGGCAAATATTAAACGTTTAGTGCACAATCCAAGGTAAATCGGACGAAGTTATATATGGGAGCTATATCCAAATCTGAACCGATCTCGATAAAATTAAGCAAATGTATTTCTGAGCTGTATTTGATATATTTCCCCAAATATAGTTGTTACAGAGTGCATATTACGGCTGCAGAGGTCAAAAATAACAAATCGGATGAACAATATATATGGGAGCTATAGCTATATCTGAACCGATTTCGATCAAATTTGGCATACTTATTTTCAGGTCAAATCTGATCGTACGTGCAAAATTCCATACTATTCGGATTTATATTACACGTTTGGTGCATAATAAAAGGCAAATCGGACGAAGATATATATGGGAGCTATATCTAAATTTTGACCGATTGGGCCAAGCAAATAATCTGTGCAAAATTTGATCTGGATCGGGCAATAAATGCGACCTGTACTTTGTTTACAAAAATACATGGTCAGACGGACGGACGGACGGACGGACGGACATGCATAAATCGACTCAGAATGTGATTCTATGCAGATCATCAATAGGAACTATGGGTCTATCTCGGTTCCTTTTGCCTGTTACAAACAAATGCGCAAAGACATAATACCCTGACCACCTTGTGGCGTAGGGTATAATTAATGCAAATGGAATAGTCTGCGGAAAACCATTTGCATTAAAGCTTTGCAAAGTCAGCTGCTCCATTAAAAAATCGGATGGGAATACATCGATATCAGTGGAGTTCAATTTGAAACAGGGAGCCTCTGTAAAGAAAGTTTGTTTAAGAATATTTTCTCAGCATCTATTTAGAATTTTTTGTGCTGATCTGACGCACGCAATTATATCCAACTAACTAACTCTTTTGGAAAACGTGGTTATTTTTTTAGAGTTTTTAAAATCCGACGGATCCGTCGTAGTAAACCTAAAAAAACTGGGGGTTTGAATTAGTTTGTATTGAACAACTCATTAAAAGCCACATAATTAAAATCGCATATTTAAAAATCTTTCTCAAAGATTCCACATTTACAGCCACCACAGTGTTCATATTTTCGGCTTTTTTGTCCAAACATTTGCACCTTAATACCCTTGTTATTTACCACTCTCTCTCTCTCTCCAAAAAAAACACATTTTTTCTTTACGTGTATGTATATGTGTACATAAATGTTTCTCATACCTATTTATGAATGAATTTAAGTGATTGCTTTTGTTCTTTCCGAGTTTTGTGATCCGGCAGACAAAGCTTCCTTGTTTGCGGTTTGATTGAGAAAAAGGACAAAATCACCAAAGTACATTAACATTTAACGGCACCAAAATAAAATGAAAGCAATTTTCCACATTGTCCGGTGTAAAAGTTGTGGTTATTTGTTCTGTCCTGCAAGTGATGTTTACTGTTTACTTAATACTTTGTGCATACGAGGGGATTGCTACAAAGTATGGGTGTTTACCTGTCCGTATATTTATACCTTTCAACACTGGTTTAAACAGCTCGCACACGTTTCGTGTCTTGTTTTACTGTCAAACATCTTCAGTTTGGTCGTTAAATTATAACGTCTTTTTTTTTAAAACGGGTGCTTTTAAGAAATTGGATCGCGCTCATTTTGTATTTTGTGGCCGATTCGTTGCCGTTCGCAGCAATTGGGAAATGGAAAATTTTGCGGAAAGATTTAGGTGTGAATCCTTTCAAAATGCAGCTGAGGCAAGAATAGAAGCCAAATGAAATTTTTAGTGAATGGGCTTTTGGAATTTTGGCCGAAGATTAGCCTTTTTATACCCTCCACCAAGTATGGAGGGTATATTAAGTTTGTCATTCCGTTTGTAACACCTCGAAAGATGAAGAAGATTGATCAGCATAAAATGCTATGTCGATTTATCGATGACCGTCCGTCTGTTCGTCTGTGGAAATCACTCTAGCTTCCGAACGAATTGAAGTAGGTTCGCAGGACTTTTGGTATTGAAAATGGGGTATATAAGTACAAGTATAGGTATAACCCCCCATATAACTGTAGCTGCCTATATTCGGTATTTTAATATTATTCACCGGAATTGTTTCATATTTCGTATTCCCAATGAGTGCTGCAGTCTATCACAGAAAATTGTTTATGCAGGTCCAGGTCCGCGTATAGCCCCCATATATCGGTACTTTTTGATGATTTAAGATACTTTATTCTCCGGAATTCTTTTAAATTTCGTTCTTGAAGTTCCTAATTGGTACTACATCCTATGACTGAAAATTGACTTCGTCTTCATATATCGTCTAAATATTGGTTCCTCCCTATATTCGGTATTTTGATGATTTTAGCTAAATTATTAGCCGAATTTGTTTCAAATTTTGTATTTTCACTACAGGCTGTAGTACCGCCCTAAATAAATAAAACAAGTAAGCAAAGGCTACAGTCGAGCGGGGCCGACCGTTGAATACCCTACAACACTATAATAAACTATACTGTTTATATAGGAGAGATACTCGAAAGAATTCCACAAGATATTGTGAAAAATAATAAAAGAAAACCATCAAGTTTCGTTCTCTAATTTTCGAATAATAGCAACTTAAACTAATTTGATCATTTCCAATTTATTGGTAGATGTTGCACTTAAATGGTCTTCCTAGATCTGGACCCAATATTTCCCAAAGACCTATAATCTCTCGGAAGTGGTAAAAGATTAACATTTATTATTGGTTTTTGACTGAAACGCATCTATATGAGATACAGACATTTGACTATATTCTTCAACGGAATCAGCGTTAACGAAATAGTCAGAAGTGCTTCTTTCCTGAATTTGTGAATTCTCCAAAAAGTCACTGGAATGGACATTTTCGTATTTTGTCTACAAAAGTTGGCAAACTATTTCACACATTGAATATTTTTGGATGACCATCCAAAACTGCTTGGCTTTTGCAATGTCCGGTGACCCCCATTCAAATGTGCCAGAGGATCGGGCGATAATTACGACCTGCTGACAATTTTGCAGTTTTTTTGGTCCATTTCAACCCTCAAATATATGGCGATCATCTCCAAACAGAGTAGGCTTCTATTCTGGCCCTCATCTTATCCCCATGCAAAATTTCGTAAGGATCGGGCAATAAATGCGATCTGTATATGATATTCTGATATCCTAACTACTTAGTTTTGCTAGCTGTAGAAATATTACCAAATGTTTAATTCAAAATGAAAATATGCCAAAAATATGACAAAATTGAAAAAATATGAGAAAATATTACAAAATCAATATTTTCATCTATTTTTATGCGATTTTTTTAGACTTTTTTTCTTTCCTGCCAAAAGGCCATTCTGAATTAATGAGAACTGTCGAAATCTGTTCAGCCGTTCTCGACATATAAGAGATCTTTCAAGCATATCTTCTTTGATAGACATATATATCGCACATATTTTGCTATATATCCGTTTTGTTGGATGTTAACATCAATGTAAAGATCAGTAGTAACCTTGTCATGGCTTCGTGATTTCGCCAGGATTTAAAATATTTGTGGTTTAATGAAAATTTTTGAATTTTTTCAACACAAAAGATATGGTCTATTTTACCCGCTAAATATTATCCGATGACCACCCAATTTGGTAGGCTTCTTCCCCGCCCTAAACTCTAGCTACATGCGAAATTCCGTGTCGATTGGTCTATAATTGCGACCTGTATAGCTACTACAAAATCCGACATTTTTTCAGTATTTGGTCCATTTCAACCCCTAAACATTTGGCGATCATCTCCAAAAGAAATAGGGTTCTATTCTGGCATTAACCCCACCTACATTTTAAATTTCGTGAAGATCGGGCCATAATTGCGACCTGTAGAGTGATTACAAATTAACATGGACAGACGGACGGACGGACATACATAGCTAGATCGACTCAGCTCGGCGAGCTAGGAAGATCCATATATACTTTCCTATATGGGAAACCAATATTTCGAGGTGTTACATAAATTCTGGCCCAATCAAACTTATAATACCCCCAACACATAGTGTTGTAGGGTATAATAACGGCAACTCCCTATATTCGGTATTATTAGGATTTTAACAGAATTTTTAACGGATTCAAGGATCTGTCAGAAGGGATGCAGAAGCTACCAATGCATCAAGAAAAAGTAAAAATGTAATAATTTCGGCCGAGTTTTTGACACCCTCAGTTATACAGAGTCAAAATGAGGACCTATATCGAAAAATTTTTTATAAGGCAGTTAGACGTCGAATATAGGGTGGTACCGTCATATGGGAGATGTACCACAATGTGGACGGTGTTTTTTGTAAGGAGGTTAGGAACCCTTAGCAGCTTTTAAATACCAAATTCCAGGCATTACTCTTGATAAATGATCTGAAAGTTGCCGAAATGCTTAAAATGGGGTGTACCAATAAGAGGGCTATACGAAAAAGTTGTCCAATATAGTCCATCGAACTAGATGTAAGATCAGGTCCAAAACGCATGTGCACCAAATGTCAGCACACTATCTCAAGTTTTCATGCATTTTTCTGAATTTGATGTTGGTCTAATAAATAAATAAATAAAACAAGTAAAAAAGTAGTAAGTTCGGCCGGGCCGAACTTTGAATACCCTCCACCATTTGGAACGAATTAGAAATTTTTCAAAAAAAAAAAAAAAATAAATAAATAAATAAATAAAAAAAATAAATAAAATCCATTAAAAATTCTTTTAAAATCTTTAAAATATCTAATATAGGAAGGTGCCGATATGGGGGGATATACGATATTGTGGACCTATAAAGACAAATCTATGTCTGCGTGTAAAGTACTCACAAGGAACTCCTTGTGTGGATTTTCAAAATACCGAATATACGATATCGTGGACCTATATAGACAATTCTTTTTGAGGGGGTAAAATGTCCAAAAGGACTCCTTTTGTGGAATTTCAGACAATTCCATTAAAAAATGTGGCTAAAATAATCAAAATACCGAATACCGTGGGGGTACCGTTATACGGGGGCTATACGATATTGTGGACCTATATAGATAATTCTCTGCCGAGGTATAAAGTACCCACAAGGAACTACTTGTGTGGATTTTCAGACAATTCCATTGAAAAATGTGGCTAAAATCATCAAAATACCGAATATCGGGGGTACCGTTATATGGGGGCTATACGATATCGTGGACCTGTATAGACAATTCTCTCTCAGGGGGTAAAGTAACCACAAGGAACTACTTGTGTGGATTTTCAGACAATTCCATTGAAAAATGTGGCTAAAATCATCAAAATACCGAATATCGGGGGTACCGTTATATGGGGGCTATACGATATCGAGGACCGATATAGCCCATCTTCGAACTTGACCTGCCTGCAGACAAAAGAGAGGTCTGTGCAAAATTTTAGCTTCCTATCTTAATTCGTTTAGACTGTAGCGTGATTACAACAGACGGACAGACGGACTGACAGGGGTAAATCGTCTTAGAATTTTACGCTGATCAAGAATATATATACTTTGTTGGGTCTAAAATGATTATTTCGATGAGATACAAACGGAATGACGAAATTAATATACCCTCCATACTTTTTTGGGTGGAGGGTATAAAAATGATTATTCGACACCATATACATATCCTTAATCAGCATAAAATCCTGAAACTATTTGCAGTCTGTCTCTAGGGTGATTAGCCTTCAATTTTTTAGGGGCCGACCTATATGAGCCCGCGGAGCCAGCCATCTGCGCTTTAAAAAATTTCCGATTGTTTTTGGCATAGGCGGAAAAGATGCTATAATAATACAATTATGTACCATCTTTAAAATGGGCATTACTTAAGAACTTTACAACCATCCCCACGCACTTTCATCGGCAATCACATCGCCCATTGAAAAGGTATGTGTATGCGAACGACATTTGTTCATGTTTTTGCTTAAATCGGATATTGTGGTTACTCTATTGTAATTAAGTTAAAGAACAACTCATTTTACTCATAGACCACCCCTTACCCCACCCACAAGATTCGATACGATTTGCGTATTTGAAAGCGATGATTTTTATTTCGCTGTTAATTTGTTGACAAACATTTTTCTTTTGATGTTGTTTTTATCCGATGGACGTTTTGTATTTTTTTGGCCTGGGGCTTTTTGCGGTTAAAACCCTTTTTTGCGGCCACACATACTTTTTGTGGGTTGACTGCAATTTTGTTGGCATCGCTAAAAATGCTTATTAAGAAAGGATTTAATTTAATTTTGTTTTGTTTTGAAAACAATTGATGGGATCTTTGCTCTTTGTTTGAAACTTATCTTGATCTAGAAGAGCAAGGCGAGTTTTAAATTTAAATCAAGAGGTCATAATTGATAGACTTCTAGGAATGACCGTCGTTTTCGATTTCTGTGAAATATAATATTTTTTCCTTTTGATGATTGAACTAAGAATAAAGTTGTAATTTCATACGCAAAGTATTTATGGGGAAATATAATGTAGGAAAAATGAAACTGATATTTTATATTTAGATTTACGAATATTAGGGGCAGAATTACGTGTTTTTTCAACATGAAGACACCACATTTCCTTGAGTTTAATAACTAAGAGAATTTTGGTCAAAAAAATACTTCTACAGAACCTGTGATAAAGTACTTTGCAGAACATTCTTGTGGTGATTGTCCCAAAATAAAAAAATCTTTTCTGTGAGAAAAGGGATGTAATCTTTTCCATTGAATAACCGAGTAGACATGAATTAAACAATTTTAATCAGTGATTTCTCACAACGTATTTCACGATAAAGCACTTTAATACGCTTATAACTCAAGAACCGCTGAACTGATTTTAACGATAAATTCGGAATTGTCTCTTGGCAGAAAAGGATAAAATCCAAAAAAATCGCATAAAAATGTGAAATGTGAACATTTTCATTTTGATTTTTGGAATGTACGATAGTAATGTTTTATTTTGCATATTTTTTTCATTTTGACTTACTATTTTCGAATGTATATATGTAGTCTTTTTGGGGAATTAAAAGCGGCAACGGATAAAATTGGTTGTTATAGTTTTTATATGTTTATTGGATAAGTGAAACTATACGAATAAAATCATTTCTGAAGAGGATAAGCTATTAACAAAACAATTGCAGGCGTGCTATATAAAAGTGTAGTACCGAATCATGTGGTGGCGAACTGAATATATGATGTCGAAATCATTTAACGCAGTCACACCATAGTTAATGTTTTCAAAATCGCTAAAAATCAAAAAAAAAAAAAAAAAAAAAAACAGTGAAGAAAGTCTCCTCTTTGCTAATTTAGTAGAGCTCCGCATAACAATGAAAAGTTTTTATGTGAGAATTCACTCATACACGCTTTGATTATAATTATAATTTAAAGTTCAAAGGACTAAATATGCCGAAGAATTTGTATCTCTTAAATTCGGACTTCTATTGCCCATTTGGTTCACAATTAATTTGAAATCGGATAAAGATATATATGGGAGCTATATCCAAATCGGAACTGATCTCGATAAAATTTGGCAAAGATATTTCTGAGCTATATTTGATATATTTTCCTGAATATCGTTGTTACGGATTGCATATTACGGCTGTGGGTAAAAAATATAACAAATCGGATAAACAGTATATATGGGAGCAATAGCTATATCTGAATCGATCTTCACCAAATTTGAGATAATAGCTTCTAGACTCAATTCGGTCGTAAGTGCCAAATTCCATCCCATTTGGACAAATATTAGAATATTAGCACTATCCAAATCTGAACCGATCTCGATAAAATTTAGCAAATGTATTTCTGATCTGCATTTGATATATTTCCCCAAACATTGTTTTTACAGAGTGCATATTACGGCTGCGGAGGACGTAAATAACAAATCGGATGAACAATATATATGGGAGCTATAGCTATATCTCAACCGATTTCGATCAAATTTGGCATACTTATTTGTAGGTCTAATTTGGTTGTATGTGCAAAATTCCATACTATTCGGGCTGATATTACATGTTTGGTGCACAATAAAAGGCAAATCGGACGAATATATATATGGGAGCTATATCTATATTTATATAGGACGGACGAACAGACGGACATGCATAAATCGACTTAGAATGTCATTCTATGCAGATCATCAAAAGGAACTATGGGTCTATCTCGTTTCCTTTTGCCTGTTACAAACAAATGCACAAAGACATAATACCCTGACCACCTTGTAGGGTATAAAAAAAGAGACTACCGCATTGCAAAATTCTAATATCGGGAAAAAATAGACAAAAATTTTCAATGGAATCGAATTTCAAAATAATGTTACATTCTATTGACAAACTTCGTAAGGACCTTTAAACATTTGCTATAAAAAATCCGCTAACAAGTTGAAGATATTCCTTTTAATGTGTTTTTCTTTTTTTAAAAAATTGCCCAATACGTGTCTAAAATTGGCATCTAGCTTTCAACTCCAGGACCTACATCGTGCTTCACCTGGAAGACGCAAACACATTTAAACAAACAAAAATTACCGGCAAAGTGTTATGCGTTTCAAAACGTGGATCTACTTCGTTCACATGACAATAATCCGTCCAATGAGAACTCAAAATCCAAAATTCATTGGGACTGCAATCAGTGAAATACCGATATTTTGACCTTTTGCAGGTCATGATATGGGTCATAACCCCCGCATAGGGGTAAAACCCGATTTCAAGCATATTTTACATTTTAACCATATTTTTCATATTAATTTCGGCAAATGTTGGTAATCTGAGAAGAAACCATCCTTGAAATAACTGATCACGTTTTGGTATAAAAACCATTTAAGCTATTTTCGGGGTCTGGACCACTTTTTTGATTTTTTGCCCTTATTTGGTATTTTTTGTTTCTGAGGGTGTAGAAAACCTCTTCTCATGCATTTTTTAATTTTCGGAGTAGTGCCCATCTAAATCTTGACCACATTCATCACTTGATTTTGCTAAAAATTGTATTTAGACTATCCTGGGATAGAGAACCATCTTACAGATAATTGGCCACATAGGCATTTATTATAGTATAGTCCCCACATTATTATACCCCAAAAGTCCACTTTTCCAACCAATGTGAGGTCGGAAAAGAAAATTTTGTATTCCATTGAATTTGTAACCCCCAAGAGAATATTGGTTGGGATCGTAGATTTGGGATGTACGTCATAAAAAAAAGTACGAATATTGGAAAGTAGCTCGGGACAGAGCATTTGTTTAATCGTCTTTGAATTGTTCTATAATGAAAAATATGGACAATTTAAATGACAGAAAAATTAATTCCCATCTTAATGTAATGGCCATTCTGAAATCATTCTGCCCTCAATTATGCTAATTTTAATTGAAAATTTTGCTAAGCTCTTTATTATATAAAAAATTGAGCGGAGTTTTCAAGGTTTTTAACACTCCAACTAAAGCCAATGGCTGAAAAATAAGATCAGGCTATTCAAAATACTGAAAACCGAGTTGGGTGAATATCTATTAAAATTTTTGCCATGAATGTTTATTTTTGTTTAGAAATATATATTTTCCTCCGATTTCAAATTTGTTGTGCACCACATCCGATCAAATTCAGCCCAGAAGCATGCACCTTAAATTTGATGAAAATCGGTTCAGATATAGCTATAGCTCGAATATATATGTTTCATCCGATTTGGGATTTAAGTCTCTTAAAATTGTAATATGCACTGCACAACAATGATATTTGAAATCAAATACCTAAAAAATGTCTGCCAAATTTCAGCAAGATCGGTTCAGATTTAGATAGAGCTCCTAAGTGGTCAATATCAGCCCAAATGGACTGGATTTTTGAATATACGACCAAATTCAGCTATAGCTCCCATATTAATGTATTATCCGATTTGAGGTTTAAGTCCCTCTTTTATACCCTCCACCATTCTAAGGAGGGTATATTAACTTTGCCATGCCGTTTATAACTCCTCGAAATATTCATAATAGACCCTACAAAGTATATATATTCTGGATCAGCGTAAAATTCTAAGACGATCTAGCGATGTCCGTCTGTCTGTGTGTCTGCTGTAATCACGCTATCTTTCAAACAAATTGAGAGAGAAGGTTTAAATATTGCATACATGCATAATTTACCAGTAAGAAGGTCGTGTCGGTCCACGTTTTCGTATAGCCCCCATATAACGGTACCTCCCGATATTCAGTAATTTGATGATTTCAGCAACATTATTCACCGGAATGGTTTCTAATTTCGTACTGGAAGATCATAATGGGTATTACAACCTAAGACACAAAATTGTCAGTGCAGGTCCACGTCTTCGTATAGCCCCCATATAACGGTACCTCCCGATATTCGGTATTTTGACGATTTTAGTGACATTATTCAGCGGAATTGTGTCAAATTTGGTATTTGAAGTTCGTTATGGGTACTACAGCCTATGACAAACACTTTTATATGCAGGTCCACGTCTTCGTATAGCCCCCATATAACGGTACCTCCCCATAGTCGATATTTTGACGATTTCATCGGAATCGTTTCAAAATTTCGTATTGAAAGATCTTAATGGGTACTAAAATTTATGGCAATCAAATAGATATACCTCCCACATATTAGGTCTTTCTAATTAAAAATTAATGGATCTAGTGAGGGTATTTTTCCATATTTAGCTATATTAAATTTTTATTTGGTTGATTCACCCAAACAGGAAATTCAAAAGTAAAGTATTATCTCCCATTAAAGCCATCTTCTTTAAGTAATATGACAAAAAATAAGAGAAAAATATTTTTTTTTAGAAAATGCAAAAGCCCCAACTATTTTTTTTGTTGAAGATATTTCTATAAAAAAAAGAAGATAAGATGCATAAAAAACGGAAAACATAACCCGGTAGGAAAATTTTTAATGAAAATAAACAATTTCATGTCATTACTAGTTAATTTTTAAATGAATACGTAATAAATCAAAAACTGTTTAATAAATCATTATTAACGAACGATTTCCGACATTTCCGTTCCATATAAATGCCCGTTGTACAATTTGTGTCTGTCAATTGTTCTTCGCATTTCCTATTGACATTGTTCTGTTCACAACAACAACAACAGCAGTAACAGCAACAAACGATTGATGGAAAGTATAAAAGTGGTTATAAAGCAATTAAGCAAATCATTTGCATTTTAATTGAAATTCAATCAAGCGCAATTTCTTGTTTGTCAACTGAAAAACTTAGCCATAACCGGATTTGAGGTATGGGGTTAGAGTTTGATTCGAAACAACATGAGAACGTAATGAATGTGGAAAACAAAGCAGAATGAAATAAATGCGAGCGTAGTGTTCGTTGAGCTGACAATACGGTACCCTAATGCAAAGGGGAGCAACTATTAAGCGGGCTTATGATACTAGATTTTATAAGCGAGTAATAAGTCAAAATGTCCCAATTCAGATCAATAGAATGAATACAGAAGAGATTTCTGCCTTGATCAATTTTAAAAGTTGGTCGGAGAACCGTAGTATTATATAAGGTTTGTGCAGTGGATGTGGTCCTCAATAAGTCTTTGTTTTTTTTCAACTAGCGCTTATTTTGTGATTGGTATCACATAGCTCATGTCTGATTTGGAGGATAATTAGTTTTATCATTCCGCTGAAGAAATATGAATATCTCAGGTTGGGTGCTACTGGCAAAGTGAGGATAGCCATATGCATTTGAAACTGAAGGAAGTTTTTAATGGAAATCATGGTCTGGATTTGAGCCAAAGGGACATTCCCGAGTGATATTCCTATGAAAATGAATTCCCGTTTAACCGAGATAAAAGGAAAAAAGCAGCATGGTAGAGGATGAAGGCGAAAGCAATTCTAACCTCTCAACCGTCGATATAAATAAAACCCGAGAAAGATAGAACCCACCAGGATCCATGTAATACAACAACAGAAAAATGTATTCAGTGGAGAATCTAAATTGAGCCGCTGTGATTTACTCCTAATTCAGCGGTTGATAAAATAAGAGGAGCTCTCTGACTTTGCTTTTCTCGGAGTCCCCATGAAGCCTATACCCCTAAGCATATCTCATTCTATTGATAAGAGTCCCAGTAGATCATCTGTTGGCGATCGTTGATAGGGCTGCTCTTGAAGGAAAAAAGTCATAAGTTCTAAGAAGGTCATAACAGTTAGTGGCATAGAGACCCTATGGGAAGAATCCCAACTTGAAGAGGCGTCGACTGCAGGAATATCCTACAGGACGAGGCTCAGGTGTTGAAAATTCTGGCACAGGAGTATAGTGGCTTTCAGGTAATCTAATTTTTTCAACGAATTTCCTGATGGCAAGGGCTGATTGTCGACGAAAGTAGTGCCGATAGTAATTTGGCGGATAGCACACTCTCCGTGTAATGCAAATTGATTGCAATAAGTAAAACTACATGTAACGAGATTCAACATGCTTGAAAATAACTCTGCTGGGCTGAACGATGAAAATAACTCCCTCTATGAATTTGAAGAAGAGAACATATTATATCTTCCATTGCAGCTTGAGGATTTTAAAACTTATTCCCCTTTACAAATTCAAGAAAAATTCGAAGACTCTGTCGAACAACGTTGAGATGGCTGTAACTTAGAATCAACTTTATTGTAACTAGTAATGGAGGTTATCCGGTCACTTTCAGAGAACTAGGAATACCAGAGAGACCAACTGGATAGTTGGGTTTCTATTAGGTTACAGAGAGAGAGAGAGAGAGTGAAAGAAAGAAAGAGAGAGAGCTGGGATCCGTAAATTAACTTCAATGAGAAGTTGTTATAATTCCTCCCATAAGCTTCAGACACCTTCAAATTCACGAAAAAGTACTAAATAGTACTATATTTGGAACAATTTGGTAGTTGGTGAACAGATATTGCTTGAGATCTGAAATTTTGTATTACGGTCGCTTTTCATGAGTAGCCTGGCCATATAGAGGTTAATTTGGAAATGTGTACTATATTTGCACAAAAAGTGCGGAATGGTACTATATTTCGTATTGGTGAAGCGATTAGAATAAAACCCCTGAATATGTTGGGGTTCTGTGTGTATCTGGAATTGAGATTTCACGGTGGTTTGGAAATGAGTCGTAAATTTGTAAGAAAAAATATTAAATTGCACTAAGTTTGGTACTTGGTGAAGGGATAGGGCTGGAATCCTGAAATTTGTTGTTGAGGTCTCTGTTAATTTCTGAAATGGAGACATGGAAATATTTTTTTGGAAATATGTACGAAAAGCAATAAATGGTACTTAATTTGGTATTGGGTGAAGGGTTAGGGCTGGTATCTGTAATTAAGATATGGAGGTGTTTTTGGAAATATTTACTATAATTTCACTAAAAAGTACTAAATATGACTAAATTTGGTATTTGTTGAAGGGATAGGATTAAAAACATTATATTTGATATTGAGGTCTCTGTTGACATCTGGAATTGAGATATGGTAGTGGTTTTGAAATTGTGTTCTACAATTTTTCGAAAAGTACTAAGTGGTACTAAATTGGGTATGGGGAAGGAATAAAGCTGATATCCCGAAATTTTATATAGATGCCACTCTTGGTGCCTGTGGATAAGGTATAGAGGTGATTTTGGAAATGTGTACTATAAGTTTTCGAAAAGTACTAAGTTGTATTCAATTGGGTATGGGATAAAGGGATGGGGTTGGAAACTCGAAATTTATACTGAGATTTCTGTTGGTTTCTGATGGTGTTTTTGATTTTGATTGTACGAAAAGTACTAAATAGTGATATATTTGGTATATATTTGGTATTGGGAGAAGAATCCTGAAATTTGATATATAGATGTCAATTTTGGTGTCTGTGGTTAAGATTAGAATGCGATTTTGGGAATTGATACCATAAATGTTCGAGAAGTACTAGATTTTGAAACGTTTGTTTTAGGGTGAACGGAAATGCATCATATATTTGTATGAGAGGTATTATATGGTAATGCATTTGGTATTGGGTGAAGGGATGGAGCTTTAATCCTCAAATTTGGTATTGAGGTCCTTGTAGGTTTCTAGGGTTTAAAAATGGAGACGTTGAAATAGGTTTGGACAGAAAATTTTAATGTGGGTCCATTTTGTAATGGTTTTACTTATATCCTCCTAGGAAAACTTGAAAATTAAAGATTTTTAAGATTATGTGGTGTAAAAGGTAAACATTTACCTAATATTCCGAAAATGGAAAAACTTGAACAATGTAGAAAAATTTTGAAAGTGTCAAAAATGTGTACGACTTATGGAGTTTTGATTAAAAATTTTGTCAAACTGACAAATTATGAATTTTTAGTACTAAAAAGGACTAGCAACAAACCAACGAACTGTTGAAACGAGTCTAAAATTTTAAGGTGGACCTTTAGCTGACGTATATGTATGTAATTATAGTTGCTGGTGTATATGTATATAATTAACATTTTAAAGGGACAGTTGGACGGACAGGTGCAGATAGTTTGATCGTTTTATCTCTTCGAAATATGAAGGTCGGGCCTAGGCGCTATATGAATTTTTAGCAAAGCAAAAGTAAAATTAACTTTTCTCCATATTTTGGTGTAGCGTATAAAAACAGTGGTACACAATATACCGTTTGAAGCCTTCCATTGTAGAGTAAATACCATCTATCTTATAGTAATTAACATAAACCGCGCTAACAAATCTTATTTTCTGTCAATACCAGCAACACCGAGGATGATATGTTTCAAACCCAACAACGACAGCAACAAGAAAAAAATCTCCATAATAAAGAAGATATGTACAATAGGCCTAGCAAATCATCCTCTCGACCATCGCACAGCCACAGCCACAGTCACACACACCCACAAACACAACATTCAAGTCGACTGCCAACACCATAGGATTTTCACAAAATGGATTAAAGAGAAAAAAGAAGAGGAAAAAAAGTTAATGCTAACAACGGGGCAGCCATAACAATAACTGAAATAGAAGGGGTTTCCTAGGAAAATGAGAAGCAGACTTGCAAAGAAAACATAGCCTCAGGGGCATTTTACAGAACTTTTAAGCTAACGACAGCACTTTTAATAAAATTGTGGCTGGCCGAAGTTGTCCGACTTGGATGTCTACTTGTCTGATTTTGTCGCTGCTGACTGACTACCGACTATTGCAGCTCATCCAGCAGCCAGCAGCTACTAACCAACAACAGTTGGTTTGTTGAAATCATTACATCGAAACTGACAGACAACCACATTTGTTTTTCCAACTTCTCCTGTCGTCGTCGCCGACGAGGACGAGGGCGATGTTAAAGGGAAGAGCGAAAAAAAAAACAAAAAATGACAACGAAGATCTCAGCTCGACCGTGTTAATGTTGCTGCTTGCCTTCTGTTGCCAACAGCAACTAACTACCAAAGGCAAATCATTGGTGGCAAACGCGAGCACTCACACACACAAAAGCCCAACACGCTTTTTAGCCTCTTGATTTAAACCAACACAATGACAGGCGGCAAATGAAGACGACATTTTTAATACACAAACATTAAACATGTCCAGAGGTTTGAGGAAACACATCACAATGGGTTCAGAAAGCAACAAAAAAAAAAAAATATACAGGGTTTGTTGCCAACCTCCTGCACCTCCTTCGTTTCTTTCTGGTTAAGGCAGCCAAATAGATAGGAAGTGTTAAAGAATGCAAGAAAAGAGCACCGCAAAGCGGCAAAATGAAAGGCGCAAAAATGCTGCCGCTGCCGGTAACTAAGAGGCAACCGACCGACCGTCCAACAAAGATGAGAGAAAACTCAATTAAACTTTTGTAATTACAGTTAAAACGGAAAAAAGATATTTAACCAGAATAATTGCATTGAAAGCCAACGAGCGGCAACATTTACCACTACAGCAACAAGAACAACATAATTCTAACACAGTTTCCTGTAGCAGCGAGCGTGAAATAAAACTTAATAGTTTTGTCGTTTGTTTATGAATAGTTGTCCACTTCCGCAAGGATGTCAAGGGGTAAGGAGAGATTTAAACATGACAGTTTATTCGTATTGTAGGTTGCTTTAAGATTTAAAATATAGCAGAGATTCTTAAAAATCGTAATATTTCTATATATTTCCGACACTTTTTATAATCGAATTGTATGGAAATATAAAGATTAAAAAAATGCTGCTCCGTAGAAAAATGGCCCAAGGACAAACCCTATTGAAGTTAGTGAGAATCGGTTCAAATTTAGATATAGCTCTTATATATATCTTGAACCGATTTCGGGTTAATTGTGCACCAAATAGCCAATATCCGTACGAAAGACCTGAATTATGGCACATTCGACCGAATTCAGTATAGAAGGAAATACATCAAATTTGCTGAAAATGGGTTGTTATATAGATGTAGCTTCAACATATATGTTTCATCCGATTTGGTTTTTTTATGCATGCCACAAGAATGGTACTTGGAACCAGATATCATATACATCCCAGCAATAACTGTTCCAAATTTCATCAAGATTCGTTCAGATTTGCATATAGCTCTCACATATGTCTTCAACCGATTTCACATTAATTGTGCACCAGATGGTTTATATCAGTCCAAATGGAGTGAATTTTGGCATTCCGACTGAATTCAGTATAGAAGAAAGTACTTCAAATATAGCTATAACGTCAATATATGTGTTTCATCCGATCCGGTGTTTATTTTCGTCCGATTGCAATTTTATTGGGCTCCAAATAGTTCTCCAAATTTTTTGAAAATTTCGACCTTTTGTGGGGTAGGTAGCAAAAGGAGTGGACCGACATTGTTCATCTTAACACCAGACCTTGGGTTAATATAAATATTAGGATGTGTGAAATTTGAAGACAATCGGACTCTTACAACACATTTTATGAGAGTTGTAATTATTCAAAATGTTGACCATTTGTGGGGGAGGTACTTGATGGAGTGGACCGATATTGTCCATTTTCACACCTGACCTAGTACTGACGCAAATTTTAGGATATGCAAAGTTGGAGCAGAATCAGATTATCCTTTCTCTTTCTGTGCAAAAAATATATTTTTCTTTGAATATTTCGACCTTTTGTGGGGGAGGTACCAGAAGGAGTGGACGTATATTGCCCATCTCCGAACTCGATCTAAGTTTGACAAAAATATTACGATGTACCCAATTTGGACCAAATCGGATACTCCCTTCGAGAGTTATCGTGCGCACCAGCCAGCCAGACAGACGGACGGACGGACATCGGTAGATCGACTCCAAATGTTCTGAAACGGATTTGGTCCAAAGCGACCCAGGGTCTAAAACCGTTATTTCGACTAGGCACGTTTTGGCCGTATCAGATGATATATAATTCATAATTGGTATGCCCTAATCAACATAAATTCATTTATAAACTTTTATTTGTATTGCGGATAGCTCTACTTTATACGCATATTAGTGTAGAGTATTAGCATATTTGCTCCCATACATATGTTTCATCCGATATGCACTCTACCATAATCTACCATAATGATATTTTGTACCAGATATGTATATATTTTATTACCAGAGCTCTACTGAATACGCATAGTGGTGTAGGGTATTATCGACCCCGGCCGACTTTTGAGCTTTCCTTACTGGTTTAATAAATTTAAAAAAAGAGAGTAAAAACTTTCTTGCTAAATAGCAACGATTTTTGACCAGGATAGCATTTTATAAACTATTAAAAAAAATCGTAAAAATCCATAAAGTTTTGTTTCTTGACAATTTTCCTTATGAATAGCATGAATTTTTGTCAGAATGTCTTTTTATCCATAATTCCCGATTAAGATGAACTTGAGTTTTTTTTTAATTCGCAATTTTGGAAATATTGTCATATATCTAAAATGACACGGTTTTTGGTCAGTGTATCATTAATAATATTTTTTATAACATCATATTTTGCCAAGAATTCCTTTCCTAAAATATGTGTCAATTTTTAGTCGAAATATTTTTTTAAATGCATAATTTTGATAAGTAAAAATTCTTGGTAAATCCTCGAGGTTCTAAAATATTCTCTTATTTTAATAATTAAACTTGATTTTCAGCCAGGTAATTTGAAACAATATTCTTAAACAATGACACAAAATTTAGGTCAGGTAGTTCTTCCTATTTCGCCGAGCCGGTGTCACAACACCAATATGGTTGGGTTACAGAATCTCTCCGATCCGAGTCTTTGGTAATTTTCATGTTATCATTCTCAAAATGAACCACCTACACAAAGAAAATTCCCCGTAGTAGAAATTAAATATAACTGCTTTTTATTTTTCATCTTTATTTTTTTTTTTCAGCTTCATTTAGGAAATGGTGTTCCATTAAAAAGGAAATTTGCAAAATCAAGAGACATTTGGTTTTGGTAAAAGTTGTTTTATTTTCTGTTACTCTAGAGTTATTTCTTATATACATTTAGCACACAAAGTCAGATACCGCAACTGATTGCAAATTATTGAAGAAAATATTTGTTGTTATCCACACCATAATATGAGACATTTTGCTGGAGGATGTAAAGAAGAATTGCAAAACAAGTCAAATGACAACTAACTATATCAGCGTATCATAGATAGAATCATGTTATCGAGGGGGAATTTAAATATATATGGGACATTATTATATACTGTAGGGGAATATTAAGAACTATTTATTGAAAACGGCTTATGAAATATTTTCTTTATTTTTTTTTTAATTTTTATACCCACAGCCATATACAATATTTTAATACGACAAAAAAAAAAAAAAAACGGTTTTATGCAATAGTTTCCTTTGGACCAAATCCGTTTCAGGATATCTGTAGTCGTTCTAGGGATGTCCGTCCGTCTGTTGGTCCACTCCTTTAGGTACCTCCCCCAAAAATGTTCAACATTGTCACAAGAAAAAAAAAATAAATAATAATAATAATAATAATAATAATAATAATAATAATAATAATAATAATAATAATAATAATAATAATATAATAATAATAATAATAATAATAATAATAATAAATAATAATAATAATAATAATAATAATAATAATAATAATAATAATAATAATAATAATAATAATAATAATAATAATAATAATAATAATAATAATAATAATAATATAATAATAATAATAATAATAATAATAATAATAATAATAATAATAATAATATAATAATAATAATAATAATAATAATAATAATATAATAATAATAATAATAATAATAATAATAATAATAATAATAACAATAATAATAATATTATTAATATAAGAGTAATACAATACGAAATGATCGTCCAATTGCAAATACAAACATTTTATAGTTCTATGTCAGATGTGAAAATTGTCACTCCATTCCATCACGTACCTCCCCCACAAAGTGTTAAAATCTTGAATAATTATAACTCTTATAAAATGCAAACTAAGTAGCCGATTGTTTTAAGGTTCCTCGCATTTCAATAGTTTTACCAAAACAAGGAGTTGTATGATGAGAAAAATATTTGAACTGCTTCTGGTATCTTCAACTCAACGGGTCAAAATTTTGAATAATAATATCTCTCATGAAATGCGAAATAATCACGCGATTCTCTTCAAATTTCACATATCCTAATATTTTACTTAACAAAGATCTACGGTGGGATATATCTGTCCACTCATAAGCATCTGATTCTCTATAAACCTCGCATACCTTTTTTTCTACTAACACAAGATTTGGTGTGAAGATAATAGATATCGGCCCAGGCCTTCTGGTCCTCTCCCGCAGTGTCACAATGTTCAGTATTTATATCTCTCATAACTTGCGATACAAACCAGCGATGCTTACAAACTTAGAAATCTAAATATCTCTGTCAACTGTTGTTACACAATACTCCGGCTTAATCCCATTATTGTTGTTTTTATAAAAACTATGTTATTTTATTAGTGAAGAAAGATGTCAACATGGAATCTGATGTAATCGGGATCTATCGGCCAAATCTTTCTGCTACCTCCCTAATTTTGTTCTTCATACCGATTGTACTTATTTCGCTATATATCCCAGACCTTGGCAATCAGTGACGACCAGAGGAGAACTTGAGGTTCTGTTAAAATCTAAAAAATACCGAATGTAGCCGTTATATTAGGCTCTACATGACGACGTGGATCTGCATAGGCAACTCTTGTCATAAGCCATTGCAATGTTTAAATGCGAAACTTGAACAAAAGAAAAAAAATCGGTGAATAATGCAGCTAAAATCACAAAAACATCGAATATAGGCAGGTACCGGTATATTGGGGCTATACGAAGATTGGAACCTGCACAGACAATTTTCTGTCATCGGCTGTAGTATCTATTACGAACTTCAAATACCAAATTTAAAACAATTGCGATGAATAATGTCGCTAAAATCATCAAAATACTGAATATCGGGAGGTACCATTATATGGGGGCTATACGAAGATGTGGACCTGCACAGCAAATTTTCTGTCTTAGGCTGTAGTATCCATTATGAACTTTAAATACCAAATTTGAAACATTTTCGGTGAATAATGTCGCTTAAATAACCAAAATACCGAAAATATGGATGTACCATTATATGGGGACTATACCAAAACGTGGGAATACATGGCCCATTTTCCACACTAAAAGTCCTGCAGACATTATATACATTAGATTAAAATTTTATCAAACTACTTCATTTCGTTCGGAAGCTAGAGTGGTTTCCACAGATGGACAGACGGTCGGACATCGCTAAATCGACAAAGTTTAATAGCCTAGCCCAACGTCAAGGAAGTGGACGAAAGAAAACAGCAACATTAGCAGAAATGGTTCGAAAAGTAAAACAGCGACTTGATCGAAACCCTCGTCGCAGTGGCCGAAAAATGGCTCGTGAGCTGATTATGTCGCAATATTTCTATCGCCAAATATTGAAAAATGAGTTAGGGTAAAGCCATTGAAATTCCAACTGAAATTACACCGCAACAGAAAGAAAATAGACTCAAAAGAGCTAAAGAGATGCTTCGCTTGACCGAAAGTGGTGAACTGCCGAACTTGGTTTTCTCCGATGAGAAAACATTCTTCGTTCAACAGTTTGCAAACAATCAAAATGATCGTGTTTACTTGCCAAAGAGGTCAGCTGAAAATGTGCACCTTCGGTTGGCCACCAGACCTCAAGCGCCGGCCATAGTGATGGTGTGGGCCGATGGTCGTTCTCCGCTCGTATTAATCAACCGTGGCATCAGAATAAATGCCAATTATTATCCCGAAAATATTGTGAAGAGTGTATTAAAGCCTTGGGCACGCAAATATTTTGGCCGCAGACCTTGGACATTCCAGCAGGACTCAGCACCATCGCACTCAGCACGCGTCACCCAATAATGGTTACAAAATGAGGTTCCTCGCTTCATTTCCAGCGCCCAATGGCCACCAAAATCTCTGGATACCAATCCGTTTAACTATTATATCTGGATTATTTTGGAAAGCAAGGTTGGTACTAAAAAATACCAAAGTGTCGATCACCTCAAGCAAGCGCTTCGCCGGCAATTTGCCAAAATACCGCAGAGCAACACTCGGACGGCGTGTGACTGTTTCATAGGCCGTTTGAAGGCTATAATTCGTGCCAAATGTGAACAATTCGAAAAAATCTAAACTTATTCTAAAATTTGATGCTATTTCCGAAATTTTTCGCTTTCATTCAATAAAATTAAAAAAAATGTAAAAATAATGGCGTTTGACTTTGTTGCACTTTTTTATCTCACCCTGTATATACTTTGTGGGGTGTAAAATGTATATTTTGAGGTGTTACAAACGGAATGACAGACTTAATATGTCCCCCATTCTATGGTGGAGTGTATACAAAATAGGCTTCTATTCTGAGCCTATCTCTAACTCTATGCAAAATTTCGTGAAGAGTGAGTCATAATTGTGACGTGATTACAAATTGACATGGAGAGTAGGATACACATAACTACATCGGTCCAGCTCGGCTATATAGAAAGATCATGCGTTTAGTACCAATATTTCGAGGTTTTGCAAACTTTGTGACCTAATCAAACTTATAACACCTACAACATATAGTGTGGTAGGGTATTAGGTTTCCAAGTAATAATAATAATAAGAAATTTAAAAAAAAAGTATGGGAGGGGGTGGAACTTCCCTCCTCTATTTAGTTTACTTTGCGTTAAAAAATTCAAAACATCGAAATCTTTTTCCTTTTTCTTAGTTGTTTTTTCAAAATCTTAATTATTTTTATATTTGTAAAGTGTAATTGAGATGAAATTGTGCCGAAAAATTTAAACTCCACTTTCACGCCATTTCATTTTAAGACCGACAAAAAGATATTTTGTTTGTAATTAGTGACTTGCATTTGTATCTTCCATTCTTACTTATGAGTCTCTCAGTGATAGTTTCATTGTTAGTTAATTTCTCCCCACTACACCCTATAACTACACCCCAAGCCCCTTCAATAAAACCAACATATTCCAATGAATTTTAATATTAACAAATAGTTCTACTTTAAATATTCTATTTCAACACAGTGCCTTTAAATATATCGATTTTGGAACATAATTAAAATATCTGCCCATCGTTTGTCTACCTTTCGGATTTCATTTGGAAGACGAACCCTTGTCAGTGCTCTTGAACATTTGTTCTTTTCGTGTTGTTGTTAACATCAATTGTCATAAGAATTTTAATCAAAGAAGCTAATCGTAAGCTCTGCCAACCTGCCCACCTTCCATTTTGAATGGGGGACTAACCAACCTGTATCATTATCCGGATGCTTCAATCAAGCACCGAATGGATGTATGCGATTTTCAATAAACGTCAAACATGAATTATGTTGTTGCTGTTGCCATAAGGATAAATGTATTAGTGTAGCTCGATGGGCTGAAAAATCTCAATAATGACAGGCAGACAGACAGACTTCAATGGAATTGGAAAGCACTGTATCAGTCTATCTAGCTATCCACCCACTCAAATTCACGCACACATACTCGCACGCTCACTCATACGTACACATATTCTAAACAAGTTTATTAACAATGCCAACATGTGGTCCAAAGTACATAGTACATCCAATTCGCGTTTGTATCTTGTATGTCTGCTGATGAGGTGGGCGGATGGATGGATGAATGTAGCTGTGCGTAAAGGACCCATAGCATGCGTTTATTAACGATCCGATAGCCCATGGACGGACGATAATGGCGTAAAGATGCCACAAAATCAAATTTTATTTAGCAAATGGATACTAAGTACACACTTTTGGGTAAAAGTCAAAACGGAAATTACCAAAATATCTTTACATACTATACATACATATGTGTGTGTGGGTGTAAGTCTGTGAGAGTTCGTTCATAAAACTTTGAGTGATGGCTGGGAGAGTGTGTGGGTTTGGTGGTGCACAAGTTCAATATATACGGACTGTTATTACAAAAATGCCCATCATTGGATGCTCATCAAAACCTATTGATGTTCATGCGAGACTTAAAGTTAACAGCAAACATGTTTGGAGGCGGATTTCCGTCTACCTTAACTTATTTTCCAGTGCTATAATTTGTTGATATGAAGTGCGATATTTTTGGTATTATAATGTCTGAATGTTTATTTTTGATATCAGATATATTTTTCGGTTTTAGAATATAACCAAATCTTGAAGTTCGTTCGATTAAATATGTATATAAAAGCAGAACATTTGAAACCATGGGCAGTGATTTACATTACAATAAAAAATTAAATGTTTTATATCGGCTCACGACTTGTTTACACAAAAGACATCGTCCATTTCACACGCTAAATATTGTTCGATAACACTGAACGACAAATGGGGACTATACAAAGACGTGGACTTGCATACGACATATTTGTCATAGATTGTATTACCCATTACGAACTTCAAATATGAAATCTGTAACTATTCCGGTGAATAATGTTGCAAAAATCATGAAAATACCGAATATCGGGATATTCCGTTATATGGGGGCTATACGAAGACGTGAACCTACATACGATTTTTTTTGCCATAGGTTTTAGAACTCATTAATATGTTACAATACGAAATTTGAAACAATTCCGGAGAATAATGGTGCTGAAATCATCAAAATACCGAATATCGGGAGATAACGTTAGATGGGGGCTATACGAAGACGTGGACTGTAAACAAGAATCTTTGTAGTAGGCATTACGAACTTCAAATACGAAGTTTGAAAACATTCGGTTAAATAATGTCGCTAAAATCATGAAATAACGAATATCGTGGGGGCTATACGAAAAAGTGGACCAACATGACCTATTTACGAACTCAACCTGCCTACTGTGAAATATTTATGTATGCAAAATTTTAGCATACTATCTCAATTCGTTCGAAAGATTACAACAGACGAACAGACGGACATCGGTAATTCGTCTTAGAATTTTACGCTGATCTAGTATATATATACTTTGTAGGGTCTTTCATGAATATCTCGAGGATTTACAAACGGAATGACAAAGCTAATATACCCTCCATAGAATTGTGGAGGGTATAAACAAGTTTCGGCTCTCATTAAGTTGAGTGGCCGACAAATCATTTGCACAGGAGTTTCGGCTCGTTGTTCCCCAATACTTTCTGCTAGCTGTTTCTCTGGAGTTTCGGGATCGCTATTCCGCAGAAGTTTTAGCTCGCTCTTCCGCATCATAGCTCAAACAATGGTCACGAGCCGTAGTGCTAGCTAGAATAGCTTTCTAGTCATTGTAGACGACCCAAATGGCAAAACCCAAACATAGCCACTGTGAGCTGCCAAACCCGAACGAGTTCCGATCCATCTGCAAAGAGCTAGACATCGGCTAATAAACATACCTTCAGCTAACGTCCGAATCTGAACTAGGCCCCCAAACGAAGTAAGATGCCGAACCTGAACGAGTTCCGATCAGTCTTAGATGACCTGGATAGCTGCCGCGGAGCTTATCCATAGTAAGTTGCCGAACTATAACGAATCCCGGTTTATCTAAGAATACCTGGACAGTTGCTCCCGAGTATCTCTACAGTGGATTGCCGTGGCCCAACGATTATACTACGAGTCCCAAATCCGTCTCCGAAAACCTCGATATTAATAACCCACACATCAAGAACCCCGATTGTTCACCGCTCTTCAGCCCGATGTCCATTTACTGACGTCGCTCCGAACTAAACATTGTAATTCATGATTATATTCAACTCGTCGACAATCGACGATCATAAGTTCCCGATTAACTTCAAATCGTCATCTGACATTTAGCAATGAATTTGTACTACAAAAACTTCAAGATATGAATGTAAACGAAATGTTGGAACCACACAGGATGGTGCTACTTGTCATACTGCGTGTGAAACAGTAGACTTATTGAAAGAAAATTTCAACTACAACCTTATTTCGAGAAATGAACCGGTGAATTGAACTCCGCGTTCGGGTGATTGACGCCACACGATTATTTTTGTGGGGACACCTGAAGTCATTGGTTTTAGTTAATAAACCAGGTACGAATGTCGCTTTGGAAACCAATATTTAACGTGTCATTATTGAAATACGCTCTCAAATGCTTGAAGAGGTGGTCGAAGATTGGACCTCCTTTTTTGCCATTTCATAATTTAGTATGTGTTTTATTTAATTTTCAAATCGACAAATGCTTAGAAAAATACATCTTTATAAGATGTTGTTCTTTCCCACGTTAGCCGCTGATTTCTTGACGCAATTGGTGCGAGGAATCGGGGTCAGGCTCGGTCTAAATCATATGTTCGAAGTTGCAAGTATTTGGAGTTACTATGTGTATTCCGTTTCCCACCAATGCCTGTCAACTGAGCCCGATACTCGATTAACAACTGGTGTAAATTGCAAAATGCTTCATCTTAACTAAGTCCAACCTCAAAATGCACTCACCCTTATTTTCATATGTTCTTATATCTTGCTGAGATTACCCGCCCCCTTGGTAAAATGTGGGAGCAACACGCATAACAAACCACTGTTTCAAATTTTATATTTATTTTTTGTAATTGAATATTCATCAGAAATGATAAGGAGAATATGGGGGAGACTCTACCACAAAAACGAAGTGCAATAAGAAAAGTAACAATTGTTTATGTGTCACAAAAGGACAACTGCCTATGTCCATGTCAATGGTAATAATGCAGCTGGAGCGGATAAGAAGATATAGCACAGAGTTATGTTGTTGCTCTTGGTTTACATTTTTTTCTCCATGTCGACACATAAAAACGGTGCGTCGTCATTTTGCCATAAAATGCATTAAAAATTTATGAAGCGCATTAAATTGTAATGCAAAATATGTATAAACCTTGACTGCTGCTCTCATCCAGCCAGTCAGCCAGCCAGCCAGCGTGCAAGTTAGCCAAAGAGTGAGTGGGGAGCACTCAATGTTGTCAGCCTACCATCCTTGCTGTGTACGCCGAGAACACTCGGTGTCGAGTGTATAAGTCTATAATAATAAATACGTTATAAAACACACACGCTGCGGCCGTATCTCGCACTGCCTTGCTTTAGCTAACGAAGATTCGCACATAACGCATTCTGGGAATGTAAAAATAACTTCGTGTAGGTGGGGGTATTTATGAATTCTTTCCTGTTGTAAAATTTACCGAACATATTTCCGAATGTGTTTGTGTATCCATGTGTGTGTGTGTGTGTGTGCGAGAGCGTTTATTTCGCCGCCTTGATGTTGAGTATGTTTGTCTATCGTATCATCATAGCCATCATTCACGAGCAATTCACACGATGCTTTTGTTGGCGTTTTTGTTACAGCCAGCTACTGTCGGTTTGGTTGGCATTTTTAACGGTTAGTGCACCTTTATGGTAATAACAGCAGCAGCAACAGCAGCAGCAACAGCAACAAAAACTTTAATGCCAAACATTTAAGCCTCGAGTTAGTATTCGTACGTTGTAAAATGAGCGCATTTTTTTACTTACTTTGTCTTCTATCGCCTGTATTCCATGGTGGTGGAGCTTCTGTGTCGTGCCTTCGGAGCATTTGTGTGTGACATAACTTGGCATGTTCGTATATTGGATTTATTCTTTGTGTTTTTGTTTTTGCAATGTTTAGCTTCGAACAACTTTATGAATATTATCGAACATTAAAGTGTAATTTAATTAAGCCTGTAAAAGTTGTGCTGCCAAGTAGTATTTTTTCAGTTTATTATCGTCATTCTAGTTGTTGTCATATTGTAATATCCGCCAGCATGACCGCTTGGTTGTGGTGTCAAATAGGTTGGTTTAAAACAAAAGCACTGTTGAAAAGTTGAACATTGCGAAAAAAAATATATTTTGTCGAATAGTTGAATATTGTAAAAAAACATATTCTGCACCCTACAGCAAATTAGGAGCAAAGGTATAGTATCGTACTTAGAGTAACATTGTAGTCCTTGTATGAAAACCACACCACTCGTGTGGTAGATGTAACGAATAGGTTTTTTTATATCCATCTGATAAGTTTAGAATTTGACAATATCTGATGTCTGGACGAAGTTGTGGAGTGAAGGGTGTTTTAGAACTTTAAATCTGCAGAGCATTTTTTAGCACAGGTTCTCTATTCACAACTGACGAAGTGGTCATTGTATGGAAGTTTGAACATGCTTTTCAACAGGCCAGTGATCAATTAGTTCTGCTAAAAATCGTGGAAGGCTGGACCTTGTGTTGTGACACATCGACCATTAACTCAAAGAGTGACATAACTCGAAAATGTTGATTTCGTGAACATCTTTTTATACACTACAACACTATATGTTGGGGGTGTTATAATTTTTATTGAGCCAAAAGTTATGTAACGAAATATTGGTTTCCCATATAGGAAAGTATATATGGATTTTTCTATCTTGCGTGCAGAGGCGATGTAGCTATGTATGTCCGTCCGTACGTCTGGCCAGAATAGATGCCTATTTCCT
Source organism: Musca domestica (assembly GCF_030504385.1). Lineage (NCBI taxonomy): Eukaryota > Metazoa > Arthropoda > Insecta > Diptera > Muscidae > Musca > Musca domestica. Next base: position 201,494 of record NW_026712334.1, on the reverse strand, counting down.
TTGGAGCAGATCGCATAAATCAAATTTTCCATAAAACCGCGTGTATTTTTAATCCCGGCGAAATCACAAATCGACGAACACGACAATTTTGACCTTTACGTAGATGCCGATAGTTAATAAATCAGATGTATATAGCGAAATATATACAATGTATATATACAAAAGGAAGGGGGTGTTAGCTAGAATGCTTATATCTCAAGAATGGGTGGACCGATTTTGAGAAATTTTGGCAATTAAGAAAGACTTCTTGACATAAAAGAATAAATTCTAAAAAAAAAAAAAAAAAAAATAAAAAAATATGCCAATAATGATGTTGATATATATTTCGTAGTATTTTGTGACATTTTTTATATTTTTTTTTTTATTTTTATCGCTACGATTTTTTAAATTTGTCTTATTATATTGAATAATATTTTTTTGCCTTACATTACAGGTTGGGGTTGTTATATACAGATTGAAATTATCGTCCGCTCTTCACGAATTTTTTCACAAGGGTAGGGTTAGATTCAGAAGGGCTAGGCCTATTGTTTTGAAAGATGTCCGCAATATATTTAGGGGTTGAAATGGACTAAGAACTAAAAATGTTCCTGATTTTGCAGCCGTTATAAGGCCAACAAATAGCAACCAAAGGACACGAAATCTCGCATGAAGTCAGAGTTTAGGACAACGGGTAGAATGGTAGAAATGACGAATATATTTAATATCGTAGTCAAGCAAATTATATAGATGAGTCATATATGGACATACAGAGGGGCCTCTTGCTTTTGGAAATGATCGCAAAAAATTTAGGGGTTCAAATGAACGAAAAGCAGAAAAAATGTCCTGATCACACAATTGAAGCCAATCGACACGCCTGAGATGGACAGGGAAGAATTATAGCATTTTGGATTATATGATATTCGGTATTTTGATGATTTTAGCGACATCATTCACACGAATTGTTTCAAGTTTCGTATTCGAAGTTTGCAATGGGTATTACAGCTAATGCCTAAAAAAACGGTACCTCCCTAAATTCGGTGTTTGTGTGATTTTAGCGACATTATAAACATATAAATTTTGTATTTAAAGATTTTAATGGGTACTACAGCCAATTACAATACGTCTTCGTAAAGCTCCTGTATAAAGGTCATCATTTAAACTGTTGAAATGACTGACTTTGAAATTTTTCATTCCAAATGGTCGAGAGTATTCTGCCCGGCAGACCTTAGCTTCTTTTTTACTTGTTATATTCTCAAATAGGTTTGACTTTTACTTGGTTTCTTTAGGCGTAAAACTTTTTAGCTTTAATTTCCTTGGTGACTTAAAATGAAATTTGATGACGAATATTCTTGTGTTTGACGTGATAATTCTGAAATGATGATTTCGCATATACTCCCCAAAAATATGAAGTTAACCCTAAAACGCGTTTTGGAATGAAATGTGAATAATCCTTGTGTTTTTATCTGCAATATTGCCGAAGACACTATATACTTAAATTGTATGAATTCCAAAGAATCTTAATGCGAAAAATTTAAAGAAAGGCTTTTTTGAAGTGTCAACTTTTAAAACGACGATACACGTGATTTCAAGAATGAAATGAAAGGTTTTCAGACCTGCAGAAACTATACAGCAAATTTTACTGTTGTTGGGCACTAAATGGTCGGTACCAGCCGACTACAACATTTGCCTACTTGTTTTATATTGCATCAGATTTTTTTCAATTTGATTTACAAATTTGAATGGTACATGTTGTTATTTTATAGCCCCCATATAACGATCGAATTGTCTGCAATTTGATATTTGAAGGTTATTACGGCAAATCACACTTAATATAGGTCTACATTATTTATTATCCATATAACGGTACCACCCTATATTCGGTATTCTGATTGCGCTGATATGGATAGCCCCCATATAGCGGTAACTAAAGATGTTCGGTATATTAAATATTTTGTGAAATTTTCCAACAGAATTATCTGAAATTTTATATTTGAAGTTTCAAATGACCACTCATCGCTTCTGAAGAAAAAATATACCAGTCATTATATTGAAAGTGTTAGGGTTCTACATAGACTTGTTTTTGTCTGCAGGCAGGTCAAGTTTGAAGATGAGTTCTACCGGTTATCGATATTAAGAGATCACAGTGAGTTCTACCTCGTGTGGCAGAATATTGTTTATATAGGCCCACATTTTGCAAAGGGTCCCATTTAATGGTACTACCCGATATTCGCAATTCTGACGATTTTAGCCAGAGTTTCTAAAGCAATAAAATAATATCTGAAATTTTGACTCATAATGGATTTTATTTTCTGTGGCAGAGCATTGTCCATACAGGTCCAAGTTTTCGTATAGCCCCTATATAATTGTACCTTCCGATATTCGCTATTTTGACTTTAAAAGCAACAATTTCTAACGGAATTATTTAAAATAAAGTATTTAGAGTTCATAATAGGTTCTACTCCCAGTTTTGTCTACATGGGACCACGTTTTCTTATATCCCCCATATAATGGTATATCCCGATGTTCCGTTTATCACCTGTAGCAGAACAATTTTTATATGTACGTCAATTTTGTTCTAAGCACCCATCCTTACTTTCCAAATGGTGCAGGGTATAAAAAGTTTGGCGCGGCCTCACTTTACCGATTTTTACTTGTTAAACTTTGATAATCCTTGTTGCTATTTTTATACACAGTGCTGTTCCCATGTTTCAAATAGACATATGTTCGCAACATAGTGCTTGACAGTATGAGAGAAAATGTGGCGTTTGTATTTCACATTTTTATAGTTTTTATATTATTGTTATTATCTGATATTTTGTTCTGCTTCATATATTTTTATTTGTCTTATCCTTTAGATTATATACACAGTTTATTCTCATTAGAAATCAAATGTAAAGCATTGTATATGTTATGTATTCTCTAATGTGCCGTTATGGACATTAAAAAGCTGTTGCTGGATTTGATTTGGAAAATAATCATATACTAAGTGTGTTTTTGGAATAATGAACAAACAATGCACTGGGAACGCCAGCAAAAAGTCTTCGGATATTGGGAAATATTTTTTGAAATATCAAAAATATAAAGGTTAAACGAAATACATAATTTGGTTTATTGGGGCGTATTACCAGAGGCGACAGTAGTGGATTCACTTTTTTTGAAGAAGAGAAATAACAACTGAACACATTTTTATCCCTAAAAGTATGGTATACAGGATGAGATGAAACAACTGCAAACAACTTCAGACTGCTGTCATTTCTAAGCCGCTTGTCCGACAGCTGTTAAAATTATTTCAGTGACAGACATTATATTTTTACAAGCGTACAAATGCATTTTGGTGAGAATTTTCCAGAAAAAAGTTAGTCGTGATGAAATTCAAGCGACATAGTGTGATTCCTTTATATTTGACTGGAAACCCACAAGTGGCTATCGTTAGAGCACTCCAGCATTTAAATCTGAATAAATCTTTTGTGTCTCGTACCATCGCTCGTTAAAGAGGTGGACGGAAGAAAACAGCAACATCAGGAGTAATGGTTCAAAAAGTAAAGAAGCGACTTGATCGAAACCCCCTTCGCAGTGGCCAAAAATGGCCCGTGAGCTTAACATATCAAAATATTCCATTCGGAAAATTTTGAAAAATGAGCTCGGGGTAAAGTAGAGTGCAAGAACTTACACCGCAACAGGAAGAAAATAGACTCAGAATATCTAAAGAGTTGGTTCGCTTGGCCGAAAGTGGTGAACTGCCGAATTTGGTTTTCTCCCATGAGAAAACATTCGATGTCCAACAGTTTGCAAACCAGCAAAATGATCGTGTTTACTTACCAAAGAGGTCAGCTGAAAATGTGCAACTTCGGTTGGCCACCAGAACGAAGGCGCTGGCCATGGTGATGGTGTGGGCCGTCATAACATCCGATGATCGCTCTCCGCTCGTATTAATCAAGGATCAGATTAATCGAGGATCGGATTAATCAGAATTAATGCCGAATATTATCGCGAGGGTGTATTGGGCACATTTTGGCCGTAGACCTTGGACATTCCAACAGGACTCAGCACCATTGCATTTAGCACGCGCCACCCAAGAATGGATACACAATGAGGCCACCAAAATCTTCAGATACCAATCCGTTTGACTATTGTGTCCGGAGTATTTTGGAAATCAAGGTTGGCACTAAAAAATACCAAAGTGTCGATCACCTCAAGCAAGCGCTTCACCGGGAATGGGCAAAAAACGCAGAGCAACATTCGGGAAGCGTGTGACGGTTTCATTGGCAGTTGAAGGCCATAATTCGTGCCATAGGTGACTAATTCGAACAAATCTAATCTTATTCTAAAATTTGATGCTATTTCCGACATTTTTTGCTTTCATTCAATAAAATTTAAAAAAATAAAAATTATGGCGTTTGACTTTATTGCAGTTTTTTTTTATCTCACCCTGTATATCCTTTAGGATAGTCTATGTAACAAATATTATTTATATTACTTTCAAGGTTTAAAATCATTTACCATATCCTGAATAGTGGTATCTCAACTAAACCAAATTAGCTTTATAAGTCTAATTTAGTTTAGTTTATTTTAATTATTTTTGAAAAACCAAATTATTTCAATATCCTCAAATCCCAAAATTGATAAAAATCTTCCTACCTCTATAAGTTTCCAAATTTTATATTTCCTGCCAAATTTACTAGATAATTTTATATTTCAAATTCCGTAACAAACATTTTGGTTGTGGTTTTAAATATTTTATCAGACTTAGGTATTAGCAAAAAGGAAATAAAACAATTCCAATGTTTATCAGATGTACTTTTCACAGATGAACACAAATCAGCTACACGCACACACACACAAACACATAAATGCATTATATGGAAGACGAATAAAAACCAATAAATTTTTAATTGCCAAGATTTGTAAATATTTTCATAAAAACAAGAAGATACAAAAAAAAAAAACACCAACAACAATAAAACCAAAATGAGATTCTTAATAATTCATAAATTGAAATTAATCCACAAGAGGCTTAAAGCCACAATTGAAAAATATTTCATACGTAAATAAAACACCATTCAGCCTCAACATCCAGGCAGCCAGTTTGTCTGCCTGCCAGCCAGTGAGCAAAACATTATGCCATAGCTGATCAAAAAAAGAGGGGAAAAAACAAAAACAAGAATCAAAGAAAAAAAAAAAAAAAACAACAACAACGAGAGGATAAAAACATTACGAAAATGTTAACAAACAAATCCTGTAATTTTTACAGTAACACTAGCAATGCCAATGCAAAGGGGCATTGTTGCATACAATTTGTTTGGCAATAAGTTTTGTAAGTCTAGTCTCGAGTGAAAGACAGTAGAATAGGCAGCGAAATGGGTTATTTAATTTTTATGAGGCTGAATTCAAGATATTATAATTTTAATATTTTGAGGAAAATTTGATGGTGATTTATTTATATATGCGAAGGCTTCGCCTTTTTATATCCTCCACTATACTGTGGAAGGTATATTAACTTTGTCATTCCGTTTGTAAATCATCGAAATACTCATGTTATACCCAACAAAGTACATATATTCTTTATCAGCGTAAAATTCGAAGTCGATTAAGAGACGACGGACTGTCTGCCCGCCTGTCTATTGAAATTACGCTTTCTTTGGACCGAATTGAGACCAAAGGTTAAGATGTGTATTTTGCCCGTAGGCAATTAAATCCGGAAATGGGCCATGCCAGTCATATAACGATATCTTCCGGTGTTCGGTATTTTGATGACATAATTCACCGGAAAGGTTTCAAATTGCGTATTTGAAGTTCGTAATGGGTCCTACAACCTATGACGGAAAATTGTCTACGTCTTCATATAGCCCCTACTTTTATTCGGTATATTGATAATATTAGCGACATTATTCGTTGAAATGGTTCCAAATTTGACATTATTATTTACAGGAATTGTTTCAAATTTCGTAATTAAAATTCGGAATAGGTACTACAGACCATGACTAAACCATGACTACGAAACTACTTCTACAGGACCACGTCTTTGTATAACCCCCATTTAACGGTTTTAATTTGGGCGGTATATATCGACGGATTTCTTTTTGATTTTTTTTTTTTCAAATTCCTTTTTAATGGTGGAAGGTATTAAGAGGCCCGGCCGAACATTGGTGCTTTTTTCATTGTTTGTTTTCTTTTTTTTAATTAATCATTTCAAATCAACGCTTTTATCGAGAAAAATAAGTGACCTCCGCATTGGAACTACACATGAATAACCAGTAATGTAATGTCAAAAGTCAAGTGGTCTTTACCCCACTATGCATATTTAGCAGAGCTGCCCGTAACAAATAAACGTTTATATTGGTAGATGAACCTTGTCTGAATTTATTATGGCTTTAGAACAGTTATAGATTGGAATCAGATGGAACTAATATATGGGAGCTATATCCAACTCTGAATCGATTTCCACCAACTTTGACAGAGGTACTTCTATCCAGACCTCCGCATGAAGAGTGAAACTCACTCGAATTCCAGTGGGAGTGCTCCTGAGAGCAAAAAAAAACATGAAGCAAATTTAATTTGCGATGTTGATCGCATAGGGGAGATAATATTATCCTCGTTTTTTAGTGGGAGCACAATTCGTTTAAAATTGAGCAGATTCTACTTTTGCCGAGCACACTTATTTAAATACCTTACAACAGTATGTGTTGGGGGTGTTATAAGTTTGATTGGGCCAAAAATGATGTAACACCTCGAAATATTGGTTTGCTACATAGGAAATTATATATGGATCTTCCTATATCGCCTAGCTGAGTCGATCTGGCTATGTATGTCCGTCCGTCCGTCTGTCCATGTTAATTTGTAATCACTCTACAGGTCGCAATTATGGCCTGATCTTCACGAAATTTAGAATGAATCTGGGACTAGGGCCAGAATAGAAGCTAATTCCTTTTGGAGATGATCGCATAATATTTAGGGGTAAAAATGGATCAAAAACTAAAACATTGCCTGATTCTACATGCCGCAATTATAGACCAATGGACGTGAAAGTTAGCATGGGGCTAAAGCTTAGGGCTGGGCAGAAGTATTAATTTTAGTGTGTGAAATAGACCATAATATTTGTGTTAAATAAAAGTCAAATTTTCCATTAAACCTCCAATATTGTTCGTCCCGGCGAAATCAAAACTAGACGAACAGTCAATTCTGATCGTTACGTAGAAGTCGATAGCAAATATATCGGATATATACGGCGAAATATATACAATGTGTATATACAAAGGAAGGGGATGTAAGCAAGAACGCTTATATCTGTAGAATGGTTGGACCGATTATGACAAATTTTATCAAGGCAGAATGCCCTCTTGGCGTAGAAGAATTAAATCTAAAAAAATCGCATAAAAAGATCGCGTAATGATGTCAATATAGATTTTGTAGTATTTTGTATTTTTTTTTCATATTTTTTATCGCATGCAATTTTTTTTCAATTTGACTTATAATATTAAAGTTTATATTTTGTAATATTTTTTCACCTTACAACACAGGTTGGGGTTATTATATACAGATTGTAATTATCATCCGATCCTAATGAAAATTTGCCCAAGGGTAAGGTTAGGCTCAGAAGCGCTAGGCCTATTGTTTTGGCCGCAATACTAAATATATTGCGGATATCTTTTAAAACAATAGGTTGAAACTTACTAATAACTAAAAATGTTCCTGATTTTGCTGCCGTTACAAAGACCAGAAATAGAAACCAAAAGATCTCGCATGAAGTTAGAATAGAATGGAATTTGTGTGAAAAGATACCAACCTTTCCATTCTACCGAAACGCTGAAAATAACTTTCAGGCAATATCCAAAATACACAAAAGGCAAACCTCTGGCTTTTTATGCTGATTTCGTTGACGAATATAGCCAAATATCGTAGATAAGAAAATCAAAGCATACATTTAGAGATACAGAGGTCATCTTGCTTTTGCAGATGATCGCAAAATATTTAGGGGTTCAAATGACCCAAAAACAGAAAAAAATCCTGATCACACAATTAAAGCCAATCGACAAGAGTGAGAAGAGAATTAAGGAGAAGGAAGAATTCTAGCTTTTGGATGACCGTTGCATTATATTTAGCTGTAAAATGGACCACAACAACTAACAGAATGACGGAGTGCGTAAATACTTGACAAATGTCCCTGGTCAATATGCTAAGGGTAATATAATTTCAATAGCGAAATCTTCCAAAATGGATTTAGACACACGGGAGCTTCTGTAGTGTGACTATATATCGTTGTTGTATTTCTGAGGATGTGTATTTTTATGCACAAGAACAGAAAACAAAAGATTGAAGAGTAGACTCAGTAAAAAACTCCCAATCTTCGGTCCTTGGGGCAAACTACAAATTTGTGGCTGGTTTCATCTCATAAAAACCATGAAAATATAGAATATCTGGAGGTAATTTATATGGGGTCTATATGAAATCGAAGGCCTATTTACACAATTTTTTTTGTCAGATTCATAAGTTCCTATTAACAACTTCACCCATAGAATTCCAAAAAATCCTTTGAAAATGTGGTTAAAATTATCAAAATACCGAATATCGATATTTCCTGTTATATGGGGATTATACGATATCAAGGACCCATATAGCTCATCTCGACTGTGCAGAATTTAAACGGTGCAGAATCCCATTCTGTACACCCCAATATACCCATTATGTAGATAAGTTGAAAAAGATATTCAATAAACACAATTATGTACATATGTACTACACACACACATACGTTCTACGTTCATCCATTCATTTATACGGAATACACTTAGCAAAGATATATTCATAAATAACCACTACAACAAGTTACTTTTTTGTTCGCTTTTTGGTTTTGTATTGTCGGGCGGGGTGGTGGGAGCGTGTAGAGAAAAAATCTCGACTGCATTTCAATTACCTACCACATCAAAAGTCACTGAGGCGGAAAATCATTATAAATTTCTTATGAACATTTTGTGTATGAAATACTTCCTGCATGAAATGTTGAAATGTGTGTCTCTGTGTGCACGTGTGTTAGTGCGACCCTTACCCAGCAAAGAAAGGAAGGTATTTCAAATACAATTATGGGAATTGTTAATTTTTTCTGTTCCATTAAAATTGCCGGACCTTTTTTTAATTTGAGACTATTCTAAGAATTTAGGATAATGTTTTTAAAAAAAAAAAAAAAAAAAAAAAATATATATATATATATATATATATATATATATATATATATATATATATATATATATATATATATATATATATATATATATATATATATATATTGCTTTAAATGCGTTTAATTTTAAAGAATAGACATCTCCGCATGGGAGTTATATACAGCTAATTTTACAGATGAAAAAACTGCAACAAATTTCAGATTGCTGTCATTTCTAAGGCACTCGTCCGACAGCTGTTAAAATTATTCCAGTGATAGCTCATTATATTGTTTACAAGAGTACAAAAGCATTTTGATGAAAATTTTCCAGAAAAAAGTTATTCGTGATGGAATTGGAGTGAGATTTCTTTATATATGGTTGGAAAACCACAAGTGGCTATCGTTAGAGCACCTCAGCATTAAAAAGTGAATAAATCTTTTGTGTCTTGCTCGATACCATGCTACTAGTAGCGTAGCCCGACGTCAAGGAAGTGGACGGAAGAAAACAGCAACATCTGCATAAATGGTGAGAAAAGTAAAGAAGCGTCTTGATCGAAAACCGCGCTGAAAATATTGAAAATGAGCTCGGATAGCTCAGGGTAAAGCCATTAAAATTCCAAAAAGAGCAAGAACTTACACCGCAACAGAAAAAAATAGACTCAAAAGAGCTAAAGAGTTGCTTATCTTGGCCGAAAGTGGTGAACTGCCGAATTTCTCCGATAATAAAACATTCATTTTCCAGCAGTTTGCAAACAAACAAAATGATCGTGTTTACTTGCCAAAGGGGTCAGCTGAAAATGTGCACCTTCGGTTGGCCACCAGAACTCAAGCGCTGGCCAGGGTGATGGTGTGTGCCGCCATAACAGCCGATGGTCGCTCTCCGCTCGTATTAATCGACCATGGCATCAGAATAAATGCCGAATATTATTGCGAAAATATTCTGGAGGGTGTACTAAAGCCTTGGGCTCTTAAACATTTTGTCCGCAGACCTTGGACATTCCAACAGGACTCAGCACGCGCCACCTAAGAATGGTTACAAAATAAGGTTTGTCGCTTCATTTCGAGCGCACAATGGCATCCAAAATATCCGGGTACCAATCCTTTGGACTATGGTGTCTGGAGTATTTTGGAAATCAAGGTTGGCACTCAAAAATACCAGAGTGTCGATCACTTCAAGCAAGGGATTCGCTGGGAATGGTCCAAAATACCGCAGAGCAACATTCGGGCAGCGTGCTACGGTTTCATTGGCCGTTTGAAGGCTATAATATCTGCCAAAGGTGACCAATTCGAACAAATCTAAATGTAAAGAAGAATAGAGTCCAATCTCCCTCTTTGATTGTCAACTCTATTCTTTATTTGGATCCTGCTCGGAGGATCAATGTAGTAGCCAGAAAAGAAAACCAACCGAATGGTTTGGCTGTTGATTCAATTCTGATTTGATTTAAAATACATGTTCCTTACGTACTGCTGAAACTGATCTAACTTAACCTAGTCGCAGCCACAATTGTTCTTATCTATTCTAATATTGAATGGAGAACATTGCAGGGCTGCTTGTCATTCATTCAAGTGGTCTTGTGCATCTACGAAGCGCATTGATATCTGTGCGTGTGGGTCATAGCCTTTATTATATCACATATTATCGTATGCGTCAGCGCACAAGATCACCGAATTGTTCACTGTGGTGTTTTATTGCGGCTGGGAAATATGCAATTTTAGAATATTTATTGATTATTGCTAGATTTTCCCAGCGCCTCAACCTCACTCAAAAGTATGTACAAAGTATTTTGTAGACTAAACTTATTTTAAAATTTGATGCTTTTTCCGACAATTTTGCTTTCATTCAATAAAATTAAAAAAAAAAATTAAAAAATATGGCGTTTGACTTCGTTTCAGTTTGTTTATCTCACCCTGTCGATTTTGGCACACCCGATCAAATATGGCGTTGGAACTTTTGCAAGTGATCGAAGTCCGTGCAGATTTAGCTATGAATTCTATACATGTTTCATCTGATTTGACTTTTAAGATTTAGTAGCCAAAAGTAATTTGAATTTTTGCCATGAATATGTTTGCTTGCTAACGCTAGTTTTTGTTTCTATTTTCACTCAGCCCAACACATGACCAGTTTTCAGAAGTAATACAATTCTCTTTTGGGTTATGGTACTTTTTCGCCCCTCACATTCAGTTTTTATTTATGCTCAGTGCCAACCTATTTGAAAATGGATATGTGATTGTATTGGTATGAAATCGGCTTATAGTTTCAGCATATTTTGTCTACCTTTTTTGCTGGAATACTTATTTGTATATTACAGTTACAAAATCGTTGATACTCATAGGATTATTAGGTTGGGATGATTTTTAATATAAACACGAATTTTTACAATAATATGAATAATACCTGTATTAAGCAATCTGTTCACTTTCGTTTTGAGAAGACAGCAAAAAATAAATAATGTACCATTAAAAATCAATATCTCAATTTCTCTTTTCATCTGAGACATCCCACGTTATATACACATATTTTTTTCGCATTTCTGTTTGTATTCGTGTGTCTTTTCGCCAAACATCAACGCATATTCACATTCACTTAATAGCCATTTATGAATTGGCCACCAAACATGACCGAGAAACTTTTTCCTTCCGGACGTTGTACACTAACTAACCACTTCTGCATACATATAAATATCACAACAACGTGGATACGTCGTGTGTGGGTCCCATTCACATGCGTGTGTGTGTGTGTTTCAGTTTTAATCCCTGCAAACTCATATGTTTTTATTTGCGATTGTAATGCAATATGCATGTTTGTGTGTGGCCCCCAGAAGAAGTATATTCGACTCTTATTAGCAAATAGGCTGCAGTAACTGTTTGTGTTACTTCTTCATTTTGTGTGCAACAATTTTTAGTTTGAGTTTGGAATTTCGCATATGTGAGATATTTTGTAGTTGTTTTTATTTGCAAATGAGTCATTCTAGATTTGCAAAGCAGTCACATAATAATGTGTCTAAATTGAACTTTAAGTGGATACAATCTCATATTAAAACGGACAACGTTTTGGTTTTATTCCTCTTGACGATCCTCATGTTCATAGTTATCGTTCTCTAAATACTCAGCAAACAATTTTTTTATTCGAAAGACTCTAAAATTCCAGAAAATGTACCGATTTTCAATTTTTTTTTACAAATTGAGACTGTATTCAGCACTTCAATTTCAAGAAAATCTGCACCTTTTCCAATGCTTATTATAAAAAAAAAAAAAAAACATCACAATGTCTAAATATAATATCCGAAACATTCGCTAAGAAAATTGATGTTAGCGCATACATTTAGCGGTTTGGAATAATACTGCAACAACAATGAGTTCTCATAAATCAACTTTTAATACCCTCCAGCCTTTTGAAGGAAAATACCGTTATGAAGACGTGGCCCTGCATACCCAATTTTTTTGTCATAGGTTGTTGTACCCGTTACGAACATTGAACGGTAAATTGGAAACAATTACGGTAAATATGTCTCTAAAATTATGAAAATACCGAATATCGGGGGTACCGTTGAATGGCGGCTATACAATATCGTGGGTTTATATAGACAATTCATTTCCAGGAGGGTAAAGTACTCAGAAGAAACTCCTTGTGTAGAAATTTAGACAATTCCTTTGAAAAATGTGCCAACAATTATCAAAATTCCGAATAACTATCAATTACGAACTTTAAACACTACAATTGAAACAATTCCGGTAAAAATGTGCCGTTGTATAGGAGCTATATGCTTCCTATCTTAATCTGTTTTGACTCTAGCGTGATTGCAACAGAAGGATGGATGGACAAGGCTAAATCGCCTTAGAATTTTGCGCTGATCAGGAATGTATATACTTTGTTAGGTCTAAAGTTATTATTTCGATAAGTTACAAACGGAATGACGAAATTAATACAGCCTCCATACTATGTATGGTGGAGGGTATACCAATTAGCAAATATTCAATAGATTTATGTATCCTTTAAAAAAATGAAATATATCTTATGTATTCTGCTTTCAAGTCAAGATCCGCTGTGCCGATTTTCACAATTCTCATCAATTCGTAGTGGTCTCTAGTCAGACATGGATAACATCTAAGAAAATTCCGGCAAAATATACCATAAAGAAGTGAATATTTTTTTTTTCAATTATTGTCATATTTTTTATCGCATGCGATTTTTTCAATTTGACCTACAATTTTGATTTGTACATTTTGTAAAGTTTTTTCACACCCTTCAACACTATGTTTTTAGGATGTTATATACAGGTCGCAATCATTGTCTGAGCCTTAAAAAAATTTGAATAGGGGTAGGGTTAGGGTCAGAATTAAAGCCTATTGTTTTTGAAGATGTACATTTAGAAATTCTTATGGACCAAAAAAAAAAGACATAATAAAATTTTCCTGATTTTGCAGTCGCAGGCTACAGCTGAAACCCAATCGACACGAAGTTTTGCATGAAAAGAGACTTAAGGACGGGAAGAAGTCTAGCATTTTGGATGACCATTGGATTTAGCTGTAAAATGGACACAACTTTCGTGTGAAATTGTTTTGAATACCTAACAACGCGCAAAAAGGTAAGGGTATCATCTGTGCAGGGCTCAAAGACATAATTTCAATAATTTCAAAAACAATATCCTCCAAATGGATTTAGATACAACAAATTGTAGTGTTGTAGGGTATCACATGGTCGGCCCGCACTACTATAGCTTTTCCTTACTTGCTAAATTTCTAATTGATTTTTTTTTACACTACGAAATGTTTTCGCTAGTTTTTCTATAAAGAAAATTATTAAGAAATTAAAAGAATATGTATGATACTTATGAGCTTTGTCAGAAATTCCATATTTATTTCAGAGATTGGGGATGTTTTGAAATTTTTTAAGAAAAATTAAGAGGATATCAAAAAAATTCTTCAAATTTTTCTCACGAATATTTTCAAAAAATTTTAGAATTTCCCTGGAAATTGTAGGGTATTTGGGAGATTTTCTGACAAGGAATTCGAATGCTGACTGAATTCCTCCAACATTTTTAAGAATAAAAAAAAAACGAACTGAGATTTTGACAGGGCCCATCTCTTTTCTGGGAAATTTGACTAACAGTTTTCCACCTATCTTGGATCTGTTAGCATCATTATTCCGTTCAATTATTATTATTCTAGGTTCAAATTTTGTAAACTACGACTGTAAGACTGGGAGTTTTATATCGGGTGAGAAAATAAGATACAGGGCGAGATAAAAAAACTGCAACAAAGTCAAACGCCATAATTTTTACATTTTTTAAATTTTAAATAAAAATGTCGGAAATATCATCAAATTTTAAAATAAGTTCGAATTGGTCACCTTTGGCACGAATTATGGCCTTCTAACTTAAGTCATTGTACTTTTTCGAATTTCAATGGCTTTACCCGAATGGAATATTGCGATATGTTCAGCCCACGAGCCATTTTTCGGCTACTGCAACGCGGGTTACGATCAAGTCGCTTCTTTACTTTTCGAACCATTTCTGCTGATGTTGCTGTTTTCTTCCGTCCACTTCCTTGACGTCGGGCTACGCTACTAGTATCACGGTAACAAGCGATGGTACGAGACACAAAAGATTTATTTAGAGCTGGAGTGCTCTAACGATAGCAACTTGTTGTTTTCCAGCCAAATATAAATAAATCGCACTATCACGATTAAATTCCATCACGAATGACTTTTTTTCTGGAAATTTATCACCAAAATGCTTTTGCACGCTTGTAAACAATATAATGAGCTGTCACTGGAATAATTTTAACAGCAGTCGGCTTAGAAATGTCAGCAGTCTGAAGTTGGTTGCAGTTTTTTATCTCACCTTGTAGATGTTCTTATTAAATACCAGTAGTTTTTTCAGTAGAAAAAAATGTCTTACAGGTCTTCGAAAAAAATACAAAAGTGTGAGTGTACAAAAACAATATCTCATTTATAGAAACACAATCGGTCTTCTTATAGGAGATCAATAGTTCATACAATATAAGTCTAATAAGCCTTCTAGTAGAAGACTATAATTTCCTCTTTTAGAAGCACAATAAATCTTCGTATAGAAGACGGAGGGTCGCAGAAGAGCAATAGGTCTTCTCATACAAGAGCAATCGATTTTCCCATAGAAGAGCAATAGGTCAGCCAAATATAAAGAAAACAAGTAAGCAAAGGCCACAGTCGAGCGGGACCGACCGTTGAATACCCTACAACACTATAATAAATGATACTGTTTATATAGGCGAGATACTCGAAAGAATTTCACAAGATATTGTGACAAATAATAAAAGAAAACTATCAGGTTTCGTTCTCTAATTTTCGAATAATAGCAAATAGTAGATGTTGCACGTAAATGGTCTTCTTTGATCTGGAACCGATATTTCCCAAAGACCTATAATCTCTCAGAAGTGGCAAAAGATTAACATTTATTATTGGTTTTTGACTGAATCGCATCTATATGAGATAAATACATTTGACTATATTCATCAACGAAATCAGCGTTAACGAAATTGTCAGAAGTGCGTATTTCCTGTATTTGTGAATTCTCCAAAAAGTCACAGGAATGGATATTTTCGTATTTTGTCTACAAAAGTTGGCAGACTATTTCACACATTGAATATTTTTGGATGGCCATCCAAAACTATTTGGCTTTTGCGATGTCCGGTAACCTCCATTCAAATGCGTGTGAGGATCGAACGATAATTACGACTTGCTGACAATTTTGCAGTTTTTTGTCCATTTCAACCCCTAAATATATGGCGATTATCTCCAAAAAGAGTAGGCTTCTATTCTGACCCTCATCTTACCCCATGCAAAATTTCATAAGGATCGGGCCATAAATGCGATCTGTATATGATATCCTGATATCCTAACTACTTAGTTATGTTAGCTGTAGAAATATTACCAAATGTTTAATTCAAAATGAAAATATGCCAAAAATATGACAAAATTTAAAAAAATATGAGAAAATATTACAAAATCAATATTTTCATCTTTAGAGAGATATTTTTATGCAATTTTTTAGACGTTTTTTCTTCCTGCCAAGAGGCCATTTTGAATTAATGAGAAATGTCGAAAAATGCAGTGCGTTCTCGACATATCAAGCTTATCTTCTTTGATAGACATATATATCGCACATATTTTGCTATATATCCGATTTGTTGGATGTTAAAATCAATTTAAAGGTCAGAAGTAACCTTGTCATGGCTTTGTGATTTAGACGGGATTTAAAATATTCGCGGTTTAATGAAAAAATTTGAATTTTTTCAACACAAAATATATGGTATATTTTACCCGCTAAATATTATCCGATGACCACCCAAATTGGTAGGCTTCTTCCCCGCCCTAAACTCAAACTACATGCGAAATTCCGCGTCGATTGGTCTATAATTGCGACCTGTATAGCTACTGCAAAATCCGACATTTTTTCAGTATTTGGTACCCTAAACATTTGCCGATCATCTCCAAAAGAAATAGGCTTCTATTCTGACCCTAACCCCACCTTCGTGCAAAATTTCGTAAGGATCGGGCCATAATTGCGACCTGTAGCGTGATTACAAATTAACATGGACAGACGGACAGACGGACGGACATACATAGCTAGATCGACTCAGCTCGGCGAGCTAGGAAGATCCATATATACTTTCCTATATGGGAAACCAATATTTCGAGGTGTTACATAAATTCTGGCCCAATCAAACTTATAATACCCCCAACACATAGTGTTGTAGGGTATAATTAGAACTTTTTTCTGGAAAATTCTCACCAATATGCTTTTGTACGCTTGTAAACAATATAATCAGCTGTCACTGGAATAGTTTCTGGAACCATGGAATGGTTCATATGGCATGTTTTGAAAATGCTCGTGGGCGCAATGAGTCGAAAAAAATTATTACATTTGTATGTGAATGAGCATTTGTTTTTACTCTTAAAAATTACCTGTATTTAAGTGTAACCAAATGCAGCAAGTTGCATCTGCTACTGCTGTTCATTTGCTGAGCTCTAGAAGTGGTCGGATGTTTATCTTTTCTAGTTTCGTGGTAAATTTTAATTAAACATAAATTGGCATAGCGGCAGATGGAAATACGTTTACATTCTTGCATAGTTGATGAAAGGAAATCCTGGGCAAATATCAGTTTTTTTTCTTTCATTTTGAAAATAAAACTGTTATTTAATCGGACTATGTGCTATAGAGTGTTCGGGCAAATATTCTGTTAATTAAAAAAAGTTTAGGAACATCAGATGGGTGAAAGTAGCCTTATTTTTCAGGATCTGAATATCAGTAAGAAATGGCGACGTAATATAGGAAAAATGTTTGATTGTTAATAGTTATGCAGTTAATATTGAATGGATACACACATATCCACAAGAAATATCATTGATATGTAATTATACCCTAAAACACTATGTGTTGGGGGTATTATATATTTGTCTGGGCCAAAAATTATGTAACACCTCAATATAGTGGTTTCCTACATAGGAAAGTATATATGGGTCTTTCTTTATGGCCGAGCTGAGTCGATCTAGCTATGTATGTCCGTCCGTCCGTCTGTCCATGTTAATTTGTAATCACTCTACAGGTCGCAATTATGGCCCGATCTTCACGAAATTTAGAATAGAGGTGGGGCTAGGGTCAGAATAGAACCCTATTTCTTTTGGAGATGATCGCAATTATGGACCAATCGAAGCGGAAATTAGCATGGAGCTAGAGCTTAGGGGTGGCTAGAAGTCTTCCAATTTTGATGGTCATCGGGTAATATTTAGTGGGTGAAATAGACCATAACATTTGCATTAAGTAAAAGTCGAATTTTCCATTAAACCGCGAATATTTTTAATCTCGGCGAAATCACAAATAGACGAACAGATCAATTCTGACCATTACGTAGATGCCGGTAATAAATATATCGGTTATATATAGCGAAATATATACAATGTGTATATACAAATGAAAGGGATGTTAGTTAGAATGCTTACATCTCAAGAATGGCTGGACCGATTTTGACAAATTTTGTCAATTCAGAATGCCCTCTTGACATAAAAGTATAAAATCTAAAAAAATCGCAGAAAAATATGCCAATAAAGATGTTAATATAGATTTTGTAATATTTTGTGACATTTTTTATTTTTTCATATTTTTTATCGCATGCGATTTTTTCAATTTGACTTATAATATTGAAGTATACATTTTGTTTTATTTTTTCACCTTACAACACAGGTTGGGGATATTATATAAGTATTGCAAATATCGTCCAATCCTCACGAACATTTTCACAAGGGTAGGGTTGGACTCAGAAGGGCTAGGCCTATTGTTTTCGAAGATGTCCGCAATATATTAGGGGGTTGAAATGGACCAATAACTAAAAATTTTCCTGATTTTGCAGCCATTATAAAGGTCACAAATAGAAACCAAAGGACACGAAGTCTCGCATAAAGTTAGAGTTAGGACAGTGGGTACAATGGACCACTAATTTTGTGTGAAAAAAAAAATACCAGCATTACTTACAGGCGAAATCCGAAATACACAAAAGGCGAATTTCTGGCATTTTAATTCTGATTTGATTTCGTTGACGAATACAGCCAAATATCGTAAACAAGCAAATCATATAGATGAGTCTAAATTTGGAGACTTGCTTGCGGAGACTACTTGCTTTTCGAGTTGATCGCAAAATATTTAGGGGTTCAAATTAACCAAAAACTGAAATGTTTTTGCGATCACACAATTAAAGCCAATCGACACGCCTGTGAAGAGAGTTAAGGACAGGGAAGAATTCTAACATTTTGGATGACCATTGGATTATATTTATCTGTAAAATGGACTACAACAACTAACAGCCCGACGGAGTGCAGAAATATTGGGCAAATGTCCCTAGTCAAAATCCTAATTTCAAAAGCGAAATCTTCCTTATATCCATTTCAAAAGCGAAATGGACATAAGGGGGCTTCTAACATATTGTAGTGTTGTAGGGTATAACATAGTCGGCCCCGCACGACCATAGCCTTTGCTTACTTGTTTAAAATATTTTTATCGCATGAGATTTTTTCCATTTGACTTATAAGTGTATATTTTGTAATATATTTTCACCCTATATATATAGATTGCAATTATCGTCAGATCCTCGCGAAAATTTTCACAAGGGTAAGGTTAGGCTCAGAAGCGCTAGGCCTATTGTTTTCAAAGATGTCCAAACAGCACGACCGAGTGCGTTAGTTGGAAAAATATCCCTGTTCAAAATGCTAAAGGTAATATCTGGGCAGTGCTCCGTGACATAATTTTAAAAGCGAAATCTTCCAAAGTGGATTTGGACATAAAGGGGCTTCTTACAAATTGTAGTGTTGTAGGGTATCACATGGTCGGTCCCATACACTATAGCCTTTGCTTACTTGTTACATAATACATTTTAAAATGTATTAATTTCCAATGATTGTTTTATTTTATTTATGTTGGATTTAAACCACCCAAAAAACGCTCTATTTTATATTCCCAGTAATCATAATTTCCGTTTCGCTTACATTAAACATCACATGATACGACAACATCCCAATAAAATTCATTTCTATTTAGACAATTGCTTCAAACGAATTCACATAATCGTCGTGGTTTCTGGCAATATTCAACTCAATGATACGTGTCTAATTGTGATAATCATATCTGTGAACAAACTAATAATTTACTCGACTATTCAATAGCAATACAATGGAGGTGATGATAGATGTGTTATCGAATTGAAATTTGAATAACACGTAAACTATCACAAATTAATTAGAATTCAATGGTTAACCACAATGTTGTAATTAGTGATTGTAATTCGAATTAGTTGTAAAATATATATGTTATGCAAACATAAATTGTTAAATCAATTTGAGTTAAATAAACGCTGGAAACAAATTCCGCTGAATATCATTCGGAAAAATTCTATTATATCAAATAAAATGCAGAAAGTTCTTTAATATATATACAGGGTGAGATAAAAAAAACAGCAACAAAGTCAAACGACATAATTTTTACATTTTTTTTTAAATTTTACTGAATAAAAGCGAAACAGCATCAAATGTCGGAAACAGCGTCAAATTTTAGAGTAAGTTTAGATTTGTTCGAATTGGTCAACTTTGTCACGAATTATGGACTTCAAACGGCCAATGAAACTGTCACACTCTGCCCGAATGTTGCTCTGCGGTATTTTGACCCATTCCCGGCGATGCGCTTGCTTGAAGTGATCGACACTTTGGTATTTTTTAGTGCCAACCGTGCTTTCCAAAATACTCCAGACACAATAGTCCAACGGATTGGTATCCGGAGATTCTGATGGCCATTGTGCGCTATAAATGAAGCGAGGAACCTCATTTTGTAACCATTCTTGGGTGGCGCGTGCTGTGTGCGATGGTGCTGTGTCCTATTGAAATGTCCCAGGCCAAAATGTTTGAGTGCCAAAGGCACTCTTCAGAATATTTTCGTGATAATATTCGGTATTTATTCTGATGTCACAGTTGATTAATACGAGTGGAGAGCGACCATCGACTGTTATGGAGGCACCCACCTTCACCATGGCCGGCGCTGGAGTTCTGGTGGCCAACCGAAGGTGCACATTTTCAGCTGACCTCTTTGGCTAGTAAACACCATCATTTTGTCTGTGCACAAACTGCTGGAGAACGAAGGTTTTCTCATCGGAGAAAGCCAAATTCGGCAGTTCACCACTTTCGGCCAAGCGATGAAACTCTTTAGTTCTTTTGAGTCTATTTTCTTTCCGTTGCTCTGTAAGATATTGCACTTTTTGAAATATCAATGTCTTTACCCCGACCTCATTTTTCAATATTTGCCGAATGGAATATTTCGATATGTTCAGCTCACGAGCCATTTTTCGGCCACTGCGACGTGGGTTTCAATCAAGTCGCTTCTTTACTTTTCGAACCATTTTTGTTGATGTTACTGTTTTCTTCCATCCACTTCCTTGATGTCGGGCTACGCTACCAGTATCACGGTAACGAGCTATGCTACGAGACACAAAAGATTTATTCATATTTAAATGCTGAAGTATTCTAACGATAGTCACATGTGGTTTTCTAGCCTAATATAAAAAAATCACACTATCACGCTTGAATTCTATCACGAATAACTTTTTTTCTGGAAAAATCTCACCAAAATGCTTTTGTACGCTTGTAAACAATATAATGAGCTGTCACTGAAATAATTTTAACAGCTGTCGGACGAGTGACTTAGAAATGACAGCAGTGTGAATTTGGTTGCAGTTCTTCATCTCACCCTGTAAATATATAAATGTAATGAATTGACTGACTGAGAATTAACGCCCAGACGAAGAAATTGTAGCTAGAATCTTGAATTTTTGCAGGAATTCATAAATATGTGATAAGTCTGGATTTTAGAAATTCGTATTAAAAGGGATCTGAAATTGAAAAGTATGATTGCAAATGTTTCGGGTATATGCTACAGTTGCAAAAATGGGCTATAGGTTCTTGCGAAGAGGAGTTTACAGGATACCTTATCACAAAAAAATACATTTACTATTACGGTTAATATTATCGATGATTTCTGCTTTAGTTAGCTTACCGAACCGATGTGAATATCTTATTTCTTCTTCTAAAAACTATTTGTAGGATTTTCCAAAAGCCTACTTAGAACCCAAAAATGTTTAAATGAAAAATGTTACACCGTCATGCTGGTGTAATAAAAAAGAGAATGAGTAACAAAATAATTTTCTTTAAACAGAAAATTATGGTAGAGTTTGGTCAACGACTTCTCTCTTCATCTCTTCCTCTTTTTTCTTCCCATCTTCTCCCATTTGACGAACCAGGGATAAATTGAAAACACAAACAAACACATCACCATTCCTAATAATAGCTATATTTTGCACTCTACATTTACACCCATAACAATGATCATGTGTTGCACACTATGAAGGCCATAGCCAAGCCCCTTGACATGGGTGACTCGCCTGAGTCACGGTTGACTGGCTACATTCGGTCATTACGTTTACACATGAATGAATGCCCAAAAGTATGCTATACACTTCACTTCCATCGATATCGCCAGAGATGAAAAAGCTGCAAGCAAAATGCTTGCCCCCAAAAACGATTCAGTACAACAAATTTTTGGTCATTTAACAAACAGTTTGCCAGGCATTTGGCCAGGTTCTGACGTTGTCTAACTATTGCCAATGCACCTCATATCCAAAGGCTATTTTCTCTCATCAGGAAGGTGTATTGTTTGTGCTGTGAATAAATAATGAGTTAGACTTGTTGTGTTGCACTCTATAGGTGAGGGTGTTTTTTTCTTGCCATTGCACCTGGACTATTGACAAAATGAATGATAATGACTGTTCATGACAATTATGATGGTGAGCTGCAGATGATGAAGAAGATGTAAACCTCAACAATGCTGCACTCTCGAGTGCGGTGCACACTCTTGATGGAAATGTGGGCAATAGACAGTTCGATTCCCAACTACTAATAGCTGTGCTATTGAAATGTAAAATATTTTCTTTTTTGTCCAGTTTCCAATTCAGCCGATTTTCCCTGTGATTCGGTCATGCATTCCATTTTTCGAATAGGACCATTTGCAGTGGTTCGTCGGAAGATATTTTATAGATCAGAAATTGATGAGCACATGTATCGTGAGGACAAAGGGTTCATTATAATTTTCTTGTGAAAGTACTCTACCTGTTATTGAGAAGAGTATTATGTTGACAGAGTTAATAATTTATACGTTATAAATAAAGAGATATTACGAATATCTGTTAAAATATTTTGTAATCAATCTTTGGGTACCATCGTTGTCTTATATAACTATATCCTCAGCCATATGGCTACAGAGGGTATATATCATTTGATACGGTCAGGTCTTTTTGGCCCAAATCCGTTTCAGAACATTTGGAGTCGATCTAGAGGTGTTCGTCCGTCTCTCTGTCTGTCTGGCTTCTGGAGTAACCGATTTCACCCAAACTCGGTACATCGTAATATTATTATCGAGTTCGAAGATGGGGAATGTCGGTTCACTCCTTCTATATACTCTGGTTCTCGTTACATTTTCTCATTTCTAAGCCACTCTTCCGACAGCTGTTAAAATCATTCCAGTGACAGCTGTGTTTTCATGCGTGCAAAAAGCATTATGGTGTGAATTTCCCAGAAAAAAAGTTATTTGTAGCCCGACGTCAAGGAAGTGGACGGAAGAAAACAGCAACATCAGCAGAAATGTTTCGAAAAGTAAAGAAGCGACTTTATCGAAATCCGCGTCGCAGTGGCCGAAAAATGGCTCGTGAGCTGAATATATCGGAATTTTCCATTCGGAAAATATTGAGAAATGAGCTCGGGGTAAAGCCATTGAGGTTCCAAGAAGTGCAAGAACTTACACCGCAACAGAAAGGATGGTCGCTCTCCGGTAGTATTAATCGAGCGTGCCATCAGAATAATTGCCGAATATTATGGCGACAATATTCTGGAGGGTATATTACATTGGGCACGCAAACATTTTGTCCGCAGACCTTCGACATTCCAACAGGACTCAGCACCATCGCACTCAGCACGCGCCACCCAAGAATGGTTACAAAATGAAGTTCCTCGCTTCATTTCCAGCACACAGTGGCCATCAAAATCTCGGAATACCAATACGTTGGAATATTGTGTCTGGAGTATTCTGAAAAGCAAGATTGGCACTAAAAAATACCAAAGTGTCGATCACCTCGAGCAATCGCTTCACTGGGAATGGGCCAAAATACCACAGAACAACTTTCGGACAGCTTGTGACGGTTTCATTGGCCGTTTGAAGGCCATAATTCGTGCCAAAGGTGACCAATTCGGACTAAACTAAACTTATTCCAAAATTAAATGATATTTCCGTCATTTTTTGCTTTCATTCAATACAATTAAAAAAAATGTAAAAATTATGACTTTTGACTCAGTTGCAGTTCTTTTTTATCTCTACATATTGTTCCTATCTTGCTATATATCCCATATCTTGGCTATGAGCATCACTATAATGGTAAGACCTTTTAATGCGTTTGAGATTTGGTCAGGATAAAAAATACTTAGTGGAAATTTTCGTATTTTTTCACATAAAAATTATAGTTTATTTTACCCGCTATATATTGTCTGATGACCGACCAATTTGGCAGGCTTCTGCCCAGTTCTTAACTCTAACTCCATTTAAACTCCTGTAGAACAATAGCAAAATCAGGAAATTTTTCACGCTTTTGGTCGATTTCAACCCCTAAATATTTTGGCATAATCTCCAAAAACAATAGACTTTTTTTTGAATCTAACCCCACCTACAATTTGGATCGAGAGTCGAATTACATAATTTTTTGCCCAATCAAACTTATAATACCCCTTATAATATTTATAATATTTGTACATAGTGTTGTAGGGTATTAAAAAAAAATTAAAATTATTCCCATAGGGTCAATCCAATTCCCTGCGGCCGATTTAAAAATAATTTTCACTTCGAAGTTAATATTATTGAAGCACTACGTAACACTGTGTACTAGTTTAACCGCATGCATTACTCGCTATATTAGTTCTATTCATACATATTTCAATTGTTGATTTATCAACAGCCGGTCAGTCAGTCCGCTAGCCTGTCGAATTGACTGGTCAAAGGTATTCTCCTCATTCATACAACACTTGCATCGGCCGTACGTACCGACAACAACCGCAATTAGCCATGTTATTGTTCTCTCGGTGACGAACATGTTTTGAATACGAACTACAACGACAATGACGATGATGATGATGATGATGATGTTGGTCGCCTGTTAAGTTTTGTTATCATTATTGTTCGACTACTTTTTGTTGCTGTTGTTGCAGCTATATTGGCCCTTTTGTATTTTTGATTTCCGACCATTGTTCGTTGCGGCGTATGAGTAATGGAGTTGAAATATGATTGTCCACACATTAAGTATACGCCTCTCTGTCCATCAGACTGAAAGAGCTCATACTCTCTGCATTAAATTTACATAAATTCAATTTAGTTTTTGTCAAAAGTTATTTCTTTTTTAGATAGTTTGGATGTATATGTGTATATGTTCATTTCTATGCAATTTTTATTCTTCACATATCAAAGCTATTGTTTTTAGATTTAATCAAATCAACAAGTTATTGTTTGGGCAACAATTTAATTGCTTTGTAACAAAGTAATTAATTAAATTTGACATGTTGTTAATATGTATTCCAGACAAGGTGAAAACAATGACATTGTTTGCATTGTTGACTTAATTTAAATAATACAGGAAAACTTTTCAGGTTTTTTTCAAACCCCAATTTTTGCATACGGAATTGACTTTGATAATTAGCAAATAAAGTTATTTATAATTAGAATATTTGCTTCTTAGTAAATGCTAAAAAATATTTTTTTTTCTGAAATATAAGTATGTGCCAAGTTTAAAACGGACAAACGCTGCTTTCGCATTTTATCAGCGCTGTGGTTATTCAAAATTTAAAAAAGGATGGAATTTAAGGGCTACCGGAGTCGTACATCACATTTTATATGAGATACAATGTAAATCCTTTGGGTTTCAGATCCTCAGAGACGGCATCGGCTCAGGCCGACTATAGCCTTGGCCTACTTTTTTATACCCTTCACCATAGTATGGAGGTTACATTAACTTTGTCATTCCGTTTGTAACACCTCGATGAAGCGATGTCCGTCCGTCTGTGGAAGTCACTCTATCTTCCGAACGAAATGAAGTAGGTTGATAAAATTTTACTCAAATGTATATTATGCCTGCAGAACTTTTGGCCCCCATATAATGGTATAGCGTTCATATAATGATATCTCCCTATTTTTCGGTGTTTTGGTGATTTAAGCGACATTATTCACCGAAAATATTTCAAATTTAGTATTTGAAGTTCGTAATGGACAGTACAGCCCATGACAGAAAATTGTATGTGCAGGTTCGCGTCTTCATGTAGCCCCCATATAACGGTACCTCCCGGTATTCGGTATTTTGATGATTTTAGCGACATTATTTACCGACATTGTTTCAAATTTGGTGTTAGTAGTTCGCAATGGATACTACAGCCTATGACAGAAAATTGTTTGCGTAGGTCCATGTTTTGGTATAGCCCCCATATAACGGCACCTCCCAATATTCGGTATTTTGATGATTTTAGCGACACTATTCCCCAGAATTGTTTCAGATTTGGTATTTGACGTTCGTAATAGATACTACAGCTTATGGCAGAAAATTGTATGTGCAAGTCCACGTTTGGCCCCCATATAATGGTACCTATATTGGGTATATTTATGATGATGATGACCGATTTTTTTTTTCAAGTTTCACATTTGAATATTGCAAAGGCTTATGGCAAATGTTGCCTAAAAAATGTAAATATTGTTATTAGGTACAATGCCGGTGGGTAGGGTTAAAAAATAGGTCTTTTTAAAAATGCGTACTATAAGTGTAATAAGATTTTTAAATCTAAAATTTTGTTTTATGATAACTTTTTTATATTCAGGGTACTGTACTGCTATATTTATCTCACGTCAAAATTCGATTTTAAAAAAAAAATTAAAAGCAGTAAGATTGGCTGGGTCGAACTGGGTCAATATTGTAAATCAAATTGAAAAAAACCGCATGCGAAAAAATTAAAAAAGAAAAAAAAAATGGAAAATTACTACAGAGTCTATTTTAACATCATTATTGGCATCTTTTTATACGACTTTTTAGATTTTACTCTTTTATGCCTGTAGCGTAATTACAAATTAAAATGGATAGACGGATGGACGGACATACATAGCTAGATCGAATCAGCGCGGCGAGATAGAAAAATCCATATATACTTTCCTATGTGGGAAACCAATTGTGTTGTAGGGTATAAAAAACTAAAATATTTTTTTTTATTGCAGACAATTCTGTTTAAATAAAATCTTTTCAGAGTGTCCTAAATCTATTGTACTCTGTCTTGTGAACTTTGTTTGCAATAAATTGAAATATCCACCGAGTGTGGATAAATGAACAATTAAAAGTAATGACACAACTAAAAACGGATGGAAAATCTTGATCATTCTTAAAAAAAAGTATTAAAGATCAAATTTTCGAACTTTATATAGAAATATATAGCGAAGCCTTCAATTCCTTCATTTTGCAGTCACCTTTAAAATTTGTGCATTAGTGTTTGTTTCCAGAACTCATGAGGACCATCAAAGAGAATGTGGAATATTTAAATTCACAGAAAAAAAAAAAAAACAATATTTCAGTCTACTGTTGAATCCAATCAGCAAAAAATTGTAGTAGGAATTAAAATTTCCGTGTTGAGTGTCTAAAAACTTGTTCAAAAACAAATATTTTTATTTAATTTTTAAGTTTTCTCAGTCGAACACCATTCTCCAACCTGTTGTTATATTTGTATATAAAGGTTGCTGGAGTGTAACTTCTTTCCGTTTACACTTCGGCAATCGTTCATGCTAAAGTAACTCTTAGTCAATTTGTTCCCATAAAAATACCTTATTCTCCATTTTTTTTTCAATCATATTTTACATATTTGCAGGTTACTCAAACCTTTTGACATATTCTTGCCCCTTGTGGTCATTGTAGTCGAATGCAGACGATCAGAAAATTCCTTGTCACAACTTAAGCACCTCCACCATCTCCGCACCGGTACACACACATACAAAATACATGGCTATGTGCATACTCTTAAATTGTTAATTGAATTTTTATATGTAGTGAGTAACTTACCATCTCCCATTCAGTCGCTTACATGTGTATGTGTGTATGTATGCTTGAGTAAACCAAATGAAACCCAATGAAGTGATATGGTTGCCGTTCGGTAGGTAAACGATATTAAAGGAGCTTCATGCTTCACTTATGCTTCAGAGTTTCAAGAATGTCCAGAAGTCTATGTGAAGGATTGTGTAGTCCAATGCGTGCATGCATATATGTAGGTAGGTAGGTATATATGTGTACATGTATTTTACATATACCATATCACAATGTAATATTATTACAATTTAAGGACAAGCAACGGAACAAGTGTTATAGGAGTGGATATTAAGGTGGATCATTATTTTCGTTCATTTTGGAACATTCGAAATAATGTTAATACCCCCCATCGTAGAAAGAACGAAATATAATTTTTAAAATATGAAAGAGTAGTAAAATAACTGACTGAATTAGAGTCAACGTCCAGACGAAACATCTGAAGATAGAATCTTGAAATTTTACTCATAGGCGTGTTGTAAGGATAAAAGGTTATGAAAAGTACTAAAATGTCCTAAAAATTTAATACTTTGTATTGGACTAACTAATGAGCTCGAAGTCTGAAATTTGGAATGAGAATCATTGGGGGAGCGCAGGTTAGGTGTATCAAACGGGTTTTTGGGAATTCGAACTTTAAGCTTACGAAAAGTCCTAAAATTGTAAAAAACAAACTTCTAAATTGGGTGAATAGATGGCGCTTGAAATTTGAAATTTGGTATCAGGGTCGAATTGTACGAAAAGTACTAAATAGTACTAATATTTGTATTGTGTGAAGGGATCAAATTTGATATTAAGGTCGCTGCTGGTATGTGAAATTGAGATATGGATGTGGTTTTGGAAATATGTACTATAGTTGAACGAAAAGTACAAAATAATACTAAATTTGGTATTGGAGGAAGGGATAGAGCTGAAATCCTGAAATTTGATTTTGAGCTCACTGTTGGTGTCTGTGCTTAAGAATTGGCGGTGGTTTGGGAATTCGTCCCATATTTGAACGAAACTTACTAAATGGTACAAAATTTGGTATCAGGTGAAGGGATAGGTCTGGAATCCCGAAATTTGAGGGTTATCTTGGCATCTGAAATAAATATATGGAGTTGGTTTGAAAAAGTGTACTATAATTGTACGAATAATACTTAGTAGTACTATATTTAGTACAATTTGGTATTGGGAGAAGGAATAGAGCTGAAATCCTGAATTTTGATATAAATGTCACTGTTGGTGCCGGTTTTTAATATATAGCAGTAGTATTGGAAATCCAGGGTGAGATGAAAAAACTGCAACCAATTTTAGTCTGCTGTCATTTCTAACCCACTCGTCCGACAGCTGTTAAAATTATTCCAGTGACAGCTCATTATATTGTTTACAAGCGCACAAAAGCATTTTGTAGAGACAATTTTCCAGAAAAAGTTATTCGTGGTCGAATTCAAGCGTGATAGTGTGATTTCGTTATATTTGGCTGGAAAATCACAAGTGGCTATCGTTAAAGTACTCCAGCATTTAAATGTGAATAAACCTTTTGTGTTTCGTACCATGGCTCGTTACCGAATATTGGTAGCGTAGCCCGACGTCAAGGAAGAGGACGGAAGCAAACAGCAACATCAGCCGAAATGGTTGGAAAAGTAAAGAAGCGACTTGATCAAAACCCGCGTCGCAGTGGCCTAAAAATGATTCGTGAGCTGAATATGTCCCAACATTTCATTCGGCAAATATTAAAAAATGAGCTCGGGGTAAAGCCATTGAAATTCCAAAAAGTGCAGCAGTTTGTAACCAAACAAAATGATCGTTTTTACTTGCCAAAGAGGTCAGCTGAAAACCCCAGAACTCAAGCGCCGGCCATGGTGATGGTGTGAGCCGCCATAACAGCCGCTGGTCGCTCTCCGCTCATATTAATCGACCGTGGCATCGGAATAAATGCCGAATATTTTAGCGAAAATATTCTGGAGGATGTATTAAAGCCTTCGGCACGCAAATATTTTAGCCGCAGACCTTCGACACTCCAACCGAACTCAGCACCATCGCACTCAGCATGCGTCAAATGAGGTTCCTTGGCTGCATTTCAAGCGCCGGCCATGGTGATGGTGTGAGCCGCCATAACAGGCGATGGTCGCTCTCCGCTCGTATTAATCCACCGCGGCATCGGAATAAATGCCGAATATTATCGCGAAAATATTCTGGAGGGTGTATTAAAGCCTTGGGCACGCAAATATTTTAGCCGCAGACCTTCGACATTCCAACTGAACTCAGCACCATCGCACTCAGCACGCTTCAAATGAGGTTCCTTGGCCGCATTTCCAGCGCACAATTGCCATCAAAATCTCCGGATACCAATCCGTTGGATTACTGTGTCTGGAGTATTTTTGAAAGCAATGTTGGCACTAAAAAATACCAACGTGTCGATCACCTCAAACAAGCCCTTCGCCGGGAATGGGCTAAAATACCACAGAACAACATTTGGACAGCGTTTGACGGTTTCATTGGCCGTTGGAAGGCCATAATTCGTGCCAAATTGACCAATTCTAACAAATCTAAACTTATTCTAAAATTTGATGCTATTTCAGTATTTTTTTCAATTTTCATTTAATAAAATTTTAAAAAAAAATTAAAAACTATGGCGTTTGACTTTGTTGCAGTTTTTTATCTCACGCTGTGTGTACCATAATTGTACTAAGTGGTACTAAATTTCGAAATGAGTGAAGGGATGGACCTGGAATCTCGAAATCCCGGGTTAACTAGTATCCTCTTTGGAAAACTTCAGAATGAAAAGTTTGACTCTTTACAAAAAAAGAAGAACTTGAATAATATATAATATAAGTTCCAGGCCTTTTTCCTGGTATCTTTTATTGAGACCAAATTGATGTACACTAGTGAAAGACCTTCCCTTACGTTTCCCTTTGCATTTTTCCCCATTTTAAAATTAATTTTTTTTTATCATTCGCTACATGTTTACAATAATTGACCATAATTTCTACCTCCAACCACATAACCCACCCTACTGTATAATCACATGATTCCTTTCCTTTCCGATACCGATGTACATATATATGCATTTGTGCATGACTGACATATGAGTTTTAAGTCAATTTATAAGATTGATGACTTGTTGGAGGTAATTGAATATTCAAATCGTCACATCATAACAGAGGACAATACATTTATTTTTATCGCTTACACATTTTATGTATTTTTGTGAATACTCCTTCTGCGATGCTACACTTACGTTCGCACTCGAGCATGCAACGATGGTATGAATGGCTGTGTGTGCTGATTAGGTAATGTAAATAAAATTATTCAGTTTTCTACACATGTTCGAAATGCGATGAGAATCGGTATAAATATTTCAGATGCTTTAAATTGAATTTGTTGTAGAGAAAGAATTATTGATTTTTGTCATTTAGTTGTATGATATTATAATTTTATTTATTTGATATATGTGTAAAATGTTAGTTGAAATTATACTGTTTGGTGGGCAATAAGAGTTTTATAGGTATCATTACAGTGGAGGTCTAATTTCATTGTAATTTTTCATTGTAATTATATTCCCTTAGCAATATGGTTGCAGAGTGCCAATCTAGAAAAAGTTGTGTCAATCTTGAAGGTTCGAACGAATTAGCTCCATATCTAGTTCCGTAGACTCGGGTCGTCTGTCTGAAAACACTGCGTATGAGTGATATTAATTATATAAAATCACTCATTCGTTGATGAACCGGTGTACTGAACTATGTGCTAGATTGACACAGATCTAGTATATACGGCTCTAGTAATACGGCCAAAACGTGCCTCATAAAAGTACGGTTTTGGACCCTAGGTTTTGGACCCTAGCTCTTTGGACGAAATTCGTTTCGGAAAGTTTAGAATCGGTATAGCGGTGTCTGCTGATAATTCTCAACTTTTTATACACTCTGCGATTGGGAAGAAACTTGAAAATTTTCAAAAAAAAAAAAAAAAAAAAAAACAGCTAAATAATACTCCGTCGAAGATGTAGTTTTGCATAAGTAATTTTTTTGTTTTCAAATTAAAATACGAAGTTTGAAATAATTCCGGTGAATAATATAATAAATTTTAAACAATTCCGGAGGATAATTCGCTAATAATAAAAAGAGTTACCGGTATATGTGGGTCATATAAAGGCTTGGACCTGCTCCGACAATTTTCTGTTTCAGGTTGTAGTACGAAATATGAAACAATTCCGCTTAATAATGTCGCTAAAATAATCAAAATATCGAATATTGGAAGGTATCTGCATATAGTGGCTATACGAAAACGTGAACCAGCATATGCAAATTTCCGTCATAGGCTGAAGTACCCACTAAGAACTTCAAACATGAAATTTTAAACAATTCCGGTGAATAATGTCGCTAAAATCATGAAAAAATCTTAGGCTACCGTTATATAAGTGCTATAATAAAACGTGGACCTCTGCAGGCAATTATCTTCCAGGGGGTAAATCACTCACAAAGAACTCTGTGTAGAAATTCTGACAATTCCATTGAAAAATGTGGCTAAAATCTTTAAAATACCGAATATCGGGGGTATCATTTTATAGGGGATATACGATATCGTGAACCGATATGGCCCATCTTCGAAATTGACCTCCCTGCACACTAAAGACTGAACTGTGTTAAGTTTCCTATTTTAATTAGTTTTGACTCTAGCGTGGTTACAACAGACGGAGACGGCTGAACCGTCTTAGAATTTTATGTTGATCGAGAACATATATACTTTGTTAGGTCTAAAATTTTTATTTCGATGGGTTACAAACGGAATGGCGAACTTAATATACTCTCCATACTATGTATGGTGGAAGAAGGCTGTGTGTTAGCAGTTTGAAAGTTTATATCGCAGAGTAGCCTAAGAAGAAGGGGCAAGTTCCTCTTTTCCCTTTTTCGACATTTGTATCTCGTAGTAGGTTCTAGACCCGGTAGCAGAAGTTAGTCTATATAGGTCCACTTAATCCTATGGTCCCATGTAACGATTCTATGATTTTAGCTAATTTTTTACGGAATTGTTTCACTTTTATTATTTTGACTTTGAAATAAGTTTTGTTTTGCTGATCCTTGTCATATAGGTCGACGTTTTATCCGGTTTAACTAAAGGTTTTATATACCACTTACTATATTTAGTATAGAGGGTATATTATGTTGCACACCACAAAGTAGTAAATTCTTGTTAAGGGTAAAATTCTAAGCCAATTTAACCATGTCCGTACATCTGTTGTAATCATCCTACAGCTCAATACGGATGTGGTAGCAGTCTAAAATTTTACAAGTGAGTTCGAAGGTGAGCTATATCGGTCTACATTTTCGTATAGCCTCCAATATTCGGTATTTCGGTGTTTAGGTTTGAAATGGGTTCTGCAACCTGTGGCAGATCATTGTAGGTTTTCATATAGCTCCCATTAAACGTACTTTCACATATTGAATACTTTTGGATGGCCATCCAAAACTGCTTGGCTTTTGCAATGTCCGGTAATCCCCATTTAAATAGTAGGCCCCCAAAAAAGAGTAGGCTTCTATTCTGACCCTCATCTTGTCCCCATGCAAAATTCCGTAAGGATCGGGCCATAAATGCGATCTGTATATTATATCCTGATATCCTAACTACTTAGTTTTGTTAGCTGTAGAAATATTACCAAATATTTAATTCAAAATGAAAATATGCCAAAAATATGACAAAATTGAAAAAATATGAGAACATTTTACAAAATCACTATTTTCATCTTAGAGAGATATTTTTATGCGATTTTTTAGACTTTTTTTCTTTCCTGCCAAGAGGCCATTCTGAATTAATGAGAACTGTCGAAATCAGTTCAGCCGTTCTCGACATATAAGAGATCTTTCAAGCATATCTTCTTTGATAGACATATATATCGAACATATTTTGCTATATATTCGATTTGTTGGATAATAACATCAATGTAAAGGTCAGAAGTAACCTTGTGATGGCTTTGTGATTTCGCCGGGATTTAAAATATTCACGGTTTAATGAAAAATTTTGATTTTTTTCAACACAAAAGATATGGTCTATTTTACCCGCTAAATATTATCCGAAGACCACCCAAATTAGTAGGCTTCTTCCCCGCCCTAAGCTCTATCTTTGCGTAGATTGGTCTATAATTGCGACCTGTATAGCAACTGCAAAATCCGATATTTTTTCAGTATTTGGTCCATTTCAACCCCTAAACATTTGGCGATCATCTCCAAAAGAAATAGGCTTCTATACCGACCCTAACCCCACCTTCGTGCAAAATTTCGTAAGGATCGGGCCATAATTGCGACCTGTAGCGTGATTACAAATTAACATGGACAGACGGACGGACGGACATACATAGCTAGATCCACTCAGCTCGGCGACCTAGGAAGATCCATATATACTTTCCTATGTGGGAAATCAATATTTCGAGGTGTTACATAATGTTTTGTTGTTGCAAAATTTTTACATAATTTTTGGCCCAATCAAACTTATAATACCCCCAACACATAGTGTTGTAGGGTATAAAAAGGTTTTATACCCTAAGACTCTTTGGGCCAAATTCATTGCAGGCCATTAGGATTATATGCATATTTCCGTCTTTTGGTGCCTCTCCAACCAAAATTCAAATTTTTTAATATTTACATAGCTAAAATTCTAAGACGCTCTAGCGATGTCCGTCTGTCTGTCTGTTGTAATCACGCTATCTTTCGAACGAATTGAGATAGAAGACTAAAATCTTGCATACATGCATAACAGATTAAGTTCGTAAATGGGCCATGTCGGACCAAGTTTTCGTATAGCCCAATATAACGGTATCTTCGGATATTCCGTATTTTGATGATTTTAGCGACATTATTTACCGGAATTATGTCAAATTTCGTATTTGAAGTTCAAAATGGATACTACAGCCTATGGCAGACATTTTTGTATGCAGATTTACGTCTTCGTATAGTCCCCATATAATGGTACCTCTCGATAGTCTGTATTTTGACAATTTCAGCAACATTATTTACCGACAATACTTAAAATTTCGTATTTGAAATTCGTAATGAATACTACAGCCTATGACAGACAATTGTCTGTGCAGGTTCATGTCTTCATATAGCCCCCATATAACGGTACCCCCCTTCCCCATTATTCGGTATTTTGATGATTTTAGCGACATTATTTACCGGAATTGTTTTAAATTTCGCATTTGAAGTTCGTAATGGATATGACAACCGATGCCAGAAAATTGTTTGTGTTGGTCTACGTTTTACAACCCCCATTGTGCCTCCCTTAATTCGGTATTTTGATGATTTTATTTACGTTATATACAGATGTTTTTCAAGTTTCGCATTTGAATATTGTAATGGCTTATAACAAAAGTTGCCTATGCAGACCCACGTCGTCGTATAGACCCCAATATACGGCTACATTCGGCATTTTAAAGATTTTAACAGAATTTTTAACGAATTCTATTTTTTTGAAAATTGTCTAATTTGTACCAAATGGTGGAGGGTATTCAAAGTTCGGCCCGACCGAACTTACAGCATTTTTACTTGTTGTCAATAGGCTTTGAAAAAATGTTTTGAATGTAACATTTCTGACGCAGTAGGAACATCAGCTTCGTCAAAAGCAATGCTTTTTTAAAACTAATAGTTTTTGGAAAAAAATGGTTCCAGATCTATGATTATTCGAAAAGAGTAGCATTTCAAGTTTCTCATTCTAGTCAAAATGGTTTCAGGTCTGCAGAAACTTCTCCGGAAATTGTAGTATTGTAGGGCATCGAATTGTCGGCCCAGCCCGACTATAGCCTTTGTTTCTTGTTTTGTTTTAAAATTTTTTTCATTCCTAGCCTAGAGTCGATAAATCTCGACTTCTATTCAAAAATCTAAAATTGTACCTTTGATTAAAATTGACATTGTGCTTAAAATATAAATCGAAACATCTACAAATGATTTTTTGGTTTTGACCGCTTATCCCAAATAAATATGAAATATTTGTTAATGTATTTGTAAGTTATCCGCTATAGAATTCTAATAAATAACAATAAAGTAACAAATCGCTTTTTAAGCTAACGCATATCAAATACATTCAAGCTTCATTTATTTCTTAACAATTGCCAGCGAGAAACATTTAAAATACACACAGACACACACATGCAAGAGAAAAAAGAAGAAATCCGTTTAAAAACCGGCTGGATGGCTGGATGCCTGGACTGCTGAATGGGAAGTAGAAAATTGCAGATGAAGGCAGCACAACATCTGAGAGAGAAAAAAACCTCAACTGACATGCTTGAGGGAATCTGTTGTTGTAGTTACACTTCATGTCTGCGGTTTTTACACATTTTCCTGTGTTTGTACTTGAAAAAGGGAATTGTACACAGAGACGATTCCAGTGAGTGGTGTTTTCCATATGCAGGGACTACATGCAGCCTGCTACCCACTACAAACAACCAACCAACCAACGAACCAACTCCAACTGACGGTGATGGCTACCACGTACCACATTTTCATTTCGTTACTGTATTTCTTGCTGCTTGTTTTTTTTTTGTGTCCTGAAACGGTTTAAGCGCGTCTTTTCTCCATTCAACCATGACCGCATGTATGTCCTCCGATCATGTTGGGGTCCTGGTCGTCTACACCCACAAACACACAGTCAACGACAAATAACAGTTAACGGATGATGATGAAATATATGCATTCCTGCACTTATTTGTAACATTATACAAAAATCTGGACTCTGGGAATGTGGCGAAGAAAAAAAAAAAAAGGGGCGAGGGTGTGCTGAATAGGAAATCAACATGCATGCGTACAAACAAATGTATGGGTAAACAAAAGCCTCTGGTAACAGGACTGTGTCCATGTTACTCTGCAACATTACTAGTTTTTTTCCTCGGTTCTTCTTGTGTTTGGCTTGTTTGCATTGCACAGTCATATGAGAGAGGTAGAAAAAAAGAAGAACATTGAAGAATGAAATTCGTCCCTATTTTCCATGTTATTCCGCCTACAAGTACCCAACGACAAAATCAAGTGCAAAATGCATTGTAATCATGTGAACAAACAGACGAAGCACATATGCTGGCTTGTTAGGTGCAATGACATGCGTTTTTTCCAATTTTTTTTTTGTTATTATTTGTTTACATTGGCGAAGTGTTGCTAACATAAACAATACCATATGACAGCAAACATGTTGACTGAACAAATATGGGAATTTCTGGAATCTTATAGGAACCCGGCCAAAACACCACAAAGTTATGGAATGTTTTTTTATTCTATATATTTGGAAAAATACACGAATTGGTAGTGTTTTCAAAATCCATAAAATAATAGATCTAATATTTAAGCTGGTACAAAAACTAATCAATGATCCATCAACTAGTTGTTCTAATTCTTACACTTTTAGGCTCGTATTGACATGTGCAAAATATCTATTTATATGCTCG
Source organism: Musca domestica (assembly GCF_030504385.1). NCBI lineage: Eukaryota > Metazoa > Arthropoda > Insecta > Diptera > Muscidae > Musca > Musca domestica. Next base: position 164,247 of record NW_026712334.1, on the reverse strand, counting down.
GACATTTGTATTTAACAGTTTTTTTTTTTTTTTTAAATTTGTCTAAATAAGTAAAAATGGTGTTCAATTGAGAAAACATTTCAAAATATGAGGGCATCTGTTTGTTTTGAAACTGAAATACAAATTGCAGCCTACTATTTGAAATTGTTGGAACCACTAATTTTTAAGCGGAGTGTCTATGCACTGCCCAGTGGTCCAACTTGTATGGAAATGTGTGATAAACATGTTTATCTAATCTACTTGATCTAATTAGAGTAGCTTCATAAAATATAGAGAAAGTTTATAATAAGTAAAAAACAAGTCAGCAAAGACTATGGTCGTGCGGGACCGACCATTTGATACCCTACAACACTACAATTTGTTCGAAGTCCCCTTATGTCCAAATCTATTTTGGAAGATTTCGTTTTTGAAATAATGTTAAAAATAATGCCCTTGTCCTTAACTCTCTTCTGATGCGAAATTCCGAAATTATAGAGCGACGACAAAATTAGAAAAATTTAAATTTTTTTAGTCCATTTGAACCTCTAAATGTACATCTTAAGAACAATAGGCAAAATTTCGTGAGGATCGGACAATAATTGCGACATGCGTATAATACCCTCAAAATGTAGTGTTGCGGGTTGTAAAAATTAAAAAAAAAATCTAAGTTGTAAGTCAAATTAAAAATCGCGTGCGATAAAAAATATGACAAACATTGAAAAAATGGAACAAAAGATATTCATTTTTTATTCTATATTTTTCCGCGATTTTCTTAAATTTTATCAGTTTCTGGCAAGAGCTCATTCCGAATAGATGGGAATTGTGGAAATCGGCACAGCGGTTCTTGTTCTTGTTCTTGTTCTTCTTATAAGCAGAATAAATAAGATCTATTCTTTTACATTTATATTGTTCCCATTTTTAATATATACGATTTCTTGGCTATCAGCATCACATTAATGGTCCGAAGTGACCTTTTAATTTATTTGTAATTTGGCTGGGATTAAAAATATTCGAGGTTCGAGGGCCGGACATGGTGGGCTTCTGCCCAGCCCTAACCTCTAACTCCATGTAAATTTCCGCGTCGATTAGTTCCTAATTGTGGCCTATGGAGCAACTACAAAATAAGGAATTTTTTCTGTTTTTTACCCATTTTAAGCCCTAAATATTGTGCAATCGACTCCAAAAACAGTGGGGTTCTATTCTGACTCTAACCCCATCTCCATTTTCAATTTCGTGAAGATCGGTAGCTTGATTCCGAATTAACATGGACAGGCGGAAAGGCGGACCGACGGAAGGACATACATAGCTAGATTGACTCAGCTCGGTGAGATAGAAAGTTCCACATATACCTTCCTATGTGGGCAACAAATATTTCGAGGGGTTACATAATTTTTGGCCCAAACAAACTTATAATACCCCCCACACATAGTGTTATAAGTAAATCAAAAAATTGTAAATATTGGTCTACTTTTAGCCATAGTCCTCATATGACGGTACCCTCCGATTTAGAGAAAATTTGAAGATTTAAAGTAAATGTTTAATTTAAATTGTCTTAAATTTGACATATGCTGTTCTTAAGGGTTACCTAATATTTTGCAAACCAACTTCAGACTGCTGTCACTTCCAAGCCACTCGTCCGACAGCTGTTACAATTATTCCAGTGACAGCTCATTGTATTGTTTACAAGCTAACAAAAGCATTTTGGTGAGAATTTTCCAGAAAAAAGTTATTAGTGATGGAATTTAAGAGTGATAGTGTGAGTGCGATGGCGCTTAGTCCTGATGGAAAGTCCAAGGCCTGGGACCAAAATGTTTGCGTGCCCAAGACCTTAATACACCCTTCAGAATATTTTCGCGATAATATTCGGCATTTCTTCTGATGCCAAGGTCGATTAATACGAACGGAGGGCGACCATCGACTGTTATGGCGGCCCACACCATCACCATGACCGGCTCTTGAGTTCTGGTGGCCAACCAAAGGTGCACATTTTCAGCTGACCTCTTTGGCAAGTAAACACAATAATAAAACTGATGTACATCGAATGTTTTTTCATCGGAGAAAACCAAAGTCGACAGTTCATAACTTTCGGTGCGGTGTAAGTTCTTGCACTTTTTGGAATTTCAGTGGCTCATTTTTTAATATTTGCCGAATGAAAAATTGCGATATGTTCAGCTAACCAGCCATTATTCGGCCACTGCGACGCCGGTATATATCAAGTCGCTTCTTTACTTTACGAACTTTCTCTCCTGATGTTGCTATTTTCTTCCGTCCACTTCCTTGACGTCGGGCTACGCTACCAGTATCACGGTAACGAGCGATGGTACGAGACACAAAAGATTTATTCACACTTAAATGCTGGTGTGATCTAACGATAGTCATTTGCGGTTTTCCAGCCAAATATAATGAAATCACACTATCACGCTTGAAACTCATCACGATTCATCACCAAAATGCTTTTGTACGCTTGTAAGCAATGTAATGAGTCTCACTCGAATAATTTTAACATTTGGCTTAAAACAGTTCATAATGGGTTCTAGCTCCGGTGGCCGAACAATGCATATTTACGTGCATGTTTTCCTATAGCCCACATATAACGTTACCCACCTAAGTTCGCTATTTTAATTATCCTAGTAACATTTACCCACAAAATTGTTTCAAATTTGGAATTTTAAATGATTTGGTAGATGATAATCGTTGAAGTATAAAATTGGGTATAGAGATTTCCGTTTTAGTATGGGGTCCACAACGGCCTAACCCAATTTTGGCTTGTAGTTTATGGTGGAAAACGATTGAATTCAGATACTTTATATTAAAATGCTTTCTTTACCCAATGGTGGAGAGTATTAAAAGCTCGGGCCTGCCGATCTTAATGTTTTTTGGTTGTTTGTGTTGCAGAGTGTAATTAGAGAACCTAACAAATTCTCGTTAGCGAAAAATCACAAAGTTAGCCACATTTTCCACATATATGACAATGTCCCCTGACAATTGTTTGCTGAGAAACAAGTCAAAGCAATTTTCACACAAAATTGTTATTTTTTCTCGTCTTCAACTCCGTCTTCCCTTTTTATTTTGTACAAACAAAATAAAGAAAATGTAACATTCTTTTATGGTCCTTGTGGTGTGGACACAATGTCAACACTTTTGCAAGCAGCAAGTATATGGACACGTATGTATGATTTACGCTCCTCCGGCATCTTCTTAAAACCTTGAACAAACAAAATGGAGCCTACCCGTTCGTTTGGTCGTTCGGGTAAGTTGATTCTCGTTGGGCTTTGTTTGCCTATGAATTTTTGCACAAACAAATTGTTTGTTGGTAGGTCTGGTGTTCGGTTGGATGGTTTGTGTTGTGTTGTGTCGTGTTGGCAAATGTTAAATTAAAATACTGGCCTCAAGGATATGACAAGTTGGGTGTTGGATAAGCGTTTTCCATGCTTTCTACTGCTGCTTCTTAATTTATTTCAAGGAATGCAACTTGTGTATGGTCTGGTGGACGAGAAAATCATTTGCAGTAAGTGTTGGTTAAGTGAAATAAGTGTAAAAATATTAATTGTTTACTGTAAACATGGCCTTAGGTCAGACCATTTTCAGTATTCAGACATTGTTGTAAAATATTTATTGTGGCCATGTATTCATTCATTCATTTGGCGAAATGAACACAAGAGCAAGTCAAGATACCAGACTGTAAACGAACTTACTATGAATATGCATGCATATGTGTGTGTGTGTGTTTGTCTGTGAAACCAATCAGTCATGTCGACACTGCAGCCTTTTTAATATTCAGCAAACATTTGGTAGACCAAGTTCAACAACCGCAACGACAAGTGACCATGAATTGCTATTAAATTACTTAACATATTACAGGCGTGATAATATATTGAATTAGAAATTGATTTCAAAGACGATGGTTGTGGTATAACAACAACCAACTGTTAACAACTTATAGCATCAGGTTTGATATTACTGTAGAACTTTGATTAGAATATTGAGATGTGGGAAGAAATTGGAACTTATTCCTATGTTTTTAAATAATTATTTTTTCTTGAATTGATGACTTGATCGAAACCCACGTCGCAGGGGCCGAAAAATGGCTCGTGAGCTGAACACTCGTCAAATATTAAAAAATGAGCTCAGCTTCTAAATATAAATAAATCTTTTGTGTCTCGTACCATCGCTCGTTACCGTGATACTAGTAGCGTAGCCCGACGTCAAGGAAGTGGACGAAAAAAAACAGCAACATCAGTAGAAATGGTTCGAAAAGTAAAGAAGCGACTTGATCGAAACCCGCGTCGCAGTGGCCGTAAAATGGCTCGTAAGCTGAACATATCGCAATATTCCATTCGGAAAATATTAAAAATAAGAGTTTGGGGTAAAGCCATTGAAATTCAAAAAAGTGTAAGAACTTACACCGCAACAGAAAGAAAATAGACTCAAAAGAGCTAAAGAGTTGCTTCGCTTGGGTGAAAGTCGTGAAGTGCCGAATTTGGTTTTCTCCGATGAAAAAACATTCGTAGTCTAGCAGTTTGTAAACAAACAAATTATCGTGTTTACTTGCCAAAGAGGTCAACTGAAAATGTGCACCTTCGGTTGGCCACCAGAACTCAAGCGCCGGCCATGGTGATGGTGTGGGCCGCCATAACAGCCGATGGTCGCTATTTGCTCGTATTAATCGACCGTGGCATTAGAATAAATGCAGCATATTATCGCGAAAATATTCTGGAGGGTGTATTAGCCGTGGGCACGCAAACAGTTTGGCCGCAGACCTTGGTCATTCCAACAGGACTCAGCTCCCGACAAGAATGGTTACAAAATGAGGTTCCTCGCTTCATTTCCAACGCACAATGGCCACCAAAATCTCCGGATACCAATCCGTTGGACTATTGCGTTGGAGTATTTTAGGAAACAAGGTTGGCACTAAAAAATACCAAAGTGTCGATCAACCCAAGCAAGCGCTTCCTGGGGAATGGGTCAAAATACCGCAGAGCAACATTCGAGCAGCGTGTGGCGGTTTCATTGGCCATTTGAAGGCCATAATTCCTGCCAAAGGTGACCAATATAAACTTATTCTAGAATTTAATGCTATTTCCGATATTTTTTGCTTTCAATCAATAAAACTAAAAAAAAGTACAAAAGCTTTAAGTTCGGCCGGGCGAACTTTTAATACCCTCCAACATTTGGTACAAATTTGGCAATTTCCTAAAAAAAATAAATAAATAAATAAATAAATAAAATCTGTTAAAAATTCTGTTAAAATATTAAAAATACCGAACGCCTATACGACGACGTGGACCTGCATAGGCAACTTTTGTCATAAGTTATCACAATATTTAAATGCGAAACTTGAAGAAAAATCTGTTATAATGTAGCTAAAATCATCAAAATAACGAATATAGGGGGTACCGTTATATGGGTGCTATACGAAGACGTGGACCTGCACAGACAATTTTCTGGCATGGGCTGAAGTATCCATTACGAACTTCACATGCTAAATTTGAAACAATTCCGGTAAATAATGTCGTTAAAATCATCAAAATACCGAATATCGTGGGGGGGGGTTTCGGTATATGGGGGCTATACGACGACGTGGACCTACATGGCCCATTTTCTGCTTTATGCTGCAGTATCTATTACGAAATTCAAATACCAAATTTGGCATGATTCCGTTAAATAATGTCGCTAAAATCATCAAAATACCGAATATCGGGGGGTACCGTTATATGGGGACTATACGAAGACGTGGACCTACATGACTCATTTTTTGACTTACGATGTAGTATCCATTACGAACTTCAAATACCAAATTTAAAACGATTCCGGTAAATAATGTCGCTAAAATCATCAAATTCCGAATATCGGGGATACCGTTATATGGGGGCTATACGAAGACGTGGACCTGCACAGATAATTTTCTGTCTTAGGCTGTAGTATCCATTACGAACTTCAAACGTCAAATTTGAAACAATTCCGGTGAATAATATCGCTAAATCATCAAAATACCGAATATCTGGAGGTACCGTTATATGGGCGCTATATGATAACTTGGACCTACATGGCCCATTTACGAACTTAACCTACCTGCTGGCAAAATATACATGTGTGCAAAATTTTAGCCTTCTATCTCAATTTGTTCGAAAGATAGCGTGATTACAATAGACAGACGGACAGACACACAGACAGACATGGCTAAATCGTCTTAGAATTTTACGCTGATCAAGAATATAACAACAAAGTGTCTGACATGAGTATTTCGAGGAGTTACTAACGGAATGACAAAATTAATATACCCTCCATGGTGGAGGGTATAAAAATGTAAAAATTATGGCGTTTGATTTGTTGCAGTTTTTCATCTCATCCTGTATAGTAGGCATATCCAAAAACAAGCTCCTTTTCGCAACCACGGACAGAAACAGTGATAGCAGTGCCAAATTTGAAGATCCCAGCTTTATTCCTTCTTCCAATACTAAATTTAATACCATTTAGTACTTTTCGTACAATTTTAGAACAAATTTAAAAAAAAATTCAAACATATCTCAATCCCAGATGTCAACTGATACCGCAATATCAAATTTCAGATTTCCAGCTCTACAACTTCACCCAATAAACAATTTAGTACCATTTAGTACTTTTCGTAGAAATATACGTTGCATTTCTAAACCACCGCCAAATTTTATCAAATTAATCTAAATATCACATTTTAGAATTTTGTGTTTATCCCTTCACCTAATACTAAATATAGTACCATCTAGTACTTTTTCGTACAATTATAAGATTCACTTCCAAAATCACCTCAATATGTCCAGGCTACACATGACCTACCTAATACCATCAGATCAGATTTTAAGCACTATCTATTCACCCAATATCAATTTTACCAATTATATCGTACTTTTTGTTAACTTGTAGTACACATTTTCAAAACGACATTTTTATCACAAACCTACCACCAAGAGGGATACCAAAGTAATTTTTCAAAACTCCAGCTTCATCGATTCATCCTTAACAAAACTGTTCCATATTTATTACCATTTAGTACGTTTCACACACTTGGGACACACTTCCGAAACCAACTTCATTTATTAAAATTACTAGCTGTATCCATTCACTTATTACCAAATGGTACTAATTTAGAAGTTTAGTACTATTTTGGAACTTTTCATATTCTTATAGTTCGAATTTCCAAAAACACTTTCGTCCATCTATCCTGAACTCCATCAGCAACTCTCATTCCAAAGTTCTCGCACCTTCCGTTTGTACAATACAAAGTATAAAATTTTTGTACAGTTTTAGTACAAATTACCAAAACTAGGTCAATTTGACTTTCGGGCGAAATTTCTAGCTTCAGCCGTTCCGTCTGGGCGTTGATTCTCAGTCAATAATTTTATTACTATTTTAAGTATATATAGATTTGGACACCATGTCAAATGTGTATTTGTGTTCGTGTTGTTTTCAAAATTTTACTTACAAGCATCCCATGTATTTTCCAGATGTCTTAGTTTCAAATCAAGCTTTAACATCTTTTATGATTTATTATTTGTTTTTTGTTGTTTTCGGAAAATTCTTAAAAAAAAAACAAACACTACAATTTTACACATTCGCATGTACATAAATGTTACCGTATGTGATTGGTGTTTATGTTCGGGTAAGTAAGATGTAACTTAGTTACATGATACCGGAAACATTTAAGAAAATGCCTCTGGAATCAAAGAACAACAAAAATAAAAACAAAATGATCCCTGCAATGGGGAACAATAGAAACAACTCAAAACAATAGATATGACCGCACGGAAACAGTACTGAACGGCAACGGCAATAATAATAATGAAAGGGAATATGATTGTATTTTCGCATGAATTGTTTTCATTTTGTGATGTTCGGGGTCGGTTACAGGAGGTGGGTGGTGTGTGGTGGGAAGACCTTGTAATTCCATGCTATGCCATGCATATCACGAACATAGTGTTTTAGTATTCATTTGTTTTACAGTTCAAACAAAACGGACAACAGCTGTTTCCGTTCCTATATGAAATGGCCATTGGAGAAGGGCATTTTTATGGTACTCTTGTAAATGCCAAGGTAGCCCGAGGGGATATAAGTATATATGAAGGATATGATAATATTGCCCTTTTTCGGTTAAATTGTTTTGCGGTTAACACAAAAATAAATTGACCCGAAAGGATGCCGCCCAGAAGTTTAGCAATCTGTTAAAAGGTTTTAAATTTCAAAATGCCGCCTTGCCACACACCCATCAAGCAATCATTACTGCCGTGACAACTCCGTAAAGGTATTGATTTCCCAACATTACGTTGGAGGTATATTAAATACTTAAACTCATTACTCTAAAAGCAGTAGCAAACTACAGAAGAAAATTATGATCAATCTGTAAGAAAAATTGTCCAACTTTTCATATTCATTCAAATTTGTGGTATGCTTTGAAAAATTAAAGATTCTTGATATCAAAAACTATTCAAACTATTCAAAAAAAGTTAATTATTTAAATAAATATATGTCAAAAGTTATGGTAGAATAATCCCTATGCCCTATATATCGAGGAATTTTTGAACATACCACGAATCATTTTCGATTTTGTTTAAAATGAAGCCCACGTATTCGAGATATTAGACTCATAACACTAAGAAGATCGAATGAAATCAAAAGAGTACATGTTAAAAGACTTCAAAATATCAACATCATTTTGTGGTAAAATCTTGAAAAGTTACAACATAAAGACATAATTCTCGTTTTGTATGCTTCTTCGCTTATGGCCTTCAAAAGGCCAATGAAACCGTCACACGCTGCCCGAATGTTGCTCTGCTGTATTTTGGCCCTTTCCCGGCGAAGCGTTTGATTGAGGTGATCGACACTTTGGTATTTTTTAGTGCCAACCTTGTTTCCCAAAATACTCCAGAAACAATAGTCCAACGGATTGGTATCCGGAGATTTTGGTGGCCATTGTGGGCTGGAAATGAAGCAACGAACCTCATTTTGTAACCATTCTTGGGTGGCACATGCTGAGTGCGATTAAAGGTCTGCTTCCAAAATTTTTGCATGTCCAAGGCTTTAATACACCCTCCAGAATATTTTCGCGATAATATTCGGCATTTATTCTGATGCTACGGTCGACTAATACGAGCGAAGAGCTACCATCGGCTTTTATGGCGGCCCACACCATCACCATGGCCAGCGCTTGAGTTCTGGTGGCCAATCGAAGCTGACCTCTTTGGCAAGTAAACACGATCATTTTGTTTGTTTACAAACTGCTGAACAACGAATGTTTTCTCATCGGAGAAAACCAAATTCGGCAGTTTACTACTTTGGGCCAAGCGAAGCAACTCTTTGGCTGTTTTCTGTTGCGGTGTAAGTTCTTGCACTTTTTGAACTCATTTTTCAATATTTGCCGAATGGAATATTGGATATATTCGGCTCACGAGTCATTTCTCGGCAACTGAGACGGGTGTTTCGATTAAGTCGTTTCTTTATTTTCGACCCATTTCTGCTGATATTACTGTCTTCTTCTGTCCACTTCCTTGACGTCGGGCTACGCTACGGTAACGAGCGATGGTACGAGATCGAGAGAAATCACACTATCACGCTTGAATTCCTTCATGACGAACTTTTTTTCTGGAAAATTCTTACCAAAATGCTTTTCTATGCTTGTAAACAAAATAATTAGCTGTCACTGGAATAATATTAACAGCTGTCGGACGAGTGGCTTGGGAATGACGGCAGTTTGAAGTTGGTTGCAATTTTTTCATCTCACCCTGTATATTAGGTATATAGTGTATTCGAATACAGTGTCTTACAGAAAACCATACGAAGATTATTTTGGTAGAGTTACCCAAAGGTATTTCGGGTTCTTTTTGTAATTTTCAACGCTATGTGTTAAGGTATTTCAAGTTTGATCGGGCCAAAAATTATGTAACACCTCGACATAGGATATAAGAAACAATATATATGGATCTTTCTGTCTCGCCGAGCTGAGTCGATATAGCCATGTATATCTGTCCGTCCATCTGTCCGTATTAATTTGTAATCCCGCTACAGATAAATATTGGGTTGGGAATGTGTCAGAATAGAAGCCAATGTTTTTGTACCAAGCACAGAAAAATTTCCTGATTTTGCTGATGTTCTACAAGTCACAACTGGAAACCAATCGACACGAAATTTTGCATGAGAAGAGAGAGAGAGGGAAAAAGTCTAGCTTTTTGGATGACCATTGGGTTATATTTATCTTTAAATTGGATGTGTGCAATTATTTTGGATACCTAACATAGGGTAACATTTGGGCAGGGCTCTATGACATATTTTTAAAAACAAAATCTTTCAGAATGGATGTTGACATTAGGGTGCTTTGCACGACTATAGCCATTGCTTACTGGTTTTTTTTACATTGATTTTTTTACTTACAAGTAAACCAGCTGTACGTTTGTTCATATATTAGTTATATTATTAATTAACTCACTTAGACATGAAATTACATGCAAGACATTCAGCCTTTTTATTTACGCACAATAGCAGAATAACATTAAATTTATTCTTTAATTGAAAAAAGAAATGAAATAAATAGTATAGGTTGATTTGAATTTTTTTTAATATATATTTCCATGTGTGTATGTACGCTGGCATCCTTGCACAATACGAGTACAATAGGTTATATGATAAGGCAAGATTAATTTTTGTTCAAAGTTATGTCCTCTATTGTTTTATAATTTCCTTTTGCTTTATTTATTCTACAAAAGTTGTAATTACATTTGTTTGTTTAGCCAACAATACGAAATGGAATTTATTTTATATTTTTCATCTCTTCTTTGCTTAACTCCTACTACACGCCCGTAAATTCCCTTAGTTTTAATCTGATGGCAAAAAAAATGAAAGAAGACGAAGAAGAAGTAGACGAAGGAAGGAAAACACACACATACACAAGCTTGCTGAAGAAAAATATCGAAAAGCAGTAACACAATGCTAAAGGAATCTTTATCGACAAACTCAGAAGAGATAGGCAAGGGAGACTGTGAAAAAGGTAAGTTTGGCTACCACTACACACACACACACACAGGGAGAGGTGAATAGTGTGCGTAATATGAGTTAGTTCCTTTATATGTTATATAGTTCCTTTATGATTTTCTATTCTATTTGAAATATAATCGAAGGATCTATTGCAGGGTATCGTCGTTGCATTGTTTTCTTAGAACAAAGTTATTCAAGCATTACATATTGCTTTCCTTTACTTTGCTTTGCACTTTTTCTGGACTTTTTCCATTAGGGCGGTGGTAGGGTACTTAACGTTCGTCGTCTGATTTGTAACTCATGGAAATAGTCTCATTGGACTATGTTTGATCATTTTTTAACAGATATCTGAACATTTTTTAGGTTCGAACAGTGTTGGCTTGTTTGTTCGTAATACCATAGAATTTTGTTGTAGCAAAATGGTCAGGCTTAATCCCTTTATTGTTGTTTTTATAAAAACAACGTTTGTTTATTAGTGGAGAACGATGATAATATTTACCAGGGGTAAGGGAGGGAATACCTAGGTTTCGGAAAGAGCCACCAATCCTCATCAGTTCCCTTGTTTTTTTAGGTTATTCTACCCAGAAGTTATTTTTAAAATAACTTCTGGGTAGAATATATATTTTTATAATAACTTCTGGGTAGAATATCCCAGAAAAAAAAAAAACAAGGGAATTGATGAGGATTAGTGGCTCTTTCCGAAACCTAGGTATTCCCTGCCTTACCCCCTGGTAAATATTACCATCGTTCTCCACTAATAAACAAACGTTGTTTTTATAAAAGCAACAATAAAGGGATTAAGTCTGACCCTTTTGCCAAAAAAAAAACTTTTTTTACCTAAGTGATGAGATCGCAAGCTGTCTGCTGTCATTTCTAAGCCACACGTCCGACAGCTGTTAAAATTATTCCAGTGACAGCTCATTATATTGTTTACAAGCGTAAAAAAGCATTTTGGTGAAAATTTTCCAGTAACAAAGTTATTCGCGATTGAATTCAAGCGTGATAGAATGATTTCTTTGTATTTGGCCAGAAAACCACAAGTGGCTATCGTTAGAGCACTCCAGCATTTAAATGTGAATAAATCTTTTGTGCCTCGTACCATCGCTCGTTACCGTGATACTGGTAGCGTAGCCCGACGTCAAGGAAGTGGACGGAACAAAACAGCATCATCAGCAGAAATGGTTTGAAAAGTGAAGAAGCGACTTGATCGAAATCCGCGTCGTAGTGGACGAAAAATTACTTGTGAGCTGGACGTATCGCAATATTCTGTTCGGCAAATATTGAAAAATGAGCTCGGGGTAAAATCATTGACATTCCAAAAAGTTCAAGAACTTTCACCGCAACATTAAGAAAATAGACTTAAAGAGCTAAAGAGATGCTTCGAATGGTCGAAAGTGGTGAACTGTCGAATTTGGTTTTTTCCGATGAGAAAACATTTGTTGTCCAGCAGTTTGTAAACAAACAAAATTATCGAGTTTACTTGCACCTTCGGTTGGCCACCAGAACTCAAGCGCCGGCCAGGGTGATAGTGTGGGCCGCCATAACAGCCGATGGTCGCTCTCCGCTCGTTTTAATCGACCGTGGCATCAGAATAAATGACGAATATTATCACGAAAAATATTTTGGAGGAGTATTAAAGCCTTGGGAACGCAACAATTTTGGCCGCAGACTTTGGACATTCCAACAGGACCCAGCACTATCACACACAGCAGCGCCACCCAAGAATGGTTACAAAATGAGGTTCCTCGCTTGATTTCCTGCGCACAATGGCCACCACCAATCCGTTGCACTATTGTGTCTGGAGTATTTTGGAAAGCAAGGTTGGCACTAAAAAATACCAAATTGTTGATCACCTCAAACAAGCGCTTCGCCGGGAATGGCCCAAAATACCGCAGAGCAACATTCGGGCAGAGTGTGACGGCTTCATTGGCCGTTTGAGGGCCATAATTCGTGCCAAAAGTGACCAATTCGAACAAATCTGAACGTATTCTAAAATTTAATGCCCTTTCCGTCATTTTTTGCTTTCATTTAATAAAGTTTTTTTTTTTTTTTTAAACAAGTAAAAGAGCTGTAAGTTCGACCGGGCCGGACTTTCAATACCCTCCACCATTTGGAACGTATTTGGCAACTCTAAAAAACAATTAAATCCGTAAAAAATGCTGTTAAAATCTTAAAAATACCGAATGTGGCTGTCATATCAGGGTCTATGCGACGACATGGACCTACATAGGTAACATTTATCAAAAGCCATTACAATATTCAAATGCGAAACTTGAAAAAAATTGGTAATAATGTAGATAAAATCATCAAAATACCGAATATCGGGAGGTAACGTTATATGAGGGCTATACGAAGACATGGACTTGCACAGACAATTTTCTATCTTAGACTGTAGTATTCATTGCGAACTTCAAATATCAATTTTGAAACAATTCCGGTGAATAATGTGGCTAAAATCATAAAAATACCGAATATCGGGAGGTACCCTTATATGGGGGCTATACCAAAACGTGGACCATTTTCAATACTAAAAGTCCTGCAGCCATAACAAACATTTGGGTAAAATATTATCAATCTACTTCAATTCGTTCGGAAGCTAGAGTGATTCCCACAGACGGACAGATGGATAGACGGACATCGCTAAATCGACATAGAATTTTATGCTGATCAAGAATATATATACTTTGTGGGGTCTAAAATCTGTATTTCAAGGTATTACAAACGGAATGACAAACTTAATATACCCTCCATACTATGGTGGAGGGTATAAAAAATAAAAAGTATGGCGTTTGACTTTGTTGCGGTTTTTTATCTCTCCTTGTATCAAATTCCATTTATTCTGTTGTAGGGCATATAACAATCGTATCGTATTGACCATACCACTAGGTTTACATTTACTTTACCGTTTACATCTCTTCAATTGGAGAAATAAGCAAATTGAAAAATCGCTCTGTTCACAATTTAATAAGAGCAAAAAAAATATCTGAAATATTTTGCAGTACTTTGAAGAACTTTTTCTTTTTCTGAATGAAGACGAAAGAAAAAAAAAAAAAACTTACTATTAAATTTTTTGCCGGCCAAAAATCTTATTATAATCGTTTTGACGCGTCAAATGAAAAAAAAAAAACACCAACTTGAACAGCAATTTTAGCTGAGAACTAATTTAAATTATCAACACTTGAATGATTTTTTAGTCAGTAGCTGTGATGTGTAAGGGGTTTTCTTCGGTTTGCGTTTTATTTTCAAGTGTAAAAGTTGCCTTAACCACTTAACGACAACAAGAACAACAACAACAACAGTAGAAGCGTTAAATATTATGATACTTAAGAATGCCACCTTTTCGCTTTGCGAGCTACCGCCAGCATCATAGCAACCACCACGTTGGTGGCCGCGGAAGCCCTTTTTACTAAAATTAATAAAATTCTCGATTAGAAGTAAACATCAAAGAGATTTTTGATTTGGTTGAAAGTAGAAGAAAAAAAAACTTTAAAATCCATTTAACTCTAATTAATGCTGGTGATGTTATAAACGAGTCACAGACAAGTAGTGAGAAATAAATTTAATAAGTAACCATAGAATTGTAATTATTACAAAGAAGTTGTTAACACAATGCGGGCAAAGGTTTTGCTATTCGAGCCAAAAGCACATCATGGCTGGGAAATCTTTAATTTGCATTGCTGCTTATACTCACTTAGCCATAATTACGACATCAAAGTGACGAACTTTAATCAAATAAAACTTGCTTTTCTTGGTAAGCAATAACATTGGTGTACAACGGAAATGAAACAGCAATTGGCAAACTTATAAAGTTGAAAGTTATGAAGGTATTATTTATGTCAACAATGTTTGCTGTTTGAGGGGAATTTTATAATTGCTTTATATTCCTTCACTATTTCTTTAATTAAATTTTGTAGAAATGCGGGCAAAGTATTGCAATAATGCCAAATTTTTTTACTACTAAAAATTTTACTAAAAATCCTTAATGCCAATACGGTTATAATGTGTCTATAAAACCCTCAGAAGCTCGAATAACTAAAGGAATCGAGTTATGATGACGTCATACATAAACCTGAATCCAACAATTTTTGCTAAGCTGTGGATAAATATCTATTGAGTAGTCGAAACATCAAATTGTTAATATATGTGACATTAAATGAAGCGATGCCCTTAGATTAGTAAAATATCTAAACTTTTGCATGCAATCATATCCAGGGCCACATGTAACCCCAAAATGCAATAATTAGAGGAAAAAAATTAAATAAATAAATAAAATTGACATTTTAAGGAGTGTATTCGGCTTTTATAAAGCTTACAACACATTGATTATATACAGCTACAGGAAAATGTAAAAAAATTGGTGGAAATTTCATAAATATTATTTTTTTTTTTTCAAAACTACTATATCAACAAAATAGGTGAGTTGCGAAAATAAAATTCAGTAGTCATTGCATCCAAAGACCAGAATATGTAATTTTCAAGCAGTATAACTGTTTCGTGAAAGTGTTATACCACTTTTTTCATGCAGAAATTGTATTCATTATTATTGTTTATGAAAATCTTGCCAAATTTGTTTAACTTTCAGCAGTATAACAGTTACACAAAACTTTTATACTGATTTTTTTATTACAGAAATTGTAACTAAATAAAAAACTGCAACAAAGTCAAACGCCATAATTTTTAATTTTGTTTAAATTATATTGAATGAAAGCAAAAAATGTCGGAGATAGTATCCCAATTTTAGAATAAATTTAGATTTGTTCGAATTGGTCACATTTGGCACGAATTATGGCCTTCAAACGGCCAATTAAACCGTGACACTCTGCCTGAATGTTGTTCTGTGGTATTTTGGCCCATTCCCGGCGAAGCGCTTGCTTGAGGTGATCGACACTTTGGTATTTTTAAGTGCCAAGTGTCTAAGTGTTCCAAAATACTTCAGACACAATAGTCCAAAGCATTAGTTTCCGGAGATTTTGGTTGCGAGTAACCTGATTTTGTAACCATTCTTGGGTGGTACGTGCTGAGTGCGGCCATAATGTTTGCGTGCCCATGGTTTTAATACATCATCCAGAATATTTTCGCGATAATATTCGGCATTTACGGGGAAGGTACCGATATTGTCCATTTATAAAAATTTTATGATTTGCCGTTTTTGAGCCATATCGGATACTTCTTTCACGACGGATCGATTTTTAAATTCCAATTAAAACAGATATTTATTTGAAATTACTAATGAAAAACTATTCATTGGAGTGGATAATCGACATAGAATGTTTAATTAAACATTTATTGGTATGAATGTTACCGCTATACTTTGAACGTACAAATTTTCAAAGTCATAAAATTCAACATTGTGATAAAGTTTTCAATAGAAGAAATACATTTGAAAACATTTTTTAGTTTTCAAAATGTTTTTTTTTTTCTTTTTGCCTTGAAGATTGTTCATGCTTATTTGGGTAATGAGAATATTCGAAGCATGTTTTAAAAATTAGGATTCTAAAATTTTAAATGAAAGCCACGTGGCTGCTAAATGTGGCTAAGATCTTCAAACCACTTAAAATATATTTTATCATAGATTGGCCTGATTGACATTTCTATTTTGAAACTATATTCAATCTGGTAGCCAAACCCATCAAAACAACGAAAGTATATACAACAAGTTAAAAAGTATCAGTCAGTTCTTCCGACGGACGTATACCCCCTAATTTATTCAAAACTTTGACCCTTTGTAGGGGAGTTACTAGAAGGAACGGTCCGCCCTTTACCGTTTTTGTAACAGATCCTGTGTTGATGGAAATATTCAGATGTGCAAAGGGTAAATGGAATCGGATGTTAATTTCGCGTTTTATTAGCTTAATGGTAATTCAAAATTTTGACCTTTGGTGGGGGAGGTACCAGCAGGAATGGACCGATATATTCCATCTTAATACTAGATCTTGAGTTTATAAAAATATTGGGATGTGTGAATTTTTAAGACAATCGGATTCTTACATCACATTATATTTTTATATAATTATATACAATTTACTTGATAATTATAGAATACTAGCTGGCCCGGTCCGCGTTGCCGGCCCGTACTTTTAGTCTTTAAAGCATAATAAATCACAGATCTGACTTATATAGGCGGCACAATTTTGATTATAAGTAATGACTCCATGACTAAATATAAATTAATATTCATGGCAAAAATTATAATTACCGTCGGTTTTAAATATTTTGAATAACCTGATCTTATTTTTCAGCTATAGGCTTTAATTTGAGTGTTACATACCTATATGATAAAGAACATCTATAATAGCCCCATGTGAAAATTCAGCTCAATTTTTGATATTGTAAAAAGCATTCAAATGAGCTATAATTTGAAATTTGTATTTCCAACGTTTAAAATCCCGTACTGCGTGGTATTCAGTTTTGTCCACCTCATACTTGAAGGCAGAATGTTGTCAAATAGCCAAAAAAAATTACTCTTTTGCTCCGATTACCGTAAGATGGACATTAATTGTTTGTCATTTAAATTGTGCGGCGGAGATCCAATAAAGTTACTTTATAATTTCGTATTTTTTTCATGTTTCTGCCACAATTTCCGACTGAATGAGTCCCAGATTGACATTTTGGAGTTTATTTCATATAGACGTACATTCCAAATCTACGTTCCCAACCAATATTCTCTTGGAGGTTACAAATTCAATAGAATACCAAATTTTCTTTTCTGACCACACATTGGTTGGGAAAGTGGACTTGGCGGTATACTAATGTGGGGACTATACTTAAATAAATTCCTATGAGGATAATTATCTGTAAGATGATTTTCTACCCCAGGGATATTTACCCCAGGTAGCCTCAAGACTAAGATGCGCACTTTTCCGAAAAATAAAAATTTAAATAAGAGGTTTTCTTCCCCCTTAGAAACAAAGATGTCAAATATGGGCCAAAAAATTAAAAAAGTGGCCAAGACCCCGAAAATACCTTAAATCATATGATGGTGATACCAAAACGTGATAATTTTTTGCAAAGATGGTTTCTTCTTAAATTATCAACATAAGCTAAAATTAGTACGAAAAATATGGTTAAAATGTAAAATATACTGGAAATCGGGTTGTTCCATTATCAGGGGCTATGATCCATATCATGGCCTGTCAAAGCGATTAAAGTTATCTTGAATGTTTAGGTAGAATTTCTATTTTGCGTTCTTTATAGTCGGTATTTGACTGATTGCAGTCCCAATGTATTTTGCATTTTGTGTTCTCATTTCACAATTTATTGTCATATGAAAGAAGCAGGTCCACTTTTTGAAATTAACCCCATAACGCTTCTTCGGTCATTTTTGTTTGTTTAAATGTGTTCGCATCTTCCAGCTGAAGCACGATGTAGGTCCTGAAGTAGAAAGCATTTAACATCGTATTGCGCCCTCATTTCATTTTTAATACTATTCATTCAGAATTCAAACCAATAAAAAAAATGTACACTTCAATATAGAAAAAAGAAAAAGAATCTTCAACTGGTTCGCTGATTTTTTGCGGCAAATTTTTAAAGGTGATTACGAAGTTTGTCGGTAGAATGTACTATTATTTTGAAATCCGATTCCATTGAAAAATGTAGATTTTTCCCGATTTTAGAATTTTCATATAAAGCGACAACGGATAAAATTGTTATTTATAGATTTTATGTATTTATTGGGTATTACGAATAAATACATAAAATCTATAAATAACAGTTTTATCCGTTGCGGCTTTATATGACCCAAAAAAAACCTACACATCATACTAGAATTCAAAAAAAAAAAAAAAAAAAAAAAAAAAACACTACAAATGTACATTCGAAAATAGTAAGTCAAAATGTAAAAAATTATGCAATATAAAATATTACTATTGTACAATTTAAAAGTCAAAATGAAAATGTTCAAATTTCACATTTTTACGCGATTTTTCTGGATTTTATTCTTTTTTGCCAAGAGGCAATTCCGAATTTGTCTAAATCGTTAAAATCAGACCGGCGGTCTTTATGTTATAAGAGTAGTAACTGACGCAACTTTCTTTTACATAAAAGTAGGCGCGTTTCTCAGCCCCTAAATAAGTACTTTGGGTTGGATGGAAAGCCAACAGCATCTCGCGTAATAATTCTCAAACCGATATATTCACTATTTTGGCAAATATGAAGATTTTAGATAAATCGTTATAGTGGGCGTAAAAGGAGGCGTGGTCAATATGTTTTTCTTTAAAAACCTAACTCGGGGTATGACGAACGTTTGTACAAAAAATCATGCAAATCGGTCCAGCCGTTTTCAACTAATTCCGTTACCAACAAACAACAATTGATTTTTATATATATAGATTTCCCATTTTCGCACCCGACCTAAAACTGACACAAATATTAGGATTTGCAAAGTTGGAGCAAAATCGGATTATCGTTTCTCTTTCTGTGCAGAATATGTATTTTTCGACCTTTTGTGGAGGAGGTACCAGGAGGAGTTGACCGATACATTCCATCTTCACACCATACCTTGGGTGAATTACAATATTGCGATGTGTGTAATTTAAAGACAATCGGACAATTACATCACATTTTATAAAAGTTATAATTATTCAAAATTTGTACCCTTTGTGGGGGAGGTACCTGATGGAGTGGACGGATATTGTCCACTTTCGCGCCTGACCTAGTACTGATGAAAATATTAGGATCCGCAAAGTTGGAGCAAAATAGGATTATTCTTTCTCTTTCTGTGCAATAAACTATTTTCTTTGAACATTTTGACATTTTGTGTGGGTGGTACCAGAAGGCGTGGACCGATATTGCCCATCTCCGAACTCGATCTAAGTTTGACAATAATATTACGATGCATCAACTTTGGACGGACATCGCTAGATCGACTCCAAATGTCCTGAATCCGATTTGGTCCATAAAAACCTAGGGTCTAAAACCGTTATTTCGACTAGGCACGTTTTGGCCGTATCAAATAATATATACCTTCTGTAGCCATATGGCTGAGGGTATAAAAATTTAGTAGTGGCATTTTATTGAAGTTATAATAAATAGTTGACATCTTTAGATTATAATGGAAGTCTGCTACCCATTAATATCTCAAATTTTCAAATTATAGGCTTTCCATTAAAGAAATTAATATACTACAACTATGTTAAAACTGGAACCATTATATTTCTTATAAAAACATCGATATGTTATTTAGACTCCAGTATTAAGCAAACAAATACCCAATCCCGACGCCAATAAACTTTTTCAATATGTTTGCATAAATTACATTACTTACTTTCAGTTCTATTCGTATTATTATATTAGCCAATCAAAACATTTGAATTTCTTTATGTTATTACTCGTTCATTTCTAACCACTTTTAGAGGTAAAATTAATCAAAAATGGTTTCCTTTTTACCCGAGACTATTCCAAATTTAAATCACGGGAAATTGCTTGGCAACATTTAAGAGTAACAAACTGAAAAGAAAATTGCAAAACGAAAGAAAAAAACAAGAACGCTAAACAAATTTCAGCTACAATCTGAGTTACCGGCGGTAACATCACAAAGTTCCTCAAACATTATGCAACAACTGTTCGGCTGAGTATTAGCAATTTTGCATTTCTTGGCAGTGGTCTTGGAGGGTCATGGGATTTGGAATGATAGACTTTTGTAGCGGTTGTAAGCACATACAAATATATGTTTACAAATTTGCAAAGCTAAAAACATGAACTATGCCCATTAGAGGCTTTTATGGATGTGAGAAAAACCTATGTCGAGTAGGGCAGGTCTATTGGATGACCTCGCAGTTCAGTTCAAGGTCTCTTGTACTATTAAGGCCCACTTGCAGGAATATAATAGTACATTATCGTACATATCGAGATCTTTTGCAGTAATAACCTTGAAAATTGTTTGTTCCGGTACTTATTTAAGCATCTTGCTGTTGAAACTAGGTATTACTGCGAAGGTATCCAGTGTAAACCTTTGCCGTATACTTGTGAGGACCAGAATACCTAGTCTGTTTTTTTATCTACCAAAATTCGTTCTTCTTGTGCCCCCTGATAAGAGTTCATACCCAAATCTCGACTCGCAAAAATTATATATACCACAGATATTTTGAAGAGTTTTATCATGCCTTTCTGTTTTGGAAAAAAATAAATAATTTTTATACCCTCAGCCATATGGCCACAGACGGCTGATATAATTTGATACGGACAAAATGTGCGTCATCGAAATAACTGGTTTAGACCCTAAGCCTCTTTGGACCTAAGTTGTTTCTATGTGAGCAATTTAACTTTCGAAGGGAGTATCCGATTTTGTGCAAGCTTTGTATCGTTCCCTTCCTTCTGTAACCTTCCACTCAAAAAAAGATCACTTAAAGAACGATCCTATATTGTGCCAACGTTGCAAATCCCATCTAAAATTTATGTGCACTAGGTCAGGTGAGAAAACGGACAAGATCGGCCCACACTATCAAACACCACCCCCAAAAATCTTATAAAAAGATTTGATATTAAGAACGAATAGATCGGACCACTCGTTCTGATATCTCCCCCTACAATGAGTCAACATTTTGAATAACCATGGAGCTCATAAAAAGCGAAATGAGCTTGCGATTCTTGTGAAATTCGGAACATCCCTATATTTCTACCAACACAAGATCAGGTGTGAGTATGCGGGTCTAGGGGTCTAAGTTTTGTATAATTATGTCTTTCAAAAATCCGAAATAAGATTCCGGATCTCTTTAAATTTCACACATTCCAATATATCCAATGATGGGATATACCGACAATTCCATCCGGTATCTCCTTCGCAGGTATGAAGATGGAATGTGTCCGACCACACCTTCTGGTACCACCAACACAATTTTTTTTTTTTTCAAAAATTTTAAAAATATTATCTCTCATAAATGGCGAAGCAAACATCCGATTCCCTTCTGATTTCTCACATTCTAATATTTTCGTCAAACCAAACCATGCGAAATGGGCGTCTGATAAAACAATATTTGATCTGACGATGGGAATACACTGCTACCTCCGTCACAAAAGGGGGCAATTTTTTTAATAAAAACAATTAAAAAGAAGCCATGTTCGGGCGGGGCGAAATTTTAATAACCTCCACCATTTCCAAGGAAATTGAAAATTTTCAAAAAAAAAAAAAAATCCGAAAACTACCGCGTAAATGGAAATCGTTACATAGACACTATAAGAAGACGTGGACCTACGAAATTTTTTGTCATAGGCTTTAGTGCCCGTTACGAACTTCAATTACGAAATTTGTTACAATTACGGCGAATATTGTCGCAAAAATCATCACAATACGGAGTATCGGGAGATACCGATGACGTGGACCTGCACGGATAATTTTCTGTCTAGGTTGTAGTACCCATTAGGATCTTCCAATACGAAACTTGAAACAATTCCGGTGAATAAAGTTGCGGAAATCATCAAAATACAAAATATCGGGATGTATCCTTATATGGGGGCTATACGAAGACTTGGACCTGCATACAAAAATTTTTGTCATAGTCTGTAATACCTATTAGCAACTTTCATCACGAAATTTGAAATGATTCCGGTAAATAATGTTACTGAAATCGTCAAAATACCGACTATCGGAAGGTACCGTTATATGGGGGCTATACGAAGACGTGGACCTGTACAGACAATTTTCTGTCTTAGGATCTTTCAGTACGAAATTTGAAACGTTTCCGGTGAATAATGTTGCTGAAATCATCAAAATACCGAATTTCGGGAGATACCGTTATATGGGGGCTATAAGAGGACTTGGACCTGCATACAAAAATTTTTGTCATAGGCTGTAGTACTCATTACGAACTTGAAATACCAAATTTGAAACGATTTGGTTGAATAATGTTGCTGAAATAATCGAAATACCGAATATTGGTAGGTACCGTTATATGGGGGCTATACGAAAACGTGGACCGACATGGCCCATTTACGAACTTAACCTGCCTACTGGTAAACTTTACATGTATGCACTATTTTAGCCTTCTATCTCAATTTGTTCGAAAGATAGCGTGATTACAACAGACAGACGGACAGATAGACAAGCAGACAGACGGACATCGATAGATCGTCTTAGAATTTTACGCTGATCCAGCATATATATACTTTGTAGGGTATATTATGAATATTTCGAGGAGTTACAAACGGAATGACAAAGTTAATATACCCTCCATAGAATGGTGGAGGGTATAACAATATCATCATTCCAAAACAGATTTTTAACACGGACGAATATTATTTCTCAATTTCTTTCTTCAACTATTTGTGAAAATGTTGGTTTTTCCTTCCACCCAACCATCATCTGGCAAACCTCCTGCAAAAAAAATTGTGAAACTATTGCTCTGAGGTACAACATTCAACAATATCGAATACAATTGGAGGTTGGGGGTAATTCGTATGATTCCATTGAACGACGGCTGTAACCAAGGATATTTGCAAACTGTATCCCGCTGAAGCGAAGTGATGGCGACGAATAGACGAATGAATGAATGAACAAACGAACGAATGTTCCAATGGATAAATGTGTAAAAGCAAAAATCATTTAAACTCTTTCATAAATTTTCATTTATTCGTTTCCTTAACGCGGTTTTCCAACCGGTTTGGGTTATGCTGTGGTCTTTGCACCACCCCTCCCCCCAATCCCGAAGGGTAGAGTGCTCCACGACGAATATCAAAATTTGATTTCTTTCTTCAAGCTTACCTCATACCATACCATACCGTATTTTCATAGCCATCCAACGACATTCGTGTATTTGTTGTTGTAGAGGTTTCTTTCATTTCATAAATGTTGAACTCTTCAGAGTTAGGAGTTCTCTTCAGGCGAAAATAGTAAAATGTTGTGATACGAGAATAAAAAACGAATAAAGAGGTACTATTTGTGCAAGGTCGAATATATTGTACCATACGATTGATATTATGTAAAACTACAAGGGAAAATGTAAACAAAACTTAGGTATATAAATCAATAAATACTCGGTTTCCGAACTGGAAGAGTGTATAAATTTTTACTACGATAACCTATTGTTCCTATTGCAAAACTAGTAAATTATCGCAGGTTTTGCAACAGATAATGAATAGTTTTCATGTATAGGAAATATGTTTCGTAGATTCACAAAAGGAACGATAAGCTTGGTATGCCATATTTTACGGTCACATAAAAATAACAACTGTCGATGTTGCCGCCGTGGCCCAACTATAAATGAAAAATCTTGTAAAGCAACGGAAATGAGTTCAAGAGTTAGTTTTCTTTCATTTGGTGTGGCGTTATTATTTTAGAAAAGTTTCCATTAAAGTATTGTGATGTGGCTAAGTTGGCAGATATGTTTTTGGGGGGAACAGAGCCTATGCCGGTGTAACAAGATTTACGGTGATTTTTGCAGAGAAAAAAAAGGTAAACTCTAAGCATCCATCATCCTTGAGATAAATTACATTCACATTATACTAGTAACTTTGGCAAAACAAAAACTTCTACAAAGAAAATACAAATTTTTTTTTATTACAAATATTGCCAGTTTGCATTTTGTTACAGTTATGTTCAAAATGAGATATTATTAAATCTGTTTCATAGTGGGGTTGGAGAAGAAAATTTAAAAGATGTTAATCCTAAAATGCAGTAAAAATAAAATTACGAGAAAACCAGTAAGGGAAGGTCAAATGTCGAGCGGGTCGACTATATGATACCCTACACCACTATGTTATTTATCTGAATTAGATCATACCAACTATGAACCAAATACCATTGCTCTATAGTGCATGATATGACTTCGATAAGAAATTATATAAAAAAAATATTTACTGGAGCAATAGATAT
Source organism: Musca domestica (assembly GCF_030504385.1). Lineage (NCBI taxonomy): Eukaryota > Metazoa > Arthropoda > Insecta > Diptera > Muscidae > Musca > Musca domestica. Next base: position 139,466 of record NW_026712334.1, on the reverse strand, counting down.
ACAGGCTCAAGTTTCACCGAATGGTAAAATTCGGTTGAATATGAACTAGTACCATTTTGAAGAAACTTGTAAAATATGAAATTTGAAATAATTCCGGTAAATATTGTCGCAAAATCATGAAAATACTGAATATCGGGAGGTACCGTTATGTGGGGACTATACGAAAACCTATACTATAAACTAGCAAACTATGCATGTATGCATATATATCTGATACCCGGTATCAAATATCATTCTTCTGGAGTGCATATTACGCATGTGAGGGAATTTAACTCCAAATAATATATATATGGGAGTTATAGGTATATCTGTACCGATTTTCACTAAAATTTGAAGGTAATCGCTTTTGGGCTGAATTCCTTCGGAAATGCCAAAATTCAGTCAAATTGGGCTGATATTAGCCATTTGGCGCACAAAAAACCTGAAACCGGATAATTATATTTATGGGAGCTATATACAAATCTGACCCGATCTTGACAAAATTTTAGGCACTTATTTCTGAGCTATATCAGATATTTAATACCAAAGATTATTGATGTTGGTTGCATATTAGGCATGTGGGAGACTTTAACACAAAATCGGATGGAACATGTACAGGATGGAACATATACAATTAAAAACACATTAAGTCCGGTCGGGCCGAACTTCTAATACCCTCCATCTTAGAGTAAAGGAAACATTTGTATATACAAGTATCTGATTTTAAGCGTATTTCGCTTTAAACTTCATATACCAGTAAAACCTTTTGCATAACGCAGTTAAATTTATACAAAAACCGTAAAGTGAGTGAGCCATATCAAAACAGAAAACCCTATAGACAATTTTATACTTCAAGGTTTGTCATCTAGCAAATCTTCTAAAATACCAAATTTAAAACAATTTCATGGGAAAATGTGACATTATGAACTAAAAATACCAACTTTTATCAAAATATCGAATATCGACAGGTACCGTTATATAGGGGCTGTGCTTCTGTGCTTATATTAAATCGACTTAGAATTTTATGCTGATTGTGAATATATATATACTTTATGGGGTGTACAAAATACTTTGTACATCCTTTTGTGTGCGGTTGAGGCGCTGGGAAAATCCAAAAATTAAAAATAAATATTTAAACATTATCAGTTTCCCAGCGGTCATAAAATTCCACATGTATACAATTCAGTGATCTTCTGCGCTGTCGCATATGGTAATGTGTAAAATAATAAAGTCCATGACCCACACACACACAATTATCGATGCGCCAGTAGGTAGCCAAGACCACTTGAATGAAGGGACAAAAAGCTATGCAATGGTTCATTGTAAATCTAAAAATAGATAAGGACAATTGTGTGGCTGCGAATAGGTTAAGTTAGATCAGTTTTTGTAGCAGTTAAGAACAATATTTTTGAAAATAAAATCAGATTTAAACCAGCAACCCAAACGAGCGGTTGTGTTTTATTTCTCAGGAGTGAGATTTGGAACTGATCTCAACACAGAGTGTTTGGTTTCATTCTCCTCATTCATTTGGTCCTTCGAGCCGGATCGAGAATGGATTCTACACCCGAACAAAGCGGTGGTCTATCCTTCTCGATGCAAGAATAGATTATACACCCGAACGAAGCGGTGTTATATCTTTTCTCGCTATAAGAATTGAATCTACACCCGAACGAAGCGGTGAGTTTCTTTTCTCGCCAAAAATTCGTTTCCCTCAAAAGCGGCGGATACAATCAACACCTATACAACACTAACTACATACAACTTTAACAACATCGAGTGTGGTAATAGCAGTAAATCAACTCACCAACCACAAAACTCAACAACAACAAAATCTTCAAGCGATCAACAACAACATTTTTCAAAGGACTCTCTCAAAATGCTTAGCTGCCAAGAAGCTGGATCAAGAAGTGGAGCCGTTACTTTGAAGCGTTTACCTAGCAGAAGGCTTTCATTATTATAAGTATTAACTGTTTACAAAAATCAACTGTCCCTTTAACTTTCCCTTTGGTAAAATCAGATTTAAAAAATAAAACTAAATGTATACATATTAAACCCGGCCGGGAGAATGTACAAAATACTTTGTACATCCTTTTGTGTGCGGTTGAGGCGCTGGGAAAATCCAAAAATTAAAAATAAATATTTAAACATTATCAGTTTCCCAGCGGTCATAAAATTCCACATGTATACAATTCAGTGATCTTCTGCGCTGTCGCATATGGTAATGTGTAAAATAATAAAGTCCATGACCCACACACACACAATTATCGATGCGCCAGTAGGTAGCCAAGACCACTTGAATGAAGGGACAAACAGCTATGCAATGGTTCATTGTAAATCTAAAAATAGATAAGGACAATTGTGTGGCTGCGAATAGGTTAAGTTAGATCAGTTTTTGTAGCAGTTAAGAACAATATTTTTGAAAATAAAATCAGATTTAAACCAGCAACCCAAACGAGCGGTTGTGTTTTATTTCTCAGGAGTGAGATTTGGAACTGATCTCAACACAGAGTGTTTGGTTTCTCTTCTCATTCAAGGGGTCTACGATGATGTTACAAATGGAATGACAAATTTAATATACCCTCCTTTCCAAGGTGGAGGGTATAAAAACTACAACAAAGTCAAAAGCCATAATTTTTATATATATTTTTTTAATTTTATTGAATGAAAGCAAAAAATGTCGGAAATAGCATCCAATTTTTAAATAAGTTTAGATTTGTTCGAATTGGTCACTTTTGGCACGAATTATGGTCTTCAAACGACCAATGAAACCGTCACACACTGGCCGAATGTTGCTCTGCGGGATATTGGCCCATTCCTGGCGAAGCGCTTGCTTGAGGTGATCGATACTTTGATATTTCTTAGTGCCAACCTTGCTTTCCAAAATACTCAAGACACAATAGTCCAACGAATTGGTATCCGGAGATTTTTTTCTGTTGCGGTGTAAGTTCATCCACTTTTTGATATTTCCAAGCTCATTTTTTAATATTTGCCGAATGAAATATTGCGATATGTTCAGCTCATGAGCCATTTTTCGGACACTTTGACTCGGGTTTCGATCAAGTTGCTTCTTTTCTTTTCGAACCATTTATGCTGATGTTGTTGTTTTCTTCCATCCACTTCCTTATTCACATTTAAATGCTGGAGGGCTCTAACGATAGCCACTTGCGGTTTTCCAGCCAAATATAAAGAAATCACACAATCACGCTTGAATTCCATCACGAATATTTTTTTTCTGGAAAATTCTCACCAAAAAGCTTTTGTACGCATGTAAACAATATTATGAGCTGTCACTGGAATAATTTTAATAGCTTTTGGACGAGTGGCTTTGAAATGACAGCAGTCTGAAGTTGGTTGCATTTTTTTTATCTCACCCTGTATATATCTTATGGGGTCTAGGACGAATATTATGGGATGTAACAAACGGAATGGCAAAGTTAATCCACCCTTCTTTTCAAGTTTGTGGTTTTTAAAATATTTCCGAAAAATGTAAGGAGCTGGTTGGGAGACCACATGAGTAGGTGTCATCTGTTAAGAGGGTTCGATGGTAGAGGAACACTCCCTCCCCAAAAAGAAAATGAAATTTCAACCCATTATTCCTTGATTACTATGCGGCTGCTCTTAGGCTCTCTCTCCCTCACGCTCATTTTCTAAAATCCTACTCAGAAACGTACTTTTGGCCTGAGTTTCTTCCTGTGAAGAAGAAGTCATTATGAATATCCAAATTTCTACAGGGAGTTGGAATATGGTTAGTGGATACTGGAAGGACTGCCAGAGGGATTTTTGAAGTTCCCAACAGGTACTACAACATATGACACAAAACTGTTTATACAGGTCCAGGTCTTCGTATAGCCCCCAAATAATGGTAATTCCCTATATTCGGTATTTTTATGATTTTAGCGACATTATTCAACGGAATTGTTTCAAATTTCGTATATGAAATTCGTCATTGGTACTACAGTCTATGACAAAATTATCTATGAAGGTCCAGTTCTTCGTATAGCCCCTAAATATCGGCACCTCTCTATATTCTGAATTTCAATGATGTTAGCTTTATTATTCTCCGGAATTGTTTCAAATTTCGCATTTCCACTTCGATATGGGTACTACAGCCTGTGATAGAAAATTGCCTATGTCCACTTCTACGTATGGACACCAAAATAACGGTATATTTGGTATTTATAATATTTTAACATAATTTTTGACAGATTCATTGTTTTATTTATTTTTCTTTTTTATTTTGAAAATCTCCAAATTCGTTCTTTGGTGAGGGGTATTCAAAGTTCCGGCCGAACTTCCTGTTTTTTTACTTTTTTTTCCGATTTTAGACACATTTTTAATGAAATTATCTCAATAGCCCGCTTTCGTATAGGCCCATATAACAGTACAACCCGATATTCGGTATTTTGAATCAACTCTGATATATTCCACCTGCAATGGTAATTCATAATTAGAAAATGTGAACTTAATATTTTTTGTTTTATATCACTTTCAAATTCTACTACAAACTGAATTAAATATCTGAGATCTTTGTGGCCACAGCCGATATGCACATCACATTTGATTGCAACTGTAAATCTCTTTGAGATGATCTATTTAAAAGTTATGAATTCCACAGCCTCATAGTGTTTATTTATAAAATTGCACATTTTGAGGCTGTGAGTGGAGCCACAGTAGAAAGCCAGCGAAGAAGAAGGAGAAGAAAAACAACCTGCAAAACAAGCAACAAATGCTTCCAACGAACTCTGGGGAAATTATTTTATTAAATATAACCGCATAACATTACTTTGATTGCAGACAAAACTCTAAGTACGAGAATATCTTGTTATACGAATATAAATATCCAAAAGAAAATCTCCTCCCCTAAACATTGACAGGCGACAGGACAGTTGCTGTTGTTGCTGTCTATGTAACTTTGAAACATCAACAACGGTAACAACAACAACAACCGCTGAAAGGGTATGCTATTTTACCATGAATGAGAAGAAATTATGGCATTTTTGTACAACAAATCGGTTGCCGTTATATCTATTTATGTTTCGCATCATTTTATGAATTGACACAACAGCTCCCAGAGCTTTTCGTGGCGGAGCACAATATTCACTGCTCCGACTCCACACCGACTGTTGCAGATGTTGCGGTTACGTGGAACTAAGGTTTTTAGTCCTAGCTGGCACTGACACTATTACCTTGGTTACCACCTAACCACGCCTAACCCATGATTGTTGCAGATTCCAAATGCCCGTCTTGCTTGTATGCTGCAGTTTGTCTCCTAAAGTATATTTAAAGAACGCCAAATCGCTTGTGAGCGGCCCACAAATAGTAAGCGGAAAAGAAGAACGAAGTAAAATGTTTACTTTCGTTCTTGAATAAAGTATTAATTTTCTGCTACAATGATTTTCAGATGAAATCTTATAAATTGTATTTTTAACAATATTGGATTTGTTGCAGCACAAAAATATATATTTCATAGCAGAGCTGTATTCATTTGTTTGGTTTATTGATGTATGCATTATTAAGTAGGTTGTATTACTACATAAAGCTCTTAAGGTAATGAATTATGAGTAACTCAATTGGAATGAACATTGGACGTAGACAGTCGACGCGTCGGGACTTTAAATAGATGTAGCGCAACCGGACGGAAAAGTAAAGATAAAAATCGGGCGAGGTGGATTATATGATACCCTACACGACTACGCATATTTAGGTGTTTATTTTATGATTTTGAAAAGTAAAATCGAAATTATAAAATCGGCTGAAAAATACATATGGGAGCTATGGATACATCTGAGTTAATTTGGTCTGAAATTGTCAGACTTGATTATTATCAAGACTTGATCGTATTTACCACGGTTATCGAGTCATTGACTATTGGATGAAAATATATATGGGAGCTATGTATGTAACAATCAATATAAATAAAAGAATAGAGTGATGACTGAATGGCCTTGCGAACCGCTGAAGCTAGAATCTTGAAATGAGCATTGACCTAGTTGATGTGAAGGAGTGACATAAAGCTGGGTTTTCCGAAATTCGGACTATAGTGTAGTGAGGTGTGAACAGGTAGAGCTAAACTTTTGACATTTGGTATAGCAATTAATGTAAGGAAGACGAGAAGGTGGTGTTGGAAATGTTTACTAAGTGTATGAACTGTTTAATAGAGTACGAAGTAGGTTCGGGTGAACAGATTGAACGGAAATATTGATATTGGTGTGCAGGATGGAGATTAGAAAGTGGATTCGAAAACATCTACTGATACAAGTGAAAAAGCATTAAGTTCGCCCGGACCTAACTTTGAATACTCTTCACCCTTTGGAAGGAATTTGCAAGTTTTCAAAAAACAAAATTCCCTTGAAAATAACTGGAAAAATTATAACAAGTAAAAAAGCAGTAAGTTCGGCCGGGCTTTGAATACCTTCCATCATTTAGAACGAATTAGAAAATTTTCAAAAAAATAAAATCCATGGAAAATTCTTTTAAAATCTTTAAAATACCTAATATTTTATATCGGAAGGTGCCGATATATGGGGGGGGGGATATTCGATATTTTGGACCTATATAGACAAATCTATTTCTGGGGGTAAAGTACTCACAAAAGATTCCTTGTGTGGATTTTCAAATAATTCCATTGGGAATTCCACAACATCTGGGGTACCGTTATATGGGGAATATACAATATTGTGGACCTATATAGACATATCTATTTCAGGGGTTAAAGTGTTCACAAAGAACTCCTTGTGTGGATTTTCAAACAATACCTTTGGAAAATATAGCTAAAATCATCAAAAAACCGAATATCGTTAATTCGTTTATACTGTAGCGTGATTACAACAGATGGACGGACAGGGCTAAAACGTCTTAGAATCTTACGCTGATCAAGAATGTATATACTTTGTTGGGTCTAAAATGATTATTTCGATGAGTTACAAACGGAATGACGAATTTAATATACCCTCCATACTATGTATGTGGAGGGTATACAAATTTCAAAATTTAAAAAAACTGCAACAAAGTCAAACGCCATAATATTAACATTATTTATACCCTACAACACTATGTGTTGGGGGTATTATAAGTTTGATTGGGGCAAAAATTATGTAACACCTCGAAATATTGGTTTCCCATATAGGAAAGTATATATGGATCTTCCTAGCTCGCCGAGCTGAGTCGATCTAGCTATGTATGTCCGTCCGTCTGTGGGTTTGGGTGGGGTTTGGGTCAGAATAGAACCCTATTGCTTTTGGAGATGATCGCGAAATGTTTAGGGGTTGAAATGGACCAAATACTGAAAAAATGTCGGATTTTGCAGTAGCTATACAGGTCGCAATTATAGACAAATCGACGCGGAATTTCGCATGTAGCTAGAGTTTATGGCAGGGAAGAAGCCTACCAATTCGGATGGTCATCGGATAATATTTAGCGGGTAAAATAGACCATATCTTTTGTGTTGAAAAAATTCAAAATTGTTCATTAAACCGCGAATATTTTAAATCCCGGCGAAATCACAAAGCCATGACAAGGTTACTTCTGATCTTTACATTGATGTTAACATCCAACAAATCGGATATATATCAAAATATGTGCGATATATATGTCTATCAAAGAAAATATGCTTGAAAGATCTCTTATATGTCGAGAACGGCTGAACTGATTTCGACAGTTCTCATTAATTCAGAATGGCCTCTTGGCAGGAAAGAAAAAACGTCTAAAAAAATCGCATAAAAATATCTCTCTAAAGATGAAAATATTGATTTGTAACATTTTCTCATATTTTCTCAATTTTGTCATATTTTTGGCATATTTTCATTTTGAATTAAACATTTGGTAATATTTCTACAGCTAACAAAACTAAGTAGTTAGGATATCAGGATATCATATACAGATCGTATTTATGGCCCGATCCTTACGAAATTTTGCATGGAGATAAGATGAGGGTCAGAATAGAAGCCTATTCCTTTTGGAGATGATTGCCATATATTTAGGGGTTGAAATAGACCAAAAAACTGCAAAATTGTCAGCAGGTCGTAATTATCGCCCGATCCTCACGCACATTTGAATGGGGGTTACCGGACATTGCAAAAGCCAAGCAGTTTTGGATGGCCATCCAAAAATATTCAATGTGTGAAGGAGTTTGCCAACTTTTTTAGACAAAATACGAAAATGTTCATTCCAGTGACTTTTTGGAGAATTCACAAATACCGGAAAGACGCACTTCTGACTATTTCGTTAACGCTGATTTCATTGAAGAATATAGTCAAATGTCTGTATCTCATATAGATGCGTTTCTGTCAAAAACCAATAATAAATGTTAATCTTTTGCCACTTCTGAGAGATTATAGGTCTTTGGGAAATATTGGTTCCAGATCTAGGAAGACCATTTACCAATAAATTGGAAATGAGCAAATTAGTTTTAGTTGCTATTATTCGAAAATTAGAGAACGAAACAAGATGGTTTTCTTTTATTATTTGTCACAATATCTTGTGGAATTCTTTCGAGTATCTCGCCTATATAAACTGTATCATTTATTATAGTGTTGTAGAGTATTCAACGGTCGGCCCCGCTCGACTGTAGCCTTTGCTTACTTGTTTAAATTTAATATTGTGGATGTCAATTCTGACATATTTTGTAAAATATTAAATTGAAAATAAAGTCTTATAAATGCTTTTAACAAAATCTTTTTATCCATCCAAAAGTAACAGCGATACATAAGCAATTACAAAGCAATCCGATGTTCTAAGGCATCAGTGGTGTACAACTATTTACTTTGTTGTATTTGTCGTTGTTGCTACAAACCGTCAAAGAAATTATGATGGAATAATTTACAAGATATGTTCAACTATAAATCTGCTTGTCTGTTATTTCGAGTACTTCAGTTTTGCAATATTTCTGTTAATGCCAACTGATAATACATTTCACTCAATCAACCCACAATCGTTACACTGTCTAATGCATTTGAAATTTGTCTAGATACTCGTACATATGTGTGAGTGATATGTGAACTAACTAACAAACGACAACTTTATGTTTTCGCACACTCAAACAATAGTGAACAAAATTTTAGCATTTTATGTAAAAAGCCACAAATAGAAATTAAAACACAGACTCCAGACCTACTCTCTCTAATAATAATATAATATCCACCAAATTATGGGAGGTATATTAATAATTTTAGACCCTATCACAACCTATTTCAAAGTTCTATTATAACATTCCACTACTTTTGCTAAAATATTCCCCATGAATGTTCATTGTCAGAAATAGTTTCATATAACATTTCTTATTATTTTCCAGATTTGTAAGGATATGTGTGTGTGCGCACATTTGATGGAATCCCTTCATTTTCGAATATTTGATTATTTTTCTTCTGTTCGCTTGGATTTTATTTTCTTTCTTTTGTTTTTTTTTATTAAATAAATAAAAATATCTCCACACATACATACGTATATTGTGTGCCACATGTATGTATGGGATTATCTTGTAGATGGTGGCATTGTTTGTCTTGAATTTGTAATGAAATTACATGTCAGTTGTAATAAGTATCTAAAGCTTCGTATGTCATTTATGTTGCTGATCTACGAGTTCATCATCTTCATCGTGAGTTCACGTTCGGAATTGTGGCATTTTATGAAAATGTCATTTTTAGTTGGCTTTGATGGATATGAGATGTGAACTGTGGTTGATTATTCCATCATTTATGCAACAGAGTTTTTTTTTCGTATATAAATGTAGATTAAGGAATAAAATGTCTTATTCGATATTTTAGTCATTTATTGGCACTGATTAGGATATATTTGACGATGTAATTGAAACACTGTGGATATAATGTGTTTTAAATGAATTTTTTTTCCACCGCATGCGTTTGCTCAATTGGCTTGAATTTTGGATAATACGATCAAGGTCAGATTAGAATGAAGTTTCTCAAATTTGGACCAAATCGATCCAGTAATAGCTATAGATCTGAAGTATAAGACTTATCCGACATTGTAACTAAACCTTCTCTATAGCAATGATATTTGTTACGAGAGGTCATATGCAGTAGAAAAATTACATTCATCAATTTGATAAAGAAAAAACTCCTATGTATTTATGATTTCTATCAGATTTCTTAATTCAACAGCTCTAAAGATGTAATACGCTTTCAGTAACGGTCAAAGTTGGTATGATTTATTTTCCATAAATTTCCAATATAAACCCATATTTGTTATACCCTACACCGCTATGCATATTTAGTGAAGGCGAATATAATTACCGGATCCAAGTTTGAGTATAGCGTCTACATTGAGAAATGGTCTATCTTACTTCTATTGAAGGCTTTTTCGCAAGTGCCTTCTACTTTGTCGACGAAAATTAAAATACTAGATTCGTTCCAATATTTCGTGTTCGGCCTTTTTAAATACCCAAAATGAACAATTCGTTCAATTTGACAAAATTTTTTGATCAAAACTTCATATATCATATTAAACGTTCATACTTTCATGCTTTTATATATTAATCGAACTTGTCTTTTTCAGAAAGAATAATAGAAAAACGTTTACCTTTTACCCCAAAAAGTCTTCAAATTCTTTCATTTGACATTTTCAAGGAGGATATTTGTAAAACCATTGCATAATGGACGCACATTCAATTTTTCTGCCAAAAACAAAATCAACGTCACCATATGTAAACCTTAGAAAACATGAGTGACCTCAATATCAAATTTCCGAATTTAAGATCTATATCTTTTTCCAATTTAGTTATATTTAGTACCATATCCAATATCATATACCATATCCAAAACAATTTACTTTTCTCCATCCTAGACACCATCAGGGATCTAAAATTAGTCTCATATAGTACTTTTCTAACAATTATAGTACACATTTCCAAACAATCGAGATCATAGCTCTGTAATTACCCCCATTACAAAATTTCGTACCATTTAGTGCAGTTATAGTACGTATATCCAAAATCAGCTCATACCCTTAACTACAGACACCAACAGTTGCTTCCATATCAAATTTAGGACTGCTGCTCCATCCAATACCAAATTTGGTACTTTTCGTTAAAATAGTACATATTTCCTAAACTAACATCAAACCTCAATCCAAAAAAAAAAAAAAAAAATAAATAAATAAATAAAATACCGCAATATCAATTTCCGGGATGCCAGATCACCAACAGTGACATCCACATAAAATTTCAGGATTCCAGCCCCATCCCTTCACACAATACTAACTTTAGACCATTTAGTACTTTCTTTTTAGTATCAAATTTCGGGACCTATCGACTCACTCAAATCCATACCCCAATCGTACACTCCCACAGTAATCCGAATTCCAAATTTTAGGATTCCATCTCTATTGGTTTACACAAACACAAATTGTACCAAATTTAGTACCACGTTGTACACATAAGTACTTTTTTCTAAAACCTTCTCCAGACTCAAATCTTACACTCCAAAAGTTATCTTAATTCCAAATTTCAGGATTCCAGCCCCATCGGTTTACCCAAATCCAAATTGTACCATATTTAATACCATTCAGTACATTTCCATTTCCAAAGATTCCTACATATCCCAATTCTACACTCCCACAGCAATCCCAATTTAAAATTAAAATTACAGGAATTTCCGATTGGGGATCGGTATACCCAAACATAAATTGTACCAAATTTAGTACATATAAGTACAAAACTTCCAAAACTTCATCCATATCCCAATCCTAAACTTCGACAGTAGTTTTATTTCCAATTATCAAGATAGCAGCTCAATTGGTTCAACCAAATACAAATTGTACCAAATTAAGTACCATTTAGTTCACATAAGTATAAATTCCTTTAACTACCTACATCACAAAATCCTATAGACATCTTATTTTCAAATTTTCGGATTCCAGCCATATCGGTTCACCCGAACACAAATCCATATTCCAATCCTAAACTCCGACAGTATTCTTATTTTCAAATATCAGGATATTTTATTTTCTCTCTATTAGTTCACCCAAATACAAATTGTACCAAATTTAGTGTAATTTTTCAAATTTCAGGATACCAGCTCTATTGGTTCCCCAAATTCAAATTTTATCAAGTTTAGTATCACTTAGTACACCCACAACATACAGTTCTATAGACATCTTCCAAAATTTCCTAAATGTCTGTATCCTACAATGCGACAGTAGCCTTATTTCCAAATTCCAGGATTCCAACTCTACCGATTCTCCTAAAATTTAGATTTCACAACATTTATTACCATTCAAACCATTTCCTTTAATCGTCCCTATTCCTCAACCTTGATTCCCATTCTAATTTTTTTGTTTTTAGCTCTAACCTTTCACATGATGGGAATGGTACTAAATTTAGTACATTTTAGTACTTTTTGTACATTTATATTGCGTATTTCCAATAACCTTCATTTACACACTCCATCAGTTACCCTCAATCCAAAATTATGTTCTAGCTCTTCTGGTTTGTCAAATACAAAGGGTACTGTATTTAGTAGTTTAAGTACTTTTAGTACCGTGACCCTCAGCCACAATTTAAAGATTCCAGCTTCATCCACTTCGTCTGAGCTTTGATGGACCCTTAAGTCAGTCAGTCTTTTATTAATATAGATATAGTTTTCTAATATACTGGTCCATGGTTTCCAATCTACATTTTTTAATCAGGGGTCTTGTAATTGGAAACTTTTCTTGTGTCCCTTCGTTATTGATCTGCACATTAACATGTGTAGCTGCAAACATATTGACAGTATTTAATATTAATTTTCCCTGAAATTGCATTTTTTATTACATTTCAATCACTTTGATTTTTCTCTTCTCGGAACAGCTTTTGTTAATTACATTTCCTTTAAACGTATTCGTGTTTGTGACACGACAAACTAGGTTTACTCTAAATGGGTTGTAAACAACTAGAAGCTAATTTACATCAATCATTTATCCAGAACTCTGGGCGATGGTGATTTTACAAAATATAAAATTTCAATAGAGGGAGGAGAGAGAGAGAGAGAATAATGCCTTTATTTTTTCATTAGTATTCATATGCGAGGGGGAATAGCTCAATTGTAAAAGAAGACAAGTGGCAAATTGAGAAAGGAGCACAATCTTTGGTAAGCAGTACCAAAACATAGAATCGCACATAATTTCTGTTCTGAACTCCATAAATCAATATTGATTCAATAAATGTTACATATGTTCCTTTGCATGTTACTCTGCACACATGAAAGTAAACACTGTATAAATTTATGCAATGTAATTATAATCATTTTTTGTTGATCTAAAAATAGAATCTTTCGCAGAAACACCCTTATGTGGCCCATCATCAACATTCTGCATGCTCGGCATGTGTTCTTGGCAAGGTTATGACAATAGGTCCGGGTCAGTCATGGCAAGTAAGGCGTAACAAGGGTACGGGCAATAATCTCGAATGTGCAACTAAATAAAATTAGCATCTTTAGTGGCTTAACCGCTCATTCCAGACGGTCATTATGTAAACATCAACATCGTTCGTCATAACCACCACCACAGCCAACCACACACTCACCCCCACACACCCAACTGCCACCCACAATATTCGCAACCACCTGACAAACCGGAAACTCAAAGAATAGCTATGTGGAGATTGTCTGTGGACAGAATGTGAAATGGCATATTTTCGTGTATATGTGTTCGTGTGTGGGTGGGAGGAAATGAACATAGACATTGAAGTCGGGCAGGAGGATATGTCTGCATTGGAAACGGCTTTCTTTCTCATTTTTTGTTTTTGGTAAGAGGTAATAATAATTACAATTGCAAATATTATTCACCCTTGAAAAAGTAACAAAATTATGAAAAATATTTATTTTTTGTTTCCTTTTCGGGAAGCGGTGGACAGACAAAAAAAAAAAACAACTGAGACGGACATTATGATTTTGTGTGTCCTTTTTTGCTGAACAGTAGACTCCTTTTTGGCACTCGTGCATACAGGAAGCTACAAGGGTCAGACATTCATATGTTGGTACATATGTATGTGTTGTTTGGTTGCCTTTACAAATAACACAAACAAAAACTGATGGTATAATTCAATTCATACAATTTCATATGGGTATGTGTATATCGGCGTATGTACATAAATACATACACTCATATGTCCATCGTTAGATCCAAGCGTATATCTATGTGTGTATATGCAGATAAGTACTGTTTTAACAAACAAACTGCATACGATGATAAGAAACACTATAGTTCTGGTACCCTATTTTATTTCAGTGATATATTTTATTGAATTATGAAGGACTTATATGATTACAGATATATCTCCAATGTACATACAATTGTTTCCAAATATATGAAAACATTGCCAAATAAAAATATTGTTGGATCAAGCGGCTAGAAAAAAATCTGGCTCAAATTGAGTCGTATATAATAGTTAAGACTTCCAAATATGTATGTTTCATTCGATATTACACTCAAGCCTCCCATGTAGCTGTACTATGACTTCGATTATATTGACATGTAGTGGTCGAACTTTCGATATCCTCTAACATAAGAAAATGATATGATTGAAATAGTTGAAAAACATTAAGTTCGGCCGGGCCGAACTTTTAATACCCTCCACCTTAGGGTAATGGAAACATTAGAACCAATTATAACCCACTAATACCAAATTTTTGACAAATTCGTTGGAAAATGTGGCAAAAATCATCAAAATACCGAATATCGGGAGGTACCGCTATATACAGGGTTGCCCATATTTGACGGACCTTTGGGCCCATTCCAATCGACATTCTTTGCGTCAATTGAATTTTGTACGGGAACAAATGCAAATCAATGCGAATAATCCGTTGTAAAGTGGACCGAGCCATGCCCAACTTCTGAGAACGGCGTTTTTGGGATGTTCTTGGGGACTTCTCAACACTGGCTCTTACGGCAGCGATATTCTCGGCCGATCGCCTTGGTCGACTTTTATATGGCCTCTTCGGATTAGAAAGAGCCTTACCAGTCGAAAATGTTTCGTATAAACGCTTAATGGTGTTCTTAGAAGGCGCACTTCTCACATTTTTTAACGTTTTAAAAGCACGTTGAGTTTTCACAATTGACTTCTTGTAAATTTCAAGTATTTCAGAGCACTCGCGTGGCGTGCATTGGTTCATGGTAAAAATCAGCTTAGACTGACGCTTCAAACGCGGTATGTCATTAAGCGATGTGACATCTCTGTCAAAAGTTATGGCGTTGTCAGATGGGTCCGTCGAATATGGCAACCTACAATGTTTCGTCACCGGAGCTAGAACCCACTATGATCAACAAATACCAATTTTTAGAAAAATCCATCATGAAATGTGGCAAAAATCATCAAAATACCGAATATCGGGAGGTACCGTTACATGGGGATTATACCAAAATGTGGACCGATATACCTCATTTTCAATACCAACCATCCTAGACACAATACAAATTATTCTGCTAAATTTTGACGTTCTACGTCAAATAATGTGGTCTGTATCGTGATTTCAACAGGCAGACAGACGGACATCGTTAAATCGGTTTAAATTTTTACGCTGATTATGAATACATATACATTATAAGGTCTACGACGAATATTTGGGGATGTTACAAACGGAATGACAAAGTAAATATACCCTCCTTTCCAATGTGGAGGGTATAAAAATCCGAATACAGCCCCTGTCCGTTTTTGTACCCTACACCACATAGTGGTATAGGTATTATATCTTTGTGCATTTGTTTGTAATATGGAGAAGGAAGCGAGATAGACCCATAATTACTTCTGAGGATCTTCATGTCTTGTACCATCGCTCGTTACCGTGACACTGGTAGCGTAGCCCGACGTCAAGGAAGTGGACGGAAGAAAATAGCAAGATCAGCTGAAATAAAATAAAGAAGCGACTTAAGTGGCCGAAAAATGGCTCGTAAGTTGAACATATCCCTGTATTCCATTCGGCAAATATTGAAAAATGAGCTCGGGATAAAGCCATTGAAATTCCAAAAAGTGCAAGAACTTACAGCGCATCAGAAAGAAAATAGGCTCAAAAGAGCTAACGAGTTGCTTCGCTAGGCCGAAAGTGATGAACTGCCGTATTTGGTTTTCTCCTATAAGAAAACATTCGTTGTCCAGCAGTTTGTAAACAAACAAAATGGTCGTGTTTACTTGCCAAAGAGGTCAGCTGAAAATGGGCAGCTTCGGTTGGCCACCAAAAATCAAACGCCGGCCATGGTGATGGTGTGGGCCGTAATAACAGCCGATGGTTGCCCTCCGCTCGTATTAATCTACCGTGACATCAAAATAAATGTGACTAGGTCATTTTGGAAGAATTATTGCCTTCAAACTGCCAATTTAACCGTCACACGCTAGCCGAATGTTGCTCTGAGTTATTTTGGCCCATTCCCGGCGAAGATCTTTCTTGAGGTGATCGACACTTTGGAATTTTTAGTGTCGGCCTTGCTTTTCAAAATACTCCAGACACAATAGTCTATCGGATTGGTATCCGGAGATTTTGGTGACCATTGTGCGCTGGAAATGAAGAGAGGAACCTCATTTTGTAACCATTCTTGGGTGGCGTGTGCTGAGTGCGATGGTGCTGAGTCCTGTTGGAATGTACAAGGTCTGCGGTCAAAATGTTTGTATGCCCAAGTCTTTAATACACCCTCCAGAATATTTTCGGCATTTATTTACATACCACAGTCGATTAATACGAGCGTTGAGCGCCCATAGGCTGTTATGGCGGCCCACACCATCATCATGGCCGGCGCTTGAATTCTGGTGCCCAACCGAAGGTGCACATTTTCAACTGACCTCTTTAGCAAGTAAACACGATAATTTTGATTGTTTACAAACTGCTGAACAACGAATGTTTTCACATCGGAGAAAACCAAGTTCGGCAGTTCACCAATTTCGGCCAAGTGAAGCAAATCTTTAGCTCTTTCTAGTCTATTTTCTTTCTGTTGTGGTGTAAGTTCTTGCACTTTTCAGAATTTCAATGGCTTTACCCCGAGCTCATTTTTCAATATTTTCCGAATGGAATATTGCTATATCTTCAGCTTACGAGCCATTTTTCGGCCACTGCGTCGCGGGTTTTGATCAAGTCGCTTCTTTACTTTTCGAACCATTTCTGCTGATGTTGCTGTTTTCTTCCGTTCACTTCCTTGACGTCGGGCTACGCTGCCAGTATCACGTTAATGAGAGGTGGTACGAGACACAAAAGATTTTTTCACGTTTAAATGATGGAATGCTCTAAAGATAGCCACTTGTGTTTTTCCAGCCAAATGTAAAGAAATCACACTATCACTCTTGAATTGCATCACGAGTAACTCTTTTTCTGGAAAATTCTCACCAAAATGCTTTTGTACGCTTGTAAAAAATATAATAAGCTGTCACTGAAATAATTTTAAGAGCTGTCGGACGAGTGGCTTAGAAATTACAGCAGTCTGAGGTTGGTTGCAGTTTTTTTAATTATTTCATGACGTTTTTCTATACCTCTGTTCTGCACGGCTTAATTGTTGAGTGGTGCCCACCCTTTTAAATATCAATATATATCTCAACGAATTGAATTAATTTCAACGTCAATACAATGCTCATTTCAAGTGTTGCGAACAAAGTGTTTCGTGAATATAGAAGAAAATATTTTTGATGAAACTACTGTTTGATATAAAATACAAAGCCATGTCTGTAATCCCTTTTTTAACGACAAAGGATCAAATATACACACATACCTTTTGATTTAATAACTTTAATTGAAATATGAATCCTGCAACAAAGACGAGATGTCAAAAAATGCATATCGTGGGATAACCAACGAACATACATAAAAATATTCAAACACTTTAAAGGACATTGTACGTTTGTTCATCTATTTGAAATTTAAATAGTAACAGAAGAAGGCGACCAACAAAGGGTAATATCCTCGCGCACAATCACACCAGTATATAGCCCAATCCATTACAGAACTTTTTCAACCCGTACAACAATATGTTCATTTAGGTTAAATGAATGAATAGCAGCCAGCCAAAAATGAAACTCAACAAGCAAGTGGAAATTATGACGAGGTTCTGTCAAAAGGAAGACAGGGGACTCTGATGGTGATCCTGCAGACAGCACCAGCAGGTGTATAAACATTAAAAACATTTTGATTAGAACCCTATCCATCGTTTCACCCCCTCAATCTAAAAACTGTCCTAAAACATGCTTTTGTTGTCATCAAAATTTTTGGACAGAAGCAACGTTGTCCGAACCGGTCGTGTCGGCTATGACTGAATTCTATTTTGATAGACTTGTCGACCAGCAGCAGAAGCAGCAAAAGCAGCAGTAGTAACAGCAGTCCCATACAACATTCATTTGAAAATTTTAATGTTTAGTCCTTCGTTTGATTAAAACTTCTATGAATGAATTGCTATGACTTGCAAGTCAACAGGAGATATACAAGGGACAATGATATGTAAGTGGGTACATTGAACACACACATAAATACATATACGAATGTTTATCTGCACTTTCATGTCTGACATGCAGAGTTCTTGTACGAAGTCCATTAATGTTTTTGTGACACTTTGTACAGTTCTTTTCAATTTGATTAATATTTTGTTCATTTACATTCAATTCCATATTTTGGAGATAACCGAATAGACAGACAGCTCAATGGGAGGGGAAAACTTGAAATTAGTTTTGAATAAAATGTTTAAAAACAATTTAAGGTAATTTTTTGTTATTTTGTGTGAAAAACTTTGAGCAATATTAAATTAACAAAGGTCCTTTGGATTTAATAATTCAAAAATGTAAAAAATCAAGAATTATAATTTTGTGTGTTTAAATGCATCGTGGCTGCTAAAGCTCTTTTCTATACAAGGAGCCAGCTTCAATTGATGTTTCTGTAACCAGATCAGAAGATTGCTAGTTCAATACCCCCAGTGGACGAAGTAAAAATAAATGGAACATTCATTTTAAAAATTAAACAAGTAAAAAAGCTGCTGGACTTTTAATATTTTCCACCATTTGGAACGAATTTGGAAATTCTCAAAAACAATAAAATCCGTTACAAAATCTGTTAAAATCTTAAAAATATCGAATGTAGCTGTCATATTAAGGTCTATACGACGACATGGACCTGCATAGGTAACTTTAGTTATAAGCCATTACAAAATTCTAATGCGAACTTAAAAAAATCGGTAATAATGTCCATAAAATCATCAAAATACCGAATATCGGGAGGTACCGTTATATGGAGGCTTTACGAAGATGTGGACCTGCACAGACTATTTTCTGTCTTAGGCTGTAATATCTATTACGAACTTCAAATACCAAATTTGAAACAATTCCGGTGAATAATATCGCTAAAATCATCAAAATACCGTTAGGTACCGTTATATGGGGGCTATACCAAAACGTGGACCTACATAGCCCATTTTCAATACCAAAAGTCATGCAGACATAACATGCATTTGAGTAAAATTTTATTAAGCTACTTCAATTCGTTCGGAAGCTAGAGTGATTTTCACAGACGGACAGACGGACGGACATCGCTAAATCGGCATAGAATTTTATGCTGAACAGGAGTATATACTTTGTGGGGCCTAAAATGTGTATTTCGAGGTGTTACAAATGAAATGACAAACTTAATATACCCCCATACTATGGCGGAGGGTATAAAAATAGTTTCCTAAAACTAATATTCAACCTACTGTGTTTGTAAATAGTTACAATAGCCAAAAATTGATTAGGACACCCTTTATTTAGAAAAGTGTTTTTTGTATTTTTGGTAGTATTTTAAAGGTTTCGGCCAACCAACCAATTTGCATCCAATTCAATGGTAATCTTATACTTTGAGTCCCTTGTGGTTAGTTTAATTCCTTATAAAAATATAAAAGATAGGTGTAGCCCCCATATAAACTTCCAATTTTTAACCAAATTAAGTCAAGCTTAACGTCATTTTTATTTGATAAAAACAAATAAAGTGTTTTGGGCATAAATTATCAGAATACCTATAACTCCTTAAATATCGAGTTTTTGGCTATTATTTGTGATTACTTATTTAGACATTAATTATTCACATGTAAAATGACCATAACTCCTTATATATTGAGTTTTCGGCCTTTTTAGCTATTATTGGGAAACGAGTTGAGTACGAGGTATCACAAATCAGGCAGAATAACAATCACTAAATACGGCATAAGGTTTATAATCGATATCCATTTCTCGCCAAACTTCACTATTTTCGAAACACAATTCGTCGAAGGTAAAGACTCTACGGTGGAAGCACCAAACATTGAAGGACGTCAATAAAGAGTATTTTCCTGTTTGGACATTGGGTATCTTTCAACGAAATGCGTTTTAGGACATTTTGAGTCTATTAAGTGATGTTCGTGTGTCCGTCTGTCTATCTGGCTGGGTGGTGCGGACGATTACTCTCGAAGGAAGTATTCGATTTAGTCAAAATATTTCTGTAAACACAATATACATGGAGAGATAAAAAAAACAAAGTCATACGCCATTATTTATTTATTATACCCTACAACACTATGTGTTGGGGGTATTATAAGTTTGATTGGGCCAGAATTTATGTAACACCTCGAAATATTGGTTTCCCATATAGGAAAGTATATATGGATCTTCCTAGCTCGCCGAGCTGAGTCGATCTAGCTATGTATGTCCGTCCGTCCGTCTGTCCATGTTAATTTGTAATCACTCTACAGGTCGCAATTATGGCCCGATCTTCACGAAATTTAGAATGTAGATGGGGTTAAGGTCAGAATAGAACCCTATTTCTTTTGGAGATGATCGCATAATATTTAGGGGTTGAAATGGACCAAAAACTGAAAAAATTCCTGATTTTGCAGTTGCTCTACAGGTCGCAATTGTAGACCAATCGACGTGGAATTTCACATGTAGCTAGAGTTTAGGGCGGGGAAGAAGCCTACCAATTTGGGTGGTCATCGGATAATATTTAGCGGGTAAAATCGACCATATCTTTTGTGTTGAAGAAATTCAAAATTTTTCATTAAACCGCGAATATTTTAAATCCCGGCGAAATCAAAAGCCATGACAAGGTTACTTCTGATCCTTACATTGATGTTAACATCCATCAAATCGGATATATAGCAAAATATGTGCGATATATATGTCTATCAAAGAAGATATGCATGAAAGATCTCTTATATGTCGAGAACGGCTGAACTGATTTCGACAGTTCTCATTAATTCAGAAAGGCCTCTTGGCAGGAAAGAAAAAAACGTCTAAAAAATCGCATAAAAATATCTCTCTAAAGATGAAAATATTGATTTTGTAAAATTTTCTCATATTTTTTCCATTTTGTCATATTTTTGGCATATTTTCATTTTGAATTAAACATTTGGTAATATTTCTACAGCTAACAAAACTAAGTAGTTGAGATATCAGGATATCTTATACAGATTGCATTTATGGCCCGATCCTTACGAAATTTTGCATGGGGATAAGATGAGGGTCAGAATAGAAGCCTACTCTTTTTGGAGATGATCGCCATATATTTAGGGGTTGAAATGGACCAAAAAACTGCAAAATTATCAGCAGGTCTTAATTATTGCTCGATCCTCACGCACATTTGAATGGGGGTTACCGGACAATGCAAAAGCCAAGCAGTTTTGGATGGCCATCCAAAAATATTCAATGTGTGAAATAGTTTGCCAACTTTTGTAGACAAAATACAAAAATGTCCATTCCAGTGACTTTTTGGAGAATTCACAAATACAGGAAAGACGCTCTTCTGACTATTTCGTTAACGCTGATTTCGTTGAAGAATATAGTCAAATGTCTGTATCTCATATAGATGCGTTTCAGTCAAAAACCAAAAATAAATATTAATCTTTTGCCACTTCTGAGAGATTATAGGTCTTTGGGAAATATTGGTTCCAGATCTAGGAAGACCATTTACGTGCAACATCTTCCAATAAATTGGAAATGAGCAAATTAGTTCAAGTTTCTATTATTCGAAAATTAGAACGAAACCTGATGGGTTTCTTTTGTTATTTGTCACAATATCTTGTGGAATTCTTTCGAGTATCTGGCCTATATAAACTGTATCGTTTATTATAGTGTTGTAGGGTATTCAACGGTCGGCCCCGCTCGACTGTAGCCTTTGCTTACTTGTTTTTATTATCATTATTAATATAAGTTGTTATTCAGCATTTAATGTCGATTTCGAAATCGCTTGACGTCTGTTTATAGCCCCAATATAATGGTTTCACCCGATTTAAAATTCTCATTCTCGCAAAAAATTCGAAAAAATATAGGATAGAGAGGGTGTTAAAACGCTAGGGAGCGATAATTGAGAAGTCAAAAAGGGAACCAGTACACAGATGGTCCGATGGTTGCCGATTCGATGGTATGAATTATTAGATATTTTAAAATGGCTATTACTCGTTAAATATTGATTTTTTGTCGATTTTAACTATTTTTTGCGATCACTTATTTAGCCATAGACCATTTTAGTAGATATTAAAAAATGACCATAGCCCCTTAAATATTGAGTTTTCGCCATTTTAGCTATTATTTATGATCACTTATAGGTATGTATTATTACATATTTTAAAATGGTCATAACTCCATATATATTTTGGGGTTATTAGCTATTTTTTGTGATCAGTTATTTAGGCATGAGATATTAGATATTTTAAAATGGTCATAACTCTTTAAGTATTGAGTTTTCAGGGTTTTTGGTATTATTTGTGTTTGAATTACTAGATATATTTAAATGGCCAAAACTTCTTAAATATTGAGTTTTTGGCAATTTCAGATTTTATTTGTGATCCGTTATTTTGTCAAATAGAAAAACATCGCTATATACAGCATATGATTTCTGATCGATATCCATTTCTAGCCAAGCGCCATTATTTACGAAATACAGTAAATCGACGATTAAGACTCTACGGAGGAAGCACCAAACATTGAAGGATGCCAAAAAGTATATTTTCCTGCTTTGGACATTGGGTTTCTTCGGACTAGATCCGTTTCAAGACATTTGGAGTCGATTTAGCGATGTTCGTGTGTCCGTCCGTCTATCTATCTGGCTGGTTGGTGCACACTATAACTCTCGAAGGGAGTATCCGATTTGGTCAAAACTTGCTACATTATGATATTTTTTATTTAATTTAGATCGGAGATGGGCAATATCAGTCCTTTTAGTACCTGCCCCACAAAATGTCAACATTTTCATAAAAAATATTTTACGTCATAGAACAAGAGTCTTTGCAAAATCCTGATATCTGGTTCAGGTACAAAATAAGGAAATGGGCAAAGGATCAAATCTTTGAATAATCTCAATGTTTATGAGCTAATAGTCCGATTGTATTCAAATTACACACAACCCAATATTGTTTATAACAAAATATGTGGTGTGAAGATGAGATATACCGGTCCACTTCTTCTGGTATCTCTCCAGAACAGATCATAATTTGAATAGCCATGAAGCTTGTAAAACGCAAAATTAGCCTTTAAATCCCTTCAAACTAGGCACATCTCAATATATCTATCAACGCAAGATATGTTGTGAAGATTGAGGTATCGGTCTACTCTTTCTGGTACTTCCCCCAAAACGGGCCAAAATTTTCACTACTTAAATGCACATAAAATGCGATTCTACTACAAAAAGATCTGATATGAAAATGGACATTAAGGGCCACTTCAT
The DNA here is from genome assembly GCF_030504385.1 of Musca domestica. Lineage (NCBI taxonomy): Eukaryota > Metazoa > Arthropoda > Insecta > Diptera > Muscidae > Musca > Musca domestica. The sequence goes on along the minus strand of NW_026712334.1, from coordinate 115,869 downwards.
TTGTCACCTCCCACACAAAGTGTCAACATTTTGAATGATTATATCTTTCATAAAATGTGAAGGAAGCATCGATTTGGTGTGAATATGATATATGTCGCTCCATTCCTTTTTGCACCTCCCCAACAACGGGTCAATATTTTGAATGAAGCTCATAAAGCGCGAAAGCAGCATCCGATTCCATCCAAAACTCGCTACATACCAATATTTCTATCAACACAAGATCCGGTGGGGAACTGGAATATATCGATTCGCCCCTTCTTGTACTTTCCCTACAAACGGTCATATATTATTATATACGGTGAATATATTATTTATTTCTCGGCTGTATCTGACATCTAGTACCAAATTTGATGTATTTGAATCTAGGCTTAACTCTGTCGGATGTGCCAAAACTCAGGCCATTTGGGCTGAAATTGGCCATTTGGTGCTCAATTAGCCCGGAATCGGCCAAAAATATATATGGGAGCTACATCCAAATCTGAACCGATTTCTATAAAATTTTAAACAACTATTTCTGGACTGTATCTGATATCTGGTGCAAATATCACGCATTTGGAGTGCTTTTGAAACATATATATGGGAGCTATAGCTATATCTGAACCGATTTTATCCAAATTTGATGTACTTGCTTCTAGACTGTACCAAAATTCTGGTCATTCGGATTGATATTAGTCAGTTAGTGCACAATTAAACAACGAAATCGGTGGAAAATATGTATGGGAGCTATATCTAAATTTGATCCGATTCTCACCAATTTCAATACAGTTCGTCCTTGGTCCAAACAAATATTATTTGGAAAATTACATCTCAATCGGATAAATAATGCCATCCGAATTTTGTTCACAAGAATACATAGACAGACAGACGGAATGACATGCATAAATCGACTCAGAAAGTGATTCTATGAGGATCCTCAAAAGTAACTACGATATATTTATTCATTAGAACTGTAAGAAAATTATATTAGAAATAAATAAAAAATATAAAATAATTAAAAAATCAGTAAAATAGAAAATGTTTGTTTCCATAATTTTTAAGGTTTAGGGAAATTTTTAAGGTTTAGGTAAATAATTTCAAAAGGATCCGAATTAGAGCAACTCTTCTTTTACGACATTTTTAAATAGTTAGTATAAGATTTCACATGATGGAAGGCATAAAAATTAGGCGAGGGCGAAATGTTAAAATGTGGTAAGATCTACTTCAAATAAATTATTTTGTTACTGGAGCTCAACTAAATATGCATAGTGGTGTAGGGTATCATATAGTCGGCCCCTCCCGACTTTTGACTTTTCCTTACTGGTTTTTTATTTCTTACGATTATATCTACTAAATATGCATAGTTTCTGCTTAATTTTGACATGTAAAACTCGTAAATAAAGTTAAAACTACAACCATGACAAAATGTTACAAATTTCTTTTTATTTCCCATTTGCAAATGCAAATTTAAATTAATTTCAAACCCATTATTTGCCTACGAAGCTAACCCGATTGGTTGAACAATTTTCTCTTTAGCCTAATTAAAGAATTTTATTTTCAACAAATTTAACGGATCAATTTATCAATCAGCTTAAAAATAATTCGCTTTCTCTTCGCTTTCAATATTCTATTAATTATTGCTATGCATTGAGGGTTGGTTAGTCGATTTACAATAGTCATTGTAATACGACAGTCACCTTGCCTCCAACCAATAATGCAAACAGAGTCATTTTGACAAATGACCCTTATCAAATCAACAAATCACTGTCGACAACTTTGCTGTTCCTGTTGTTGTGTTGGTTGTTTTTCAGTCTGTCTGATGTGTTGTTGTATGCCAAACTCATATTGTTAATTAAATAATGTCCGGTGAGTATTTGTCTAAAGGCACACTTGCACACACGTATACACACCCCACCGAACTTTAATATAATGGACCGAACGACCGTCCATCGATGGTCATTGACAAAAACACCCATTTCTACTTTGAAATCTTTGTTTGTGGAAATCAGTCAAAAATTTGATTTATGCACATTTTTCATTTGCATACAAACAACAAAAACCCAGGCTCCACGACAAAGAGATGTATAGAAGAGCGGATAGAGGAATTGGGAGAGAGAGAATGAAATATTAACGAGTCGGAAGAGTATGATGTCAACAACCCTTCTATGTATGAAAACGACGCATCAGACATTCATTCTTCGATTGAAATGGGGTTTGACCGGATGTGTGAATTGTATTAGGGTTTAATGTGTGTTCCTTTGTCAGACATTGGCGATATCCTGTTTGGTCACTGCGTAATAAATTGGAAGAAGAAAAAAAAAACGGAATGCAATGAGATGAGTTTAGCGATGGCAAAGTTTTGCTCACCCCTTTCAATGGCGTGTCAAAAATTTGATAGATTTCTCTCCTAATCATGGTGACCATCGTGGAAGGTTTCGTAAACGTTGAATTTCGTTTCATCTGTCATCACGTTTATGCTTAATAAATTGTATGTTTCCAATTAGTGGAAATGTATTTGAAGGTGTGGAAAAAAACTTATATGGGTACATTAAAAACACTAAATTTTCAAACCATTTTTAACTCTTTCAAGCATTCAAGGTACCTTCTGTATTGTAGGGTTTGCCTTTCGCCTTAATGAGTAACAGGCATAGTTGCCAAGTTCTTACCATACATTTGGGTCAAACAGGTAATTACAAAGGGTGAGATGAAAAAATTGCAACCAACTGCAGACCGCTGCCATTTCTAAGTCACTCGTCCGACAGCCGTTAAAATTATTCCAGTGACAGCTCATTATATTGTTTAAAAGCGTACAAAAGCAAAGCTCCATAGCAGCCGATGGTCGCTCTTCGACCGTGGCATCAGAATAAATGCCGAATATTATCGCGAAAATATTCTGGAGGGTGTATTAAAGCTCTGGGCAAGCAAACATTTTGGGCGCCATCGCACTCAGCACGCGCCACCCAAGAATGGATACAAAATGAGGTTCCTCGCTTCATTTACAGTTCACAATGGCCCCCAAAATTTTCGGATGACAATCCATTGGACTATTGTTTCTGGAGTATTTTGGAAAGCAAGGTTGACACTAAAAAATACCAACGTGTAGATCACCTTAAGCAAGCGCTTCGCCTGGAATGGGCCAAAATACCGCAGAGCAATGTTCGGGCAACGTGTGACGGTTTCATTGGCCGTTTGAAGGTCACAAGGTGACTAATTAGAATAAATCTAAACTTATTCTCCATATGTTATTTAATCAGGTTTAAAATGTACACTGCTCCAAAGCCGAAACGCACGATTAATAAAGATTAAATTGGAGTACGTAGCTACGATAGAGATCCCTTCGTTTCTGTATACACCCCTTTGCGGCAATGAATAAAAGGACATTATCGACCACACATCGCACACATCGTTTGCCACCTTAACGGTAAATCCATCTATGGAGTTACATTTTGAATATGGAACACAAGACAAAAACCTCCGGCTTAGGCTCGATTTCGAACTTTCTCTCTTGGAAATTGAAGAATGTTAAACGCTTTTGACCTCGAACCAGCCGAGAAAGGACACGAGCCACATTTTCGCCACAAATTACAAGGCTACTTAGCAGGACACCACTTATGCCTTCCATGTCTGATTAGACGCAGAATATGGTAAGTAAGAGGAAGGTCACTCAGAATGTATATACAGCCTTCATTAAGACAGAGTAGGTTTTAAGGGAATGGAACATTGTCTTTATAGTCACAGGTTTGTATAACTGTCAAAGTAATCTGCCATGAAAACAAAGGGTTCCCAGGGCTGCTTGGCAATACGGTCGATCATCTTCGAAGCACCTTACAGGGAAGTGAAATATAGTCCGTAAGTCAATAAGAGACTCTATGTAAGAAGAGAATTGAATGGCAAAACTGATACTTGCGATTAATTCGTTCAAGATGAAAGGATCATCAAAGATTCAATGTCAATAGCCGGATATATTTTCAGATCTGTGGGTAATACGGAATTTTGGCTACGAATGGATTTAGTTTAATGCAATACAGATAAAGTTTTCTTACTTATAACTAAACAAGAAACGGCCGGGCCGAACTTTAAAAAAAATCCTTTGAAAACTTCGCTATCATTTTAAAAATTCCGAATATCGTATTTAACAGTTATATGGTGCTATAGGAAAACGTGGACCTCTTAGCCATTCATCTGCCAGGAAAGGTGCATCTTACGAACCTCAATACTAAATATGAGATAGTTCTATTGAAAAATGTAACTAAAATCAAAAAAAAATACCGAGTAAAATTTTATCAAGCTGTAGTGACTACAATAGGCGAGCAGACAGACCAACAAAACCCATTTATAATGTTATTTGTTTTGAGGAAATTACAATAAAAAATGTTATTTTTCCAGACCTTTTTAAAAAGAGTTAATTAAAAATGTCCTGGGAGTATATTAATATAATTTAGTTTTACTATTTATTAACATCTGAATATTTTCCGCATGTCTACAGATTCTGGCTTCTTTTTTTGATTTCTACATCAATAATGAAGGTTCAAAGTAATGTCAATGCCATTTAAGTCCTATGCCCTTGCACTACTCAACACAGAATAATTTTAAAGCCTAACTGAAAAAAAAAAATCTATAACCCTTTAAACTAATAATAGGAAATACTCTGCATTGCCGTCTGGATTCCATTAACAAGTTATTGGCTTGTACATTCTATAACATGTATGTGTCGGCATTTTTTTTTCTTCTCTTCGAATGGAAATATTTTTACACTCATGGTGTGTTCTTCCTTTTTTTTTTTTTTTTGCATCTTCGATGTGTATAAATATTTTCAATTTTTCTCGTCAGTAGTTAATTGATATTTTTAATGACTTCACATGTTGCATAAATGACTCTCTCTCTCCCCATGTGCTTGAATGTGTGTGTGTGTGTGTAGAGAGACAGCAGTGCCCCCAATTCCGTTTCGTCCTTAGTCATCACCTTTACACTACATATGGGCATAATCATCATCATCATCAACAGCAACAGAGTCATCGGCACTGACAAACCGATACCGAGACGTAGCATCAGCCTGAGCTCCATTATCGATGTCGTCAATGTAACAACTACATTTGCTAACTTTGCTTTATTTCAATTTTATACGAACGGAAGGCTGACAGTCACATCTATCCATTAAAGTTGCCATACCACACCACATAACGTCTCTTATTGAATTTCATATATTAGGGTGGTGCAGCTAGTGCGGGGAAATTAAAACGATGATTGGAAATTTGTCATAACGTGAAAAAAATATTGACTCTCTAATGAAAGGAGTAAATTGCTTGAAATATGAAGAGTGACATAGCCGCTTCTTAGTTTGAATATCCCGTTTCAAAATGAATATAAATCATATTAATGCACAATTTTCCAATGACACTGTGCGGCAAAATTCCATCCATCGTCTTCTATGAGGATACCTTCGGGTCTTCCATGAAGAGACCTTCCTGTCTTCTATTTGGAGACCTTCCTGTCTTCTATTTGGAGACCTTCCTGTCTTCTATTTGGAGACCTTCCGGTCTTTTATAAGGAGACATTCGAGTCTTCGATGAGGAAACCTACCGCCTTCTATCAGGAGACATCTCTGTGTTCTATCAGGAGACCTTCCGGTCTTTCGGGTCTTCTATGAGGAAACTTTCAGTTCTTCTATTTGGAGAACTTCCGGTCTTCTATAAGGAGACTTTCGCGTCTTCTATAAGAAGACTTTCGCTATTAGGAGACTTTGGCGTCTTCTATGCGAAGACCTTCGTGTCCTCTTTTATAAGAAGACGTTCTCGTCTTCTTCCATGAGAAGACCTTCTGCTCTTCTGTAAGAAGACCTTCTGCTCTTCTGTAAAAAGACCTTCTTTTCTTCTGTGAGAAGACCTTCTGCTCTTCTGTGAGAAGACCTTCTGCTCTTCTGTGAGAAGACCTTCTGCTCTTCTGTGAGAAGACCTTCTGCTCTTCTGTGAGAAGACCTACTGCTCTTCTGTGAGAAGACCTTCTGCTCTTCTATGTGAAGACCTTCTGCTCTTCTATGTGAAGACCTTCTGCTCTTCTATGTGAAGACCTTCTGCTCTTCTATATGAAGACCTTCTGCTCTTCTATGTGAAGACCTTCTGCTCTTCTATGTGAAGACCTTCCGCTCTTCTATGTGAAGACCTTCTGCTCTTCTATGTGAAGACCTTCCGCTCTTCTATGTGAAGACCTTCTGCTCTTCTGTGAGAAGACCTTCTGCTCTTTTATGTGAAGACCTTCTGCTCTTCTATGTGAAGACCCTCTGCTCTTCTATGTGAAGACCTTCCGCTCTTCTATGTGAAGACCTTCCGCTCTTCTATGTGAAGACCTTCTGCTCTTCTATGTGAAGACCTTCCGCTCTTCTATGTGAAGACCTTCTGCTCTTCTATGTGAAGACCTTCTGCTCTTCTATGTGAAGACCTTCTGCTCTTCTATGTGAAGACCTTCTGCTCTTCTATGTGAAGACCTTCTGCTCTTCTATGTGAAGACCTTCTGCTCTTCAATGTGAAGACCTTCTGCTCTTCTATAAGAAGACCTTCTCATCTTCTATGAGACCTTTTGCTCCCCTGTGAGGAGACCTTCTTCTCTCATGTGAGAAGACCTTCTTCTCTCATGTGAGAAGACCTTCTGCTCTCCTGTGAGGAGACCTTCTGCCCTCCTGTGAGTAGATCTGCTGCTCTTCTGTGAGAAGATCTTCTGCTCTTCTGTGAGAAGATCTTCTGCTCTTCTGTGAGAAGACCTTCTGCTCTTCTGTGAGAAGACCTTCTGCTCTTCTGTGAGAAGACCTTCTGCTCTTCTATAAAAAGACCTTCTGCTCTTCTATAAGAAGACCTTCTGCTCTTCTGTGAGAAGACCTTCTGCTCTTCTGTGAGAAAACCTTCTGATCTTCTATGAGAAGACCTTCTCGTCTTCTATGAGATCTTCTGCTCTTCTGTGACAAGACCTTCTCGTTTTCTATGGGGAGTCCTCCAGGTCTGTATGAGAAGACCTCCAGGTCTTCTGTGAGAGAACATCCAGGTCTTCTATGAGAAGACTTTCCGCTCCTCTATGAGAAGACCTGAGAAGACCTTTTCGTCTTCTATGAGAAGAGATTTTTCTCATGGAGAAGATGGCCAAACCTATGTTCAGCGACGAATCTGTTTTTTTTTTTTTTTTGACCATCGAGTACGTATTTAAGCAGAATCGTTAATTTTGGAGTGAAGATCAGCCAGAAGCAATGCAAAAACTATCTATGCATCCAGAGAAAGTGAAGCTTTTATACAATTTTATGTGGGGCAATGTTAAAACATAAGTCTATACAGACGACCTTACTTCGATTGTCGATTTTGGATTGAATTTGAGTTTATTATATTTTACATTATACCCTATTACACCTTCCGTAATTCGTACAGTTCATTCACTTACACACATTGACACAAACTTATTCACAATGTGGCGTTAAATTGTTGTTTTAAGTTTTAATGACAGATCGGTTTTCATTATGTGGTGTTCACTGTACCGCATGGATGTTTGTGTCGCGGCAAAAACCATTTGTCAACATAATGGGCGTTACATCCACACACGCACACACACACATGTGCACACCCATATTAATAGCTATCGTATGCCTCAAAATACATCGACAGCTTCAAATAGCAAAAATGAAAACTTTTTTTTGTGCGGAAAAATTCAATGTAGTAAGAAAAATCGATGGCAAGAAGAACCAAACGTTTGCAAAGGGTAAACTTTGCGTGGAAAAGAAATTCCTCAAACATCATCCTTCGATACGGCCAGTCGGCAACCGGTCGTTTGACTTCGACCGATTGAAATGACAAAACAGAAATGCGGGTTCGCAAAGATGCGAGAAACGTTAATCTTTGTTAACGTTGAGAACGTTGAGGCCTTACCGGAAATTAATTGAGTGCCCGTCTGTACCAATAAATTGTCAGTCATATAACGGAAATATTCCGTTAATTCCTTATTTGTTGGTCGCATGTAACTTCCAAGGAGGCTTATGTAAGTTAACGACTACGAAGACACAAAATGAATGTGAATCCATTGTGGAGATTTTTTCGGTAATCTTTGACAAATAATTACAGTTTAAAGTTAAAAAAGAAGAACATTTATTTTATATTTTTAAGAAGTGGGTTTTACGTAATCAAGGAGCAAATCATTTATTCCTTTGATCTGTTCTCGAAGACTTTGTATTGACATAAGGAAGATGTAATTTATGTTTTTGTTTGATATCAATTTTCTTTAAAAATGCAAAATACAGGGCACTATTGATGCAGAAAAGGCAGGCTTTCGTCATTGGGAATACCTGCCACAGCTAAATGGGTTGAAATCTCTAAATCCCATATAAACACCTTAAAAAGGGACAAGTTGTAGGTGCTTTCGAAGAAAAATTTTAGATGATTTCTGGGAAATGCCTGAGAAAAATTTGGTAGTCATATGTGCCAATTTTAACATTGCAAGTAATGACAAGTACATACCTTCTGCATTATAAGCAGGTTAATAAAAGGGACAACTACATAACTGCAGCATTTCTAGTAAGTCCAAAATAAAAACAAGTAAGCAAAAGCTATAGTCGTGCGGGGCCGACTTTGTTATACCCTACAACACTATAATATGTTAGAAGACCCTTTTTGTCCAAATCCATATTGGAAGATTTTGCTTTTGAAACTAGGGTTTTGACTAGGGACATTTGCCCAATATTCCTGCACTCCGTCGGGCTGTTAGTTGTTGTAGTCCATTTTACAGCTAAATATAATCCAATGGTCATCCAAAATGCTAGAATTCTTCCCTGTCCTTAACTCTCATCACAGGCGTGTCGATTGGCTTCAATTGTGTGATCGGAAAAACATTTCTGTTTTTGGTTAATTTGAACCCCTAAATATTTTGCAATCATCTCCAAAAGCAAAAAGCCCCTCTATGTCTCTAAATTTAGACTCATCTGATGATTTGCTTGTCTACGATATTTGGTTATAATGGTCAACGAAATCAGCATAAAAAAGCCAGAAGTTCGTCTTTTGCGTATTTCGGATATCGCCTGTAAGTAATGCTGGTATTTTTTCACACAAAATTAATGGTCCATTGTACCCGCTGTCCTGAACTCTAACTTTATGCGAGATTTCGTGTCCTTTGGTTTCTATTTGTGACCTTTATAACGGCTGCAAAATCAGAAAAATTTTTAGTTGTTGGTCCATTTCAACCCCTAATATATTGCGGACATCTTTAAAAACAATAAGCCTAGCCCTTCTGAGCCCAAACCCTACCCTTGTGAAAATTTTCGTGAGTATCGGACGATATTTGCAATACTTATATAATATCCCCAACCTGTGTTGTAAGATGAAAAACTATTACAAAATATTATAAGTCAAATTGAAAAAATCGCATGCGATAAAAAATATGAAAATATAAAAAATGTCACAAAATATATATTAACATCATTATTGGCATATTTTTCTGCGATTTTTTCAGATTTTATTCCTTTATGTCAAGAGGGCATTCTGAATTGACAAAATTTGTCAAAATCGGTCCAGCCATTCTTGAGATATAAGCATTCCATCTAACATTCCTTTCCTTTGTATATACACATTGTATATATTTCGCTATATATATCCGATATATTTACTATCGGCATCTACGTAACGGTCAGAATTGACCTGTTCGTCTATTTATGATTTCGCCGGGACTAAAATATTCGCGGTATAATGGAAATTTGACTTTTATTTAACACAAATGTTATAGTCTTTTTCACCAACTAAATATTACCCGACGACCATCAAAATCGGAAGGCTTCTGCCAAGCTTTAGCCCCATGCTAATTTCCGCGTTGATTGGTCCATAATTGCGACCTGTAGAGCAACTGCAAAATCAGGTTTTTTTCAGTTTTTGGTCCATTTCGACCCCTAAATATTGTGCGATCATTTCCAAAAGAAGTAGGGTTCTATTCTGACCTTATCCCCACCTCCATTCTAAATTTCGTGAAGATCGGACCTGTAGAGTGATTACAAATTAACATGGACAGACGGACAGACGGACGGACGGACATACATAGCTAGATCGACTCAGCTCGGCGAGATAGGAAGATCCATATATACTTTCCTATGTGGGAAATCAATATTTCGAAGTGTTACATAATTTTTGGCCCAATCAAACTTATAATACTCCCAACACAAAGTGTTGTAGGGTATAATCAAAAAATTTTTGCAAAAGAAGAAAAGATATACCAAGAACCACAAATGTAAAGTAGCAGATGATTTGGTTGGGAATTTTGAAAGAAACCTTCGAGTACCGAAAATCTGGTGGTACTGCTATATACGTCGACCAATATAGCCCATTTCCAATACCAATGTAATATAAACCTGTGTGCCAAAATTTCAAATGATCATCGCTAAATTGCCTTTTAATTTTATTCTGATAAGGGATATATATATACTTGTTGTGGTCTCCGACGAATATTTCGGGGTATTGCAAAGGGGATTGATAAATGTAATATTACCTAAATTTCCATTTCACCAGATAATATACCATCCAAAATGTTAGGCCCTAAACTCTAACCTCATAAAAAAGTCCGTATCTTTTGGCTCTCAGTTGAGAACTGTTGGGCGACTGCAAAATTTAGACGTTTTTTAGGTTTTTGGTTCATTTTAACCATTAAATACTTTGCGAACATCTTCCAGACCTTTGGATTTCTATTCAGATCCTAACCCTACCCCCAAGCAAAATTTCGTGAAGATTGGACGATAATCAATATTGTAAGTCAAACTGAAAAAAAACTCTTGCAAAAACACAAAAAAAAAAAAATACAAATAAAGGAAAGAAGGAAGAAAGCAGCTAGGTTCGGCCGCGCCGAACTTTTAATACCCTCCACTATTTGGAAAAAAGTCGACAAATTAAAAAAAAATCTGTTAAATGAAACAGTTATATGGGAGTTATACGAAGACGTAGACCTGCATAAGTATTTTTCTGCTATAGCCTGTTGTACCTATTCCGAACTTTAGATACGAAATTTGAAGCAATTCCGGTGAATAATTTCGCTAATATCATCAAAATACCGAAATACCGGAAGTACGTCATATGTTGACTATACGAAGACGTGGACCTGTATAGACAATTTTACGCCATAGGTTGTAGTACTCATTAAGAACGTCAAATATAAAATTTGAAATTGAAACGGACGGAAATCCAGATCCAGAATATATATACTTTGTAGGGTCTAGCATGAGTATTTCGAGGAGTTACAAACGGAATGACAAAGCTAATATACCTTCCATAAAAGGGTACAAAAAGATATCACACAAAATTATTCTTATTTGTATCTTTTTAGGTGATTCTTTTCTGCCAAAAAGCCATTCCGATTTGGTGAGAAATGTTCAAATTCGTCCAGCTGATCTTGAGTTCAAAGCGGTCAATCTAACTTTTAACGGTCAGAAGGGACCCTTTCGTGAATTTGTGATTTCGGTTTAATGGATATTTTCGATACAGAAATTATGGTCTATATCACCCACTAAATATTATTCGATAACCATTCAAATTGGTAGGCTTCTATCCAGACCAAAATTCTAGTCCCATGCTGAATTCTGTCGATTGCTCTATAATTCTGACCTCTAGTGCAACTACAAAATAAAGAAATGTTACTGTTGTTAGTCCATTTAAAATCCTAAATATTTTGTATATTTGCAATAGCCTTCTACCCTGCCCTTAACTCCGTGAAAATTGCATAAGAATCGGGCCATAATTGCTGTAGCGTGATTACAATTTAGCATGGACAGCGGACGGGCACACTTAGCTAGATCGACTGAGCTCGGAGAGATAGGAAGATCCATATACAACATTTTACGTCTTCGGCCAATATTCCAAGGGTTTACAAAGTTTTTGGTCCAATCAAACTCATAATACACCCAACATATAGTTCTGTAGGATATAAAAACTACACCTTTGAATGCGAAGGAAGAAGAAGGAAGGATGCAAAAACTGCAACCACTGCACTCGGCCGACAGCTGTTAAAATTATTCCAGTGACAGCTCATTATATTGTTTACAAGCGTACAAAAGCATTTTGGTGAGCATTTTCCAGAAAAAAAGTTATTTGTGATGGAATTCAAGCGTGATAGTGTGACTTCTTTATATTTGGCTGGAAAACCACAAGTGCCTATCGTAAGAGCACTCCAGCATTTAAACGTGAATAAATCTTTTCTGTCTCGTACATTGCTCGCTACCGTGATACTGGTAGCGAAGCCCGACGCCAAGGAAGTGGAAGGAAGAAAACAGCAACGTCAGCAGAAATGGTTCGATAACTAAAAAGAAGCGACTTGATCGAAACCCGCGTCCCTGTGGCCGAAAAATGGCTCGTGAGCTGATTAAATCGCAACATTCCATTCGGCAAATATTGAAAAATGAGCTCGGGGTAAAGTCATTGGAATTCCAAAAAGTGCAAGAACTTATACCGCAACAGAAAGAAAATAGACTCAAAAGAGCTAAAAAGATGCTTCGCCGAAAGTGCTGAACTGCCGAATTTGGTTTTCTCCGATGAGAAAACATTGGTTGCCCAGCTGTTTGTAAACATACAAAATGATAATGTTTACTTGCCAAACGGGTCAGCAGAAAATGTGCACCTTCGGTTGGCCTCCAGAACTCAAGCGCCGGCCATGGTGATGGTGTGGGCCGGTATAAAAGCCGATGGTCGCTCTCCGCTCGTATTAATCGACCGTAGCGTCATAATAAATGCCGAATATTATTGCGAAAAAATTCTGGAGGGTGTATTAAAGCCTTGGGCTCGCAAATATTTTGGACATTCAGCACGCGCAGACCCAAGAGTATTTACAAAAAGAAGTTCCTCGCTTCATTTCCAGCGCACAATGGGAACCAAAATCTCCGGATACCAATCTGTTGGACTATTGTATCTGGAGTATTTTGGAAAGCGAGGTTGGCACTAAAAATGGGCCGAGAAAGGGCCAAAATACCGCAGAGCAACATTCGGGCAGCGTGTGACGGTTTCATAGGCCATAATTCGTGTCAAAGCTGACCAATTCGTACAAATCTAAACTTATTCTAAAATTTAATATTGGATAGTTTTTCTTTCATTCAATAAAATTTGAACGAAAAATGTAAAAATTATGGCGTTTGATTTTGTTGCAGTTTTTTTACCTTACCCTGTATAATAAGCAATTTTTTTTCTATTTCCATAGTCATGACTAATTTATTTCGCTGAATCACAGAAGTAAAATTATTATGAAATACAGCAGCACTTTGTCGTTTCATTAATGAAATTCCAAACATGTGCAATCAATTGCACTCTTATTTCAAACATAACGATATCCGACATGTGATTAATTTCATAGCTGTCCATAACGTTGATTTCCTACACCCCTTTCCCCATTCACATGGCGACATCCACATGGACCACATGATTTACGGAAAAAAGGGACAACAAAAACAACAGGTGTCACACCTTTATTAACTGACAACAAGTTTATTGACAGCCAGCATTGCTTGCTAGCCGGCAACACTGCCTGCATCATTAACTTCAAAAAGAGTAAATTGCAAAAAAAAAGTCGCATTAATGGCAATGAGGGGCGTCAGTAGACTCTTATGATCAACAACCACTAAAGTTAATAAACTAGACGGCACTGGCATCATCCAAACGGTTGGCGTTATAAGTGCCACTACTGCGTTGTTGTTGTCGTTTCAGTTTTCATATTGGTTAGATGGAATGACAAAGACAAAGTCTATCGTTTATTACAACTATTTGCAGCGCATGTAGTATCGGCGTAAATGAATTGTGTTAAAACCACCTTCATATGATACGAGAACTCTAATATGAACCCTCCTCAGCCTATATTGGTTTTGATATTACAGTGGGGTATCCTACAGCAAGTATCAAATAAAATTTGAACACACAATTGGGGGTACATAGATTACGAGAGGTATAAAGTGAGTTTAGATGAAAAATAACTTTAAAGGAGGTTGAATTGATCGGTTAGAAATTTTAGGACATATATCTCTTATAGTAGAAATATTCTGAGTACTTAAATACATTTTTTTTATATGATGAGTGACTCATAAATAACGATGTAGTATAAAATTGAGATTGCGGTTTAGGTGCAGAAAAAAATATATTGGTAATGAGAGAAATATTAAGAGCGCCAAAATACATGGGTGTCTTGTTCCTCATACAGTGCTAATGTAAAGGGTTTTTCGTCATTCAATAAAAAATCGAATGTTCAAAAATATTAGCGTTCGTTTAACATATGTTGGAACGATTATAAATCTCCTTACTTAAAAGTGAGCTTAAAAACAGACATCACCAAGTGGTCACAATAGAAGCCTATATTTGGGGGAGATGATCTCAAAATATTTAAGGGTTGAAAAGGACATTTTGCAGTTGGCTTAGGGGCACATTTTTTTTTATTATTTTTATTTGTTATTCGTATCGGTTTATGTGGATTTTATATTAAAAATGGATATCGTGGACGATATCGTGGACATATATAAATAATTATCGTTCAAGGGATAAAGTACTCACGAGGAACTCCTTGTGTGGATTTTCAGACCATTCCATTGGAAAATGCGGCTAAAATCATCAAAATACCGAATATCGGGGGCGTACCGTTATATGAGGGCTAAACGATATTGTGGATCTATATAGACAATTCTCTTTCAGGGAGTAAAGTGCTCACAGAGAACTCCTCGTGTGGATTTTCAGACTATTTCATTGGAAAATGTGGCTAAAAGCATCAAAATACCGGATATCGGGGGGTACCGTTATATGGGGGCTATATGATATCGTGGACCGATATCGCCCATCTTCGAACTTGACCTGCCTGCAGACAAAAGAGGGATCTGTGCAAAATTTTAGCTTTCTATTTTAATTCGTTTTGGCTGTAGCGTGATTACAACAGACGGACGGAGAGGGTTAAATCGTCTTAGAGTTTTACGCTGATCAAGAATATATATATTTTGTTGGGTCTAAAAACATTATTTCCGTGAGTTACAAACGGAATGACGAACTTAATATACCCTCCAGACTATGTGTGGAGGAGGTTATAAATATCGACTTTTTCATTGGCATATTTTCGGATTTTTTCATTTTTTTCCTATTTCTTCCAAATGGTGGAGGGTAAACGTTGATTATACCCTACACCACAAGGTGGTCAGGGTATTATGTCTTTGTGCATTTGTTTGTAACAGGCAAAAGGAAACGAGATAGACCCATAGTTCCTTTTGATGATCTGCATAGAATCACATTCTGAGTCGATTTTACATGTCCGTCCGTCCGTCTGTCCGTGTATTTTTGTAAACAAAGTACAGTCCGCATTTATTGCCCTATCCATTGTTCATCCGATTTGTTATTTTTGTCCTCCGCAGCCGTAATATACACTCTGTAACAACAATATTTGGGGAAATATATTAAATACAGCTCAGAAATACATTTGCTAAATTTTATCGAGATCGGTTCAGATTTGGATATAGCTCCCATATATAACTTCGTACGATTTACCTTTGATTGTCCACCAAACGTCCAATATATTTGCCCAAATTGGATGGAATTTGGCACTTACGACCGAATTGAGTCTAAAAGTTGGTATGTCAAATTTGGTGAAGATCGGTTCAGATATAGCTAAGCTCCCATGTATACTGTTCATCCGATTTGTCATATTTGTTACCCACAGCCGTAATATGCACTCCGTGACAACGATATTCAGGGGAATATATCAAATACAGCTCAGAAATATCTGTGCAAATTTTATCGAGATCGGTTCAGATTTGGATATAGCTCCCATATATAATTTTATCCGATTTCAAATTAATTGTGCACCAAATGGGCAATAGAAGTCCGAATTTAAAAGAAACAAATGCTTCGGCATATTTAGTCCTTTGAACTTTAAATTATAATTTTAATCATAGCGTGTATGATTGAATTCTGACAGAAAAACTTTTAATTGTTATGCGCAACTCTACTAAATTAGCAAAGTGGTGTAGGGTATCATAAAGTTAGCCTCGCCCGACTTTAAGACTTTCGTTACTGGTTTTTTCCTTGTTTTTATGTAAATCACACTGTTTTAATAGTTTAAAGTGACATCTGTACTCAGTATTTTTTGACAACTTATCATGAATAGGTTAACTCAAGAACAACGTTTCCTAATCATGAAAATTTGTTGTCATAAACATTGTACAGAGCATTTGGCGAATTTTATGGTACACATAATCGACCACCACAAAGAGCGTAATTACCAAATTTCGATTTAAATTCCACTAAGACACAAAGGAAGGACGACGTTTTAACGTGAATGGAAATCACAGAATCATGATCAATAAATGGTTGTGGCCAAAAACTCAAGATATGGATGTGAATGAAATGTGGTGGTACGAGAAATGAACCGGTTAATTGGCCTCCGCGTTCGTGTGATACCTGAAGTCATTGGTTTACGTGGAAACCCCAGCAACGGTTGAAGCCTTGGAAACCAATATTCAACGTTTCATTTCGGAAATAAGCCCTTAAATACTCGAAAATTGGACCTCCAGAATGACTTTTGTGCAAAATAGTCTGTTCAGTGGAAATTATCGTATATTTAAACCCTCCACCTTAGTATGGAAGGTATATTAAGTTTGTCATTCCATTTGTAATACCTTGTATTGGATCCCACAAAGTATATATATTCTTGATCAGCATAAAATTCTATGTCGATTTAGCGCTGTCCGTCCGTCTATGGCAATCATTCTAGCTTCCGAATGAATTGAAGTAGGTTGATCAAATTTTACTCAGATGTGTCTTTGGTGCGCAGGACTTTTGATATTGAATATGGGCTATATAGAACAAAGTTTTGGTATAGCCCCTATATCACTATACCTCCCTACATACAGTATTTTTTGATTTCTGTGACATTATTCACCAAAATTGTTTCAAATTTTTTATTTACAGTTCTTAATGGGTACTACAGTCTATGACAGAAAGTTGTCTTTGCAGGTCCAGGTCTTCGTATAACGGAACCTCGCTATATTCGGTATTTTGAAGATTTTATGTTCAATATTACATTTTAGGTTTCAAATTTTGTATTTGCAGTTCGCAACGGGTACTACAGCCAATGACAGAAAATTGTCTATGCAGGTCCACGTTTTCGTATACACCCCAAAATAAGGGCAACTTCCTGTATTCGGTATTTTCAAGATTTTAACAAAAATTTTACGGATTCTATTTTTTGAAATTTTCCAAATTCGTTCCAAATGGTGGATAGTATTCATAGAACTTATTGCTTTTTAACTTGCGATCCTAAATTCGGTATTTTGAAGATTTTAGGTTCAATATTAGATTTTAAGTTTCAAATTTTGTATTTGCAGTTCGCAACGGATACTACAACAAGTGACAGAAAATTGTCTACGCAGGTCCACGTTTTCGTATTCACCTGGCAACTTCCAGTATTCGGTATTTTTAAGATTTTAACAAATTTTTTTCTTGATTCTATTTTTTGAAAGTTTTGTTCCAAATGGTGGATGGTATTCAAAGTTTGGCCCGGACGAACTTATTGCTTTTTAACTTGCTATCCCAAAAACAATAGACTTCCATTTTTACGCTACCCCACCTCCACGCTAAATTTCGTGACGATTGGGTCATAATTGCGACCTGTAGGGTGATTGCAAATTAACATGGACAGACGGACAGATTGGGTCATTGGCTGAGGATATACAGCTGACGAAAAATCTTGCTGATACGTTCTAACTTGTCTATGTCTTTATAAGAAAGTTTTGGAATGTTTTGTTACCTACCGCAAAATTTTGAAGTTATGATACGTTGATGAAAGTAAGATTCATAGCCTTTTAATTTCTAACATGGCAGAGTCTTTGGTTCTTTTCTAAATTGCCCCATAAACTTTTCCTAATCCTCTCTAATTTGGGATTTTTCCATTTAATTGACAACTATCATCGGCGTCGAACTAATTTGTTCGGTTGGTTCAATGAAATTGAGTGCAAAACTGTTTGTTATTTTCGTTTCGCACCATTCCATCCATTCCAGCAACGCCTTAGTTCTATAGCCTAGGTGAGATTGGCGATAGGTGCAGTGCGAATGATGCTAAAGTAATTCTAAATGTGATACTATCCGTGGCGTGCGTGTGTGTGTGAGAGTTCTAAATGACAATGGCTCATTTTCATTGGCATTTTTGCGACGTTTTGTAGTTACAGCTGTTGCCATTGCCTCCACGAACATTTCCAATTTGCAGTTATTGTTCTCTTTTGTACTGTAGATGTTATTTGGTAAATTCAAGTTTTTTTTTTCTCCTCCTGCGTGTACATATATATGTCTGAAGACATAGCCAAGTCTGGAAAGGGTTGTCCAATTGGAGTGAACGTGGAAAAAGTTCGATATAGGAATATTATTTTTCATATCCCCAATATAGCCCTATATCCCGATATTTTTTACCTTATGAAGGAAGTCTTTAACAGTAAGAAAGGTCGAGTTAATATGTTTTCAACGTATCAGTCTCATTTTCATTGCAAGCTATGTGTTAGATAACCCCCTTTATTATTACCGACCCAATAATATTTATACCCTACAACACTACGTGTTGGTGGTATTATAAGTTTGATTGGGCCAAAAATTATGTAACACCACAAAATATTGGTTTTCCACATAGGAAAGTATATATGGATCTTCCTATCCCGCCGAGCTGAATCGATCTAGCTATGTATGTCCGTCCGTCCGTCCGTCCGTCTGTCCATATTAATTTGTAATCACTCTACAGGTCGTAATCCCGCCAGATCTTCACGAAATTTAAAATGGAGGTGGGGTCTGGGCCAGAATAGAACCCAATTGCTTTTGGAGATGATCGCATAATAGTTAGGGGTTGAAATGGGCCAAATACTGAAAAATCTCCTGATTTTGCAGTTGCTCTACAGGTCGCAATTATAGACCAATCGACACGGAAGTTAGCATGGGGCTAGAGGTTAGGGCTGACCAGAAGTCTTCGAATTTTGATTGTCATCGGGTAATATTTAGTGGGTGAAATAGACCATAGCATTTGTGTTAAATAAAAGTCAATTTTTTTCATTAAACCGCGAATATTTGTAATCTCGGCGAAATCACAATAGATGAAGAGGCCAATTCTGACCGTTACGTAGATGCCGATAGTAAATATATCTAATATATATCGGGAAATATATACAATGTTTATATACAATGGAAGAGGATGTTAGCTAGATTGCATATATCTCAAGAATGGCTGAATCTAAAAAAAATCGCTTAGAAATGTGCCACTAATGGCGTTATTATAAATTTTCTAGTATTTTGTGAATTTTTTTTTTATATTTTCATATTTTTTCAATTTGACTACACATTTTGTAAAATTTTTTCACTTTACAACAAATGTTGGGGTTATTATATACAGATTGGAATTATCGTCCAATCTTCACGAAAATTTTCACAAATGTAGGGTTAGGCTCAGAAGATCCATTGTTTTCAAGGATGACCGCATTATATTTAGGGGTTGAAATTGACCAACCTCTAAAAATCTTCCTGATTTTGCAGCCGTTATAAGATAGCAAATAGAAACCAAAGGACTCGAAATCTCGCATGTAGTTAGAGTTTAGGACCGCGGTTACAATGGACTAATATTTTGGTTGTGCAAAAAATACCAACATTACTTACAAGCGATATCCCAAATACACAAAAGGCGAACTTCTGCCTTTTTTTGCTGTTTTCGTTGATGAATATAGCCAAATATCATAGTCAAGGAAATCATATATATGGGTCTAAATTTGTAGATGCATAACGGCTGTTTTTGGAGATGATCGCAAAATATTTAGGGGTTCAAGTGAACCAAAAACAGAAACAATTTCCTGATCGCAAAATTGAAGCCAATCGACACGCCTGAGAAGAGAATTAAGGACAGGGAAGAATTCTAGCATTTTGGATGACCATTGGATTATATTCTATATTTTATATAAACCACAACAACTAACAGCAAGACGGAGTGCGTAAATGTTGGACAAATGTCCCTGGTAAAAATGCTAAGGGTAATATCTGGGCAGTGCTCCGTGATATAATTTCAAAAGCGAAATTTTCCAAAATGGATTTGGACATAAGGAGGCTTCTAATATATTGTAGTGTTGTAGGGTATCACATGGTCGGCCCCGCACGACTATAGCCTTTGCTTACTTGTTTAATTTTAGTCGTGGTAGAACAATTTAATTTAAAGAACAACTTAAATAACCATACATTGTTGCTGCGTTAAAGTCAGGCTTAATTAAACAAATATGGTAACTCATTTAATAACCCTCTAAACTGAAACTTGGTCGTGTAATACGTTCATTGTACTGTCACATATGTTTGTGTTTATATATTTGAATGTAGGGTGTATATATATATATACGTATGTATGCATGTGCGTAGCATAGTTTTATTACATTGACATCGTTGTCCATTCAACGTTATATTGCTACGAAATGGTCAATAATTGTTTGCATCTGTTGAGATGGCAAGTGGGTGGGTGGACTATGTGGCTGTCATTTTGTTGATATTCGTGGCTAAGGAGACAATCATTGTCGATGCGAATGCTTCTATGGCCATCATCACATGTGCAGGGCAGTGGTATGGGTGGATTGGCGGTTAAACGTGTTTTTTTTTCCCTCTGTGAATCTGGGCGTCAATTGTTTACATCTTTGTCGCCTTGCTGCCAGCCACAAGGCGTTTGTTGGTCATTCTATCGTTTCACTTCCTACTACTCTCCTGCACCGCCCATCAGCGGCTACATAGCGTTATTGTCATTTATGGTGTGAAATGACAACAAAACGTTTTAATTAATTTTCTTTGAGTTGACTAAAGCTGTTAAAGTTAAACAGTCTGCGCTTAATGTTTCTGATTGCGAATGGAATAAAAAAAGAAGCAGATATATATATGGCTGTAGTTGAGATTAAAATTAAAGTTGTACCTTTTCTTTATTGTTAACGCTTTAATTTAATGGTCTATGTCATATAGTTAGAGAATTGCACTGTAACAAGAAGCTATTGTAGCAAAGTTATATAAACATTACATTTTAATTAACTTAAAATGATGGCAATCAGAAAAAGGCCACTTCTAACGGCATAAATGTTGAATTTTACATTGAAATGAAACATATTACAAGGCGATAATTTAGGATGGGATGGGCTCAATTATGAAACTATTAGGCCTATTCTGTCATTCACTTCTACGGCCCAAGTATAAACAAAAAAACAAGTAAGCAAATGATCATTATAAATGCTACACTTCTTCCCTGTCCTTAACTCTCTTCTGATGCGAAATTCCGTGTTCATTAGTTTTCAATTTGTGGCGACTACAAATTAGAAAAAAATAATTTTTTAGTCCATTTGAACACCTATAGAAGAACACTAGGCTTTAATTCTGACCCTAACGCTACCCCCATGCAAAATTTCGTGAGGATCGGACGATAATTGCAATATACATATAACACCCTCAAAGCATAGTGTTGAGGAGTGTAAAAATTTAGAAAATTTTCAATTCAAAATTGTAAGTCAAATTGAAAAAATCGCATGCGATAAAAAATATGACATAAATTGAAAAAAATGGAACAAAATATATTCATTCATTTATTGGTATGTTTTTCCTCGATTTTCTTAGATTTTATCCTTTTCTGGCCAGAGACCATTCAAAATTGAGGGGAATTGTGAAAATCGACCCAGCGGTTCTTGACTTATGAGCACAATAAATAAGATCTCTTTCTTTTAAATATATATTGTTCCTATTTTGTTATATATCCATTTTCTTGGCTAACAGCATCGCTTTAATGGTCAGGAGTGACCTTTTAATGTAGTTGTGATTTGGCTAGGGTTAAAAATATTCGGGGTTTAATAAAAATTTCCCATTTACTTACATAAAAGTTAGGGTCTATTTTACCCGCTAAATATTGTCCAATGGCCGCCCAAATTGGTAGGCTTCTGCCCAGGTCTAACCTCTAACTCCATTTAAATTCCCGCGTCGTTTGGTTCATAATATGGCCTATAGAGCAACTGCAAAATCAGAAAATTTTTCAGTTTTTGGCCCATTTTAACCCCTAAATATCGTGCGATCATCTCCAAAAGTAATAGGGTTCTATTCTGGCCTCAACCCCACCTCCATTTTCAATTTCGCTAGGATCGGTTCATAACTGCGACCTGTAGCTTGATTACAAATTAACATGGACAGACGGACATACATAGCTAGATCGACTCAGCTCGGTGAGATAGGAAGATCCATATATACTTTCCTATGTGGGTACCCAATATTTCGAGGTGTTACATAATTTTTGGCATGATTATACCCTACGCCCCATAGTGATAAGGGTTTTATGTCTTTGCGTATTTGTTTGCAACATGGAGAAGGAAGCGAGGATATTATTGGAATCTCTTTCTGAGTCGATTAATGCATGTCAGTCAGTCCGTTTGTCCATGTATTTTTTATCCGATTGAGATGTTTGGTCCAATGGCGAACCCTATTGAAATTGGTAAGTATCGGTTCAAATTTAGATATAGCTCCCATATGTCAATATATATATATATATTTTGAAACATCCGACCGAATTTAGTTTAGAAGCAAGTACATCAAATTTAAGGAAAGTCGGTTCAGATATAGCTATTGCTCCCATATATATGTTTCATTTAGTCTTTAAGTCACTCAGTGTGAATTTCGGGATGGGACGTCCGTCTCCATTTGTCGGAACTCAGTTCCGATATATATTTTTATACCCTCCACCATACTATGGAGGGTATATTAATTTTGTCATTCCATTTGTAACCCCTGAAATACTAATGTCAGACCCAACAAAGTATATATATTCTTGATCAGCGTAAAATTCTAAGACGATTTAGCCATGTCCATCTGAGTGTCTGCCTGTCTGTTGTAATCACGCTATCTTTCGAACAAATTGAGATAGAAGGCTAAAACTTTGCACACATGTATATTTTGCCAGTAGGCAGGTTAAGTTCGTAAATGGGCCATGTAGGTCCAAGTTATCATATAGCCCCTAGATAACGGTACCTCCCGATATTCGGTATTTTGATGATTTTAGCGACATTATTCACCGGAATTGTTTCCAATGTGGCATTTGAAGTTCGTAGCGGATACTACAGCCGAAGACAGAAAATTATTTGTACGGTTCCACGTCTTCGTATAGCCCCCATATACCGTACCCCCCGATATTCGGTATTTTGATGATTTTAGCGACATTAATTACCGGGATTGTTTCAAATTTCGCATGTGAAGTTCGTAATGGAAACTTCAGCCCATGCCAAAAAATTGTCTGTGCAGGTCCACACCTTCGTATAGCCCCCATATAACGGTACCCACATTTTTTTCACGGATTTGTCTGAAAATTGGTATTTGTAGATCATAATGGGTCCCTGAGCGTGTGGCAAAACATTGCATGGTACAAGTTGTGGTATAGCCCCCATATAAAGGTACCTCCCGATATTCGAAGTTTGACCCGGCCGAATGTTTTTTTACTTGTTTCTTACTGTTTTTTTTTTTTTTTTTTTTGTATACTTTAGATTCCCCACTAATAACGGGATAATAACTCAAAAGGACCATATTTTAGAATAAAAACAAAAGATATATATATATATATATATATATATATATATATATATATATATATATATATATATATATATATATATATATATATATATATATATATATATATATATATATATATATATATATATATAACAGAGAAATAGATCAATGTACATTCAACGCAAAACCAGTTAACTACTTTGACCATTTTTCAAATAAAACAAAAATTGCAAGAAACGGCAGGATAGCTGCCTGAAGTTGATGCCTTAATTGTTGAATGAGCATTCTTGAGGAAAAGAGAAAATAAAATTAAATTATTGCATTAATTGTTTGTTGTTATTAAACCCCTCTTTGCGACGTATCGGCGACGAGTTTGGCGAGCTTTTTCTATGATAATAGCATTATGATAATAAAATTCCATGATGTGCAAGCGCTATTCCTTTGTAATATAGGCCAAATTGAAGATGGTTTACAGTGAAAAACACAAAACGTGTGTGAGATGTTTAAACCAATGTTGCTAAAAAGATAATAGCTAAAAATTCACCCTTTATATTTAAGAGCGATATCCAAATCTGAATCGATCTCGATAGAATTTGGAATATATATTTCTAAGCTGTGTCTGATATATTGAACCAAATATTACGACTGTGGGACTAGAAAATGAAATGAGATAAAGCCTATACATGAGAGCTAAACCTACTGGAGATAAAGCATCCGAATTGAAGGTACCTTTAGAAAACTTAGATTGTGTATGCATATATCTATTGATCGATTGCAGATACAATTTTCAAATTTTGAAATGAGTAACGGAGTTTGGTACAATAATAAATTTGTCAAATTGATATCGGTTCAAATCTGGATATAGCTCCCATATATATTTTCGGCCGACTTCTATTTTATGTATCAAACACGAAATGTATGTCCGATTCAAATAAAATTTGGAATGAGTAAAGGAATTTGGTACAAAAATAAATTTGTCAAATTATATTGATATCGGTTCAGATCTGGATATAGCTCCCATATATATTTCATAAATATAATGCTCCAAACACGCTATGTGTGCACGTTTTAATAAAACTTGGAATGAGTAACGGAATTTAGTACAAAAATATATTTATTTTCGGTACGATTTCAGATATTTGATGCACCAAACACGCTATGTATCTCCAATTTGAAGTGTGCAATGGAATTCGGTAGAAAAATTAAAAATTGAAATCGATTGAGGTCGATTTGGTTTCAATGAAATTTGGAATGTGTGACGGAATTTGGTCTAAAAATAAATTTGTCAAATTATATTGAAATCGGTTCAGATTTGGATATAGTCCCTGTGTACATTTTCGGCCCATTCCGTATATTTGATGCACCAAACACGTCATGTATGTCAAATATCAATCAAGTTAAAAATGTTACAAATTTGGTGTAAAAATAAATATTTTTTCTATTTATATTGTAACCGGTTCAGATTCCGATATTAATTTATTAAGGAATATAGACCCACCATTTGAGTACACGATTATTACGGAGAAGACTAATCCCTCTAATAGTAACAAAAATTCCGTTCATCTTTTGAATATCGCAGTACTCTTGGCAGTTGCTATAAGACTTAATGAATTCCGTGGACAAACTTTCGCGGATGTGGACTAAATGTAGGATGTTCCTGAATTTCTCATGATCAGCTGTACTAGACTTGTTAACGTGAGGGTAGAGCGAGGGATTTTTATGGTTTATGCTTCTGAAGGAAAAACCACAAAAAATATTGTATGTCCTAAAGCATTGCAATAAATATTCGAATATAAATTTTTGAATGCATATAAAGCAAAGGTGGAAGCGAAGTGCACCAGGTTTAGATAAACCACACTCCGAACGGAAAGAAGAAGGTGTGAAGATAATTTTTTTCTCAAAAATGTATTTAATGTTCGCATATTTGAACTAAATGTGTGATATTATGCCTCTGGCTGGGTGTAGACCCCAAATCTAGTGATCCCTCGTGCTGAGTGATTACTTCCCAAATAGTAGATGTTTCTATTTGCTCAACATAAAATGATGGAGCCGTTAGAAAGTAGGCGTTTTTATAAAAAAAATTTCAAATGAATACGACTTTCCTTTTGTCTTTTTATTAAAGTCTCGATAATCTCGGAACACAATTAGTGTTCAGTGTTTAAAAAAATTAAGTAACGAAATCAAGATTTGTTACTTTAAAAAAAAAAATATAGAATAGAATACATGAAGAAAATGCCTTACTTTGTTAAAAAAAAATAAAAAATACTTGAACTTCTCAACCCCTTCGCTTGTAGCGGCAGCACACATTTGAATGTCAAAAGCGCTACACATGAAAATGATGGAGATTTTTTCGCAACTTATTTATGCTAAGAACCTTTACACATGACGGCAAAGAAAACACAAATCAAGAACACGTGCAATGCAAAAAGAAAATACTTATTGTCAAAAGTGACAAGGGCAGTGATGCCGTCTTACTGTCCTGGGTCGAGATAACTTACAATGGCGTGTAATGAACGGCAAGAATGAGACGAACGCATCTACTACAAAGACGACAAAAGTATGGCACTTAGTGTGAGCATAACATAAGACTGAGAATTCATTTACGTTGCTGATATTTCATAACAAAAGACTTATGCCGTCCCTTCTCATGTGGTAATGATATGGTGACTATAATCTTATTGTTGTTTTTTTTTTTTGCTTCCGCGAATGTTGAAAAACGCTGTGCACATTTCATTCCATCCAAATTACACACACACACGCATACCTGAGCAAATAAAAGTTCATGCTTGCGCAGAAAAGAGAAACCATGGCGAATTTTGTTTTATCGAAAAAAGAGGTTTGAATAAATATTTTAAATAGTAAAGAAAAAAAATGAAGATGCGAGAGGACGGACAATCACGATGACACTCTATTATGTGTGTATATTTTCCAAATTTAATCAAGTTTCCCATACAATGAAATATGACAACACTTAGATATGCCACGTGGCACATCTATATTAAAATATAAGTTTAAGGGATCTTTCTTTCGACGACTGATTGATCAAATTTCTGAAAAAAAAAAAAACGATAAAAGGAAGTGGCGGATTACGTTGTCTATTTGATTTTTTTTATACCCTACAACACTATGTGTTGGGGGTATTATAAGTTTGATTGGGCCAGAATTTATGTAACACCTCGAAATATTGGTTTCCCATATAGGAAAGTATATATGGATCTTCCTAGCTCGCCGAGCTGAGTCGATCTAGCTATGTATGTCCGTCCGTCCGTCTGTCCGTCTGTCCATGTTAATTTGTAATCACTCTACAGGTCGCAATTATGGACCGATCTTCACGAAATTTAAAATGTAGGCGGGGTTAATGTCAGAATAGAACCCTATTTCTTTTGGAGATTATCGCCAAATGTTTAGGGGTTGAAATGGACCAAATACTGAAAAAATGTCGGATTTTGCAGTAGCTATACAGGTCGCAAAAGCCTACCAATTTGGGTGGTCATCGGATTATATTTAGCGAGTAAAATAGACCATATCTTTTGTATTGAAAAAATTCGAAATTTTTCGTTAAACCGGGAGTATTTTAAATCCCGGCGAAATCACAAAGCCATGACAAGGTTACTTCTGATCTTTACATTGATGTTAACATCCAACAAATCGGATATATAGCAAAATATGTGCGACATATTTGTCTATCAAAGAAGATATGCTTGAAAGATCTCTTTTATGTCGAGAACAGCTGAACTGATTTCGACAGTTCTCATTAATTCAGAATGGCCTCTTGGCAGAAAAGAAAAAACGTCTAAAAAATCGTATAAAAATATCTCTCTAAAGATGAAAATATTGATTTTGTAAATTTTCTCATATTTTTTCAATATTGTCATATTTTTTGGCATATTTTCATTTTGAATTAAACATTTGGTAATATTTTTACAGCTAACAAAACTAAGTAGTTAGGATATCAGGATATCATATACAGATCGCATTTATGGCCCGATCCATACGAAATTTTGCATGGGGATAAGATGAGGGTCAGAATAGAAGCATACTCTGTTTGGAGATGATCGCCATATATTTAGGGGTTGAAATGACCAAAAAACTGCAAAATTGTCAGCAGGTCGTAATTATCGCCCGATCCTCAGGTACATTTGTATGGGGGTTACCGCACATTGCAAAAGCCAAGCAGTTTTGGATCGCCATCCAAAAATATTCAATGTGTGAAATAGTTTGCCAACTTTTGTTGACAAAATACGAAAATGTCCATTCCAGTGACTTTTTGGAGAATTCACAAATACAGGAAAGACGCACTTCTGACTATTTCGTTAACGCTGATTTCGTTGAAGAATATAGTCAAATGTCTGTATCTCATATAGATGCGTTTCAGTCAAAAACAAATAAATGTTAATCTTTTGCCACTTCTGAAAGATTATAGGTCTTTGGGAAATATTGGTTCCAGATCTAGGAAGACCATTTACATGCAACATCTACCAATAAATTGGAAATGAGCAAATTCGTTTAAGTTGCTATTATTCGAAAATTAGAGAACGAAAACTGATGGTTTTCTTTTATAATTTGTCACAATATCTTGTGCAATTCTTTCGAGTATCTCGCCTATATAAACTGTATCGTTTATTACAGTGTTGTAGGGTATTCAACGTTCGTTCAGACTTATTGGCTTAATGATTCATCAACGCCCAGATAAACTTGCTAAAGATAGAGCTGTTTGAGCGAAAGTGTTAGATAAGGCTAAGTTTTTGGAAATTTATACTAAGACGGTACGAAAAGTACCAAAAGCTACTAAAAACAAGTAAAAAAGTTTCGGTCGGTTTTACCGACAGATGTATACCCTCAGCCAATGTTCGATTATTTCAAAATCTTTTGACTTCTGGTTTGATTGATCAAATGTTTAAACCTTTATGCAGCTGGTTCCAAAGGAATTGGCCAATATTGGCCATTTCGTGTCGTACCTAAATAAATATGATATAAATATTGCGACTTGTTAGTTTTGGACTGTGTTGTGTTAATGGAAATTTTGGGATGTACCAAGTCATGAATAGAATCGGATGTCAATTTCGCTTTTTATGAGCTTCATGGATTTTCAAAATTTTGAGACTTTGTGGGGGAGGTACTTGATGAAGTGGACCAATATTATCCATTTTGTACCAGACCAAAACTGACGAAAATATTAGGATTTGCCAAGTTGGAGCAAACCCGGATCAACGCTTCTCTTTCTGCGCAGAAATTTTTTTTTTTTCACTCCAGAAGGAGTGAACCGATATTGTCCATCTTAACACCAGACCTTGGATTAATATAAAAATTGGGATGTGTGAAATTTTAAGACAATAACACCAAACAAGAGTTGTAATTATTCAAAATTTTGACCATTT
This sequence comes from Musca domestica, assembly GCF_030504385.1. Classification (NCBI taxonomy): domain Eukaryota; kingdom Metazoa; phylum Arthropoda; class Insecta; order Diptera; family Muscidae; genus Musca; species Musca domestica. Next base: position 86,975 of record NW_026712334.1, on the reverse strand, counting down.
GTGGGGGAGGTACTTGATGGAGTGGACCGTTTTTGTCCATTCTCACACCTAACCTAGCACTAACGCAAATATTAGGATATGCAAAGTTGGAACAAAATCGGATTATCCTTTCTCTTTCTGTGCAAAAAATATTTTTTTTTATACAATTTCGAGGATTTGTGGGGGAGGTACCAGAGGGAGTGGACCGATATATTTCATCTTTACACCAGACTTTGGGTTAATATTAATATTGGGATGTGTGAAATTTGAAGACAATCGGACTCTTACATCACATTTTATGAGAGTTGTAATTATTCAAAATTTTGACCATTTGTGAGGGAGGTATCAGAAGGAGTGAACCGATATTGTCCATCTTAACACCAGACCTTGGATTAATACAAAAATTGGGATGAGTGAAATTTTAAGACAATCGGGCTCTAACATCAAATAAGAGTTGTAATTATTCAAAATTTTGACCATTTGTGGGGGAGGTACTTGATGGAGTGGACCGTTATTGTCCATTCTCACACCTAACCTAGCACTGACGCAAATATTAGGATATGCAAAGTTGGAACAAAATCGGATTATCCTTTCTCTTTCTGTGCAAAAAATATTTATTTTATAAAATTTCGAGGATTTGTGGGGGAGGTACCAGAGGGAGTGGACCGATATATTTCATCTTAACACCAGACTTTGGGTTAATATAAATATTGGGATGTATGAAATTTGAAGACAATCGGACTCTTACATCACATTTATATTCCAAATTTCAAGTTTTAGCTCTAGCCGTTAATATGACACGATGTGGTAGTTTTGGGAGTGTGTACTAATGTATGCGAAAAGTATCACGCGGTGGTACTAAATTTGGTGCAATTTGCATTTGGAGGAACGGATGGAGCAGGAAACCTGAAATTTGAAAAAAACAATACTGGTGGAGTGTAGAATTCGGATATGGAGGTAGTTTCTGAAATTTCTACTTATGTGCACGAAAAGTACTAAATGGTACTACATTTGCTAAAATTTCGATTTGGGTGAACCGATTTAGTTGGAATGCTGACATTTGAAAATAAGATTACTATTGCAGGACTGAGGCAGTTTTGGAAATTCGAACTAAATGGTACTAAATGTGTTACAATTTAAATTTTTGGGAGAACCGGTAGAGTTCGAATTCTGAAATTGGGAAATAAAATTATTATATCAATGTAGGATTGGGGTATTTATGTGGTTTTAAAAATTCGTACTTATGTGTACCTAATGGTACCAAATTTGGCACAACTTACATTTTGGAAGAACTGATAGAGCTGGAATCCTGAAATTTGGAGATAAGAATTCTATTGAATTGTATGATAGTAATGGAAATTTGCACCTATGTGTACTAAATGGTACTTAATTTGGAACAATTTGGATTTGGGAGAACAATAGAGCTGATATCCAGAAATTTCGAAAAAGGATTACAGTCGGTGTGTTGGGATATGGAGGTAGTTTTTGAAATTCATTGTTATGTGTACTAACTGGTACTTATTTTTGAACAATTTGTATTTTGGGCGAACCGATAGAGGTAGAATCCTGAAATTTGAAATTGCGATTTGTGTAGGAGCGCGGAATTGAGATATGTAGGAAAATTTGGAAATTCGTACTTATGTGTACTAAATGACACTAAATTTTGTACAATTTTAATTTTAAGAGAACCATAGAGCTGGAATCCTGAATCCTTGGAAATAAGAACTTTATTGAATTGTATGATATAGGTAGTTATGGAAATTTGTATTTATGTGTACTAAATGGTACTAAAATTGGTACAATTGGTTTTTGGGTAAACAAATAAAGGTGGTATCCAGAAATTTTGAAATAAGATTATTGTCAGAGGGTTGGATTGGGATACGTTTTTGAAATTCGCATTGGGATTGATGAAATTTGGAATTGGGATTGATGTAGAATTGTTGGATTGGTGTATGATAGAAGCTTTAGAAATTCGTACTTATGTGTACTAGATGGAAGTAAACTAAATATAATTTGGATTTGGGAGAACTGATAGTGCTGGAATGCTGAAATTGGGAAATAAGAATTTTATTGATTTTTATGATGCGGGTTGTTATGGAAATTCGACTTATGTGTACTAAATAGTACCAAATTTGTTATAGATTGGAATTTTGGTGAACCATTTGAGCTGATATCCTGAAATTTGGAAATAAGATTCCTATGGGATTGTATGAGGTTTGAATGAATTTTTGCAAATTTGGAGTGTAGAAAGTTTTGGAAATTCAAAATTTGGTAAAATTTGGATATTATGTGATTTAATAGGGCTTAAACCCTGAAATTTGGAAATATGAATACTGTTAAAGTGTAGAATTGGCGTATATACTAAATGGTACTAAATGTGTATGTATATAGTTTCGGAAATTAGAACTTTGTGTACTAAATGGTACTAATTGGAGAGGTGGAGTCCTGAAATTTGAAACTATTGTTGGAAAATAAGTACTCAAAGAGTAAAAAAGGTTATAAATGGTACAAAATTTAAGATTGATTGTACGGATACAGTATGACTTCTAAATGTTGGTGTTTGGGGCCAGAATTGGTGTGTAGTGTTGAGATAAGAAAGTGGTTTTAGAATTTCGTAATGTAGATGTAGGAAATATACTATGGAGTGGACGGATATTCCCCATTTCCGAACTCGATCTAATTTTGATAATAATATTACGATGTACCATGTTTGAACCAAATCGGATACTCCCTTCGAGAGCTATCGTGCGCACAAGCCTGACGGATGGACGGACACCGCTAGAACGACTCCAAATGTCCTGAAACGGATTTTGTCCAAAGAGACATAGCGTCTAAAACCGTTATTTCGATGAGGCACGTTTTGGCCGTATCAAATGATATATCCCCCCTCTAGCCATATGGCTGAGGGTATAAGATATATAGTAAGTCCCTAAGAGAGATATTCTCATTGACAATTTGCTGGCAAATTTTTTAATGACATCCACCATACTATGAAGGATTGAAACTTAACACTTTTATACCCTACACCATTCAATATTAACTTTGTCATTCCGTTTGTAACTCTTTGAAATAATCATAATAGACCCTACAAAGTATATATATTCTGGATCAGCGTCAAATTCTAAGACGATCTTGCGATGTCCTTCTGTCTGGCTGTCTGTCCTTCTGTCTGTTGTAATCGCGCTATCTTTCGAACGAATTGAGATAGAAGGTTAAAATTTTGCATACATGTATAGTTTAGCAGTACGCAGGTTAAGTTCGTAAATGGGCCATGTTGCCGTATAGCCCCCATATAACGGTATCTCCCGATATTCGACATTTTGATGATTTTAGCGAAATTATTTACCGGAATTATTTAAAATTTCGTATTTGAAGTTCGTAATGGGTACTACAGCCTATGACAAAAATTTGTGTATGCAAGTCCAAGTCTTCGTATAGCCTCCTATAACGGTACCTCCCGATATTCGGTATTTTGATGATTTCAGCAACATTATTCACCGGAATCGTTTCAAAATTTCGTACTGGAAGATCCTAATGGGTACTACAACTTATGGCAAAAATTGTTATATGCAGGTTCGAGTGTTCGTATTGCCACCATATAACGGTATTCGATATTTTCATGAATTTAGCGACATTATTTACCGGAATTCTTTGGAATTTCATATTTGAAGTTCGTAACGCCTATGACAAAAAATTTCGTATGCAGGTCCACGTTTTCGTATAGCCCACATATAATGGTTTTCATTTAGGTGGTAGTTTTCGGATTTTTTTTTTTGGAATTTTTTCAATTTCCTTCGAAATGGTGGAGGGTATTAAAAGTCCGGCCCTGCCGAATTTAGCTGATTTTTTACTTGTTTTACTTTTTATTATTGATAAACTCAAAATTTTTCTTCTGTGTAACCTTTAGGAATACCTCTCGTTTAATTTCCACTACCATTTACCACAGTATTTTATACCGGTTGTCACTGCGAACAGTGTTGTGTGCAGATATTTCAAATATTTATGAAACAACTACTGTAAATTATTTCAAAGATTTTCGCTTTAGTGTTTTAACATTCACTTTTGCTACGCACATTACAGCGTTTATTCCCACGTGGCGGCTCTTTGAGAATATATGCTGCTGCAGACGTTTCACATAAGAATTTCCTTAAATATTTGGCATTTGGTACAGGAAAAAATATGTTTTTATGTAAATTCCAAATGAAAGAAAAAAAATATGGCATGATGCTGGAATTTCTTAAAACTGTAGACGAGTGACATTTCAGATGTTTCAAGAAGAAGTGTAAAATACTTTGATGTATTTATGAGGATTTTTGTATTAAAAAATGTCAGAAAACATGGCGATATATCAAAAGCGTAATTTATGTAAAACAATTTTGTATTGGAAACAAAAAAACACAGACGTTGAATTAATTTAATTATTTAAACAAACTTTATATAAATTTAATTACTGTGAAACCAACTTCTGCTATTTAAACATTCAGTTCTCCATTGCAGCAACCAACTTCCATCTTTTTCTAAATCATAAGTTTTTTTTTGCATGCACACACATCTACAGTCACAAAAAGTTTCACCTCTATCTAGTGGTTACCGAGCATGATATTCTCCCTAAATTTAATTAAGTCATTTAAAATTATTAGCAAAATTTTGAGTTCATTGTTAGAGGACGAAGGTTTAATAAGGACACAAATGTCATGTAACATGCACACGAACAAACATGAATATTTGCATTATCCTGTGTGAAACCACCAAAACCATTGTTACAATTTCAAATTAAGTTTGAGTCCTTTGTTGGGGTTGCATGGTAAAGTTTGTCAAAAGATTTTCTACATATACATATGTGCGGCAAAAAGTGAACGCTTAGAAAATTGTGGCCAGGACTTAGAAAAATCTGATAATAATGATGTTCAGACTAATATGGAGCGACAAAATGGACAAAACTTTCACATAATTAAAGGGAGCATATGAGTAACTTTTTATTTATCATATGTCTCTACAGATATGTTAAATTTATTGCAAGGTATTTATACCCTACAACAATACGTGCTGGGGGTATCATAAGTTTGATGGGGCCAAAAAGTTTATAACACCCAGAAATATTGGTCCAAGCCATAGGATATTAGATATGGATCTTCTTGCCTATCTCATTTGGAAATATTGTAAAATATTTAGATGAAATGGTACAAAAACAATTTATTATTATTAATTTTGCAGTTGCTCTAGAGGTCACTATTATAGACCAATTGAAATGAATTGGGAATTTGCATGGGGCTTGAGTTTAGGGCTGGAATTTCGAATAATATTTAGCGGATGTATATTTTATTCTAACGAAATGACAAATACACTTCCGACAGTTACATTAACGGTAACATCTAAGATAGTACATAGCATGTAACTCAAGAATGGCTTGACTAATTTTGAAAACTTTCACCAATTCAGAATGGCAGGAAAAATTTAAATCAAGAAAAGTAGATATTTTTATGCTTTTTTTTATATAATTACTAGCTGGCCCGGTCCGCGTTGCCGGCCCGTACTTTTTGTCTATTATGCATATTTGTCAAAGCATAATTATTCAAAGATATGAATGATATAAGTGTTCGCGTACTGGTCGATTAAAAGGCTTTTTAAATACCTGTACCCATATTTAAGCCGTGGGCTTCAATATTTAAACCGTGGACTTCAAAGGTGGGGATGTGCTATACAAATCTATTACAATGTATATATCAATCTTATCCCCATGTAAGGGATCAAATTAATTTTTAGTATGGTAAAAATCGTAGCATAATTTTCCATTCAAATGAGCAGTAATTTGGAATTTACTGTATTTTGTACACCTCTTAATTGAGGGTTGAATGAATTAAGAATAGCCAAAGTAAATTACTTTTTTAAAGCCATTAGCACCTCAGATTGTCCATTAGAGTTCTTATAAGTCCCTCTAACCTTGTCGGTCTGTTTGTCCGCCAAAAAGTGGACTTGAGGGGGTACTATTATAGGGAAAAAATTCTAAAATTTGTAGATATGTTCAAATTTTTGTGTAAGATTTTCACCCCCAAATACACATTTTTAGCCAAATCCTTTGAAATATGGTAAATCAGGAGGTACTTTTATATGGGCATTACTCCGAGACATCGACCTATATTGAAAACATTCTTCTTCATGTTTCCACAATTTATTTCATATAGATGTATATCCCAATAGAATACAAAATTTTATTTTCTGACTACACATTATATGTGAAAGTGGACTTGGGTATACTCCAATGTGGTAAATTCCAATGTGGCAATTATCTGTATGATGGTTCCCTAACCCCTTAGAGACAATGATGCCAAATATGGGCCAAGCAATGAAAAAAGTGGCCAAGACCCCAAAAATAGCTTAAATCATATGATGGTTATATAAATATGAAATCGGGATGTACCCTTATCGTGAGTTATGATCGATATCATGACCTGCAAAAGTGGTTTAAGGTATCTTGAATGTTTGTGAAGAATTTCTGGAAGGATAGAAATCCTTTTCTTACTAAGAGTCTCATTCGCTCTACTATTTTCCACCCTTTATATTTGGTATTTTACTGATTGTACTCCCAAAGAATTTTGCATTGGACGGATTATTGTTACATGAAAGAAGTAGGTCCACGCTTTGAAATGAGCTCCATTTGGCTTTTTCTGTCATTTTTGGTTGTTTAAATGTGTTCGCATCTTCCATCTGAACCACGATGTCGGCCCTGTAATCGAAAATTAGATGTCAGTTAACATCGTATTTTGCACTTATTTCATTTTTTTTTTTTTTTGGTGAAAAATTGTATATAGTGAAAAATTATTATTTATTTTGTTCACAAAAAATCCACTGAATTCAATGTGATAATACAAATTGAAAAAAATGACAAAGAAGAATAACAAATTTAAAAAATCTTCAACCTGTTCGCTGATTTATTACAGAAAATGTTTAAAGACCATTACTATCATTTTAAAATTCGATTCCACTGAAAATTTTTTCGATTTTTTCCCGATTTGAGAATTTTTGCAATGAGATCTCTTTTCCGTGATTTTTTTTTAGCTATTTTGACAAAGAAATTATTTTTTAATTAATAATTATATTTCTTTTGGTGTGACCGCGTTAAATTATTTCGATATCATCTATTCCGTTTCGCCACCATATAATTCGGTACTACGCTTCCATGTAACCCGCCATCAATTTCAATTCTCAAGAAATCAAGTCGATTAAATAAATTGGTATTAATATTTGAATTCAAAAATAAAATATAAAAAAACACTACAAATGTACATTAGAAAAAAGTAAGTCAAAATGGAAAAAAATCATACAAAATAAAACATTACTATTGTACATTTGAAAAGTCAAAATGAAAATGTTAATATATCACATTTTTACGCGATTTTTCTGGATATTATCCTTTTCGGAGAGGAGACAACTCCGAATTTGTGTGAATCGTTAAAATCAGTCCAGCTCTTCTTAAGTTATAAGCGTAGTAACTAACACAACTTACATTTATATATATAAGATTAAAAATATGTAAAAAATTTTCTCTAATATTAGTATTATATTTAAAACGCAAATTCGTCAGATTCTTACGAATTTTTGCATGGGGGTGGGGTTAGGATCAGAATAGAACCCTATTGTTTCGAAAGCTTTTCGCAAAATATTTATGGTTTCAGATCTAAAAATTATCTAGATTTTGCAGTCGCCCTAAAATTCTCAACTAAGTACTAAGGAATTTTTTGTGAGGTTTAAGGTCAGTATAAGACTTTTGCAGGATTATGTGACATTATTACAAGAATGAAATGAAAATAAAATGTACAATATGCATGGAAAAAATTTTGAATATTAAATTTATGCTCTTTCCGATATAGCAAATTAGGCATTTGTTGCAAAAGCAAGATCCTTCGCTTTTGGAGATCATATGTATCTGGTAGGTATTGGTTTCAGATATAGATTATTGAAAAGGAGTACCACTGAGGTTCAACATTTGCTTATAATATGATGATGGACCTATATTGATAATCTTATATAAATTGTCTTCATAATAATAACCTAAAATGCCAAAATTCGGCAAAATGAATTGGAAAATATGGCCAAAATGTAAAAAAAATAATTAAAAACGGATTTTCAATGATTCTGGATATAATCCACAGATCTCAATAAAATTTCTAAGCCCTATCCTAAATGTTACGAAATATAACTCAAACTATAGGGTCCCTTTTTGTATGATCAAAACTATTAACAAAATTTGGCCTAAAAACCCGAATCTCATTGGGGGTTGTGATCTATTAAATCCCCTTGAAATTGTCCTCAACCCTGGCTGGTTATTGGACCGTGGATTTTTAATAAACTTAGCAGCGAATTGGAAAATAATTTTTCGGAAAAATAAAAATTTTTTACCCTCTACCATTTGGAACTAATTTAGCAATTTTCAAAAATTTCAAAAAAATTTCAAAAAATACCAAAACGTGGACCTGCACAGACAATTTTCTGCCATTAGCTGTAGTATCCGTTACGAACTTCAAATAACAAATTTGAAATAATTCCGGTGAATAATGTCGTTAAAATCAACAAAATACCGAATATCGGAAGGTTCCGTTATATGGGGCCTATACGAAGATGTGGACCAGAACAGTCAATTTTCTGTCATAGGCTGTAGTATCCGTTACGAACTTCAAATACCGAAATTGAAACAATTCCTGTGGATAACGTAACTAAAATCATCAAAATACCGAATACCGGGAGGTACCGTTATATGGGGGCTATACGAAGACGTGGACCTGCACAGACAATTTTCCATTTTATGATGTATATCCGTTACGAACTTCAAATACCGAATTTGAAACAATTCCTGTGAATAACGTAACTAAAATCATCAACATACCGAATATCGGAAGGTACCGTTATATGGGGGCTATACGAAGAGGTGGACCTGCACGGACAACTTCTGTCATAGGCGTTAGTTTCCGTTAAGAACTTCAAATACCAAATTTGAAACAATTCCCGTGAATAATGTCGTTTTAATCACCAAAATACCGAAAATATGGAGGTACCATTATATGGGGGCTATACCAAAACGTGGACCGACATGGCCCATTTTTAATACCAAAAGTCCTGCAGACATTATATACATTTAAGTACAATTTTATGAACCATCTTCAACAAGGTAGATTGTTTCCCCCACGACGGACATCGCTAAATCGACATAGGATTTTAATGTATATTTCGAGGTGTTAGCAACGGAAGTACAAATTTAATATACCCTCCATGTTATGGTGGAGAATATAAAAATGTATGGTTTAATTTCATGGTGCGTATTGAAAATGCAAATTTCGTTTGTTCAGAGACTCACAAAAAAATGTCATCTAGAATAACTCATTCTTTGAAACTTTCCCCAATAAATGATATATAAAAGGAGAATTTGTAGTGAAGCGAGGTCTTGTTTTTGAGCAGCGCTGTTTTCAATCTCCAAACATTGAGGTACATTTTGTTGCGCAGTGTATTTATTCAACATAGAATGTGAAACTTTATATGTGCGCGTAAATACATATGCCTATATTCGTTATATTAGTTGACCTGTTTTGTGTTGCGAAAATATAAACATTGTTTTGTAAGAATTTTAATATCATTGACATCCTTAAACTTAGATAACATAGGTTACACTTATATAACGTATATGGAATTTAATTAAAAAAGTTACTTCAGTTAGTTAGTTGTTTCACAAAGATATACACTTCAAGAAATACGACTGTGATTTTGAACATTTTGGTATATATTCGACTGTCATTTCTAAGCCACTCGTTCAGCAGCTCTTAAAATTATTCCAGTGACAGCTCATTATATTGTTTACAAGCGTACAAAAGCATTTTGGTGACAATTTTCCAGAAAAAAAAGTTATTCGTGATGGAATTCAAGCGTGATGGTCTGATTTCTTTATATTTGGCTGGAAAACCACAAGTGGCTATATTTTCGTTAGAGCAATCCAGCATTTAAATGTGTTAAATCTTTTGTGTCGCGTACCATTGCTCTTTACCGTGATACTGGTAGCATAGCTCGATGTCGAGGAAGTGAACGAAAGAAAAACAACAACATCAGCAGAAATGGTTCGAAAAGTAAAGGAGCGACTTGATCGAAACCCGCATCGTAGTGGCCGAATAAAGCTGAACATATCGCAATATTCCATTCGGAAAATATTGAAAAATGAGCTCGGGGTAAACCCAATATAATTCCAAAATGTGCAAGTACTTACACCACAACAGAAAGAAAATAGACTCACAAGAGCTAAAGAGTTTCTTCGCTTGGCCGAATGTGGGTTTTCCCGATGAGAAAACATTCGTTGTCCAGCAGTTTTTAAACAAACAACATGATCGTGTTTACTTCCCATAGCGGTCAACTGAAAATGTGCACCTTCGGTTGGCCACCAGAGCTCAAGCGCCGGCCGTGGTGATGGTGTGGGCCACCATAATAGCCGATGGTCGCTATCCACTCGTATTAATCGACCGTGGTATCAGAATAAATGCAGACTATTATCGCGAAAATATTCTGGAGGGTGTATTGAAGCCTTGGGCACACAAACATTTTGGCTTGGATATTGCAACAGGACTCAGCACCATCGCATTCAGCACGCGCCACCCTAGAATGGTTACAAAATGAGGTTTCTCACTTCATTCTCAGCGCACAATGGTCACCAAAATCTACGGATACCAATCCATTGGACTATTGTGTCCGGAGTATTTTGGTTGGCAATAAAGAATACCAAAGTGTCGATCACCTCAAGCAAACGCTTCGCCTATGGCAGAAAATTGCTCACGTAGTTCGTATTTCTATGATTTTAGCAGCATTTTTCAACGGGTTTTCAGTTATTTATTTTTTTAAATAAAAAAATCCTTTCGAACGGTGGAGGGATCATGGATCATGCAGGTCCACGTTTTGGTACGGTACCTCCTGATATTCGTTATTTTGATGATTTTAGCGACATAACTCACCGAAATTGTTTCAAATTTGGTATTTAAAGTTAGTAATGGATACTACTCTTCGTATAGCCCCCATATTTAAAGTATATTAAAAGTTCGTCCCAGCCGAACTTACAGCTTTTTTATATGTTTTTTTTTTGTACAAATTTCACAAAAAATATAATATACCATAGATGAAGCAAAGATTCAATTTGCCAATTCTAGCCCAACACAGAGAACACTCGTGTCTTACCACATTATGACATTTTCTCTATGTACCCTATCTCCACTTAATACTAAACTCTGTCAAATTTTCTTTCAGTTTCTTTGATATACAAAAAACAAGATTATATAACTGTCACACTGAGACCAAACAACCAGGTAACATATCATCATAAAAAATATTTACATAAGGTCCACAGGCAAACCGAAAAAACCTTTTCTCCCAAAAAAGAAAGTTTTTGAAGAAGTTGTTTGTTTGGAGAACAACACAAAATACAAACAAAATCACACACACACACACATAGACATACAAAGAAAAATATGTCACGCCCTGTGTACCAAAGTTTGTCCATTTTATTCTGTCTAATGTTTTGTGGTGCATATAACTAATTTTAAGTTTGTTTCTGTCACAGTTGCAGAATTCCGGCTGACGAATGGGTTAAAGTAATTTTGAACACTGAAGCGGGTACAAATAACAACAACCACAACAACAATAAGGACTGTCCAAAGAAGACAAAATGTTGCACAAAAGTTTTGCAAATGAGCGACAGCTTACGTTGTACAAAGAATATCAAAAGAAGTTATTTTGCATATCCTAAAATGAAAACAGAAAGCACAAAAGAGGAAGAGAGGAAATAGCCGAACAAGCAAAGATGTTATGAAACTGTATAAGAAATTTGTTTTGTTGAAAAATGTATATTAATGCAATATATACCTGAAGCTGATATTATCCAAATTCACTTGTAACCATGTATTTTACCCACAAGATCAGTTACAAATTCAATGTCGATTTGACCATGTCGGTCCGTCTGTGGAATTCACTCTAGCCTTTGAACGATATGAAGTAGAACATTGTTTCAAATTCGATATCTGAGTTCTTGACGGCTATAACCTCCTATGACAGAAGGAATTGTTTTGGAATTCGTACCGGGTACTTCTATACAATAAATTTCCTATCCACGTCCACATTTTTGTATATCCCCCATATAACGCTACCTGTTGATATTCCCTATTTTTCCGATTTTAGCAACATTTTCCAATGGAATTATCTTAAAATTATTATTTTGAACTATCTTCTCCGACAGATAATTGTCTATACAGATGTATATATATATTTTTTTTGAAACTTTCAAGATTATTTCAAATGATGGAGTGTATTTAAATTTGGGTCCGGCGAATGTTTGCCAAAATGTTTGCGTGCCCAAGGCTTTAATACACGATAATATTCGGCCTTTATTCTGATGCCACGTTCGATTAATACGAACGGAGAGCGACCATTGGCTCTTATGACGGCCCACACCATCACCATGGCCGGCGCTTGAGTTCTGGTGGCCAACCGAAGGTGCACATTTTCAGCTGACCTCCTTGGCGAGTAAACACGATCATTTTGATTGCTTACAAACAGCTGGACAACGAATGTTTTCTCATCGGAAAAAAGCAAATTCGGCAGTTCACCACTTTCGGCCATGCGAAGCAACTCTTTAGCTCGTTTGAGTCTATTTTCGTTCTCTTGCGGTGCACGTTCTTGCACATTTTGGAATTTTAACGGCTTTACCCCGAGCTCATTTTTCAATATTTGTCGAATGGAATATTGCGATATGTTTAGCTCACTAGCCGTATTTCGGCCACTGCGACGCGGGTTTCGATCAAGTAGCTTCTTTACTTTTTGAACCATTTCTGCTGATGTTGCTGTTTTCTTTCGTCCACTTCCTGGACGTCGGGCTACGCTACAAGTATCACGTTAACGAGCGATGGTACGAGACACAAAAGATTTATTCATATTGAAATGCTGGAGTGCTCTGACGATAGCCACTTGTGGTTTCCAGTCAAATATAAAGAAATCATACTATCGCGCTTGAAATCCATCACGCATAACTTTTTTTTCTGGAAAATTCGCACAAAAATTCTTTTGTACGTTTGTAAACAATATAAGAGGTCAGCTGAAAACGTGCACCTTCGGTTGGCTACCAGAACTCATGCGCCGGCCATGGTGATGGTGTGGGCCGCCATAACAGCCGATGGTCGCTTTCCGCTCGTTTTAATCAACCGTGGCATCAGAATAAATGACGAATATTATCGCGAAAATATTCTGGAGGGTGTATTAAAGCCTTGGGCACGTAAACATTTTGGCCGCAGACCTTGGACATTCCAACAGGACTCAGCACCATCACACTCAGATCGAGATCGGTTCAGATTTTTTATTAGTCTCCCATACATATTTCCCTTTAATTTGATGTATGTAAATAATACATTGAGGACGCCACTTTTGATCAAACAAAGTAGCTTCGTTCGATTTTATATATAAATATTCTGAAAGTCATGACATGCACTCCCAGCAATAATATTTGGTTCGAGAGGTAACATACAATATAAATTTACTTCAGCCAAGTTCAGTAGTTATATATTGGTATTGTTTTTATAGCCTCCACCATACATAGTATGGAGGGTATATTAAGTTCGTCATTCCGTTTGTAACTCATCGAAATAATCATTTTAGACCCAACAAAATATATATATTCTTGATCAGCGTAAAATTCTAAGACGATTTAGCCCTGTCCGTCCGTCTGTCCATCTGTTGTAATCACGCTACAGTCTAAGCGAATTAAGATAGGAAGCTAAAATTGTGCAAAGATCTCTCTTTGGTCTGCAGGCAGGTCAAGTTCGAAGATGGGCTATATCGGTCCACGATATCGTATAGGCCCCATATAACGGTACCCTCCGATATTCGGTATTTTGAAAATGTTAGCCACATTTTTCAATGGAATTGTCTGAAAATTCACACTAGTAGTTCCTTGTGAAAACTTTACCCCCTGAGAGAGAATTCTCTATATAGGTCCACGATATCGTATATCCCCCATATAACGGTACCCCCGATATTCGGTATTTTGATAACTTTACCCACATTTTCAACGGAATTTTCTGAAAATCCACACAAGGAGTTCCTTGTGAGTACTTTATACCTCGGCAGAGAATTATCTATATAGGTCCACGATATCGTATAGCCCCCATATAACGGGACCCCCCGGTATTCGGTATTTTAACGATTTTAGCCACATTTTTCAATGGAAGTGTCTGAAATTCCACAAAAGGAGTCCCTTGTGAGTATTCTACCCTCTGAAAAAGAATTGTATATATAGGTCCACGATATCGTATATCCCCCATATAACTGTACCCCCCGATATTCGGTGTTTTGATGATGTTAGCCACATTTTTCAACGGAATTGTCTGAATGTTTTCTCATCGGAAAAAAGCAAATTCGGCAGTTCACCACTTTCGGCCATGCGAAGCAACTCTTTAGCTCGTTTGAGTCTATTTTCGTTCTCTTGCGGTGCACGTTCTTGCACATTTTGGAATTTTAACGGCTTTACCCCGAGCTCATTTTTCAATATTTGTCGAATGGAATATTGCGATATGTTTAGCTCACTAGCCGTATTTCGGCCACTGCGACGCGGGTTTCGATCAAGTAGCTTCTTTACTTTTTGAACCATTTCTGCTGATGTTGCTGTTTTCTTTCGTCCACTTCCTGGACGTCGGGCTACGCTACAAGTATCACGTTAACGAGCGATGGTACGAGACACAAAAGATTTATTCATATTGAAATGCTGGAGTGCTCTGACGATAGCCACTTGTGGTTTCCAGTCAAATATAAAGAAATCATACTATCGCGCTTGAAATCCATCACGCATAACTTTTTTTTCTGGAAAATTCGCACAAAAATTCTTTTGTACGTTTGTAAACAATATAAGAGGTCAGCTGAAAACGTGCACGTTCGGTTGGCTACCAGAACTCATGCGCCGGCCATGGTGATGGTGTGGGCCGCCATAACAGCCGATGGTCGCTTTCCGCTCGTTTTAATCAACCGTGGCATCAGAATAAATGACGAATATTATCGCGAAAATATTCTGGAGGGTGTATTAAAGCCTTGGGCACGTAAACATTTTGGCCGCAGACCTTGGACATTCCAACAGGACTCAGCACCATCACACTCAGATCGAGATCGGTTCAGATTTTTTATTAGTCTCCCATACATATTTCCCTTTAATTTGATGTATGTAAATAATACATTGAGGACGCCACTTTTGATCAAACAAAGTAGCTTCGTTCGATTTTGTATATAAATATTCTGAAAGTCATGACATGCACTCCCAGCAATAATATTTGGTTCGAGAGGTAACATACAATATAAATTTACTTCAGCCAAGTTCAGTAGTTATATATTGGTATTGTTTTTATAGCCTCCACCATACATAGTATGGAGGGTATATTAAGTTCGTCATTCCGTTTGTAACTCATCGAAATAATCATTTTAGACCCAACAAAATATATATATTCTTGATCAGCGTAAAATTCTAAGACGATTTAGCCCTGTCCGTCCGTCTGTCCATCTGTTGTAATCACGCTACAGTCTAAGCGAATTAAGATAGGAAGCTAAAATTGTGCAAAGATCTCTCTTTGGTCTGCAGGCAGGTCAAGTTCGAAGATGGGCTATATCGGTCCACGATATCGTATAGGCCCCATATAACGGTACCCTCCGATATTCGGTATTTTGAAAATGTTAGCCACATTTTTCAATGGAATTGTCTGAAAATTCACACTAGTAGTTCCTTGTGAAAACTTTACCCCCTGAGAGAGAATTCTCTATATAGGTCCACGATATCGTATATCCCCCATATAACGGTACCCCCGATATTCGGTATTTTGATAACTTTACCCACATTTTCAACGGAATTTTCTGAAAATCCACACAAGGAGTTCCTTGTGAGTACTTTATACCTCGGCAGAGAATTATCTATATAGGTCCACGATATCGTATAGCCCCCATATAACGGGACCCCCCGGTATTCGGTATTTTAACGATTTTAGCCACATTTTTCAATGGAAGTGTCTGAAATTCCACAAAAGGAGTCCCTTGTGAGTATTCTACCCTCTGAAAAAGAATTGTATATAGGTCCACGATATCGTATATCCCCCATATAACTGTACCCCCCGATATTCGGTGTTTTGATGATGTTAGCCACATTTTTCAACGGAATTGTCTGAAAATCCATACAAGGAGTTCCTTATGGGTACTTTATAACTCGGAAGAGAATTATCTATATCGGTCTACGATATCGTATATCCCCCATATAACGGTACCCCCGATATTCGGTATTTTGATAACTTTACCCACATTTTTCAACGGAATTGTTTGAAAATCCATACAAGGAGTTCCATGTGGTTACTTTATACCTCAGTCCACGATATCGAATAGCCCCCATATAACGGTACCCTCGATATTCTGTATTTTGATGATTTTGGCCACATTTTCAAATCGTATTGTCTGAAAATCCACACAAGGAGTTCTTTGTGAGCATTTTACCCCCTGAAAGGGAATTGTCTATATTGGCCCGTAATATCGTATATCCCCCATATAACGATACCCCCCGATATTCAGTAGTATGATGATTTTAGCCACTTTTTCCAATGGAATTATCTGAAAATCCACACAAGGATTTCCCAGACATAGATTTGTCTTAATAGGTCCACAATATCATATATACCCCCATATATCGGCACCTTCCTATATTAGATATTGTAGAGATTTAAAATAAAATTTAATGGATTTTATTTATTTTATTTTATTTATTTATTTTTTTTTTTTTTTGTAAATTTTCTAATTCGGTCCAAATGGTGGAGGGTTTTCAAAGTTCGGCCCGAACCTACTGCTGTTTTACTTGTTATATGTTCGTTTTGACTTATTCCAAGTTTCCAATATGAACGTTTATTTGTTAGTAAAGCCTAAATGAGGGTCGCTATGTTTTCTAACTTCAAGATATCGGGATTCGAATTTGTATGTAAGCATATCATATTGACTCATAATACACATCTAATTCACTTTCATCCAGAATACGTAACCCGCTGTGTTGTTAAATGCCCTTATGAAAAAGCATTTCATTTTAATTGAACTATCGAATATTGCGCTCAGGATCCATTTATAAATTTCTTGGTCCCAAAATGTTAAATGCTATCACATCACAAAGACCACAAGTGCATTTTGTGGCAACTACTAATTTCCATATGCAGACATACTGTAATGCTATCAACACATTTAGAAAAGTAATCTCCTTTGTCATTGTGTGTTTTCTTAACTGTATTTCTGCGTCATTAGTTTCTAATACAAAAGAATCCTTTTTTTTGCAATAATTCTAGCTTATGCTCTCCTCAACCGAGTAGTACTTAGCTGTTGGTTGCATTGCATTAGTTAGTTGCCTTTGTGTGGGTTACTTTGATGTGAGCTGGTCAGGGGGAAGTGGTTTGTTCTTGGATTCACTTAAACGGATATCTTCCCAATGCCAATACCAGTCTCCTCCCGAGATTTCCCTTCACATGTGCATGTAAACTGTTTACCCCTTTTTTCTTTTGCTCATGTTATAAACTTATCTAACAGCTAATGTTGAATCCTTTCATGTACCTCTACCCATTTCACATGTGGGAGGGTGTAGTGTCTTTAACACTTAATTGAACCCTTTCATTGGATTTTTACTTTGCTATCGTCTATTTTTACAATATTTACTAGCAATCTTTCATATGCTAACTAACTCTATTATAAAGAACACACACATATGCACATGTGCGAGTGTGTTGATATGGGTGAATGGTTACTAGATGATGCATCATTGGGTAGAGATTGTAGCTGGCATTGGTTGTTTTTGTTGCTCTATAATTTCATAAAACTCAAGTCTGGCGTTGTTTGATTCACGGCTTGTGTACTTTGTATTAATTTGTAGATAACTTTTCAGTTAACGCTTGTACAGCTCGTGAACGGAGGAAAATGGAGTTAGTGCTACTGCTGCACACACATTAAGTAAACCTATTGGTGCTAATAGGGCTTTATAATTCATTTGAGCATATAAGCATTGAAAATTGTATTAAAAATGTTGTTGCTTAGTTTTTGATTTTTTAAAACATGCTACCTTTCTGCCATGCAAACTATGTGTCTTCTATGTACATTTCAGTTTGCAATTAGTACACCTATAGAATCGATGCACTCAGAAAAAAAAAAACAAACCGTTATTACACCTTCATTATATGATACCTATATGATTCCCTTGAATATAAAGCAGGACTATCTGTAACAAATACACGTTTGTATAGCAAATTTGAGCAATTTTCGTTTTGAAGTTGCCTTTAATGCCAGCAGCGGACAATATATAAAGGTGGATATAATATATAAAGGTAGCTTCCTCTTTTCAGCATTTATATGATATTCACAGTATTTTTTAGAGTTTTTATACCCTACAACACTATGTGTTGGGGTATTATAAGTTTGATTGGGCCAAAAATTATGTAACACCTCGAAATATTGATTTCCAACATAGGAAAGTATATATGGATCTTCCTATCTCGCCGAGCTGAGTCGATCTAGCTATGTATGTCCGTCCGTCCGTCTGTCCGTCTGTCCATGTTAATTTGTAATCACTCTACAGGTCGCAATTATGGCCCGATCCTCACGAAATTGAAAATGGAGGTGGATTTGAGGCCAGAATAGAATCCTATTTCTTTTGGATATGATCGCATAATATTTAGGGGTTGAAATGGACCAAAAACTGATAAATTTCCTGTTTTTGGAGTTGCTCTACAGGTCGCAATTATAGACTAATCGACGCAGAAGTTAGCATGGAGCTAGAGCTTAGGGCTGGGCAGAAGCCTTCCAATTTTGATGGTCATCGGGTAATATTTAGTGGGTGAAATAGACCATAACATTTGTGTTAAATAAAAGTCAAATTTTCCATTAAACCGCGAATATTTTTAATGCCGGCGAAATCACAAATAGACGAACAGGTCAATTCTGACCGGTAAGTAGATGCCGATAGTAAATATATCGGATATATATAGCGAAATATATACAATGTAAATATACAATGGAAGGGGATGCTAGCTAGAATGCTTATATCTCAAAAATGGCTGGACCGATTTTGACAAATTTTGTCAATTTAAAATACCCTTTTGGCATTAAAGTATAAAATCTAAAAAAATCGCATAAAAAGATGCCAATAATGATGTTAATATAGATTTTGTAGTATTTTGTAACATTTTTTATTTTTTCATATTTTTTATCGCATGCGATTTTTTCAATTTGACTTATAATATTGAATTGTACATTTTGTAATATTTTTTCAACTTACAACACAGGTTGGGGTTATTACATACAGATTGCAATTATCGTCCGATCCTCACGAAAATTTTCACAAGGGTAGGATTAGGCTTAGAAGTGCTAGGTCTATCGTTTTCAAAGATGTCCGCAATATATTTAGAGGTTGAAAAGGACCAAAAACTAAAAATATTCCTGATTTTGCAGCCGTTATCAAGGTCACAAATAGAAATCAAAAGACACGAAATCTCGCATGAAGTTAGAGTTAGGATAGAGAATAGAATGGACCACTACCTTTGTGTGAAAAAATACCAACATTACTTACAGGCTATATACGAAATACACAAGGCGAACTTTTTTATGCTGATTTCATGGACGAATATAGCCAAATATCGTAGACTAGAAAATCATATAGATGAGTCTAGATTTGGAGATACAGAGGGGACTCTTGCTTTTGGAGATGATCGCAAAATATTTAGGGGTTCAAATGAACCAAAAACATAAAAATGTTCCTGATCACACAATTGAAGCCAATCGACACGCCTGAGAAGAGAGTTAAGAACGAGAAAAAAGTTTAGCATTTTTGGTGACCATTGAATTATATTCAAAAACGAAATCTTCCAAATTGGATTTGGACACAAGGGGGCTTCTATCATATTGTGGTGTTGTAGGGTATCACATATTCGGCCCGCACGACTATAGCCTTTGCTTACATGTTTTTTTTTTTAAATTTTGTTATTTTATTTTTTCGTATTCAAAGTTCGACCTGCCCGAACCTACTGCATTTTTACTTGTTGGATAGTAAAATACCCACTGCTGCTGGTACCTCTCTGTAGGTAGACTATTTTTGACCATATTTGAATTCGATGAAGCTTTGATAAAAATAACAAGGTAAGTCAATGTCAAAATTTCCCCACTGATACTGACTTTGGACCACGGTACTTATAACCCTATATTCGAAACCATTACTCATCAAATGTTGGAGGATATTAAAATTCCGGCCTTGCTGAGCTTAACTATTGATTAGAATGAAGATTTGGAAGTTTTCAAAATGTCCCACAAAATTAGCTGTCAAATCAAATTTCGTGTATTTAATGGGTAGTTTAATATTAAAATGAAAAAAAAAAAAAAAAACAGTAATGAAAATCTTAAAGTCGGGCGGGCCGACTAAAATTTAGAGAAGGTATTTCTGAGCTGTATTTGAAATATTTCCCAAAAATTTTTGTTACAGAGTGCATATATTTCCCAAATATTTTTGTTACAGAGTGCATATTACGGCTGCGGAGGACTAAAATAACAAATCGGATGAACAATATATATTGGAGCTATAGCTATATCTGAACCGTTTTATTTTCAGGCCTAATTTGGTTGTATGTGCAAAATTCCATACGTAATGTTGGTATTTTTTCACACAAAGGTAGTGGTCCATTCTATTCTCTATCCTAACCCTAACTTCATGCGAGATTTCGTGTCTTTTGATTTCTATTTGTGACCTTGATAACGGCTGCAAAATCAGGAATATTTTTAGTTTTTGGTCCATTTCAACCTCTAAATATATTGCGGACATCTTTGAAAACGATAGAATTAGCCCTTCTTAGCCTAATCCTACCCTTGTGAAAATTTTCGTGAGGATCGGACGATAATTGCAATCTGTATGTAATAACCCCAACCTGTGTTGTAAGTTGAAAAAATATTACAAAATATACACTTCAATATTATAAGTCAGATTGAAAAAATCGCATGCGATAAAAATTATGAAAAAAATAAAAAAATGCCACAAAATGCTGAAAATCTGTATTAACATCATTATTGGCATATAAGATATAAGATTTCTAGCTATATATATCCGATATATTTACTATCGGCATCTACGTAACGGTCAGAATTGACTTGTTCGTCTATTTGTGATTTCGCAGGGCTGATATTACACGTTTGGTGCACAAAAAAGGCCATCGGGCGAAGATATATATGGAGCTTTATCTAAATTTTTACCGATTATATCCAATTTTAATAGGGTCGTCCTTGGGCCAAACAAATGATTTGTGCAAAATTTCATCTGGATCGAGTAATAAATGTGTACTCTGTTCACAAAAATACATGGTCAGACGGGCGGACGGACATGCATAAATCAACTCAGAATGTGATTCTATGCAGATTATCAAAAGGAACTATGGGTCTATCTCGTTTGCTTTTGCCTGTTACAAACAATTGCACAAAGACATAATACCCTGACCACCTTGTGGTGTAGGGTATAAAAATCAATGAATGGGACTTACAACTGTAAATCCTTATTTTCGGTATTCTGAAAGTTTCCGGCCGAATTTCAACCAAATAAGCTACAGTATGAAATTTTGGCTTCTTTCTTATTTGACTTTGATAGACTATATAGCAAAGGTATTACCCTCACATAGCAAAACTTCCAAATTTTAGGGGTAACCAATTTTGTCATTAGAAAGTTTTCGCATTATGGACATTACAAAAACTTCTGTTCGGCCGGAATTAACATTGTGTTTATTTGTAAAATTGAAAATTGTTATTTTTCTTTGAGTGTTTTTTCAACATCTTTTTATGTCTCAACCACCATCGATTTAATATCAAATGCACATGCATATATACTTTTATAGTGCCGTTCGTTCATAAATTCAATTAAACACCAAAAGGGATCAGTACATATGAAGTTCGACATGGATGTTTATCATTAGAAGAGTTATATACATTAGGATGGGTCGCCGTTTAAAAAATAACATTATTTATTATGGAATAATGACATACGCAAACTTGAAGAACCTTGAGGTTATTATTTTAATATTCCTAGTTTATAAATTTCAGTAAGAATCTCGCAATATCAATCCTGAAAGATTTTTAACTGTGCTATAAACCAAAGGGTTTTATAAGTCTAGTTAATCAATTATCGAATATATATATATCCTTTCATCGAAACTCCATTCTCCTTGCAAAACGAAAAGTTCACACTACCTTGAACATCATTAGATGTTAACAACTTTATGTGTTGCCAGCCCGCTCTCAAAACAGACACCCAAAGCAATGTATGTTCGAACCAATGATTGGATAAATGTGTGTGGGTGTTCTTTTGAGTTGCCATACCTATTTTGCTTACTCTCTCTCTCTCTATCTCTCCTCATTTCATCCCAATGTCATAAAAACAAGTGTATCTTTTATTTTATTAAAAAACATTTAGTTTAAAGCACTATCATTTACATTGACTGCTTGCCTGCCTGCCTGCCAGCTTGTCTTTCAGTCTGCCTGGCTGGTTGGCTGGCTTTTGTGTAAAATCAAGCTACACCAACACGACTGACTGACTAATTCTATGATGCGAAACGATGGAGACGAATCTCAAGCTTTGTACCTCAAATGAGAACATGAGTAAGTGGTGCTGCTGCTAGTAGTTGTTGAAGGAAAACTACAAGACATTGAGCCCTTGTTGAGAAAGTTCATTACATTTTATATTTACACGCTTTTAAGCTTTGTCCTTGTTGTCGTCGTCATTGCCGACATCGTCGTACTCATCGCTCTTCTATTAATGGACATAGTGTTTGGTTAAGGAAAGAAAAAAACATTTAGCCAGACAAAATAGTCGAAGGTGGTTGGGTTTTGAGTTCAAGAAAAACCACATACGTAGTGATGCAGCCGAAGTTGCTAACAGCATAGGTCGTGGAGTTAGAGTTTGGAATATTTTTTTAATATTCCTTTTAATATTCCAAAAAATGGCAGAAATAGCATCTAATTTTAGAATAAGTTTAGATTTGTTTGAATTGGTCACCTTTGGCACGAATTATGGCCTTCAAACGGCCAATGAAACCGTCACACGCTGCCGAATGTTGCTCTGCGGTACTTCTTCCCGGCGAAGTGCTTGCTAGAGGTGATCGAAACTTAAATATGTTTTACTGCCAATCTTGCTTTCTAAAATACTGCAGACACAATAGTCCAATGGATTGGTATTCGGAGATTATGGTGGCCATCATTTTATAACAATTCTTGGGTGGCGTGTGCTGAGTGCGATGTTGTTGAGTCCTGTTGGAATGTCCAAGGTCTGCGGCCAAAATGTTTGCGTGCCCAAGGCTTCAATACACCCTCCAGTATATTTTCGCGATAATATTCGGCATTTATTCTGATGCCACGGTCGATTAATACGAGCGGAGAGTGATCATCGGCTGTTATGGCGGCCCACACCATCACCATGGCCGGCGCTTGAGTTCTGGTGGTCAACCGAATTTGCACATTTTCAGCTGACCTCTTTGGTAAGTAAACACGATCATTTTGTTTGTTTACAAACTGCTGGACGTTTTCTGCTGCTGGAATGTTTTCTAATCGACAGTTCACCACTTTCGGCCAGAGAAGCACCTCTTTTGAGTCTATTTTCTTTCTGTAGCGGTGTAAGTTCTTTCACTTTTTGGAATTTCAATGGCTTTAATGGTGAGCTCATTTTTCAATATTTGCCGAATGGAATATTTCGATATGTTCAGCTCACGAGCCATTTTTCGGCATTGTGACGCCGGTTTAGATCAAGTCGCTTCTTTACTTTACGAACCATTTCTGCTGATGCTGCTGCTTTCTTCCGTCCACTTCCTTAAAGTCGGGCTCCGCTACCAGCATCACGGTAACGAGCGATGGCACGAGACAAAAAAGATTTATTCACATTTAACTGCTGGAGTGGTCTATTGATAGCCACTTGTGGTTTTCCTGCCAAATATAAAAAAATCACACTATCACGCTTAAATTCCATCACGAATAACTTTTTTTCTGGAAAATTCTCACCAAAATGATTTTGTACGCTTGTAAACAATATAATGAGCTGTAACTGAAGTAATTTTAACAGCTGTCGGACCAGTGGCTTGGAAATGACAGCAGTCTGAATTTGTTGCAGTTTTTTTCATCTCACCCTGTAAATGAGAGCTATATCCTAATCTGAATCGATCCCGATAAAATTTGAAGCAGGTATTGCTGGGCTTTATCTGATGATATCTGGTACCAAATATCAATCTTGCTTCTAGACTGAATTCGGCCAGATGTGCCAAAATGCCGATAATTTGGGCTGATATTAGCCATTTGGTGCACAATCAACCCGAAATCAGTAAAATTTTGCAAATGTATTTCTGAGCTCTATGATATATCTAGATGTTGTAGATTGCATATAACAAATGTGAGGGACTTAAAGACCAAATCGGAGGAAACATATACATGGTAGCTATAGCAATATCTGAACCGATTTTCAACAAATTTGATGCACTTGCTTTTAGACTGAATTCGGTCCTATGAAAAATTTTGTAAATTTGGGATTAAAACTCCACTCAGAACAAAAAATAAAGAGTTAACGCAAATAAAATTCTCACACCCCTCGAACCTATTAAGATTCTCCCTGGCCTTAGTTTAGAGATAAAGGAATATGGTGTCAGCATCATTTACCATGATATGAACACATCACTTTATGCTCCACTTGTTTTCCATTATTTTCTTGCTTTTTTCTCCCCAGTTAGTTTTCAACAAATTCTGTATCTTTTACATTTACAAGTAATGCTGATAGTTGCATGAGACCGAAAACAAGGATAGGACACGTTCGCCTTTTAAAACTTCAAGTTCCAGTAGTAGCCAACCAACCAACCAAGTAGTTGAACATTGTCATAAGGTTTTGTTTTGCCGACCATTCTGGTGCTGCTGTTGCAGCTCTTAAACTTGATGTTGTCGCCATCGTCGTCAATGTCTTTTAATTCCATTAAATACACAACAAGAAGGAATATTTATACGGAAAATTCGAATAAAGAAACTACTAAAAGGGGACAAACGACATAAAAGGTTTTCAAAGGGACTCTGACCAGAAAATGAATAAAATAAAATTGACACTATGTTTTAATGTGATTTTCAATTGACTCCTCATTTTTGAAATTTAAGTAAATGTTTGTGTTAGTTCCGGTCAATTGGGAATGGCTTTTGGTGAAGGTAGATAGGTGGAAACGAAATCATTGTGGGTGAATGATTTTTTCATATTATATATGCATTTCAATAATAAGGAGAAAACTGAAAACACATCGAAAATTATCGCTAAAAATGATCTTATCTTTTAGGCTGATTCCTAAATTGACTCTGGTCTCCTATGAGAAGACCTTCTGGTCAGAGGTAATGCTTTGATCCATTCTATACTTTTGTATGTTAATGTATGGATCGAAGTTAACACTGAAGTTAAAGTTTTCCGTTAGAAGATTTTCCAGTCTTCCATGAGAAGATCTTTTGGTCTTCTATGAGAAGACCATTAGAAGATCTCTTAGTCTTCCATGAGAAGATCTTTCAGTCTTTTATGAGAAGACCTTCTGCTCTCCTGTGAGGAGACCTTCACGTCTTCTATGGGAAGAGATCTGAGAAGGGCTTCACGTCTTCCTGAGAAGAGATTCACGTCTTTTCTGAGAAGAGCTTCACGTCTTCTCTGAGAAGAGCTTCACGTCTTCTCTGAGAAGAGCTTCACGTCTTCTCTGAGAAGAGCTTCACGTCTTCTCTGAGAAGAGCTTCCCGTCTTCTCTGAGAAGAGTCTTCCGTCTTCTGTGAGAAAACGCTTCCGTCTTCTGTGAGAAGACCCTTCACGTCTTCTCTGGGAATACCTTCACGTCTTCTGTGAGAAGACTTTCCCGTCGTCTGTGAGTAGACCTTCACGTCTTCTGTGAGAAGACCTTCCCGTCTTCTTTGAGAAGACCTCCCCGTCTTCTTTGAGAAGACCTCCCCGTCTTCTGTGAGAAGACCTTCACGTCTTCTGTGAGAAGACCTTCCCGTCTTATATGAGAAGACCTCCCCGTCTCTATGAGAAGACCTTCATGTATTCAGTGAGAAGACCTTCATGCCTTCTACGAGAACTTTCTAATTTTCTTACTGAAGAAGATCTTCTCTCTTTCTATATGACCTTCGGGTCTTCTATGAGGAGACCTTCTGGTCATTTATGAGAAAATCAGACCTTCTCGTCTTCCGTCTATTCCCTGAGGTTAAATATATATAGTGAAAGATTATATTTTTATACCGTACAACACTATGTGTTGGGGGTATTATAAGTTTGATTGGGCCAAAAATTATGTAACACCTCGAAATATTGGTTTCCCATATAGGAAAGTATATATGGATCTTAATAGCTCGCCAAGCTGAGCTGATCTAGCTATGTATGTCCGTCTGTCCATGTTAATTTGTAATCACGCTACAGGTCGCAATTATGGCCCGATCCTTACGAAATTTGCACGAAGGTGGGGTTTGGGTCAGAATAGAAGCCTATTTCTTTTGGAGATGATCGGCAAATATTTAGGGGTTGAAATGGACCAAATACTGAAAAAATGTCGGATTTTGCAGTAGCTATACAGGTCGCAATTATAGACCAATGTGACGGAATTTCGCATGTAGCTAGAGTTTAGGGCA
The DNA here is from genome assembly GCF_030504385.1 of Musca domestica. Lineage (NCBI taxonomy): Eukaryota > Metazoa > Arthropoda > Insecta > Diptera > Muscidae > Musca > Musca domestica. The sequence goes on along the minus strand of NW_026712334.1, from coordinate 60,290 downwards.
GGAAAGAAGCCTACCAATTTGGGTGGTCATCGGATAATATTTAGCGGGTAAAATAGACCATATCTTTTGTGTTGAAAAAAATTCAAAATTTTTCATTAAACCGCGAATATTTTAAATCCCGGCGAAATCACAAAGCCATGACAAGGTTACCTCGGATCTTTACATTGATGTTAAATTCCAACAAATCGGATAAATAGCAAAATATGTGCGATATATATGTCTATCAAAGAAGATATGCTTATATGTCAAGAACGGCTGAACTGATTTCGACAGTTCTCATTAATTCAGAATGGCCTCTTGGCAGAAAAGAAAAAACGTATAAAATATCGCATAAAAATATCTCTCTAAAGATGAAAATATTGAAAAATTAAAAAAAAAAAATTTCTCATATTTTTTCAATTTTGTCATATTTTTGGCATATATTCATTTTGAATTAAACATTTGGTAATATTTCTACAGCTCACAAAACTAAGTATTTGAGATATCAGGATATCATATACAGATCGCATTTATGGCCCGATCCTTACGAAATTTAACATGGGTATAAGATGAGGGTCAGAATAGAAGCCTTTTTTTGAGATGATCGCAATAATTTAGGGGTTGAAATGGACCAAAAAACTGCAAAATTGTCAGCAGTTCGTAATTATCGCCCGACCCTCACGCACAACTTTTGTAGACAAAAAAAGAAAATGTCCATTCCAGTGACTTTTTGGAGAGTTCACAAATACAGGAAAGACGCACTTCTGACTATTTCGTTAACGCTGATTTCGTTGAAGAATATAGTCAAATGTCTGTATCTCATATAGATGCGTTTCAGTCAAAAACCAATAATAAATGTTAATCTTTTGCCACTTCTGAGAGATTATAGGTCTTTAGGAAATATTGGCTCCAGACCTAGGAAGACCATTTACGTGCAACATCTACCAATATGTTGGAAATGAGCAAATTAGTTCAAGTTTCTATTATTCGAAATTAGAGAACGGAACCTGATGGTTTTCTTTAATTATTTGTCACAATATCTTGTGGAATTCTTTCAAGTATCTCGCCTATATAAACTGTATCGTTTATTATGGTGTTGTAGGGTATTCAACGGTCGGCCCCGCTCGACTGTAGCTTTTGCTTACTTGTTTTTTTTTTTTTTCATTGGATTAGATTTGATTTTTTTTCTGTTGTTCATTTTTTTTTTGGTACTGTGCTACTGCTTCTTATACCCAAATGGAAACCATTGGCCTTATTTAACACAGTGACTAACTTCAGTTAATGTTGTTTATTTTCCTCACACAATGAACCCTACCCCTTCCAAACTAGATTAAAAGCTCAACCTCCTCTTCTTACTCAACCCACCAACTGCTCCCCCAAACAATCATGTAAAAATCTCTTGATATGCAATTATTAAGATATGTATGTAATGCATGGACTATCAAAAGTCGGCATATTTTCCATTTTTCATTGTCGTTGAATATTCAGTTTTATGACTCAATGCACATCAAACTGATGCGTTGTACATTCAATTCTGAAATATTCATATGTGGCTATTATTTCATCCAGCAATCCATCCATCGAAAAATTCCTCCTCGTTTGTCAGATTACTGATTCTTCTAAACCGTCCAGCGAACTGTTGGCCAACAATGACAGTACAGCACAGCTTGGTTGGTCGACCGACCGACCGACCGATCGACTGACTGACTAACTGCCTGGCCGGCTGGCAGGCTGCAACTGTAAAATATTTTCTACGGGCGTGCATTTATTATACGAAAATCTCGTTAGCTTGAGTGCAGCATCAAATTCGCCAGCCGTGTTTCATGTTCGCTGACTGTGGGCGGGTTAAGGCAAAATAAAACTAAAATGTTTTGCCTTCAAGTGCATGAATGAATGGTTGATCGACTACTAGTTGTTGAAGTAGGAGGATTTCTATGGCTGTAATGCAGAAGTGAGGGAGTTCGGTAGCTGGAAAAGCATGCATGAATCAGTGAACACTTGTCTGTCTATTGATGTGTTTGGGGAAAAGTTCCTTTTTTGGCGGATATCTATTTGTAATCTCTACAGTGGGCGTGTACATAATGTGAACACATGGTGTGGTATTTTAACACAAGGTGTATTAGGGTTTATTATAAGGCAATGTGGATAATAATAAGTTTTTTAAAATAGAGTATTTTCAATGGTTGTCGATGCTATTGAGGAAGGCGAGCGTTTCAAAGAATTTGTCAAAGCCGTTCTTGCTATTCGATTTGAGGTGTCAAATCAAAGCAAAATTCAACATTACCACAAATTACAGGCTTCTACCTGTGTTAACCTCTAACCCGATCCATAATTTAGCCTATAAGTGTACCTTGTAGAGCTACTGCAAAATCCAGATAAAATTATGTTTCTGGTTCTTTTCACCTTCTAAATATTTTTCAATCACCTCCAAAAATAATAGGTCTTTATTCAGGGCCTTAACCTTAGATTTTCCGATTTTTATTATTCTTTAATTTTTTTTATTAACCTTAGACTTTCCGATTTTTATTATTCCTCCTTGCAATTTCTTACAAAAATACACAGACATTCCACCTATAAGTCTGCTGTGGATGCAATTCTATGCAGAGCACAGAAAGAAACAATGAGGCTGTCTTGTTGTCTTTTGCTAGTTATAAACAAATTCAAAAATACCCTGACCAGATCAAACAAAACATATGCCTGAGTTCTGGCAATAACCTTTGTGTAATGTACTGGACGGCGATGGAGAGTGCATTTCAAAAATCGTCCCGTTCAACGAATCTTCGTTAAAGTCATTCTATGAGTCGTCTTTGGAATATGAAATAGCACCTCAGTCTGAAATACAGCATCTGAAATACGGCAGCATCATTAAATAATGTCAAATTATTGGCAGAAAAAAAAAACTTCAGAAGGCTGAACACGTGATTTATTTTTTTTTACAGGGAGCACAACTTATCTATATCTATAAAAGAGGAACGTGTTTACATGTTAGTTTGTTTGCTTGTAATTTATGAACTCGAAAACCGCTGCACAGATTTTCCTGAAATTTTTCAAGTAGACCACAATATAGCCTGAAAAGTAACATAGGCTATATACATTTTTGAAATTCCACTTGGAACTGGAGATATGGCATCAGAATCGGAGGTACCTCCCAAAAAATTAGGTTTTATATGAACATATATATTAATCGATTAGAGATCTCACCCCGAGATAAAAAAAACTGCTACCAACTTCAGACTGCTGTCATTTCTTTGCCACACGTCCGACAGCTGTTAAAATTATTCCAGTGACAGCTGATGGAATGGAATTCAAGTGGGATAGTGTGATTTCTTTAGATTTGGCTGGAAAACAACAATTGGCTATCGTTAGAGCACTCCAACATTTAAATGTGTATAAATCTTTTGTGTCTCGTACCACCTCTCAATACCGTGATGCTGGTAGCGTAGCCCGACGTCAAGGAAGTGGACGGAAAAAAACAGCAACATCAGCAGAAAGTAAAGAAGCGACTTGATTGAAACCCGCGTCGCAGTAGCAGAAAATGGCTCGTGAGATGAATACAGGGTTGCCCATATTCGACGGACCCATCTGGCAACGCCATAACTTTTGACAGAGATGTCACATCGCTTACTGACATACCGCGTTCGAAGCGTCAGTCCAAGCTGATTTTTACCATGAACCAATACACGCCACGTAAAATAGTTGAAATTTACATTCAACAGAAGAAGTCAATTGTGAAAACTCAACGTGCTTTTAAAACATTAAAAAATGTGGGAAGTACGCCTTCTAAGAACACCATTAAGCGTTTATACGAAAAATTTTCGACTGGTAAGGCTCTTTCTAATTCGAAGAGGCCATATAAAAGTCGACCAAGGCGATCGGCCGAGAATATCGCTGCCGTACGAGCCAGTGTTGAGAGGTCCCCAAGAACATCCCAAAAACGCCGTTCTCAGCAGTTGGGCATGGCTCGGTCCACTTTACAACGGATTATTCGCATTGATTTGCTTATGTTCCCGAACAAAATTCAATTGACGCAAAGAATGTTGCCTGCGGACAAGCCTCGTCGATTGGAATGGGCCCAAAGTGTCATGGGTCCGTCGAATATGGGCAACCCTGTATATCGCAATATTCCATTCGGCAAATATTGAAAATTGAGCTCAAGGTAAAGCCATTGAAATTGCAAAAATTGCAAGAACTTACACCGCAACATAAAGAAAATAGACTCAGAAGAGCTAAAGAGTTGCTTCGCTTGACCGAAAGTGGTGAACTGCCGAATTTGGTTTTCTCCGATGATAAAACATTCGTTGGCCAGCAGTTTGTTAACAAATAAAATGATCGTGTTTACTTGCCAAAGAGGTCAGCTTAAAATGTGTAAATTCGGTTGGCCACCAGAACTCAAGCGCCGGCAATGATGATGGTGTGGGCCGCCATAACAACCGATGGTCGCTCTCCGCTCGTATTAATCGACCGTGGAATCAGAATAAATGTCGAATATTATCGCGAAAATATACTGTAGGGTGTATTAAAGCCTTGGACACGCAAACATTTTGGCCGCAGAACTTGGACATTCCAACAGGACTCACACCATCACACTCAGCACGCGCCACCCAAGAATGGTTACAAAATGAGGTTCCTCGCTTCATTTCCAGCGCACAATGGCCACCAAAATCTCAGGATACCAATCAGTTGGACTATTGTGTCTGGAGTATTTTGGAAAGCAAGGTTGGCACTAAAAAATACCAAAGTGTCGATGACCTCAAACAAGCGCTTCGCCGGAAATGGGCCAAAATACCGCAAAGCAACATTCGGGCAGCGTGTGACCGTTTAAAGGCCATAATTCTTGCCAAGGTGACCAATTCGTACAAATCTAAACTTTTTTCTAAAATTTGATGCTATTTGATCTGATACATTTTTTGCTTTCATTCAATAAAAATAAAAAAACTGTAAAAATTATGGAGTTTGACTTTATTGCAGTTTTTTTATCTCACGCTGTAAATGGGAGCTTTAGCTATATCTGAACTAATTTTCTTAAAATTTAATGCACTTGCTTCTAGACCGAATTCGTTGCAACCAAATTCAAGTCATTTGGACTGATGTTGACCATTTGGTGCACAATTAACCCCAAAACGGTAGAAGGTATATCCAAATCTTAACCGATCTTTGAAATTTGGGCTGCACAACTAGAGTGTATGCTAAGAATGTAAGGGACTTAAACATCAAATCTGAACAAAATTTGATGTACTTGCTTCTAGACCGAATTCTGTCGTATATGCCAAAATTCAAGTAATTTGGACTGATATTGGCCATTTAGTGCACAATTGACCCGAAATCGGTTAAAGATATATATGGGAGCCATATCTAAATTTCAACCGATTCTCATCAATTTCAATAGAGTTCGTATTTGGGCCAAACAAATATATCGCAATCGGATAATAAATGCGACCTGAATTTTGTTCACAACAATATATAGACAGACGCACTGACATGCATAAATCAACTCAGGAAGTGATTCTATGAAGATCCTCAAAGGTAAATATAGGTCTATCTCGCTTCCATCTCCATGTTACAAACAAATGCACAAAGACCACTATGTGGTGTAAGGTATAAAAGGCAACAAAAGCCTGAAAGTTTTCCTTTCGTTTTCAAAAAAAATTTGTTTTATTTTTAGTCACGCGGTGTTGTTGAGTTTTCCTTAGCCTGTACCTCTATGTTTTAATTATCTTTGGGCGTACTTATTACAGTGGCCTGATAAAAGTGAAAAGAGGTAAGAGAGCAATATTGGTAAAGATTTACGACTTTATGGTGATATATATTGAAAATTCGACATCTAGTTGCCTTCGATTTCGCTTCCTTGTCCATGACAACCTAATATTCAAAAGTCAGTTCATACAACAGTTTTGAGTTGTTGAATTTGTTTCTAACAGTAGATGTATATCTGGCATGTTCCAACATATCGACACACCGAGGCATTACATTATCCTCAGATATTAGCTTAGATTTGGCGGCGGGCGATTACCGCCGGCGTGTTGTTTCCATGCAATTGTATTAAATATTTTATTTAGTACTCATTTGTGCAACGAAAATGTTGGTTGATTCTTTTTTTTTTTTGCTTTCGTTCGTTTTGGGTCTTTGGCGCAATGCGGTGATTTTGATTGCTTTGGAGCGTGGCTCACAAATTGCTTTCACAATGAACTTCGGCGAATAGTTTTGAGAAATGGCAAAAAACATAAATATCTACCTTCATAATACATGGGTGGCAATATTTGCCTACTGTCTCTGAATGCGTTCCGAAAAGTCAAGCAATGCCAGAGAGTTATTTAACTTAGGAATCGAATTGCTTTGAAAATAATTGGACATGAATTATTTTACGTAAAGAAAACCATTGGGCAAACAAATTCGGTTTCTAAAACATCATTAGCACAACAATTCCTTTTTGTGAGGCACATTTTATTATTTATGACTTGTATTTTCCTTTGATCTTTTAAACATGGAGTTTTTACAGCACATACTAGGTTTATCATTAAGTTGGGAACAGTATTATAGCATGTTATTTATTTTAAATTATTCGCTAACGTCTATGACCCGACAACGTTTGATATTTAAACTTTAGATGGGATAATTTATTTTGGAAAGGGGTTTCCGTTATAACCTATGGAACTGCTTATACTGTCCCATTCTTTAATTTTTATACCCTCCACCATGGTATGGAGGGTATATTAAGTTTGTCATTCCGTTTGTAACTCCTCGAAATATACATTTTAGATCTCAGAAAGCATATATATTCTTGATCAGCATAAAATTCTATGTCGATTTAGCGATGTCCGTTCGTTTGTCCGTAGTCCGTCTGTGGAAATCTCTCTACCTTCCGAAGGAATTTAAGTAGATCGATAAATTTTTACTCAAATGTATTTTATATCTACAAGACTTTTGGTATTGAAAATGGGTCATGTAGGTCCACGTTTTGGTATAGTCCCCATATAACTGTACCTCCCGATATTCGGTACTTTGTTGATTTTAGCGACATTATTCAACGGAATTGTTTCAAATTTGGTATTTGAAATTCGTAATGGATGCTACGGCCTATGACACAAAATTGTCTGTTCAGATTCACGTCTTCAAATAGCCCCCATATAACTGTACCTCCTGATATTCGGCACTTTGTTGATTTTAGCGACATTATTCACCGGAATTCTTTCAAATTTGGTATTTGATGTTCGTAGCGGTTACTACAGCCTATGACAGAAAATTCTCTTTGCAGGTCCTTCGTATAGCCCCCATATAACGGTACCTCCCGATATTCGGTATTTTGATGATTTTAGCGACATTATTCACCGGAATTGTTTCAAATTTAGTATTTGAAGTTAGTAATGTCAACTTCAGCCTAAGACAGAAAGTAGTCTGTGCAGGCCCACGTTTTCATATAGCCCCCATATAACGGTACCTCGCGATATTCGGTATTTTGATGATTTTAGCTACATTATTCACCGATTTTTTTTAAGTTTCGCATATGAATATTGTAATTGCTCATGACAGAAGTTACATACTTAGGTCCATGTCGTCGTATATACCCTAATATAACAGCTACATTCGATGTTTTTAATATTTTAACATAATTTTTAACAGATTTTATTGTTTTAAGAATTGTCAAATTCGTTCCAAATGGTGGAAGGTATTTATAGTTCGGCCCGGCCGAACTTACATATTTTTTACTTGTTTTAATTGAAGGGTATACACGTATCGACCTGACTGAAATAAATTCCTTTTTTTGAAGTGTCGTTTTTTGTAAGAAATTTTGATTTCCAAGAGAAGCCATTAAAAGAAGAGTAAAAAGTCTTTGATGTGACAACACTTCAGAATGTAAGTGACTCGTTTAAGAGCCTTATATTTTTCACACACTTTTGGCTAAGGTGAACGCAAATGGTATGAACCCATACATGCTACATTTATTTCCATTTCACACGAAGTAGAAGAAGAAAAAAATATTTTCTTCAAATCCTAGTAATGGCACAAGAAACAGCGAAGAAAATGAAATTGTGGTTGGAGATTTTCTTTGATTGTCGTGTTTTTTTCCACAATTTCCACAATAAGGTCTGGTGCACATTCAAGTACAAATAACTAGTAACTAAATAGATGAATATTTACGTTGAACTATGTTCGCCAATATGTGCAAAGAATAACAAACATGCACACCGTTTGTAATAGATTGGGTGATAAATGAAATGGAAATATTTTCTAATGTTCAGTAGGAAAAAAATGTGAATTTTTTGGATGGTTCGATGATATTTAGGTAGCATAAATATCAATATGCCACAATATGATTGTGGTCGGGTAATGCGTTTGGTATGATCAAAGTAAAAATATTTCTTGGCTAAAAATAACAAATTTTTTGTGGCCATGAAAAAATACTTATTTCGAATGACATGCCCTAGTAAAAGTAATGGGTTAGCCCAATTTGTCCAGTTTGACTAAATTCTAAATCAAAACTACATACATCGTGCAACATTTTCTGACTTTCAAAGTTTTATACTTGGTAGAACTAACGAGGTAAAGTCATGCAATCATATGTTTACATTTTTTTTCACATTTTTCCTTTGACAACATCTCATTGTCAAAAGCCATATTCATGAATCTATAGTATACACAAAATCGGAGATGGGAACTGTTATCTATGCAGTGATATTTGACAAGGTATATTGCCGAAAATGCTTATATGAAATGAGGTTACCTTTATGTTAACTCATTACCTTTATGTTATTTTATTCAAGTTTTTTTTCTGTTTTGGAAAGAATGATTGGAGAAATTAACCCTTTGCACCAAAGAGTCTTTAAAAATCTTCCATTTTGAAGTATACCTTCACACAGAACCAATTTTAGTACTATTTAGTATTTCTCGTACAATTATAGTACACATTTCCAAAATTACCTCCATATCTCAATTTCATATACCGATAGAGACCTCAATATCAAATTTGAGGATTCCATCCTATCAATTTATCCAGCACGAAATTTACTATTATTTAGTACTTTTCGCACATACATAGGACGCATTGCCAAACAACCGCCAAACCTCAATCACCATCCGTAAGCTAGATATCAAATTTCAGAATTGTATCTCTATTCCTTCACTCAATACAAAAAACAGGGTGAGATAAAAACAAGTAAGCAAAGGCTATAGTCGTGCGGGGTCGACCATGTGATACCCTACAACACTACAATATGTTCGAAGTCCCTTTATATCCAAATCCATTTTGGAAGATTTCGTTTTTGAAATAATGTCAAAGAGCCCCACCCAGAGGTTACCCTTAGTTTTTTGTCCCGGAGAATGTGGCAAAAGTTGTGGTCCATTTTACAGCTAAATGTAATCCAATGGTCATCCAAAATGCTAGACTTCTTTCCTGTCCTTAACTCTCTTTCGATGCGAAATTATGTGTCGATTAGTTTTAATTTTGGCTATAGAGCGACTACAAAATTAAAAAAATTAAAGTTTTTTAATCCATTTGCACCTCTAAATGTAAATCTTAAGAACAATAGGCTTTAATGCTGACCCTAACCCTACCTCCATGCCAAATTTCGTGAGGATCGCATGATAATTGCGGCATGCATATAATACCCTCAAACGTAGTGTTGAAGGGTGTAAACATTAAGAAAATTTGCAATTCAAAATTGTAAGTCAAATTGAAAAAAATCGCATGCTATAAAAAATATGACAAGAATTGAAAAAAATGGAACAAAAAATATTCACTTTTTTATTGGTATATTTTTCCGCGATTTTCTTAGATTTTCTGCTTTTCTGGCAAAAGACCATTCCGAATTGGAAAAAAACAATAGGGTTCTATTCTGACCATAACCCCACCTCCATTTTCAATTTCGAGAGGATCGGTTCATAATTGCGACCTGTAGCTTGATTACAAATTAACATGGACAGACGGACAGACGGACGGACGGACATACATAGCTAGATCGACTCATCTCGGCGAGATAGGAAGATCCATATATACTTTCCTATGTGGGAAACCAATATTTCGAGGTGTTACATAATTTTTGGCCCAATCAAACTTATAATACTCCCAACACATATTGTTGTAGGGTATAAAAATTGCAAAAAAAGTCAAACGCCATAATTTCTACTTCAAATTTTAAATTTAAATTTTATAGAATGAAAGCAAAAAATGACGGAAATAGCATCACATTTTAGAATAAGTTTGGATTTGTTCGCATTGGTCACCTTTGGCACGAATTATGGACTTCAAACGGCCAATGAAACCGTCACTCGCTGCCCAAATGTTGTTTTGCGGTATTTTGGCCCATTTCCGGCGAAGCGCTTGCTTGGGGCGATCGATACTTTGATATTTTTTAGTGCCAACCTTGCTTTCCAAAATACTCCAGAAACAATAGTCCAACGGATTGGTATCCAGAGATTTTGGTGGCCATTGTGCGCTAAAAATGAAGCGAGAAACCTCATTTTGTAACCATTCTTGGGTGGCGCGTGCTGAGTGCGATGGTGCTGAGTCCTGTTGGAGTGTCCAAGGTCTGCGGCCAAAATGAGCTATCAGTGGAAAATTTTTAACAGCTGTGGGACGAGTGGTTTTAGAAATTACAGCAGTCTGAAGTTGGTTGGAGTTTTTTTATCTCACTCTGAAAAAGGGTTTCAGATCTACATAGACTTCACCGTAAATTATAGTGATTATCAAATAATCATCACGCTCGATTATTACCTTCACATTCTTGTTTTAAGTATCTAATTTCAATTAAATAACTCTCAAATCATATCTTAACCGGAAAACAGCGGTAATGGTGTTTTGGGCAAAAAAGTCATATAAAACCTGAAACGGAATTTCATCCAGTGGACCATGTGCAAGAAACATCGAAGATGTTAGCATAATCACATACTTTCGTAGGAGTCATCTAAACCGTATGGTCCAGATCGTACCTTGTTATAGAGAGAGAGGTCCCATGATATCAGAAAGAGCCTCGCATACTTTCGTTGGTGTCATCTAAAGCGTTTGGTGCATAGCATACCTTGCTATAGAGATATCACGATGTCAGAAAGAGCCTCAGATAGACAATACCATCAGGTGGACCTCAATAATATTTCTTCTGATACATTCACAGATGTGATAAATTAATGCCATTTTCAGAATTCATCCAATCCATTGCAATCGCAAAAATTGGTTTGTTTGGTTTAATTTGAAGTATACATTTCGGTTATGCTGAGCTTTTTACAATATTTTTCTGAGAACCTGAAACGCCAAATTGCAACTAATTTGGCAATGAAATGTTCCTAAAACCTTTAATATACTTAAAATCTGAATTTCGGTTAGGTTCATGCAAACAGATATTATATTTTTAGATCCGATCCGATTAGTTAATGGTATTATCATTGAATCGCTGTTTAATAATTAATTGATTAATTGATTTATTAATAAATAATAAATAAATAAATAAATAAATAATAATAATAAATAAATAAATTAACTAATTAATTGAATAATTGATTGATGATTGATTTAAAAAATGTCAATCTTTTGCATCCAATATATCTTTTTCTTCCAATGTCTCTTCTTATTAAGTGATCAAAATCTTTATGTAACTCTTTAATATTAACCCTAAGAGGATGTGCAGAGTAACCCATTCTAATATCCCCCAATACCCTTTTGCAGAACTACCAAGTAAGATACACACAAGTATGTTGACTTGTAACGAAATCACAAATAAATGCTGAATATTCTTATTTTCGGTGAAAGAAGTTTGAAAAAGGTTTCACTCGACTCCTTTTCTTATTCGGTGAATTGAAATCTCTCGACAACGAAAGTGATTTTAATAAAATATGAATGTGATTTGCTGGTTGTTGTGCATGCTGCTATATCCCTCCCCCATCCTCCACAACGCCAGGGCTGGGAGTATCAAGGGCGGAGTGAGAGAGGCCAAATAATAACGCTATACCGTGTCGAGGCCAAGCAATTGCTGATATAAATAATACAAAATATTAATAAATATAAATAAGAAATTTTTGAATGTTTTGCTTTTGGATTATTCGTTTTTTGGAGTGTGTGTATGTATGTGTGTGTGTGGCTCTTTGTCGGTGAGCGGGTAGTCGTTTGTAGTTTTTCATCTCCTTTGGGATATTGTTAAACTGCCGACAGTTGTATTTACTTCAAAACAAAATATTCCAAGTACGTCTCCTTTGATGGGGTTTTTATTTGTGAGTCAGGCAAAGGTTTTCTGGGAATTGCATTTGATTGGCAGAAGTTACTTACACAAGTCACAAACAAACCATTCATAAATATGTAAGTTTTTGAATCTCAATTGGCATTTCTTATTTGTGATTTGATTCCATTTGGTGTTTTTTGCTTTTTTGTTTTTCACTCGACTGGATTAAAATTAACGGTAAAAAAATAAAAAGGGACAACTTTAGTTGGACAGCATTTTAATGAAACGTCCGAAATCTGATATCAAAAATCAACTGAAGGACTTTGTTTAGAAAAATCAACAAATTACCTACAGTTAAAAAACAATCAAAAACAGTAGTATTAATATGCGAACAAGATGTGTATTTCAATTTAGGTTAATATGAAAGGGTCTCAGTTGCTTAACAAGTATTTTGTTTTTCTGATGGATTCCAATTGTAAGAAATAAGTGTACCCTGACAAAATATTGTGGAGAGACCTTCTTTTGTCCTGAATATTGAAAAGGGTACGCAATTTGAAGGAATCTTTGCTGATAGAGGGTTAAGGGTGATACTCTGTGAAATCCCTCGAACAGAGAAATTTTGGATTATAATTATTACTTTTGTGGTATAAGCACGAGTCTTACGCAATTCAAGACCTTTTTTGCTGAAAACGAGTAACGAAAGTACAAAAGTTGGGCTGAACCGACGTGAGCCTGTAAATGCATTTTTCTGCGATAGAACGCAAAACATCAAATTTTAAACAATGCCAGTGAAAATGGAGACAAATTATTAAAATACTTACTATTTACATGTTATACTATTTATATGTTACACTGTTATGCCAATTGGCATTTTTTGTGCAACAAACGTGTAATATCAGCCGTAATAGTATTGAATTTTGCACATACAACCAAATTAGGCCTGAAAATAAGTATGCCAAATTTGATCGAAATCGGTTCAGATATAGCTATAGCTCCAAAATATATTGTTCATCCGATTTGTTATTTTAGTCCTCCGCAGCCGTAATATGCACTCTGTAACAACAATATTTGGGGAAATATATCAAATACAGCTCAGAAATACCTTTGCTAAATTTTATCGAGATCGTTTCGGATTTGGATATATCTCCCATATATAACTTCATCCGTTGTACATTTTATTGTGCACCAAATGTCTAACATTTGCCCAAATGGGATGAAATTCGGCACTTATGACCTAATTGAATCTAAAAGCTAGTATATCAAATTTGAAGATCGGTTCAGATATAGCTATAGCTCCCATATATATTGTTCATCCTATTTGTTATATTTGTTACCCACAGCCGTAATATGCACACCGTAACAACGATATTCAGGGAAATATATCAAATACAGCTCAGAAATATCTTTGCCAATTTTAATCAGGATCGGTTCAGATTTGGATATAGCTCCCATATATATCAAATAGGCAATACAAGTCCGAATTTAGAAGATACAAATGCTTCGGCATATTTAGTCCTTTGAATTTTAAATTACAATTATAATCATAGCGTATATGATTGAATTCTCCCATAAAAACTTTTAATTGTAATGTGGACCTCTACTAAATTAGCAAAGTGGTGTAGGGTATCATAAAGTCGGCCCCGCCCGACTTTAAGATTTTCTTAAAACAAAAAAAAAGGTTCCTAAATTTGCAACCGTTATAAAGGTCACGAATTGAAACTAAAGGTCACGAAATCTCGCATGAAGTTGTAGTTTATGACAGCAAGTAGAATGGACCACTACTTTGTGAAAAATATCATGATTTCCATTGTACCGAAACGCTGAAAATAACTTACAGGCGAAATTCAAAATACACAATAGCCGAACTTCTGGATTTCTTATGCTGATTTCGGCTACGAATATAGTTAAATACCGTAAACAAGCAAATCATATAGATGAGTCCAAGTTTGGAGATACAGAGAGGCCTCTTGCTTTTGGAGAATTTCGCAAAATATTTAGGGGTGCAAATGAGCCAAAAATAGAAAAATGTTCCTGATCACACAATTGAAACCAATCAACACGGAATTTTGTATGAGAAGGGAGTTAAGGACAGGGAAAAAGTCTAGCATTTTAAGTGACCATAATATTATATTTAACTGTAAACTGGACCACAACAACTAAAAACACGAAGGGGTGCTTAAATATTGGGAAAATTCTAAGGTGAGCAGTGCTCCATGACATAAGCGAAATCTTCCTAAACGGGTTTGGACATAAGGGGGCTTCTAACATATTGTAGTTTTGTAGGATATCACATGGTCGGCCCGCACGACTATAGCCTTTGCTTACTTTTTTGGTGTCAAAAATAAGTTAGTGAATCCCACTAAAATTTCATCTCAATCGGATAATAAATGCGACCTGCATTTTGTTCAAAAGAATACATGGACAGACGGACGGACAGACGGACGGACATGCATAAATCAACTCAGAAAGTGATTCTATGGAGATCCTCAAAAGTAACTATGGGTCTATCTCGCTTCCTTCTCCATGTTACAAACAAATGCACAAAGACATAATACCCTTACCACTATGTGGTGTAGGGTATAAAACATCAACAATACGTTCCCACATTTCCCTTACCATGTTCCAATTACAATAAATCGGCATTATTACATGCTTACAATAACACTTTTTCACTTACCATAAGATTTCAATATTGATTGCTTCAGACTATTCAATTTGTATTAATAACACAAAGCAGAACACTACATGCACACGAATTAGAGAGAGAGGCACACGACGAGAGACTACCGCAAAAAGAATGGAATAGAAAACGACCCACTTGCACACACACACAAACATGGCAACACTTCACTGACCAATTTATTAAATGAAACTCGCACAAAAAACAAAATATATTCCCAAACAGAGGACATGTAAAATGCACTAAAAACCGCACAATTATTAATCAAAATATTTTAAAACTAATTTAAAATAGAATTTAATTAAATATACAATTAAAAACTTTACAAATTAAAACAATTTTCTATGGATCAACGAACAACAACTGAGCTTGACCGGATAACAAAAGAAACTAAAGACGGAGTAATTGGTGTCAATAATTGAGATGCGGCATGTCAATGCAAATATGAAACAGAAAGAGAGAGAGAGTGGGAGTGAGAATTAGATCTCCAACGGGGAGAATAAAAAGGGGTGGTGGAGTTGAATTTTTGTTAAACAAAAAAAAAATATAATTAGTAAAAGGCCGCAAATGCAATGGACTATGGTAAACTAATGCAGGTAGATGCATTGGCATTTGTTAAAATGAGTGCATATTCCAAATTTAAAGTTTTTTCCAATTAAATTAATAACGAATTTTGGTTTACTTACACAACGCCATTTACAAGTTCTTATAATAAGTAGTTAAAAAGGACATAAATAATTTTCCATGCCTTTGTTTTCATATTATGTTTTATGAACCTACTTTATATTATTTGAAAGTTAGAGCGATTTCCACAGACTGACAGATGGAGATAGAATTTTATGTTGATCAAGACTTAATATATCCACCACACTATGGTGGAGGGTATAAAATTAAGATTTTTGTTCATTGAATAAATCATATCAAATATAAACAAATTGTCGTATACCAACAGGCGCAATAGTTTGGCGGTCACTAAATATTCAATTACAATTATTACCACGGCATCATTTTTCATGTACTTTGTACAGTTTTTGTCTCCATGCCAAAATACTGCATTACAAGCAGCTTATATTGATTTCAAACTATAATAAAGAAGAAATTAAATTTCCCTTAGAACAATGGTATTTTTTCAATTTAATTCCTAAGCAATAGTATTAAGTACGAAACCGCAGCCATGAATTAAAAATTTAATGAAAAACGAAACTAATGCCAATTAAATATTAATACCAGCATTAATGGGACATCCACCTTTCAATGGTCCGAACTTCATGTACTTCGCTAATCTTTAAATTCCAAAGCAACAAATGAATTTGGCCAAGTACAACACACGAAAAAAACAACAACAACAATAATGAATAAACAAACAACATAAAAACGACTGACAGACAGAAAAAGCACCACTGCGACGCCCAGCAATTCTAACTGGAGACAAATACCAAAATTTTATAATAAAAGCCAACCGCAGTGTTAAGCAAATTACAATTAAAACGAGGTAATACTAAATTAGCCACAATTCATGCCAAGGAATCTCCCAAGAAGCCAGTGAGCCACCCAACCAACCAGTCAGCCAGTCGAAAGACAACAACAGCAACAGGGATTCCATGGGGTTGAGACAATTTTTGCGTCGTTACTTAGTTTTTTTTCTCCATTCATTTGCTTGTTGCTGCACCACCCCTATAGACGGAGAATTGCCCAGCATTTGGCAAAAGACCGACCAACTTTAATTAAGCACTTCTATGGAATACTCCCTTAATACGGTGGGGGTATAAAGTCACTAAGCCACTGACTCTGACTCTGTCCGCTTGTGGCAGGCAGACTTTTGAGCAAATTCATTCATGCTGCCGGTTAGTAGTAAATGCGGCATAATAACACCTACCAATGTCAGGTCGGTGTATAATATATAAACTAGAATTGTTTGTATGTACGTTAAACCCCTTAACTGTATCTGTGTATTTACACAGTGCATGTGGCCAAGTCGTAACTAGTTTTTGGCCTAAAGTACCCACAGAAACGCAGTGGAGTTGAAATGGAAGTTGTCGGCCTTCTTCTGGGTAATGTAGTAACACCATTTGCTCAAGGTACATATTAAACGAATTTTATTTATTTGAATTGTTTCAGCCATGTGCTGCTTCTTGCACATTACTATTGGGGTTTTTTCCTAAGGCGAACGATTACACACAGTAGGCTTATGTGCAAAATAAATATGAAGAATATTGACCTTTTGTAATTAGACCCGATGCAATTATTAATTTATCAATGAAGGAATTTGGAAAATTTTATTCAGCATTGTTAATAGATATTTGATTATGTTATTATTTTTGCAATGGATATCGGGTGTATCCGGTATCGAAATAATAACTTTCGACGCCATAAGAAAAAACCAGTAAAGTAAGTCTTTAAGTCGGGCGGGGCCGACTTTATGATACCCTACATCACTTTGCTAATTTAGTAGAGCTCCGCATAACAATTAAAAGTTTTTATGGTAGAATTCAATCATACACCCTATGATTATAATTATAATTTAAAGTTCAAAGGACTAAATATACTGAAGCATTTGTATCTTTTAAATTCAGACTTGTATAGCACATTTGGTGCACAATTAATTTGAAATCGGATAAAAATATATATGGGAGCTATATTCAAATCGGAACCGATGTCAATAAAATTTGGCAAAGATATTTCTGAGCTGTATTTGATATAATTCCCTGAATATCGTTGTTACGGAGTGCATATTACGGCTGTGGGAAACAAATATAACAAATCAGATGAACAGTATATATGGGAGCTATAGCTATATCTGAAGCGATCTTCACCAAATTTGACATACTAGCTTCTACTTTCAATTCGGTCGTAAGTGCCAAATTCCATTCCATTTGGACAAATATTAGACGTTTGGTGCACTATAAAAAGAAAATCGGACGAAGTTATATATGGGAGCTATATCCAGATCTGAACCGATCTCGATAAAATTTATCAAATGTATTTCTGAGCTCTATTTGATATATTTCCCCAAATATTGTTGCTACAGAGTGCATATTACGGCTGCGGGGGACAAAAATAACAAATGGGATGAACAATATATATGGGAGCTATAGCTATATCTGAACCGATTTCGATCAAATTTGGCATACTTATTTTCAGGTCCAAACTGATCGTATGTGCAAAATTCCATATTATTAGGACTGATATTACACGTTTGGTGCACAATAAAAGGCAAATCGGACGAAGATATATATGGGAGCTATATCTAAATTTTGACCGATTATCTCCAATTTCAATAGGGTTCGTCCTTGGGCCAAACAAATGATCTGTGCAAAATTTCATCTGGATAGGGCAATAAATGCGACGGACGGACGGACATGCGGACGGACGGACGGACATGCATAAATCGACTCAGAATGTGAGTCTATGCAGATCATCAAAAGAAACTATGGGTCTATCTCGTTTCCTTTTGCCTGTTACAAACAAATGCACAAAGACATAAAGACCACCAAAGACATAATACACTGAAACCGTCACACGCTGCCCGAATGCTGCTCTGCGGTATTTTGGCCTATTCCCGGCGAAGCGCTTGCTTGAGGTGATCGACACTATGGTATTTTTTAGCACCAACCTCACTTTCTAAAATACTCCTGACACAATACGCCAACGAATTGATATCCGGAGATTTTGGTGTCCATTGTGTGCTGGAAATGAAGCGAGAAAACTCATTTTGTAACCATTCTTGGGTGGCGCATGCTGAGTGCGATGATGCTGAGTCCTGTTGGAGTGTCCAAGGTCTGCGGCCAAATTGTTTGGGTGCCCCAGGCTTTAATACACCCACCAGAATATTTTCGGCGCTTGAGTTCTGATGGCCAATCGAAGGTGCAAATTTTCAGCTGACCTCTTTGGCAAGTAAACACGATCATTTTGTTTGTTTACAAACTGCTGGACAACGAATGTTTTCTCATCGGAGAAAACCAAATTCGGCAGGTTACCACTTTCGGCTAAGCTAAGCTACTCGCTAGCTCATTGAGTCTATTATCTTTCTGTTGCGGTGTAAGTTCTTGCACTTTTTGGAATTTCAGTGGCTTTACCCCGAGCTCATTTTTCAATATTTGCCGAATGGAATATTGCCATATGTTCAGCTCACGAGCCATTTTTAGGTCACTGCAACGCGGGTTTCGATCAAGTCGTTTCTTTACTTTTCGATCCATTTCTGCTGATGTTGATGTTATATTCTGTCCACTTTCTCGACGTCGGGCTGCGCTACCAGTATCACAGTAACGCGCGATGGTACGAGACACAAACGCTGGAGTGCTCTAACGATAGCCGCTTGTGCCACGTGTCCAGCCAAATATAGAGAAACCACACTATCATGCTTGAATTCCATCACGAATAACTTTTTTTCTGGAAAATTCTCACCAAAATGCTTTTGTACGCTTGTAAATAATCTAATGAGCCATCATAATTTTATCAGCTGTCGGATGAGTTCCTGAGAAATGACATTAGTCTGAAGTTGGTTGCAGTTTTTTTATCTCACCCTGTATTTATGTCTTACAATGGACCAAAAAACAAAACAAATTAAAAATTTTGTAGACAATCTGCTAAAAACCAATTGACATCGATTTTTTTTTATGCGATTAGAGTTAAGGACATAGCTGAAGCCCAGCATATTGGATGGTCATCGGATAACATTTAGTTGGTGAGATGATTTGTGTGAACAAATTTCAAAATTAACGAAATCACAGATACAAGAAAGGCGCACCTTTGACCTTTACATTGATCTTCATTGGCAAACATACCTAAATTTCGGAGGTACAGGGTTGCCTATATTCGACTGAAAGAAAGAGCCTTACCAGTCGAAATTTTTTCGTATAAACGCTTAATGGTGTTCTTAGAAGGCGCACTTCTCACATTTTTTAATGTTTTAAAAGCACGTTGAGTTTTCACAGTTGACTTCATGTAAATTTCAACTATTTCAGAGAGTTCGCGTGGCGTGTATTGGTTCATGGTAAAAATCTGCTTGGACTGACGCTTCTAACGCGGTATGTCATTAAGCGATGTGACATCTCTGTCAAAAGTTATGGCGTTGCCAGATGGGTCCGTCGCATATGGACAACCCAGTACAGGAAAAAATAAATAAAATTCAAACATAGGACATGAATATAAAGCAAATACTCCGAAGATTTGCACGATCTCGTTGATTCTGACAAAAGTTATGATAAAACTTTCGTAGTACTATGTGACATTATTTCAAGAGTGAATGGAAAATAAAATGTTTAATATCTTGGAAACAAAATTTTGAATGTGAAATGGGTATCTGTCGTAGTAAGAACTTCTGCTTCGGCAACACAGATGATTTTTTAGAGGTGGTATATTTTTGGAGACTAAATCTACTCGAATGGTGATTACATATTCGAAAAGATGAGCAAGTAGGTTTAAAATTGTCTTTTTATTATGATATGGGGATTTTTCATTTGGAAATCTTCGTCCTAGTCAAGAGTGTTTCAGATCTGCAGACATTTTCGCCAAATTTTAGTGTTGTAGGATATCAAATAGTCGGGCCTGCCCGACTATGGCCTTTACTTACTTCTTCTATATGTGAAAGATCTTTAAATGTTCATATTAAGTAAAACTGGGAGATGTTCATTCAGTTGTTCGTGTTAATAGGAAAGTATATATATAGGAAAGTATATATGGATCTTCCTATCTAGCCGAGCTGAGTCGATCTAGCTATGTATGTCCGTCCGTCCGTCTGTCCATGTTAATTTGTAATCACTTTACAGGTCGCAATTATGGTCCAATCTTCACGAAATTTAGAATGGAGGTGGGGGTAGGGCCAGAATAGAACCCAATCGCAAAATATTTAGGGGTTCAAATGAACCAAAAACAGAAAAAAATTTCCTGATCACACAATTGAAGCCTATCGACACGTCTGAGAAGGGAGTTAAAGATAGGGGAGAATTGCATTATATGGATGACCATCGTATTATATTAACTGTAAGATGGACCACAACAACTAACAATATTTTGTAATGTCCATGGCCAAAATGGTAAAGGTAATATCTGGGCAGTACTCTATATCATAATTTCAAAAGCGAAATCTTGCAATATGGATTTGGACATAAGGGGGCTTCTAACATATTGTAGTGTTGTAGGGTATCACATGGTCGGCCCCGCACGACTATAGCCTTTGCTTACTTGTTTAAATATAAAGAAGTTTTTCTTATTATATAGAGTTTATATTAACACTTTTACTGGCCACTTCGCATTGATGTTCATTCGAGCGTCCAAAACAAAGTTGGTGCTTTTTATCTCCTATGCACCACTGTGAATGCTACAGCATACAATTCATTTTCAGACCCAAGAAAAAAATACAAAAATTGTTATGGCACCAACAATTTTTATTTTAGTGGGACAAAAATCTTGATCTTGCTTAATACCACGACGATGAAAAGGCGAGAATGAAAATTATTTTGAAATTTTGTGTTGCTGTTGTTGTTGTTGGTATACATAGCTCCCTGTGTGTATGTGTACTGTACAAATGGACTTTCAACATATCTACATTTCATTTGTTTTAGTTGATTTTCTTCTCTTTTATTTGCTTGGTTTACTTCTCTGTGTGGATATTTTACAAAGAGGCGTATCATTTGCAATCGTATTTCTTGCACTTGTATGATTGTGTGTACATGTGTGTGTGTTTTTTTACTTCTGTCATGGGGTTACATGAACTTCCTACATCTCAACTCGACTCGATTCGACTCAACTCTACATATTCATGTAGTTTCTTTATAAATATTTTATGAATTATAGAGGACCAAAAATATTTGTATATTTGTAAGAGTGTTTGTATGTGTGTGTTTGAGTGTGCGGCAGTGTCCTGAGCTGTAAGATTGTCTGCATCTGTGGATAAGTACAAATAACAAAACTATGGGCAAAAGGGAAAAATAATAATGATAATAATAATAAAAACAACAAACGAGCCAAAGCGACAAAAAGCTGAATGTCCGTATATACGACAACGGAAGCGTTGCCAGTGCATGCTCCGAGTATTTCTCATAACAAGTGGTTATTAAATTTGTTGACACGACCCCTGCTTCGTTCGCTGGGTCTCTTAAAGAGAATTAAACATGAGGGGATCTGAAACATCTTCGAAATATTCTGCATATCATCTTCTCGGTATATAAGATTAATCCAAAAGGATATAAATAAACATGGCTCGATGATAACGCTGTTGTGTTTTTGTTGGTGTGCACAAGTCCTTGAATATGCAGCATAAAGTAATGGCGGAAAAGGCAATAAGAGTTTTCTTTTTACATACATCACAGTATGGTATGGTAAAAATAATTGTATTTAGCGGACGACTGAAAGAAATTTGATATTCCCCTTATACACATTGGCTGAGTAAGTAATTAGTTGAAATATTTCAAGGAATGCACTGTGAGTGCTGCGTTTAATATGATTGATATTTTAATGCAAGAAGCATATAAGTTTTATATAAAAGTGAAATACAATTTCGAAATTCCAATTAAAAACAAATGATTTTTGCTGTTTTATATACATAAATAAAACAACATATAATTATTCTTAGTGATATGTTTGCAACACGTAAGCAAAGGCTTGCACCATCATATTTAAAGGTGCAATTTCTCTACAAGTGATACCCGTTTCACTGAAATGAAGTAATATTGGAATATTTAAAAACAAGCAGAACAAGAAAGCAAAGTCTATAGCCGTGCGGGGCTGACCATGTAATATCCTACAACACCACAATATATTGGAAAACCTTCTTAGATCCAAATATAATAATAATTTTAAAAATAAGACCATACAGTCCTCCACAAATGTTACCTTTGGTTTTTGACAGGCATTTGCCCTATATTTACTCTCTCTGTCGTTCGAATTGGCATTGAAGACCATTTCACATAAAAATCGTGATCTATTTTACCCGCTTAATATAATCCAATGTTGATCCAAAATGCTAGACTTCCTTAACTCTCTTCTCATGCAAAATTCCGTATCGATTGGTTTTTAATTGTGACTCTTTGAGCTTAATCAAATTTTAATTTTTTGATCCCTTTCTTCTATTCTGACCCTAATCTGAACCTGAATATAATAAAAAAATTATTAAGTCAAAAACTAAAAACCGCATGCGATAAAAAAATTGAAAAAAAAAATCACTTTTTTATTGACATTTTTTGCATGATTTTTTATGCCCTCCACCATACTATGGAGGGTATATTAACTTCGTTATACCCTCCACGATTCTATGGGGGTATATTAACTTTGTCATTCCGTTTGTAACTCCTCCAAATACTCATGGCAGACCCAACAAAGAATATATATACTTGATCAGCGTAAATTTGGAAGACTTTAAGGGATGTCCGTCTGTCTTTTGTAATCACACAATCTTTCGAATGAATTGAGAATTTTGCACACATGTTTAATTTTGCCAGTAGGCAGGTTAAGTTCGTAAATGGGTCATGTAAGTCCACGTTTTCATATAGCCGCCATATAACGGTACCTCCCGATATTCGGTATTTTGATGATTTTAGCGACATTATTCACCGGAATTGTTTCAAAATTGGCATTTGAAGTTCGAAATAGATACTACAGATTATGACAGAAAATTGTCTGTGCAGATCCACGCCATCATATAGCCCCAATATAACGGTACCTCCCAATATTCCGTATTTTGATGATTTTAGCATCATTATTCACCGGAGTAGTTTAAAATTACGTATTTAGAGTTCGTCTCTGACACAAAATTCTTTATGCAGGTCCAGGTCTTCGTATAGGCCCCATATATCAGTACTTCCCTATATTCGGTATTTTGACGATTTTAGGTACAATACTCACCGAAATTGTTTGAGATGTCGTATTTAAAGTCCGTTATGCTACAGCCTGCTACAGCCTGTGACAGAAAATTATCTATGCAGGTCCAGGTCTTCATATAGCCCCGATATAACGGTACCTATTTTACAGTATTTTGAAGATACTACATTATGCCCGTTTATAATATGGTAAATAACAAGCAGTGCCTATGTAGGTCCACGTCATATAGACCCCAATATGACGGCTATATTCGGTATTTTTAAGATTTTAACAGATTTTTTTTTTATTTTAAATGTCCAAATTCGTTCCAAATGGTGTAGGGTATTCAAAGTTCGTCCCAGCCGAACTTACTGCTTTTTAACTTGTTAGATTTTATCCTTTTCTGGTAAGAGGCCATTTCGTCAAACTAAGTGCAGCTGTTCTTGAATTATAAGCGGAATAACTAACATCAGTTTCTTGTACTTATTCTGCTATGAATCCGATATCTTGGCTATCAGTATTAATGATTTCGCTGGGATTAAAAATATTCGCGGTTTAGTTGAGATTTTCGTATTTTTTTACATAAAAGTTATGTTCTATTTTACCCGTTAAATATTGTCCGATAACCAAACAAAATGTTTGGCTTCTGCCCAGAAATTCCAAGTCGATTTATCTAAAATTATGATCTTTACAGCGGCAGAAAAAATCAGAGAATTTTTCTGTTTGTGGTCCATTTCAACCCCTAAATATTTTATGATCATCTCCAAAAACAATAGAGTTCTATTCTGATTCATCAACAGGGTGAAAAAAAACTGCAACAAAGTCAAACGCCATAATTTTTATTTTATTTATTTTTTAATTTATCGAATGAAATGTCGAAATAGCATCGAATTTTAGAATAAGTTTAGATTTGTTGGAATTGGTCAACTTTGACACGAATTATGGCCTTCAAACGGCAATGAAACCGTCAAACGCTGCCCGAATGTTGTTCTGCGGTATTTTGGCCCATTGCCGGCGAAGAGCTTTCTTGCTTGAGGTGATCGACACTTTGGTATTTTTTAGTGCCAACCTTTTTCCAAAATACTCCAGACACAATAGTCCAACGGAGTGGTATCCTGAGATTTTGGTGGCCATTGTGCGCTAGAAATGAAGTTAGGAACTTCAATCATTTTCAGGGATAGTTTAAAGTAAAAGCTCGTCTATTCAGTTTAAATGTCACAATCAAACTAAACAATTGTTTTTAAGTCTAATTATCCAATAGTATAATCAAATTTTTTACCCGGCACGACTATAGCCCTTGCTTACTTGATATACCATACCAATGGTACGAAAAGTGTATCATTAGTTGCCATTAGTCGAAATTATGTCTTTATCCGTTCACCGTGGTACGAGATCATTATCTTTCGCTAATTTTCGCATGGTATTGGTACGATTTTTTGAGTCCTCTATAGAGTAACCGCTATAAATTCCATATCCATTCAAGTTCCATATATGTTCCAAGATTTAAGCATTTTTTTGAAGACAATTGGTACAGTATTTGGTACCTTAAAGTACTTTCTAACTTTTCTAGTTTTAGTAAGTTGGAATTCTAGTTTTATCAAAGTATTTAGTATCTTTAACACCTTTTTAGCTTGAATTGCATAATGAAAACTATTTTTGGACCTGAGGATATTTTCCCTCCGAATATTTACAAAATATGTAGGTCGCTTCAGAAAATTATAAATGTTAAGCTTGATGTTTAGATACTCCCAGTTTTATTCCACTTTTTATTTTACCCGGTTTCCTGCCACTCTTAGGCAAATACCACCGGTTTCCGGAAGAAATGTTTATCATAATGTGAATGAATACGGAAATTATTTTACAGACAAGTAAACTTTCATTCAGTTTCATTTTACGCCCCAAGTACGTATTTCATAAGCCTAACCATAAACTAAATTTTTATTTTGCTCTTTATTTGCCCGAGAGGTTAACCCCAACACACTCTTTATTGGCCGCTTCATGTCTACTTGCTATTCACAAAACTGTTTTGTATGGCAGCATTTAAACAGTTGCTTTTGCAGTGCTGCAAAAAAAAAGTCATTTAGAAAAATAAATACCCAAGAAAGTCCTTTGATGTGGTTCTGTGGATACCACCCTGTCCAGGCAACAAAAGCCAGCAAAAAAGGGAAAACTGCCGCCTGTCATGTTGAGAAAAAACAACAACAACAGCAACAAGAAAATACTTGCTCAGGCTAAATATGCAGCACGTTTAGACAACATTTAGAAATCCACTCGAACCAAACGAAGGGTCTTGGTACTTGGCTCTAAGTTTTTGTTTTATCTACTACGGCCATTTGACTCTCTGGACTGGGTTTTGCGTTAAGCTAGATTCTATTTTGCTTCTTTTTTGTTGCACAAAACATTTGACTGGAAAAACGGAATATTTAATAACGTTATTGTTATTGTTCTAGAGGAGACGACAAAACATCAACATAGCCGCCAAGACAACAAGAGCAACAACCAATAACGCCGACAAATGTAGCAAAAAGCCGGGCTCTATGAATGAATCTTTTTTTCCTGGTGTTTTCCTTTTGAATAGAAGAAAAACAAGATATGCATAAATGCAAGAACAAACATGTTCGAGTGTTGGACCAAAACGACCGACAAAATTCAAATAATAATCGCAAGGAAGTAAGTCGTGCGGCTGAGGGAAACGGAAACTTTTTAATTAAAACAAAACAACGCTTTTTTCGCCATTAAACAAAAAATCAACGTTTCTCTCCGTTTTTGTTTCTTTTTTATTGTGATACAGTGTCCAGCCTGAAAATTTGCAAAACTAGCATAATTTCTTTTGTTTCGGCGTTTTTATTTTTTTGATAAGATTCGTTTTCTCTCCATTTCTGTGTCTGTTTTCCAAAGAAATGGACAATAATAACTGGAGAACAATGTTGAAAATTACTTATTGCCGTATGATATAGATACTAGGGTGCAGTTAAAGAATTTAAAATATATAAAAATATAAGACCACAAAGTTTGTTTTCATGATCAGCGGGTGACCTTTCGTTTAGCATGTAGATTCTTGGACTAGGAATGACAATATTAAGGCACAAATTTTAGTTCCAAAGGAGTGGGCAAATGTTGTCTATTTTTCATCTGACCTAAGTCTGATATACATATGGCCCTATCCTAATGAACTAATTAAGCATGTGGTTAGGGTTATAGTCAGGATAGAAGCCTATTGTTTCTGGGGATGATCACGAAATATTTAGGGGTTAAAATGAACCAAAACAAAAGTTTTGCATGATTTTGCAGTTGCTTTACAGGTCACAATTATATCGTTGCGGAATTTTGAATAGGAGAAAAATATACAACCGGACAGAAGCCGGTCATTGGATAGTCATCGGATAATATTTAGAGTGTGAAATGGACCATAATTTGTGTGTGAAAAATATCAAAATTCCCATTGAACCAGGAATATACTTAACCCTGATGAAATTACAAATACACGTTAGGATCACTTCTGGCCATTACATTGATGTATATAGCAAATCCATGATATCGCATATAAAGCAAAATATATACAATCTCATATGTAAGGGGATGTTATTTAGACCGCTTATATTTCAAGAACGGCTGGACGGATTTTGACAATTCTCACCAATCCAGATTGGCCTTTTGGCAGAAAAGAATAAAATCTAAGAAAATCGCACATACAGGGAAAGATGAAAAAACTGTTGTTCAGACTGCTGTCATTTCTAAGCCACTCCTCCGACACCTGATTATTATTATAAAATTATTCCAGAGAGCTTATTTTATGGTTTACAAGCGTACAAAAGCATTTTGGTGAGAATTTTCCCGAAAAAAAATATTCGACGTCAAGGAAGTGGAGCACAAATGGTTCGAAAAGTAAAGAAGCGACTTGATCGAAACTCGCGTCGTAATGGCCGAAAATGGCTCGTGAGCTGAGCAAATCGCAATACTCCATTCGGCAAATATTGAAAATGAGCCCGCCATAACAGCCGATGGTCGCTCTCCCCTCGTATTAATCGACTGTGGCATCAAAATAAATGCCGAATATTATCGCGAAAATATTCTGGAGGGTGTATTAAAGCCTTGGGCACGCAAATATTTTGGCCGCAGACCTTGGACATTCCAACAGGACTTAGCACCATCGCACTCAGCACGCGCCACGCAAGAATGATTACAAAATTCATTTCCAGCGCACAGTGACCACCAAAATCTCTGTGTACCAATCCATTGGACTATTTTGTCTGGAGTATTTTAAAGCAAGGTTGGCACTCAAAAATACCAAAGTGTCGGTCACCTCAAGCAAACGCTTCGCCTGGGCCAAAATACGGCAAAGCAACATTCGGGCAGCGTGTGACGGTTTCATTGGCCGTTTGAATGCCATAATTCGTGCCAACGGTGACTTATTCCAACAAATCTAAACTTATTCTATAATGTGATGCTATTTCCGACATTTTTTGCTTTTATTCAATAAAATTTAAAAAAGGAAATTGTAAAATTATTGCGTTTGACTTTGTTGCAGTTTTTACTTCACCCTGTGTATACACTTTATCGTACATATCCTTTGATTACTTATATTTTGTGAAAGACTTCATCATATCTCTCATAAAATCACCCTTTGTTTTCGCTTTTTGGGAATTGTATCAGTAATTGTGAGCGACTTAAAAAATCAGTTTGTGACCCCAGCAATGGGCTTCTATTCTAATCCTTACCCAAAACCTATAAAATTCCGTGAGATTCGGACCAAAATTGCCAGGTATAATGTGATTACAAATTAAAATGGACTGACAGACTGCCGTGCACAAAAAGCTAGATCGATTCAGCGAGTCAGGAAGATAGATACATAACATCGTTGGTCTATGGCCAATATTTCGAGACGTGGTAATTTTTTTTTGGCCCAATCAAATTTATTACATCCCCAAGACATAGTGTTGTAGGGTATAAAATTTAGAAGTGGGCCTTCGTATTCGTATAAAACGCAAAAACGGAATCAACCGATTTCAAAAATATTGAAGGTTTTTACCACATTCTGTCTCCGAATTAGCTATTTATTTGCAGTCCTCATTCAATTCGTTAACTCTGCACAAACAAATGTCGAAATCTGCCCACATTTTCCAGTGGAGTTTGTTATTATTTGACGTTCGGGGTGCTAAGGCCTATGTTTGTGATAATTCCCATATAAAGTTCCGACTGTTTTGCAAAGGAATTGAGAGCTGTTCGGCTCGACTTTCGGGGTTTTCGCAAATTTTGACAATGTTTTTTAAAAACTCTTTAAGAGTTCCTTAATAAACCACATCTTGGTAAATATTATTAAAATGTCATTTCCTCGTAGTGAAGGGTACGTCTGAACTTGACTTTTTTTCCACAAATCGGATGGACAAGGTCCTTTTTTTGTGCGGAACGCATTAACGTCATATTTTTTACATATATACAACGGCTGATTGACCTATAATACCATTTTGCTAGAGGCTTTTGTGAAGCGATATTTAGAGTTTTTCTTTTTAAACCCTCTCATAAAGGGTTAAATTATACTAATGTATGCTTTATTTTCGCTGTGAATAATGTCACCAAAATCATTGAGTTATTTGGTAATGAGCATATGTATTTTTTGCTACTAAAGTTCGAAATTTTGGGTTCGAAATCACAATTAATAACTTATAATTGAAATTGCAAATGTAAACATAAACGAGAAACAACGAACAATAGAACTATCAAAGAAAAACTGTTAAAAACAAAATAGCAAATTTGTTTTGTTAACGTAAGCGAAAGTCGCAAAGTAACTTTTGATAAATATGCCTGTGAAATTATACAAATTGTATGCAGACAAGTTGGTGGAAAATGTTCATTCATTGAACAAATTATTGAGAAAAGAAAGTTTATTTTGCTCACTCAAAGTAAATAATGTGTAAAAGTTCCGTTTTAAAAGGTCAAAAAAAAAATAAATTGTATTTATTGCAAAAATGCAACGGTTTGGTATTTGACTATTTTGGATTTTGGGGGTAACCTGGACCAATGGTTTAAGTATGGGTTACAACATTGTTCAACACCAAAAAAAAAAAAAAATACGGGGATAATCCAAAAGTTTATGAAGGAGGTATTCTATATCAGATAAATCGAGTTAAAGAATTGACCTACTGTTGCTAATACCTCTTCTAAAAGGTTATTATTAAACCAGTAAGAACCAGAAAGGAAAAGTCAAAAGTCGGGCGGGACCGATTATTTGATACCCTACACCACTGTGCATATTTAGTAGAGCTCCGTAACAAAAAAAAATTTTTAAGTAGATCATACCACCCATCAACATTTGGCTTTGGAGCAATTATAGTTTGCTATGGAGTGCATGATATCACTTGGATAAGGATTATATTAAAAACAAGTAAGCAAAGGCTACAGTCGAGCGGGGCCGACCGTTGAATACCCTACAACACTATAATAAACGATACAGTTTATATAGGCGAGATACTCGAAAGAATTCCACAAGATATTGTGACAAATAATAAAAGAAAACCATCAGGTTTCGTTCTCTAATTTTCCAATAATAGCAACATAAACAAATTTGCTCATTTCCAATTTATTGGAAGATGTTGCACATAAATGGTCTTCCTAGATCTGGAACCAATATTTCCCAAAGACCTATAATCTCTCAGAAGTGGCAAAAGATTAACATTGTATTGGTTTTTGACTGAAACGCATCTATATGAGATACAGACATTTGACTATATTCTTCAACGAAATCAGCGTTAACAAAATAGTCAGAAGTGCGTCTTTCCTGTATTTGTGAATTCTCCAAAAAGTCACTGGAATGGACATTTTCGTATTTTGTCTACAAAAGTTGGCAAACTATTTCGCACATTGAATATTTTTGGATGGCCATCCAAAACTGTTTGGCTTTTGCAATGTCCGGTAACCCCCATTCAAATGTGCGTGAGGATCGCGCGATAATTACGACCTCCTGACAAGTTTGCAGTTTTTTGGTCCATTTCAACACCTAAATATATGGCGATCATCTCCAAAAAGAGTAGACTTCTATTCTGACCCTCATCTTATCCCCATGCAAAATTTCGTAAGAATCGGTCCATAAATGCGATCTGTATATGATATCCTGATATCCTAACTACTCAGTTTTGTTAGCTGTAGAAATATTACTAAATGTTTAATTCAAAATGAAAATATGCCAAAAATATGACAAAATGGAAAAAATATGAGAAAATGTTACAAAATCAATTTTTTCATCTTTAGAGAGATATTTTTATGCGATTTTTCAGACGTTTTTTCTTTCCTGCCAAGAGGCCATTCTGAATAAATTAGAACTGTCGAAATCAGTTCAGCCGTTCTCGACATATAAGAGATCTTTCAAGCATATCTTCTTTGATAGAAATATATATCGCACATATTTTGCTATATATTCGATTTGTTGGATCTTAACATCAATGTAAAGATCAGAAGTAACCTTGTCATGGCTTTGTGATTTCGCCGGGATTTAAAATATTCGCGGTTTAATGAAAAATTTTGAATTTTTCAACAACAAAGATATGGTCTATTTTACCGGCTAAATATTATCCGATGACCCACCAAATTGGTAGGCTTCTTCCCCGCCTAAACTCTAGCTACATGCGAAATTCCGCGTTGATTGGTCTATAATTGCGACCTGTATAGCTACTGCCAAAATTTCGTTAGGATCGGGCCATATTTGCGACCTGTAGAGTGATTACAAATTAACATGGACAGAGGGACGGACGGACATACATAGCTAGATCGACTCAGCTCGGCGAGCTAGGAAGATCCATATATACTTTCCTATATGGGAAACCAATATTTCGAGGTGTTACATAAATTCTGGCCCAATCAAACTTATAATACCCCCAACACATAGTGTTGTAGGGTATAAACATATAGTTTTAGCGTTACCGGAACTCATTTTCACCAAATTTCATAAACACGTTTCTATGCTGAATTCGGTAGTTTATGCGGTAAGTTATTAAAACCTTGTACAGTGGTAAGTTCTTCCAGAGAAGATTTTTTGTGCCAATCGCATCAGAAAGACAAATGTGGAATTTCTGTTTTATACCCAATTACATCGCATGATGTTAAATAGAAGCTGCAATATTTTAGCAGGAAAAGTCTGCATCCGTGAAACCTAAAATGACAATTATGAACTTAATGAAGTTTCGATGAAAATTTCGTGGGTTTAGAATAGGGTATTAGGAATGGCAGAATCTATGTAACCACCATCGTATGGTGAATGATACAATCTGAGCAAGTTTAGTTTAGGAGTTATGCTCGGATTATTTTCAATTTTTTTTAACTGTTCGTGGGGGGAGTTAGCGGCATAGTGAAAATCTTAATTTCATGATTTTTATCATCAATATCTTCGGAACAATAAGAGATGTCAACACATATTGCACCATTTTGGAAAGGCTATAATGTAGTATGTAGATAGTATCCCAAAATGGGTCGATTTTCGACTTTTTAGGAGTTTATCGAAAAGTTCCGATACAAAAATACCAATTTTACCAATTGTATTACACCGGAATCGATTCATATGACCATTTGTTGGTATTACTATTAGATTTGAACCGGATAAAACTCGGATTTTGTATCCGAAATTTGGGTCTAATAACCATGTGACAAGTTATTTCCACTACGAAAACAATACTTTGAAATTAAGTATTGTCTTGGGATCTCACTGCGAAACTATGTTTGTTGGAAAAGTAATCCACTCACTTACAGGAAAGGTTTTCATTCCACAGAGAACTCCTGATTCAACCTGTTACGTTATGCCATAAATGCTCTATGTTAAATTTAGTTATAGATGACCACTTACAAAACTTAATATGGTTCAGATAATTCAACATTGTTTGGAAACTAAATTGGTTCTTCAATAGATAACATTGTTTATGTTCGTTCGATAATTATAGCAAAAGTACAGTATGAGTTGCTCAACTGAAATGGGATAACAAAAACTGCGCATGCCCAGGACATTCGCCGAAATTGCAACTTTCTCTTAAAATGTTGTCCTTCCTATGCTATATGTATCTAACATACTTTTTAAAACAAGATAAGTGACTACCTTGCTATAACCTTACAAATCTATAACTGAAAGTAGAACTCATAGATATAAATCGAAAACGAGGACAAGAGAAATGAATATTGTATTGCAATGCCAGTAACAGATGTTATTTTTGCAACATTTGTGGACATGTTGATACATGGACATTATTTTAAACAATAATATATTTTCTGCATTAATCTATGTTATGTTAATCGGATGTTAAAAAGTAAGCAGCCCGGCTTTTTAGCATCCGATTAAAACAACTTTGTATTAAATATAAATAAGGTGAGACGTCATCTACTAATGCCAATTCAAAATTGTCTTTCATAAATTAACATCGAACAAGCAATATAGTATCGATCGGTTTTGCCGACAGAAGCCGCCAATGTTCGATTATTTAAAAATATTTTGGCTTCTGTTATGATTATTTAAACTCTTTACCCTCTATGGAGTGGGTTTTGAAAGAATGGACTACTATTGTCCATTTCAACTTCCTTCACTTTACATGAGATATGTGATAATTTTTAGAAAATTTAAAAATGTGCGTGAGTTAACAGGCAGGTCGACCGAGGTATTCCATTTTCATACTTCAGTTAATATGGATAAAAATATTGGGATGGCCAAGATCATAAGAAAATCGAACTTGATATCAAATATATAGGAAATCATAAATTCCATATTCAACTCAGATTTCTGGTTGAGAGGCAGTTGTTTCACAATTTATGACAGATAAAAGTATTGAAAATTGTGTCTCTTTGTGCGTGAGGTACCAGAAAGGGTTCGCAGAAATGTATCATCTTCACAACTGATCTTGTGTTAGCAAAAATGTTTGTAAGTGGGAAATTTGAAGAGAGTTGGATGCTTATTTCGCTTTCTTTGAACGTTTTGTTTTTCAAAATCTTGAACCCTATATGGGGTTGGTAGCAAAATAAATGGTCCGATTTCTACCATCTTTATAGCAGATCTTTTGTTAATGGAAATATTGAGATGTACCAAGTCCAATTGGATGTTGATTTCGCTGTTTATGAGCTTTATGTATATTCAACATTTTGAGCTTTTGTGGGGGGAGGTACCAGAAGGAGAGAACCGATGTATCCCATATTCAAAACAGATATTGTATTAAAAATATTGATATTTGTATGTGTAAAATATGAAGAGAACCTGAAGCTTATTTCGGATTTTATAAACGTTTTGGTAAATCAAAACTTTGGCCCTTTGAGGGGAAGGTACCAGAAGGAATGTTTCGATCTCTACCGTCTTTATAGCAGATCCTGTGTTGATAGAAATATTCGGATGTGCCAAATTTGAATGGAATCGGATGTTAATTTCGCGTTTTATGAGCTACTCAAAATTTCGTGGGGGAGTTACTAGAAGGATTGGTCCGATATATTCCGTCTTAATACCAGATCTTGGGCTCACAAAATTATTAGGATGTGTGCAATATGAAGACAATCGCGCTCTTACATCACATTTTATTAGAGTTATAATTATTCAAAATTTTGAACTGTTATGGGAGAGGCACTTGATGGAGTGGACCGATATTATCCATTTTTGCACCTGATCTAGAACTGACGCAAATATTAGGATTAGAGTTAGAGGACAAAGTTAGAGCAAAATTAGATAATTGCATCCCTTTCCGTGCAGAAATTATATTTTTTTAAAAACCCGACCATTTGTAGGGGAGGTACCAGAAGAAGTGGAGCGAAATATTCCATGTTAACACCAGACCGTGGGTTAATATAAGTATTAGGATGTATGAAATTTGATGACAATTGCGCTTTTACATCACATTTTATAAGAGTATTATTATAATTATTCAAAAATGTTACCCTTTGTGTGGGAGATACTTGATGGATTGGACCGATATTGCCCATTTTCGAACCTGACCTAGATTTGACGTAAATATTAATATTTCCAAAGTTGGAGCAAAATGGGATTATTGTTTCTCTTTCTGTGCAGAAAATATTGTTTTTTTTTTTTTTTTTTTTTTTTTTTTTTTTGAAAATTTCGGCCTTTTGTGGGCGACGTGCCAGAAGGACCGGATGGACGGACGGACATTGCCAGATCGACTCCAAATGTTCTGAAATGGATTTGGTCCAAAGAGACCTAGGGTCTAAAACCGTTATTTCGACTAGGCATATTTTGACCGTATCAAATGATATATAACCTCTAAAGCCATATGGCTGAATAACCATCATAGATCTGGAACCAATATTTTCCAAAGCCATACAATCTCTCAAGGTCATCGGTATTTGAAGAAATTACAACGTCAAATACCTAATATGCTCCTTTCGAAAGAAAATAAATTTCACATTCAATTATTTTTGCATGTTGAACGTTTTATTTTCTTGAAATAGAGTCACATAGTCCTGCAAAAGTTTTATCTTGTGGTTTGACCGAAACCAAGTGTACATTCACATCTTTTTATAATTTCCTCTATATTTACGCCCTATGTAACACGACATAGTATTTAAAACAATTTCAAAATTAAGATTCCTCTATATGATTTCTACGTCTACGAAATTAGCATCAATTTAATGTTCATATGTGCCACTTTCATGTACTAGTGTGAAATGACTTTCGATACTAAATATTACTGAACTGATAATACTAAAAATATTCGCTATTGAATGGAAATTTTGGGAATTTTCACACAAAACCTATGATCCACTTCGCCCGCTATTCTATTAGTTCTTAGTTGAGAACTGTATGATACCCAAAGACTTTATGATACACAATACCACTATAAATCGCAGTGAAGCAAATAAACGTTCATTGGAAATTTAGGTGTTAATTGCGTATTATAAAATTTTTGTTGATTCGGACTGATATTACGCTCGTGGTGCACAATACTTTTATATGGGAGTTATATCCAAATCTAATTACGGATTACCGCCAATTTCAATAGTGTTCGTCCTTGGCCCCAACAAATGAGTTGTGCAAAATTTAATCTCAATCGGACAAAAATACGACCTTCAATTTGTTTAAAAAATACGTGCATAAATCGAGTCAGAATGTGATTCTTCGAAGATCATCAAAGGGAACCATGTGCCTATTTCGTTTACTTCTGCATGTTACACAAAAATGCACAAAGACATAATAACCTGTACCACAGTGTGGTATTAAGTCATTATTTTGCATTAAGTTATTTTAAAATGACCATAACCCCTTAAATATTGAGTTTTAGGCGTTTTTAGCTATTATTTGTGATCACTTTTCTAGACATGAATTATTGAATATTTTATAATGGTCATAACTCCTTAAATGTTGAGTTTTCGGCGTTTTTAGCTATTATTTGTGATCACTTTTCTAGGCATGAATTATTGAATATTTTAAAATGGCCATAACTCCTTTAATATTGAGTTTTCGTCGTTTTTAGTTATTATTTGTGATCACTTTTCTAGGCATGAATTATTGAATATTTTATAATGGTCATAACTCCTTAAATGTTGAGTTTTCGGCGTTTTTAGCTATTATTTGTGATCACTTTTCTAAGCATGAATTATTGAATATTTTAAATTGACCATAACTCCTTAAATATTAAGTTTTCGGCGTTTTTAGTGATCACTTTTCACATCACATTATTCACCGAAATTGTATAAAAATTCATATTTGAAGTTCCTAGTGAGTACTACTGCCTATGATAGAACATTTTATATGCAGGTCCACGACTTCGTATAGCCCACATATAACAGAGCTTCCTTTTATCCAATATGTTGATGATTTTAGCGACATTATTCACCGGATTTTTTTTTAAAATTTCGTTTTTGAATATCATAATGGTCAATGACGAAAATTGCATTTACAGGTTCTCGTCTTCGTATAGGCCCAATATGGTAACTCCCTACATTCGGTATTTTTGTGATTAAAGCAATTATTTTCAACTTTCTGTTTTAATTCATCATTTGTAACCACTTAAGAAACAAACCTCTTATTTAGAAGTAGTCAAATTATGTATCCAAATATCTTGAGAGATTCGTTCAGTTTCGCCTAAAGGGTTTCAGATATACAGAACTTTACCTTAAATTATAGTGTTTAGATTATACCAAAGTCGGTCCCTCCTGACAATAGCTTTTACTAATTTCTTTAAAAATATTATAATCTACAAAGCTATCTCATATTGTGCCTCTCCGTGTCCTTAGAAATTTTCACTGATTTCTATATGATTCCTAAGATGATTAAAAATGGGTATATTGGTACTCGTTTAGGTATAGCTCTCATATACTGTTATCTCTTAATATTTTTCAACTAAGGATACCTTGACATTTAAGGTATTCAGTATAGTAAAATCTTATTTTTACTATGGCGCATAATCCCACCTGACGTTCTACGCTATTTCAAAGGTTTAATAAGGTAATTTACTGCATTTTAATAGTTTTAATAAGGTAATTTCCACATTTCGACACAAACGCCTCTCATAACTAAACTGACTACAAAATTATATACCCAAATTAAATTTTCTACACAGAATTGAACAAGTAAGTCGTGCGGGGCCGACCATGTGATACCCTACAACACTACAATATGTTCTCATTCGGTAGAATGAAAATGTTGGTATTTTTTCACACAAAAGTAGTGGTCCATTCTACTCGATGTCCTAAACTCTAACTTCATGCGAAATTTCGCGTCGTTTTGTTTCTATTTGTGAACCTTTAACAGCAGCAAACTCAGAAACATTTTTAGTTGTTGGTCCATTTCAACCCCTAAATATATTGCGGACATCTTTGAAAACAACAGGCCTAGCCCTTCTGAGCCTATCCCTACTCTTGTGAAAATGTACGTGAGGATCGGACGATAATTGCAATCTGTATATAATAACCCAAACCTTGTGTTGTAAGGTGAAAAGTCGAAGTTCAATTTCAAGTCAAATTCAAAACCAGTAAAGAAAGTCTTGAAGTCGGGCGGGGCCGACTTTATGATACCCTACACCACTTCTCTAATTTAGTAGAGCTCCACATAACAATTACAAGTTTTTATGGGAGAATTCAATCATACACCCTATGATTATAACTTAAAGTGTATTGCCCATTTGAAATATATGGGAGCTATATCCAAATCTAAACCGATCTTGATAAAATTTGGCTAAGATATTTCTGAGCTGTATTTCATATATTTCCCTGAATATCGTTGTTACGGAGTGCATATTACGGCTGTGGGTAACAAATATAACAAATCGGATGAACAATATATATGGGAGCTATAGCTATATCTGAACCGATCTTTGGCATACTAGCCTCTAGACTCAACTCGGTCGCAAGTGCCAAATTTCATCCAATTTGGGCAAATATTAGACGTTTGGTGCACAATAAAAGGTAAATCGGACGAAGCTATATATGGGCGATATATCCAAATCCGAACCGATCTGGATAAAATTTAGCAAAGGTATTTCTGAGCTGTATTTGATATATTTCCCCAAATATTTTTGTTACAGAGTGCATATTATGCCTGCGGAGAACAAAAATAATAAATCGGATGAACACTATATATGGGAGCTATAGCTATATCTGAACCAATTTCAATCAAATTTGGCATACTTATTTTCAGGCCTAATTTTGTCGTATGTGCAAAATTCCATACTATTTAGGCTAATATTAGACGTTTGGTGCACAATAAAAGGTAAATCGGGCGAACATATATATGGAAGCTATATCCAAATTTTTTCCCGATTATCTCCAATTTCAGTAGGGCTCGTGCTTGGGTCAAATAAATAATTTGTGCAAAATTTAATTCGACCTGTACTTTGTTTACAAAAATACATGGACAGGCGGAAAGACGAACATGCATAATACGACTTAGAATGTTATTCTATGCCGATCATCAAAAGGAACTATGGTTCTATCTCACTTCCTTTTGCTTGTTACAAACAAATTCACAAATACATAATACCCTGACCACCTTGTGGTGTAGGGTATAAAACATTAAGTTCGGCCAGGCTGAACTTTTAATACGCTGCACCTTTCGGTTAAGAAAACAATTGTTTATAAAAGTATCTGCATTCTAACGTGATCTACTTTTAACTATAGTAAGACCGTTAATGCCGAATATTAGTGGGTATCGTAATATGTATGCTATAGGAAAATGTGGACCTAAATATTCAATGCTGTGCCACCGGAGTTAGAACCCATTATGACCTACAAATACCAATTTTGTACATTTTGAGAGAAGTATGTGTGGTCTATGTGTCCCATTTGTGAAGAATACCTTGATCAAAAGAAAAATATTTATACCGATATATACGATATTCTCACTAGAATGGATAGAATTTTTTTTTTAATTTTCTCTTGCGAGATGACCTTTTAATGACATAAAGAGATAGAGTGGAAAATTGGAATCTAAAGAAGTCCTAAGTATTAAACCGGTATGCGATGCCATTTACCGTTGGCTAAGCGGTTCATCTGCCATAATATATGCTATTTTTGCGGATATACGAAGACAAATTTTGGAATTGTTTTTATTGTCATATATTCGAATCTACCGTTATTGATAGGAGCCATTATACAAATAACCCTTCTTCAATGCGGTTCCAAGTCTAACAATGAGACCAAACCAGAACATCTCTTCTCCTAATTTAGCATTTAAGATGTTTATCAAATTTATACATTGTACGATAAGGAT
This sequence comes from Musca domestica, assembly GCF_030504385.1. Taxonomy (NCBI): domain Eukaryota; kingdom Metazoa; phylum Arthropoda; class Insecta; order Diptera; family Muscidae; genus Musca; species Musca domestica. Next base: position 21,019 of record NW_026712334.1, on the reverse strand, counting down.
TGAACGGATATTGTCCAATTGGGCACACAATCACAGTGCACACTTTAAACGATTGTTCAATGTTGGACTATGTTGGATGGTAACGGTATAGTCATTAAAAATATTTCTCTTTCTCTAACGGAATTGTTCTTAAAACATCAATTTGTACAGTACAAGTATTTTCAGTTTAAATGTCACTGATAGCGGCTGCTTTCGATTTATTAACAGCTACAATAGTAAAAAAGCTTTAGTTCCGTTATCTTATAGTACGTTTATATATATGAGGGTTAACCCACTGGATTTGGATTTAAATTGTCATACCCATTACTTTTACTTCAAATAAATCCTCTCAAAGTAGGTTAACCCTACAAAAAGTTCTAACGTAAACATGGCATTATAGTATGGGTAAATTAACATATTTGTAGCTTTACTGTAAAAGTTTTGAGTTAACTTTTAACAATTCATTGTAAAAACTACCCTGAAAGCCTTGACAACAAAGCTACAGATGGAGAATAGCTTTCTAAAAAATTCCCAGTTTACTGAAGAATTGTCTTTCGGAGAAAAAATCCTTTAAACTTATATCAACACGAAGCTTTAAAGAAAAAATCAACCTTTTAAGCTTACATCAATTAAGAAGCTTTATTTAAATTACACCTCAGCACATACACAAACTACTTATGGTTGTTTATATAACCGCAGGGTGGAGATGATTGATTAAATAGGGATGATTGCACCATTAGATTTTGTTTAACTACTTTTATGTTCATTGTAAATTTCCACCAAAATACGGGTGATGCAATAGGTTAAAAAATTTAAAACATTCCCTCGAGCGTGTAGCCTGTAACACCGTCAAAATTGATTAAGCCAATTTGAAGTCAGAATGGCTGCAAAATTTTCATAAGGTCTTATCTTTACAAATTCAATTCTTCAAACCTCAAACCACTTCCCGACGCCTTAACTTCACCTAAAATATATAAGGGCTATGGATAAATAATGCGCGCAGAACAGCCAAATGTGAACTTCGTTATTTAATTCAGCTATTTATTATTTAAACCATACAACCAACACATTACCTGCGATCCAAATCCCAGCTCTTTTGTATGGAGTTTACAATCATGATCTCGAGCATTCTGTCATTCATTCGGTCAGCAAATATTGCTGCTACTCCTAAGTGTAGAGTTTTAGTGCTGAAATGTAATGTGAACCACGATTTTTTCGTTACTTATGAACCAATTGACAAAGATTTTTTCCTCAACTGTAGCAGTGTGACCCGTTACTACCAGAGGTGGTTCCTGTTCCGCATTCCTACACTCCAGAAATTGGGACTTAACAAATAGGTCCATGTTCTCGGCCCAGTATCCGATCCGTTCCGATCTCATTTCTTGTACCTAACGAAACTTTCTTCATAAATGTCCCAATCTGCACAGAGTTTCCTCTTGTTGGCTCTGTTATATGCCCTCTTACTGAATTTTCTTAGATTCGAGAGTTCTTTGTCGTGAGTTTAATTCCGCCAATTCGTTCATCTGGAATTCCTATAAAGCGGATTCCGTTTCCGTAACTTCCTTAATTTTACATGAGATATGTGATTATTTTTAGAAAATGTGATGTACCAGATATAGTCGACCGAAGAATTCCATTTTCAAACATCTAAAACAGACAAAAATATAGGTATGGGCAATATTACAAGAAAATCGAACATCCATATCCAATTTACGGAAAAGCAAAAATTCCATATTTATCTCAGGTTTGTGGCAAAGAGAGATATATGTTGATATAGCAATTTGTAAAGAATCGCGGAATTGTTTCGCTATGACAGATAAAAGTATTGAAAATTGCAACCGTTTGTGAAAAAGGTACTAGAAGGGGTTATATCATGTGCACAACAGATATTGTATTAGCAAAAATGTTTGTCTGTGTGAAATTTGAGGAGAGTTGGATGCTTATTTCGCCTTCTTTGAGTGCTTTGTTTTTCAAAATCTTGAACCCCATGTGAGCAGATAGCAATAGAAATGGCCCGATCTCTACCATCTTTATAAAATATCTTGTGTTGATGGAAATATTGAGATATAACAAGTCTTGAACGGAATCGGATCATCATCTTTTTAGTGGAAATAATGGGATGTATGAAATATAAAGGGAATCTGATGCTTATTTCGGATTTTATAAACATTTGGTTTATTCAAAACTTTAACCCTTTGTGGGGAAGGTACCAGAAGAAATGGTCCGATCTCTACCGTTTTTATAACAAATCCTGTGTGGATAGAAATATTCAGATGTGCCAAGTCTAAATGGAATCGGATATTAATTTCGCGTTTTATGAGTTCAATGGATATTCAAAATTTCGACCTTTTATGGGGGAGGTATTCCATCTTAACACCAGATCTTAGGTTTATAAAAATTTTGGGATGCATGGAATTTTATGACAATCAGATTCTTATATCAAGTTTTATCAGAGTATTATTATAATTATTCAAAATGTTTATCCTTTGTGGGGGAAGCACTTGATGGAGTGGACCGATATTATCTTTTTTTTCACCTGACCTAGAACTGACGCAGATATTAGGATTTACAAGGTTGGAACAAAATCGGATTATTGCTTCTCTTTCTGTGCAATATTTTTTTTTTTTTTGATTTCAACCTTTTGTGGGCGATGTACCAGAAGGAGTGGACCGATGTATTTCATCTGGGCATCAGACCTTGGCTTAATAAAATTATTGGGATATGTGAAATTTGAAGACAATCGTACTCTTACATCAATTTTTTAAGAGTTATAATTATTCAAAAAATTGACACCTTGTAGTGGAGGTACATGATGGAGTAGACCGATAGCACTGATGAAAATATTGGAATTCGCAATGTTGGAGCTTAATCAGATTATCCTTTCTGTTTCTGGGCAATAAATTATTTTCTCTGAAAATTTTGACATTTTGTGTGGGAGGTACTAGAAGGAGTGGACCGATATTGTCCATCTCCGAACTCGATCTAAGTTTGACAATAATATTACCATGTACCAACTTTGGATCAAATCAGCCAGACAGGCAGACGGACGGACATCGCTAGATCGACTCGAGATGTCCTGTAACGGATTTTGTCTAAAGGGACCTAGGGTCTAAAACCTTTTTTTCGATGAGGCACGCTTTGTCCATATCAAATGTAGCCATATGGCTGAGGGTATAAAAAATATCCAACTAATTTATCCGAATTTTCAAAAATTTTGAATCAAATTCCGAGGATAATGTTATATAGGGATATTTGGTCCCAACCCGAATAGATGATCCCACCCTCAATTATTCACAAAATAATAAAATTTTATTATTTTTCCAATAAAATGATGTATGTATATTTAAAATTCCTTTCTTTACGAGTATATTCTTATTGACTCAGACAAACTGAAAATACTCTTCAATTTTTTAGTGTAGATTGGAAAATAATTTAAATTAACTTAACGAAAGTAAACTCTGTTTGATTGCGAATGTTGATAAAAGCAAAGGGATCAAGAAAATCATTTATTTACAGCATTTTTATTTAAGTTACTAATGATGATAAACAAAGAAATAGTTTTAACAAAAATCATATATTTTCTCAAGAAATCCCAGCTCAATACATTTTCCGAAATATCATTTACTATCTTATTTACATACCTTTGATCAAATATTCTAGTTCGGCACCACTCTCTATTGAAATGTATTCAATGCATATCGTCTGCATTAGAATAACAATAATAAAACTGAATTGTACATTTGCAAGCCATACATTCGAACGCACATAAATTCGAATACATTAAAGGATTATTGTATTGCTAAAACATAAAACAATTAAACCATAATAAGTTGAAATCTCATAACGAATTTATTATAAAATGTTATTGGCAAAAATTCCGTTTGTCGAAATTGTATGAGTTTTCACACTGCCATGCTCACAAAATAGTATTAAAAATGAACGCAAATGGTAAATGAAATGAATTTCAATTCAAAGGAATTAATTCGTATAGTTGTGCCAATTTATAGTCGCACAAGTGTGTATGAGACGTTGCACGAAATTGTTGAGATTTCCAAGCCTGACTATTTTGAGAGAAAATTCATCGGAACCTTTTGGGTCATCGAAATAATGGTGTTTAACATTGTAGCCATTAGAATGAAATATGTATTAGGATATTTGGAGAGGATTATAACTTTCTATCGATATTTTCAAAGTTCAATCGATATCCACAAAATTCAACTTTTTCAATAATTAAAGGAAAAATGTTGAATATTATGAAAGTAGTGCAAAAAAAAAAGACTAGAAAATTTACCCAAAATAGAAGGAACAAGTTCCCCACACTTCCACATTTTTCGAAGTTTTTGGATTAGGGTTCCTTGGAATTCGTTGATTTTATATATTCAGGGTGAGATGAAAAAACTGCAACCAATTGCAAATTGTTGTCATTTTTAAGTTACTCGTCCGACAGCTGTCAAAGTTATTCCAGTGACAGCTCATTATATTGTTTACAAGCGTTCAAAAGCATTTTGGTGAGAATTTTCCAGAAAAAAAGTTATTCGTGATGGAATTCAAGCGTGATAGTGTGATTTTTTTATATTTGGCTGGAATCCACAAGTGGCTATCGTTAGATCACTCCAGCACTTAAATGTGAATAAATCTCTTGTGTCTCGTACCGTTACCGTGATACTGGTAGCGGAGCCCGACGTTAAGGAAGTGGACGGAAGAAAACAGCAACATCAGCAGAAATGGTACGAAAAGTACAGAAGCGACTTGATTGAAACCCGCGACGCAGTGGCCGAAAAATGGCTCGTGAGCTGAACATAGCGCAATATTCCATTCGGCAAATATTGAAAAATGAGCTCGGGATAAAGCCATTGAAATTTCAAAAAATGCACGAACTTTCACCGCAACAGAAAAAAACCAGTAAAGAAAGTCCTAAAGTCGTGCGGGACCGACTTTATGATACCCTACACCACTTTGCTAATTTAGTAGAGCTCCACATAACAATTAAAAGTTTTTATGGGAGAATTCAATCATACACGCTATGATTATAATTATAATTTAAAGTTCAAAGGACTAAACATGCCGAAGCATTTGTATCTTTTAAATTCGGACTTGTATTGACCATTTGGTGCACAATTAATTTGAAATCGGATAAATATATATATGGGAGCTATATCCAAATTTGAACCGATCTCGATAAAATTTGGCAAAGATATTTCTGAGCTGTATTTGATATATTTCCCTGAATATCGTTGTTACGGAGTGCATATTACGGTTGTGGGTAACAAATATAACAAATCGGATGAATAATATATATGGAGGCTATAGCTATATCTGAACCGATCTTCACCAAATTTGACATACTAGCTTCTAGACTCAATTCGGTCGTATGTGCCAAATTTCATCCCATTTGGACAAATATTAGACGTTTGGTGCACAATAAAAGGTAAATCGGCCGAAGTTATATATGGGAGCTATATCCAAATCTGAACCGATGTCGATAACATTTTGCAAATGTATTTCTGAGCTGTATTTGATATATTTCCCTGAATATCGTTGTTGCAGAGTGCATATTACGGCAGCGGTGGACAAAAGTAACAAATCGGATGAACAATATATATGGGAGCTATAGCTATATCTGAACCGATTTCGATCAAATTTGGCATACATATTTTCAGGCTTAATTTGGTTGTATGTGCAAATTTCCATACAATTCGGGCTGATATTACACGTTTGGTGCACAATAAAAGGCAAATATCTAAATTTTGACCGATTATCTCCAATTTCAATAGGGTTCGTCCCTGGGCCAAACAAATGATCTGTGCAAAATTTCATCTGGATCGGGCAATAAATGCGACCTGTACTTTGTTTACAAAAATACATGGACAGACGGACAGACGGACGGACGGACGGACGGACATGCATAAATCGACTCAAAATGTGATTCTATGCAGATCATCAAAAGGAACTATGGGTCTATCTCGTTTCCTTTTGCCTGTTACAAACAAATGCACGAAGACATAATACCCTGACCACCTTGTGGTGTAGGGTATAAATAGAATCAAAAGAGCTAAAGAGTTGCTTCGCTTGACCGAAAGTGGTGAACTGCCGAATTTGATTTTCTCCAATGAGTAAACATTCGTTGTTCAGCATTTTGTAAACAAACAAAATGATCGTGTTTCATTGCCAAACAGCTCAGCTAAAAATGTGCACATTCGGTTGGCCATCAGATCCAAGGCGCTCTCCGCTCGTATTAATCGACCGTGGCATCAGAATAAATGCCGAATATTATCGCGAAAATATTCTGGAGGGTGTATTAAAGCCTTGGCCACGCAAACATTTTGGCCGCAGACCTTGAACATTCCAACAGGACTCAGCACCATCACATTGGGGCAGCGTGTTTCATTGTCCGTTTGAAGGCCATAATTCGTGTCAAAGGTGAACAATTCGAGCAAATCTAAACTTATTCTAAAATTTGATGCAATTTCCGACATTTTCTGCTTTTATTCAATAAAATTTAAAAAAAAAATTAAAAAATATGACCATCTTTGTTGTTGCCTTTTCCGTTTAGTCAATCAATCAATTGTCAATCCAATAATGTATACCAATATATAAATGTATTCTATCATTCTAGTCAGAAATGGATTCAGGTCTACAGTGACTTTATTTTAAAATATGCTGGTAAAGAAAGTCATCGTCAATTAAAGCGATTGTTACTTGTAATCATAAGATTTCGGTTTTCAAGCACAAAAATGTATTTCATTTTTATGTTTGTAGCATACAATTTTCCAAATTCCAATAATTGAAATGGAATTAGTCATATATGTTTTCCTATTGAAATTGAAAGTTCAATAAATGTTGAAAGCAATATTCGATGCTCATACTCAACACATACTCTCCAACGAAATGGCATATGTATATGTGAATGATTGTCGGGCAATGCATGCATATTTTTAAGGATAACTAAAATTGTTAAAATGCAAATCCGCTTGCAATAACAAGTATATGAAGCACACATTCACCAATGCACTCACACTGAAATATGTACACATACACATACTCTAAACAACGCACACTTGCTTAGATCAGTTTTGTTGTGTCGATGACTTTATCTTTGTGAAAATGTAGTTGTTTTTGTTGTTTCTAAAGATTCTTCCCAGGATAAGAATATTTCCTCATATCTGCATACACACACGCACACATTATGGTATGTCTGAATTTAGGAGCTGTTTTGCTTGCATGTTCAACATGCATATGTATGTTTGTATGTGTGCGTGTACGTGAAATAATGTGTTGTCGTGCATGTTGCACATAAAATACAAAATGTTTTATTATGCAACACATACGTGCACATAATCAAACAACATATTTTGAGTTTGTTGAAAGGAAAAGCATAAATCGAAATCTACCAAGGAAAAAGACATATGTCTTTATGTTGCAAAAATGAATTTTACTTGCAATATTTTAAAGGATTTTGTAGACTGAACGTCGGATATAACGTTCAGTTATTATAAATATGAAGCCAGTACAATAATACTTATGAAAAGCCGGATTTTCGTAAAGAATCTGTACATAGATAGAATCAATTCGGCAAATCGAATGCAGTGTACACTTTCATTTAATTGATTTTCAAGCAATATATGTGTTATTTACAAGTTATGTTAACCACATTTACGATGGGTGATACCCAATTGAAATATTTACTACTTCATGCCCAAAAAACTGATCACAAACAATAAAATGCCGAAAACCCAATATTTAAGTAGTTATGGCCATTTTAAAGTATTCATTAATTCATGCCTAGAAAAGTGATCACAAATAATAGCCTAAAAACGCCGAAATATTTAAGGAGTTATGGCCGTTTTAAAATATTCAATTATTTATGTCTAGAATAGTAATCAAAAATAATAGCTAAAACCCCGAAAACTCAATATTTAAGGAGTTATGGCAATTTTAAAATAATAGCTAAAAACGCCGAAAACTCAATATTTAAGGAGTTATGGCCATTTTAAAATAATCAATAATTCAAACTTAGAAAAGTGATCACAAATAATAGCTAAAAACGCCGAAAACTCAATATTTAGGGAGTTGTGGCCATTTTAAAATATTCAATGATTCATGCCTAGAAAAGTGATCACAAATAATAGATAAAAACGCCGAAAACTCAATATTTAAGGAGTTATGGCCATTTTAAAATATTCAATAATTCATGCCTAGAAATCTGATCACAAATAATAGCTAAAAACGCCGAAAACTCAATATTTAAGGAGTTATGGCTTTTTTTATTTATTCAATAATTCATGCCTAGAAAAGTGATCACAAATAAAAGCTAAAAACGCCGAAAACTCAATATTTAAGGAGTTATGGCCATTTTAAAATATTCAATAATTCATGCCTACAAAAGATATCACATATAATAGCTAAAAACGCCGAAAACTCAATATTTAAGGAGTTATGGCCATTTTAATTTATTCAATAATTCATGCCTAGAAAAGTGATCACAAATAATAGCAAAAAACGCCGAAAACTTAATATTTAGGGAGTTATGGCCATTTTTAGAATATTAAATAATTCATGCCTAGAAAAGTGATCACAAATAATAGCTAAAAACGCCGAAAACTCAATATTTAAGGAGTTATGGCCATTTTAAAATATTCAATAATTCAAACCTAGAAAAGTGATCACAAATAATAGCTAAAAACGCCGAAAACTCAATATTTAAGGAGTTATGGCCATTTTAAAATAATCAATAATTCAAACTTAGAAAAGTGATCACAAATAATAGCTAAAAACGCCGAAAACTCAATATTTAGGGAGTTATGGCCATTTTAAAATATTCAATGATTCGTGCCTAGAAAAGTAATCACAAATAATAGATAAAAACGCCGAAAACTCAATATTTAAGGATCACAAATAATAGCTAAAAACGCCGAAAACTCAATATTTAAGGAGTTATGGCCATTTTAAAATATTTAATAATTCATGCCTACAAAAGTTTTCACATATAATAGCTAAAAACGCCGAAAACTCAATATTTAAGGAGTTATGGCTATTTTAATTTATTCAATAATTCATGCCTAGAAAAGTGATCACAAATAATAGCAAAAAACGCCGAAAACTTAATATTAAGGGAGTTATGGCCAATTTTAAAATATTAAATAATTCATGCGTAGAAAAGTGATCATAAATAATAGCTAAAAACGCCGATAACTCAATATTTAAGGAGTTCTGGCCATTTTAAAATATTCAATAATTCATGCCTAGAAAAGTGATCGCAAATAATAGCTAAAAACGCCGAAAACTCAATATTTAAGGAGTTATGGCCATTTTAAATTATACAACAATTCATGCCTACAAAAGTGATCACAAATAATAGCTAAAAACTCAATATTTAAGGAGTTATGGCCATTTTAAATTATTCAATAATTCAAACTTAAAAAAGTGATCACAAATAATAGCTAAAAACGCCGGAAACTCAAAATTTAAGGAGTTATGGCCATTTTAAAATATTCAATAATTCAGGCCTAGAAAAGTGATCACAAATAATAGCTAAAAATGCCGAAAACTCAATATTTAAGGAGTTATGGCCATTTTAAATTATTCAATAATTCAAACTTTAAAAAGTGATCACAAATAATAGCTACAAACGCCGAAAACTCAATATTTAGGGAGTTATGGCCATTTTAAAATATTCAATAATTCATGCCTAGAAAAGTGATCACAAATAATAGCTGAAAACGCCGAAAACTCAATGTTTAAGGAGTTATGGCCATTTTAAAATATTAAATAATTCATGCCTAGAAAAGTGATCGCAAATAATAGCTAAAAACGCCGAAAACTCAATATTTAGAGAGTTATGGCCATTTTAAAATATTCAATAATTCAAACCTACAAAAGAGATCACAAATAATAGCTAAAAACGCCGAAAACTCAATATTTAAGGAGTTATGGCCATTTTAAAATAATCAATTATTCAAACTTAGAAAATTGATCACAAATAATAGCTAAAAACGCCGAAAACTCAATATTTAGGGAGTTATGGCCATTTTAAAATATTCAATAATTCATGCCTATAAAAGTGATCACAAATAATAGCTAAAAACGCCGAAAACTCAATATTTAAGGAGTTATGGCCATTTTAAAATATTCAATAATTCAAACCTAGAAAAGAGATCACAAACAATAGCTAAAAACGCCGAAAACTCAATACTTAAGGAGTTATGGCCATTTTAAAATAATCAATAATTCAAACTTAGAAAAGTGATCACAAATAATAGCTAAAAACGCCGAAAACTCAATATTTAGGGAGTTATGGCCATTTTAAAATATTCAATGATTCGTGCCTAGAAAAGTGATCACAAATAATAGATAAAAACGCCGAAAACTCAATATTTAAGGATCACAAATAATAGCTAAAAACGCCGAAAACTCAATATTTAAGGAGTTATGGCCATTTTAAAATATTTAATAATTCATGCCTACAAAAGTTTTCACATATAATAGCTAAAAACGCCGAAAACTCAATATTTAAGGAGTTATGGCCATTTTAATTTATTCAATAATTCATGCCTAGAAAAGTGATCACAAATAATAGCAAAAAACGCCGAAAACTTAATATTTAGGGAGTTATGGCCATTTTTAGAATATTAAATAATTCATGCCTAGAAAAGTGATCACAAATAATAGCTAAAAACGCCGAAAACTCAATATTTAAGGAGTTATGGCCATTTTAAAATATTCAATAATTCAAACCTAGAAAAGTGATCACAAATAATAGCTAAAAACGCCGAAAACTCAATATTTAAGGAGTTATGGCCATTTTAAAATAATCAATAATTCAAACTTAGAAAAGTGATCACAAATAATAGCTAAAAACGCCGAAAACTCAATATTTAGGGAGTTATGGCCATTTTAAAATATTCAATGATTCGTGCCTAGAAAATGATCACAAATAATAGATAAAAACGCCGAAAACTCAATATTTAAGGATCACAAATAATAGCTAAAAACGCCGAAAACTCAATATTTAAGGAGTTATGGCCATTTTAAAATATTTAATAATTCATGCCTACAAAAGTTTTCACATATAATAGCTAAAAACGCCGAAAACTCAATATTTAAGGAGTTATGGCTATTTTAATTTATTCAATAATTCATGCCTAGAAAAGTGATCACAAATAATAGCTAAAAACTCAATATTTAAGGAGTTGTGGCCATTTTAAATTATTCAATAATTCAAACTTAGAAAAGTGATCACAAATAATAGCTAAAAACGCCGAAAACTCAATATTTAGGGAGTTATGGCCATTTTAAAATATTCAATGATTCGTGCCTAGAAAATGATCACAAATAATAGATAAAAACGCCGAAAACTCAATATTTAAGGATCACAAATAATAGCTAAAAACGCCGAAAACTCAATATTTAAAGAGTTATGGCCATTTTAAAATATTCAATAATTCAAACCTACAAAAGAGATCACAAATAATAGCTAAAAACGCCGGAAACTCAAAATTTAAGGAGTTATGGCCATTTTAAAATATTTAATAATTCATGCCTACAAAAGTTTTCACATATAATAGCTAAAAACGCCGAAAACTCAATATTTAAGGAGTTATGGCTATTTTAATTTATTCAATAATTCATGCCTAGAAAAGTGATCACAAATAATAGCAAAAAACGCCGAAAACTTAATATTAAGGGAGTTATGGCCAATTTTAAAATATTAAATAATTCATGCGTAGAAAAGTGATCATAAATAATAGCTAAAAACGCTGAAAACTCAGTATTTAAGAAGTTATGGCCATTTTAAAATATTCAATAATTCATGCCTAGAAAAGTGATCACAAATAATAGCTAAAAACGCCGAAAACTCAATATTTAAGGAGTTATGGCCATTTTAAATTATACAATAATTCATGCCTACAAAAGTGATCACAAATAATAGCTAAAAACTCAATATTTAAGGAGTTATGGCCATTTTAAATTATTCAATAATTCAAACTTAAAAAAGTGATCACAAATAATAGCTAAAAACGCCGATAACTCAAAATTTAAGGAGTTCTGGCCATTTTAAATTATTCAATAATTCATGCCTACAAAAGTGATCACAAATAATAGCTAAAAACGCCGAAAACTCAGTATTTAAGGAGTTATGGCCATTTTAAATTATTCAATAATTCATGCCTAGAAAAGTGATCACAAATAATAGCTAAAAACGCCGAAAACTCAATATTTAAAGAGTTATGGCCATTTTAAAATATTCAATAATTCAAACCTACAAAAGAGATCACAAATAATAGCTAAAAACGCCGGAAACTCAAAATTTAAGGAGTTATGGCCATTTTAAAATATTCAATAATTCAGGCCTAGAAAAGTGATCACAAATAATAGCTAAAAATGCCGAAAACTCAATATTTAAGGAGTTATGGCCATTTTAAATTATTCAATAATTCAAACTTTAAAAAGTGATCACAAATAATAGCTACAAACGCCGAAAACTCAATATTTAGGGAGTTATGGCCATTTTAAAATATTCAATAATTCATGCCTAGAAAAGTGATCACAAATAATAGCTAAAAACGCCGAAAACTCAATGTTTAAGGAGTTATGGCCATTTTAAAATATTCAATAATTCATGCCTAGAAAAGTGATCGCAAATAATAGCTAAAAACGCCGAAAACTCAATATTTAGAGAGTTATGGCCATTTTAAAATATTCAATAATTCAAACCTACAAAAGAGATCACAAATAATAGCTAAAAACGCCGAAAACTCAATATTTAAGGAGTTATGGCCATTTTAAAATAATCAATTATTCAAACTTAGAAAAGTGATCACAAATAATAGCTAAAAACGCCGAAAACTCAATATTTAGGGAGTTATGGCCATTTTAAAATATTCAATAATTCATGCCTATAAAAGTGATCACAAATAATAGCTAAAAACGCCGAAAACTCAATATTTAAGGAGTTATGGCCATTTTAAATTATACAATAATTCATGCCTACAAAAGTGATCACAAATAATAGCTAAAAACTCTATATTTAAGGAGTTATGGCCATTTTAAAATATTCAATAATTCATGCCTAGAAAAGTGATCACAAATAATAGCTAAAAACGCCGAAAACTCAATATTTAAGGAGTTATGGCCAATTTACATTATTCAATAATTCATGCCTAGAAAAGTGATAACAAATAATTGCTAAAAACGCCGAAAACTCAATATTTAAGGAGTTATGGCCATTTTAAAATATTCAATAATTCATGCCTATAAAAGTGATCACAAATAATAGCTAAAAACGCCGAAAACTCAATATTTAAGGAGTTATGGCCATTTAAAATATTCAATAATTCAAACCTAGAAAAGTGATCACAAATAATAGCTAAAAACGCCGAAAACTCAATATTTAAGGAGTTATGGCCATTTTAAAATAATCAATTATTCAAACTTAGAAAAGTGATCACAAATAATAGCTAAAAACGCCGAAAACTCAATATTTAAGGAGTTATGGCCATTTTAAAATAATCAATAATTCAAACTTAGAAAAGTGATCACAAATAATAGCTAAAAACGCCGAAAACTCAATATTTCAATGATTCATGACTAGAAAAGTGATCACAAATAATAGCTAAAAACGCCGAAAACTCAATATTTAAGGAGTTATGGCCATTTTAAATTATACAATAATTCAAACTTAAAAAAGTGATCACAAATAATAGCTACAAACGCCGAAAACTCAATATTTAGGGAGTTATGGCCACTTTAAAATATTCAATAATTCATGCCTAGAAAAGTGATCACATATAATAGCTAAAAACGCCGAAAACTCAATGTTTAAGGAGTTATGGCCATTTTAAAATATTCAATAATTCATGCCTAGAAAAGTGATCACAAATAATAGCAAAAAACGCCGAAAACTCAATATTTAAGGAGTTATGGCCATTTTAAAATATTCAATAATTCATGCCTAGAAAAGTGATCGCAAATAATAGCTAAAAACGCCGAAAACTCAATATTTAAAGAGTTATGGCCATTTTAAAATATTCAATAATTCAAACCTACAAAAGAGATCACAAATAATAGCTAAAAACGCCGGAAACTCAAAATTTAAGGAGTTATGGGCAGTTTACAATATTCAATAATTCATGCCTAGAAAAGTGATCATAAATAATAATTAAAAACGCCGAAAACTCAATATTTAAGGAGTTATAGCCATTTTAAAATATGCAATAGTTCAAACCTAGAAAAGTGATCAAAAATAATAGCTAAAAACGCCGAAAACTCAATATTTGAGGAGTTATGGACATTTTAAAATATTCAATAATTCATGCCTAGAAAAGTGATCACAAATAATAGCTAAAAACGCCGAAAACTCAATATTTAAGGAGTTATGGCCATTTTAAATTATTCAATAATTCATGCATACAAAAGTGATCACAAATAATAGCTAAAATCGCCGAAAACTCAATATTTAAGGAGTTATGGACATTTTAAAATATTCAATAATTCATGCCTAGAAAAGTGATCACAAATAATAGCTAAAAACGCCGAAAACTCAATATTTAAGGAGTTATGGTCATTTTAAAATATTCAATAATTCATGCCTAGAAAAGTGATCACAAATAATAGCTAAAAACGCCGAAAACTCAATATTTAAGGAGTTATGGCCATTTTAAATTATTCAATAATTCATGCATACAAAAGTGATCACAAATAATAGCTAAAATCGCCGAAAACTCAATATTTAAGGAGTTATGGACATTTTAAAATATTCAATAATTCATGCCTAGAAAAGTGATCACAAATAATAGCTAAAGACGCCGAAAACTCAATATTTAAGGAGTTATGGCCAATTTAAATTATTCAATAATTCATGCCTAGAAAAGTGATCACAAATAATTGCTAAAAACGCCGAAAACTCAATATTTAAGGAGTTATGGCCATTTTAAAATATTCAATAATTCATGCCTATAAAAGTGATCACAAATAATAGCTAAAAACGCCGAAAACTCAATATTTAAGGAGTTATGGCCATTTTAAAATAATCAATTATTCAAACTTAGAAAAGTGATCACAAATAATAGCTAAAAACGCCGAAAACTCAATATTTAAGGAGTTATGGCCATTTTAAAATAATCAATAATTCAAACTTAGAAAAGTGATCACAAATAATAGCTAAAAACGCCGAAAACTCAATATTTAGGGAGTTATGGCCATTTTAAAATATTCAATGATTCATGACTAGAAAAGTGATCACAAATAATAGCTAAAAACGCCGAAAACTCAATATTTAAGGAGTTATGGCCATTTTAAAATATTCAATAATTCAGGCCTAGAAAAGTGATCACAAATAATAGCTAAAAATGCCGAAAACTCAATATTTAAGGAGTTATGGCCATTTTAAATTATTCAATAATTCAAACTTAAAAAAGTGATCACAAATAATAGCTACAAACGCCGAAAACTCAATATTTAGGGAGTTATGGCCATTTTAAAATATTCAATAATTCATGCCTAGAAAAGTGATCACAAATAATAGCTAAAAACGCCGAAAACTCAATGTTTAAGGAGTTATGGCCATTTTAAAATATTCAATAATTCATGCCTAGAAAAGTGATCACAAATAATAGCAAAAAACGCCGAAAACTCAATATTTAAGGAGTTATGGCCATTTTAAAATATTCAATAATTCAGGCCTAGAAAAGTGATCACAAATAATAGCTAAAAATGCCGAAAACTCAATATTTAAGGAGTTATGGCCATTTTAAATTATACAATA
Source organism: Musca domestica (assembly GCF_030504385.1). Taxonomy (NCBI): domain Eukaryota; kingdom Metazoa; phylum Arthropoda; class Insecta; order Diptera; family Muscidae; genus Musca; species Musca domestica. Next base: position 5,277 of record NW_026712334.1, on the reverse strand, counting down.
ATTCATGCCTACAAAAGTGATCACAAATAATAGCTAAAAACTCAATATTTAAGGAGTTATGGCCATTTTAAATTATTCAATAATACATGCCTACAAAAGTGATCACAAATAATAGCTAACTTAAAATTTAAGGAGTTATGGCCATTTTACAATATGCAATAATTCATGCCAAGAAAAGTGATCATAAATAATAATTTAAAAACGCCGAAAACTCAATATTTAAGGAGTTATAGCCGTTTTAAAATATGCAATAGTTCAAATAGTTATGGCCATTTTAAATTATTCAATAATTCAAACTTAAAAAAGTGATCACAAATAATAGCTACAAACGCCGAAAACTCAATATTTAGGGAGTTATGGCCATTTTAAAATATTCAATAATTCATGCCTAGAAAAGTGATCACAAATAATAGCTAAAAACGCCGAAAACTCAATGTTTAAGGAGTTATGGCCATTTTAAAATATTCAATAATTCATGCCTAGAAAAGTGATCACAAATAATAGCAAAAAAACGCCGAAAACTCAATATTTAAGGAGTTATGGCCATTTTAAAATATTCAATAATTCATGCCTAGAAAAGTGATCGCAAATAATAGCTAAAAACGCCGAAAACTCAATATTTAAGGAGTTATGGCCATTTTAAAATATTCAATAATTCAAACCTAGAAAAGTGATCACAAATAATAGCTAAAAACTCAATATTTAAGGAGTTATGGCCATTTTAAAATATTCAATAATTCAAACCTACAAAAGTGATCACAAATAATAGCTAAAAACTCAATATTTAAGGAGTTATGGCCATTTTAAATTATTCAATAATTCAAACTTAAAAAAGTGATCACAAGTAATAGCTAAAAACGCCGAAAACTCAATATTTAAGGAGTTCTGGCCATTTTAAATTATTCAATAATTCATGCCTAGAAAAGTGATCACAAATAATAGCTAAAAACGCCGAAAACTCAGTATTTAAGGAGTTATGGCCATTTTAAAATATTCAATAATTCATGCCTATAAAAGTGATCACAAATAATAGCTAAAAACGCCGAAAACTCAATATTTAAGGAGTTATGGCCATTTTAAAATATTCAATAATTCAAACCTAGAAAAGTGATCACAAATAATAGCTAAAAACGCCGAAAACTCAATATTTAAGGAGTTATGGCCATTTTAAAATAATCAATTATTTAAACTTAGAAAAGCGATCACAAATAATAGCTAAAAACGCCGAAAACTCAATATTTAAGGAGTTATGGCCATTTTAAAATAATCAATAATTCAAACTTAGAAAAGTGATCACAAATAATAGCTAAAAACGCCGAAAACTCAATATTTAGGGAGTTATGGCCATTTTAAAATATTCAATGATTCATGACTAGAAAAGTGATCACAAATAATAGCTAAAAACGCCGAAACTCAATATTTAAGGAGTTATGGCCATTTAAAATATTCAATAATTCAGGCCTAGAAAAGTGATCACAAATAATAGCTAAAAATGCCGAAACTCAATATTTAAGGAGTTATGGCCATTTTAAATTATTCAATAATTCAAACTTAAAAAAGTGATCACAAATAATAGCTACAAACGCCGAAAACTCAATATTTAGGGACTTATGGCCATTTTAAAATATTCAATAATTCATGCCTAGAAAAGTGATCACAAATAATATCTAAAAACGCCGAAAACTCAATGTTTAAGGAGTTATGGCCATTTTAAAATATTCAATAATTCATGCCTAGAAAAGTGATCACAAATAATAGCAAAATACGCCGAAAACTCAATATTTAAGGAGTTATGGCCATTTTAAAATATTCAATAATTCATGCCTAGAAAAGTGATCGCAAATAATAGCTAAAAACGCCGAAAACTCAATATTTAAGGAGTTATGGCCATTTTAAATTATTCAATAATACATGCCTACAAAAGTGATCACAAATAATAGCTAACTTAAAATTTAAGGAGTTATGGCCATTTTACAATATGCAATAATTCATGCCAAGAAAAGTGATCATAAATAATAATTAAAAACGCCGAAAACTCAATATTTAAGGAGTTATAGCCGTTTTAAAATATGCAATAGTTCAAACCTAGAAAAGTGATCAAAAATAATAGTTAAAAACGCCGAAAACTAAATATTTAAGGAGTTATGGCCATTTTAAAATATTCAATAATTCATGCCTAGAAAAGTTATCACATATAATAGCTAAAAACGCCGAAAACTCAATATTTAAGGAGTTGTGGCCATTTTAATTTATTCAATAATTCATGCCTAGAAAAGTGATCACAAATAATTGCAAAAAACGCCGAAAACTTAATATTTAGGGAGTTATGGCCATTTTTAAAATATTAAATAATTCATGCCTAGAAAAGTGATCACAAATGATAGCTAAAAACGCCGAAAACTCAGTATTTAAGAAGTTATGGACATTTTAAAATATTCAATAATTCTTGCCTAGAAAAGTGATCACAAATAACAGTTAAAAACGCCGAAAACCCAATATTTAAGAAATTATGGCCATTTTAAAATATTCAATAATTCATGCCCAGAAAAGTGATCACAAATAAAAGCTAAAAACGCCGAAAACTCTATATTTAAGGAGTTATGGCCATTTTAAATTATTCAATAATTCATGCCTAGAAAAGTGATCACAAATAATAGCTAAAGACGCCGAAAACTCTATATTTAAGGAGTTATGGCCATTTTAAAATATTCAATAATTCATGCCTAGAAAAGTGATCACAAATAATAGCTAAAAACGCCGAAAACTCAATATTTAAGGAGTTATGGCCAATTTAAATTATTCAATAATTCATGCCTAGAAAAGTGATCACAAATAATTGCTAAAAACGCCGAAAACTCAATATTTAAGGAGTTATGGCCATTTTAAAATATTCAATAATTCATGCCTATAAATGTGAGTTATGGCCATTTTAAAATAATCAATTATTCAAACTTAGAAAAGTGATCACAAATAATAGCTAAAAATGCCGAAAACTCAATATTTAAGGAGTTATGGCCATTTTAAAATAATCAATAATTCAAACTTAGAAAAGTGATCACAAATAATAGCTAAAAACGCCGAAAACTCAATATTTAGGGAGTTATGGCCATTTTAAAATATTCAATGATTCATGACTAGAAAAGTGATCACAAATAATAGCTAAAAACGCCGAAAACTCAATATTTAGGGAGTTATGGCCATTTTAAAATATTCAATAATTCATGCCTAGAAAAGTGATCACAAATAATAGCTACAAACGCCGAAAACTCAATATTTAGGGAGTTATGGCCATTTTAAAATATTCAATAATTCATGCCTAGAAAAGTGATCACAAATAATAGCTAAAAACGCCGAAAACTCAATGTTTAAGGAGTTATGGCCATTTTAAAATATTCAATAATTCAGGCCTAGAAAAGTGATCACAAATAATAGCAAAAAACGCCGAAAACTCAATATTTAAGGAGTTATGGCCATTTTAAAATATTCAATAATTCATGCCTAGAAAAGTGATCGCAAATAATAGCTAAAAACGCCGAAAACTCAATATTTAAGGAGTTATGGCCATTTTAAAATATTCAATAATTCAAACCTAGAAAAGTGATCACAAATAATAGCTAAAAACTCAATATTTAAGGAGTTATGACCATTTTAAAATATTCAATAATTCAAACCTACAAAAGTGATCACAAATAATAGCTAAAAACTCAATATTTAAGGAGTTATGGTCATTTTAAATTATTCAATAATTCAAACTTAAAAAAGTGATCACAAGTAATAGCTAAAAACGCCGAAAACTCAATATTTAAGGAGTTCTGGCCATTTTAAATTATTCAATAATTCATGCCTACAAAAGTGATCACAAATAATAGCTAAAAACGCCGAAAACTCAGTATTTAAGGAGTTATGGCCATTTTAAATTATTCAATAATTCATGCCTAGAAAAGTGATCACAAATAATAGCTAAAAACGCCGAAAACTCAATATTTAAAGAGTTATGGCCATTTTAAAATATTCAATAATTCAAACCTACAAAAGAGATCACAAATAATAGCTAAAAAACGCCGGAAACTCAAAATTTAAGGAGTTATGGCCATTTTAAAATATTCATAATTCAGGCCTAGAAAAGTGATCACAAATAATAGCTAAAAATGCCGAAAACTCAATATTTAAGGAGTTATGGCCATTTTAAATTATTCAATAATTCAAACTTAAAAAAGTGATCACAAATAATAGCTACAAACGCCGAAAACTCAATATTTAGGGAGTTATGGCCATTTTAAAATATTCAATAATTCATGCCTAGAAAGTGATCACAATAATAGCTAAAAACGCCGAAAACTCAATGTTTAAGAGTTATGGCCATTTTAAAATATTCAATAATTCATGCCTAGAAAAGTGATCGCAAATAATAGCTAAAAACGCCGAAAACTCAATATTTAAGGGAGTTATGGCCATTTTTAAAATATTCCATAATTCATGCCTAGAAAGTGATCACAAATAATAGCTAAAAACGCCCGAAAACTCAATGTTTAAGGAGTTATGGCCATTTTAAAATATTCAATAATTCATGCCTAGAAAAGTGATCGCAAATAATAGCTAAAAAACGCCGAAAACTCAATATTTAAGGAGTTAGGCCATTTTAAATTATACAATAATTCATGCCTAACAAAAGTGATCACAAATAATAGCTAAAAACTCTATATTTAAGGAGTTATGGCCATTTTAAAATATTCATAATTCATGCCAAGAAAAGTGATCACAAATAATACTAAAAACGCCGTAAAAACTCAATATTTAAGGAGTTATGGCCCAATTTACATTATTCAATAAATTCATGTCTAGAAAAGTGATCACAATAATTGCTAAAGAACGCCGAAAAACAACTCAATATTTAAGGAGTTAGGGCATTTTAAAATATTCAAATAATTCATGCCTATAAAAGTGATCACAAATAATAGCTAAAAACGCCGAAACTCAATATTTAAGGAGTTTTGGCCATTTAAATATTCAATAATTCATGCCTAGAAAAGTGATCACAATAAGCTAAAAACGCCGAAAACTCAATATTTAAGGAGTTATGGCCATTTTAAAATATTCAATAATTCATGCCTAGAAAGTGATCACAAATAATAGCTAAAAACGCCGAAAACTCATATTTAAGGAGTTATGGCCATTTTAAAAAATATCAATAATTCATGCCTAGAAATTGATCACAATAATAGCTAAAAACGCCGAAAACTCAATATTTAAGGAGTTATGGCCATTTTAAAATATTCA